>NC_139349.1:187234722-187834722 GCF_055883805.1 Amblyomma maculatum
TCGCCTTTTAAGACGCTTTAAACGTCTTTTACGGATATACGCCTCGCCGATTTTCCAAATTATTCAACATAGCAAAAATGGCGCGACGGACGCCACCGATGTATTATGCTCTTTACAATAAGTAATTTTAATCCAGAAAACTATTTCATTATTAGTGCATTTCACTTTCAGTACTGCGATTCATGCACGAGCAAAACATAAGGTTGTGTTTCATTTTTAGGTGACGCAACCGGCACTTTTGTTGCTGGAGTTTTCGGGAAACGGCAATACGCGACGGCGCTTGCAGACGACGCGCGCTGCCGACGGGATGCTTGTACACAGCGATGGCGCACTTAGGGGCATTTTATTTCCAGTCATCGACCGATCCGACGTCATTCTCCGCAAAAATGGCAAGTTCCTGTAAGATCTCTTGCGGCAATCTGAATAGCCCCATGAGTTCTAAGCTGCAATATCTAGCAACAGTGCTTCAGTTGTACGGGAACTTGATTAATTGGGGTCTGTCCGAACCGATGACATGACGAACCGAGTTGCTTAGCAAGGCAATGTCCGATGGCATTGCTTTGCTAAGCAACTCGGGGGATGAACTGCAAATAATGATTGATGACCTAGACAGGAAAAGTAGAAAGGTAGGCTTGAAAATCAATATGCAGAAGACTAAGGTAATGTTCAACAGCCTCGGAAAGGAACATCAGTTTACATTAGATAGTGAAGTACTGGAAGTAGTAGGCGAATATGTCTACTTAGGACAGGTAGTAACCGCAGATCCGGACCATGAAAAGGAAATAACAAGAAGAATAAGATTGGGATGGAGCGCATTTGGCAAGTACTCGCAGATTATGACTAGCAGCTACCGGTATCGCTCAAGAGGAAAGTATACAACAGTTGCATCTTACCTGTACTCATCTATGGGGCTGAAACGTGGAGGTTAACGAAGAGAGTTCTACTTAAGTTGAGGACTATCCAGAGGGCTATGGAACAAAAAATGGTAGGGGTAACATCAAGAGATAGGAAGCGTGCAGAGTGGGTCAGAGAAATAACTCAAGTTACCGACATTCTAGTGGAAATTAAGAAGAAGAAATGGGCATGGGCAGGACATGTAGTGCGAAGAGAGGATAACCGATGGTCGCTTAGGATAACAAACTGGATTCCAAGAGTAGGAAAGCGTAGCAGGGGGCGGCAAAAAGTTAGGTGGGCGGATGAGGTTAAGAAGTTCGCGGGGTTCAAGTGGATGCAGCTAGCACGGAACCGGGTTAAGTGGAGAAATATGGGAGAGGCCTTCGCCCTGTAGTGGGTATAGTCAGGCTGATGATGATGATGATGACGATGATGTCCGAACCAGTCGTTCGGCCTCGGTCTAAACCACGATGTAATAACCGTGCTGCTGCGAAGGAAAGCACGGCGTCGGGTTCCTCGGAGGACTCCAGAAATTTCTTAAAAATGACTTTGGGGAAGTTGTCGTCGGTAGCCTCGCGAGGCACGACGATAGATAGCCTCACCGCGAGAACTTACAGCTCGCGGCCAACGGGAACAAAGCAAGCAGACGACAAGGCTCGATTGAAAATGCCGCACCAGTAATGTGTGGCGCTGCTGACGCGCAGTGACTAAAACCTCTCAATAATTTGAAAGTAGCGACACTCTCCTCCACTCCGGCGTTTTCCTCCTTGAATATCCTCGCCCGCCGGCTGCGCGCGCTGCACACGGCATCCTTTTTTGGGCATCGCTCACTCGCCGTCCGGAAAGTTGGCTGGCACATGCGCGCGCTCTTAAGTTCACGCTTTTTCCACGCTCTGTTATTGAATGAAAACTCGAGTAAGACATGCGACACGCTTGACTACCACGAGCCATATAAATTAGTGTCTCGTACGCGCAATGAAAGTGCCAATTACGAGAGCTTGCGGTACGAACAAAACCACTTGCTGCATACATCTCTCATTCCCTTTGACTTTTCAATACCGTCTGTCTCAACAAAGCATAGTATATGAAGCTTAATATTTACAGTATATTTGAACATTCCAGAATATTTTCAGCATACCAATGTTTTGTTAAATGTAGATTCACCTCGAACTAATTTCAGCGGAAGTACAATTTATGAAGTTGCTCACAAGTGGAGTTTTAGTAGTGGGATGGTTGCTGGGAACAAGCTGAGACATTTGCTTTGATGCCCGTCCTAAAACTTTCCATTAAGATTCAGTCGGAGTTTGGCACCGTGCAGTGCACATGCAACGGCTTAATCGTTTTTGTAGTTGTGAATTTTCGCGGCGGCGTGAAAACGAGTATGAACTTTTTTCTATTAAGCATGAAACGCCTTTAGCTCCCGCTGTCGGCGACCTTGAGGTGATGTCGAGCCGGAACCGAGAGCCAAAGATCCGCGCACCAATTTCCCGGTATCCAAGGAAAGTGTCCGCACCCTAAAATTTGGCCCTCTCGACCACCAAAATTTGACCTTGTCCGAATTTCATCAAAACTGGAGTCAAGCCTAATTTTAGTAGGACCAATTCAATGGTGACCTCAAAAATTAGGTGAGCTATCCACAAAATTTCTCTCTCTGGAACCCACATATTTGACATCATCCATATTTGACCAACATTAAGGCCCAACCTAATTTGACTATGGCGAATTTAATGGTGACATCCAAATTTAGGTGTGCCACACCAAATTCTAGCCCACCTGGACCCTGAAATATAACTTATTCCGAATCTGATCAAAATTGGAGTCGAAGATAGTTTAACTATGGGAAATTCAGTGTTGGCTTCCAAATTTAGGTAGGCCACCCCCAAAGTTTGGCACACTTGGGCCTTTTCCGCCCACATTCTATTCCCTTTTCAACCGGCTTGAAGAGATGTTACATTAGGAAAGAAAAAACTGATAGCAACGACCGTGACAAAACCCAAGAGAAAATTATAGGGTCTTAGCAATTTGGTCAGCCACACTCAAGGCTAAACTAAAGCAAGTGCCTGACTAATATCATATTGAGTATAAGTTTTTTAGATGTAATGTTTATTACAGGTGAGTCCTGTAGTTTTATCCCGAAAATATACATAAAAACCGCTAATAAGCCAGCTGTGGACATCTGTGACCGGTTGGGTGCAGTCTTCAAAACAAAACACAGAAAAAAAACATACTTAGGGAAATGAAACAGCTCAAATAGAGGCCTATAGTTTTTGAGCAGATGATGTATTCAACAAAAGACCACGCGACCATGCTCAAGTAAAGCAAATGATCAGGAACTGTAGAAATGAATAGACAAAAATGGCATGCATTGGATATTTACAATACTTGAGTACATTCAGCAACACTGAAAAGCACTGAAGTGATTAAAAAAATTATGATTTATGTGAATGCAATATGAGGTCTTTTCCTAGAATGTGGCATTGCTACATCTCACTTGGTGTAACGGTTCAGCAAAACAAATAAGCGAAGATCGTTAGACAAGTCGCATTCATAAAAAAAATCTAGGTTAAATCTCGCTCTGGACATGCGCTGCATTACTGCGATGAGCACCATTAGCAGAGTTTCAAAAAATTTACCGCACCGCGGATACCGCTGCACGCATACCAACACTTTTGCTTCCGCACTTGCTGTTGGCAACATCAGGTGTGCTGTGAGAAGCCTCAGTTCGAACGAATATCTGCCTTCTTACCTTCAGGAATGTGTGAACAACTTCAGGCATTACGATATGACAAGAAGGAAAAAGCGTTTGCACTGAAATGCTTTTCATTATTGGTTCCTCAATTTCCGACGGGTCGACACGGTTCGACAGTAGTGCTCCTTTATTTGCACGGAAAACGT
The DNA here is from genome assembly GCF_055883805.1 of Amblyomma maculatum. NCBI lineage: Eukaryota > Metazoa > Arthropoda > Arachnida > Ixodida > Ixodidae > Amblyomma > Amblyomma maculatum. Next base: position 187,238,512 of record NC_139349.1, read on the forward strand.
TTTCTGCTACTTTAACGACTTCAGCCACACCTTCAGAAAGGCTGGTGAGCGACAGGTGCGATGAAGAGAAGTTCTTAAGCTCAATTAATTTGCAACTGGGCATAGTGCTGCACTAAAAGAACGCGAATAACGCGAAGAGCAAGCGCGCAATGTCAGGGAGCTCGGTCGTAGCAGCGGTGGCGGCCCAAAAAATGGCGCCGACGAAAAATGAAAACACAAAAAGAGCAAACTTTTCGCGCACTTTTCCCGGAGACCGCCCGCGGAGCCAATCACCGTCCGATGGGAGAGGTGAGAGAGGAGGATCGGCGAGGGTGCGCGGCGCGGCGGCATAGTTCACAGAAAGTCGCTACTTTCAAATTATCAAGGGATTTTAGCAGTGGCAGCTCCACCTGAACCACATAACTGGAACTTTGACTGGCCCCAGCGGAACTATTCCAGAATTGGTGCTGAGAACCAGTTCTGAATCGAACAGACCTGCTGTGTGTTTGTGTGTGTGTTTGGTTTGGTTTGGTTTGTGGGGTTTAACGTCCCAAAGCGACTGAGGCTATGAGAGACGCCGTAGTGGAGGACTGTGTGTGTGTGTGTGCGCGCTATGACTTATGACATGTACAGGTCTGTTCGATTCAGCTGCACTCTGCACCAGTTCCGTAAAGTTCTGCGGAGATGCCGCAAGCGTGCAGCACCAGTTCCAGCAGTTCAGGTGCAGCATCGGCACCCGCTACTTACAAACGAATAGTAGAGTGCAGGCCGGGCCGTCTGCTAACCATGGCGTCGCCAACAAGCTGCGGCCGGCTGTGTGCAACATCGCGTCAGCCGACGCCAACGTTTCAGTTAACTTGATGAATTTTCAAATAGCACATGACAACGAAGTTTTGACATTATCCAGCCGCGATGCTTTTGGCCTGTGCTTTGTAATAAACGGCACTTATGAACGAGAGCACGATAGAGTTCGCCAAGGTATCGGCTACGCATACTCGAGAAGTAGACACACGCATGCGGTGATCCATGTGCGATTCGATCGCCGGCTGTCGCAAAAGGTGCGTATATATATATATATGCATTTGCACAAGACGTACTTAATGCGATGTGGTATACTTTAAAATCTTCATGTTTCTTTATTCATTCATGAATATGCGATGCTCATATATTTCGCCAATCCCTTTCAACAGGAGAGATACCATTCTAGTGGAAAATTGGAAAAGTTATTCCAATTTTCAAATCTGGTGACCGAACTAATGTTGCTAACTATCGCCCAATATCGCTGACATGTATATCTTGCAAACTTCTCGACCACATCATTGCATCTAACACGGCACTACATTTAGAAGGCAACGGTTTCTTTTATTCACAACAACACGGGTTCAGAAAAGGGTTATCATGTGAGACACAACTACTCGAGTTTACTAATGAGCTGCTTCAAGGTATGGACGAAAATCTTCAAATCGACTGTATATTCCTCGACTATGCTAAAGCCTTCGACCGCGTTCCACACTGTCGTTTAATCGCGAAACTCTCATCCTTGCATCTTGATTCATTAACAATTTCTTGGATAAGAAACTTTTTATCATTTCATAAGCAATTCACTTCTGTTGATAACAATTCGTCCCCTCTAATTGATGTAACATCAGGCGTACCGCAAGGTAGTGTAATAGGCCCTTTACTGTTTCTGATTTTCATCAAGGACCTACCGTTAAGCATCACCTCAACACTCAGAATGTTTGCTGACGATTGCGTCATTTATCGCAAAATCCGCTCTGCTAATGACCACATCGTCCGTCAAGAATATCTACACCGCATTAATAACTGGTGCGCATCATGGCAAATGTCCCTTAACACTGATAAATGCCAATTAATGACATTTAGCCGTAAACAGACTGTTCACCGTTTCACTTACTTGCTTAATCACAGCCAGTCACCCTTGCGTCCTCATACAAGTACCTTGGCGTGCACTTTTTACCAAATCTCTCATGGAAGACCCACATAGAAAAAATTACTGCCAAAGCTAACCGTACATTAGGTTATTTAAAACGTAACCTCAGAGGTGCACCTTCTTCCACGCGGCAGTTGGCATATCAAACATTTGTTCACCCACAACTTGAATACGCATCTTCCATTTGGTCACCCCACCAACATTACTTAATTCATTCCCTAGAGCGCGTACAAAATCGTGCCGCTCATTTCATTTCTCGCAACTATTGCCGACATTCCAGTATAACTAACATTAAGGCGTCGTTATTCCTTCCATCCTTAGAATCTAGCAGAACAATAGCACTTATCTGTCTCTTCCATAAAATTGTTTATAACCATCATTCCTTCACACTACCTCTCACAAAACCGGCCCGCACATCTCACCGATTGCATAATCACCTCAGTTTTAAACGCCTTTCGGGAAGAACCACTGCATTCAACTCATCAGCCCTGCCCCGTGCCATCATTTATTGGAATAGTCTTCCTGATAACATTGTTCACACTTCAGATTATGTTATTTTCAAAGAAAAAATAAGCAAAATTTTGTTCTGAAGTGTGCTGTTACTGAAGTGTGTTCTATAGTGTGCTTTTCAAATTTTGTTCTCTTTTCTTGTGTTTGCCATTGTATAAGGTTAACGTTTTGAACATAACGATGTTAAAATAACCATCTTCTACATGCTTCTGTTTAGCACCCCAGTTATGTAACCCCCCCTCACATAATACTCCAATCGAAGCCCGTGAGGTATTTGAATAAATAAATAAATAAATAAATAAATAAATAAATAAATAAATAAATAAATAAATAAATAAATAAATAAATAAATAAATAAATAAATAAATAAATAAATATGTACAAAAGCCGACCGCATATGTGGTCGGCTATCTGTGAATTATATTGCCACACACATCAACCGGCACGAAAATGCCGAATAAGATCAATTTTCAAACAGCACATCGCAATGAAGCGCTGACACGAACCAGCCTCGATCGATGCATGTGTATGCGCACCATGCGGCAGCTGGCACGAAGCGCAAACAAACTTCGATCATGATTGAAGTCAGCATGAACCATAACGCATGCACGTGCTTACTTGGTAGACATGGTTTGAAGTACACGTCGTCGTTTCTTTGGCAAACACGGGCACCGTTCTCGTTGACCAGTGGAATAAGGATCGCTTCACTGTTCACAACACGCAAACCATCGTAGCGCAAGCTGTCGTCTGCTTTCACGCGGCGGCTGCAGCCGCTGAGGAGGTGCACAGTTTTGCTATAGTGCCTAGAATATACTGGCTAGTGTGTTGAGCGCGCCGGCTGGGATGGCTCGAATTGCAATGAAAGCCGCCGGCGGCCGCATAGCGGCGCTGTGGTGCGAGAGGGTGCGAGCCGGTTTCTCGCGCACATTGCGCCGCGCTGCTGAGAGTTGGAAAGGGAGCTGCGCGTTGCTTTGGCTCACGTTTAATACTTTGTTTTAGAGCTCTTTCAGGAGCTTAGGACTGATATAACGTTTTAACATGCTAATGTTAATATCGAATTGCTTTGTGCAGATTGCTCGAACTTGTAAGCTCAATCGGTACGTGAGCCACACGCTAACCCGGTAAACGCACATGAGAGCTTTCGCTTTGGATGAATTCAAACTCAAAGAATACAAGTCACGAAACACAGATTCGGTTTAATAGAACGAAAGCAGCATGTTTAATCAAAGGTGACAATGCGAGTGGAAGGCAATGCTGGCATGTTCTTCCCACTTGTCCAGATATCCTAAAAAGTCTTCCAAGAAACGCATGTCTGGGCTACCCGGCTTAAGTGCACGCTTGGTTATCCTGGAGGTCATTACTCGTATCAGGCGATTGGTTAGCTTGACGAAGTCTTCTGTTGGTCGCACCCGAGTGTATATAGTCTCCACATATGCCGCCGGTGCAAAAAAAGTAAAAAGTCATCTCCAAAAAGTTGGAATGCAAGGTCAACCTTCATCTTTTCAAAGTTATTGGGTCTTAAGCATAAGCTAGGCTGTCGTCCACGGAAGGTATCCGCATCCATGTAACCGGAATGAGAATGTCCTCAAACGGATGACGGCCTCCGTGGTGGTTAGGTGTCTGCAGTGTAGCCTGGCTGCCACTCTGTTCACCCACAATGCCCGCTTCACTGGAGCTGGAGGAGTCGTTGCAGTCTTGAAAGCCAGCTTCGAGAAAACAGGAGCCCTCGTTGATTTCCGAGCCCGAATCGCCGGGTCCAGTCCCTGCGTCCCGCTTGTGGCGTTTACGAGCTGGTTGCTGCTCGCATATGTTTCTTTCCTTCCTTTTTGGTGCCGTCTTGGGCACAAGGTGTGGAGGGTATAATGTTAACGTTTTGAAGATAACGATGTTGAAATAACCATCTTCTACATGCTTCTGTTTCGCACCCCAGTTATGTAACCCCCCTCACATAATACTCCAGTCGGAGCCCGTGAGATATTTGAATAAAAATAAAAATAAAAAAAACAGCAGAGCACAAACGAGGAACCTTTACTTACAGCGGCTAATTAAGGTACATCGCGGCCTGCGATTGCACAAGGTTTTGCCGAAGTTACCATCTTTTGAATGAAGAAGCTGACGAAGTTTTTTTTTCTCAGATACACAATATGCACGAGACGCGGCCGGTTAATCGCGATGAAGCTCGTTGGTAATGCCGCGCTTACGGTGAAACATGCGCCTAATATATAACTGCATCCATATGACATATGTGTAGCGCAAAAGGACAATCGAGGGACACAGAAAAGGTACACAACACAGGTGCTGTCTGTAGCGCCTGTGTACATTCTTTGTGCTACATACTGCCATGGAGCACCGTTACCGACTCGCCCAGGTTTGCATCCTTGTGAATATAACTGCATGCTCTAAAAATGTTTCTCGCCAACAAAAGCAGTTGCCGTTTACCTTCCGTCATTTCTATCGATGCTTCGTTCCCATTGTACAGAATGCGTACTTACGTAGCATCAGATAGCGCAGTAGTACGTACGCTCCTTGTTCTAGCGGTAGCCCCGTTTGCCAAAAAAGCAAGTCTTCTCTGTACACCACCGCTTTCTCTTTGGCATTTTTCTCTGCAGTCTAGTGAGAGGCACTGGGGAAACAACAATCGGGAACCGCGCTTCACCACTGGCGACACAGTAAAAAAAGAAGTGATACAGGCGAGCTCAGAACACGCGCACAAAACGAGAAAAAAAAAAACCGATGCAATCGTCGCCGAGCAGGTAGAAGTGTGGAACGACTCGCATGAGCAAACACCTACACCGTAAATAAACTACTGCACCTTCGTGAAAGCAAAAGACGCGCAGAAGCAGGTTTAACACGCACGCACAACACCAACAGATTTCCGTATTCTGAAGAGAGAAAACTGCGTCGTCTGCTCAGGTGGCACCCTCCCGACAAGCAGCGCCCTCTGCCGCTAACGATTGGCTTTCATTGCAAATAGCGCCATCCTCGCCCATAGGGAAGCGCGGGCGCTTGTCACACTAGCCAGTATATTCTAGGCACTATAGTTTTGCTGAACTTTTCGTGAACTCGGCCTGCACGACGTCTGCACTTTTTGAAACGAACGGCGTGGTGCAGAGGGCGCCATCTTGCATCGCTGAAACGAATGATGAAGTGCAGCATTACGTGAACCAGCTCACGTAGTGCAGGTGAAACGAACGAACTTTCAGCTAGGGTGCACATCGTGCGCCCCCCCCCCCTTTTCCTGATGCAAAGAAATAGCCACATCATCATCGATCATCATCATTAGTGTAGGTGTAGGAAGCCTATACATGTTTCGCCCGCAGCGGCGAAACATGTAGACTCCCTAGCTAGGCGGCTTGTGACGCCGCCGCCCGATTCAAAGGGTTCAGCGTCATCAATCCACACAGCCGTTGCCGCAGTTGCGCTGGCCGTGCCTCCAGAGGTTCGAAGCGTTTTGGACGCGTCTACGCTATTCTTTTGTTTTAGTCGTTCTATTCCTTGCATTCATATGAGCTAGGGTATTAAATTTTTAACTACTAATGGTGCTAAAAATAAAGCATCAGGGCAGGGAAAAAAAATGTTTCGTGCCGCTCTGTCGGAGTGGCTACCGCTCGAATCAAGACAAGGTTCCTAGGTTCGGTGTGCCATCGGACCTTGCGCTTGCGGAGTGGAAGTGGCTGATTAAAAGTTTACTCCAACGTGTTTTGTCTGCGAAAAACATTTTGAGGAGAGTTACATTGTGATAACGTTCAAGTGACGGTGAATGGCATCGCCAACGAGCTCACAAGGTAGACCACGCCCGAAGCCGTGCCAACAGTATTCGACCGTTATCAGAAGCATCTTCTGTCTAAGAAGACATCGAAAAGGAAGCTTGTGAGGAACCTCTGCGACCAACCGGCCGCTAAACGACAAAACCGCAGTGCCAGTAATGCCGGCCAATGCAGACGACAGCTATGGACCGTCAAGCATGTTTGACAATGCTTCTGAGGAGCCGGCAGCAGCAGAAGAGCCGAGCGAGAACTCATGCCCGCAGCAGCAGATGTGCAACTTTGAACCTCAGCATCCATTTGACTCAATTTCCATCTCTGTAACTTGGACCGAATTTTCGTATTTGCTTGTTACCATCTCGCAATACAAGACACGCATTAAATGTCAATTTCAACCTCTCTGCCTGCCACAATGTGTATGGAGAACGTTTAGTGCAATTTTCTGGAGCAAAACATTCGAACACTTGCCCTATTATTGTGAAACTTGCAGATAACTTTAAAATGAGTTGCAAAATGTTCTTTATTAACAGCCAAGAAGTCATGATGCCCTCCCCCCCCTTTTTTTGTGCGCTTGCGCTTTGTATTACTCGCCTAGTAATTGTTTGCTAAATGTATTTTCCTCCGTGCATGTTGATTCTTTTTGTTTGTTTTATTCTTTGTGTGTGTGTGTGTGTGTGTGTGTGTGTGTGTGTGTGTGTGTGTGTGTGTGCGTGCTCATTATGGCTGCCTGATCAAGTTTATTCTGTACTGGGCCGTCTACTAGCCCTGCGGCTATCGGTCCAAATATTATTTATGTACTTCGTTGCATACAAATAAAGATGACTTTGATTGATTGAAATTAACCGCAGCACCTGCTAGCTCTGTAGCCTGCGCGCGTTATCGAGCCGAAAACTTTGCCACTTTGTACATAAAAAAGTGGTAAGTTTTGGAAGCTTGATTCCTGAGATGCGACAACTAGGAGTAGGTTTCCTTGTCAATAACTATATAGCGGGTAATATAGTTGAATTCTATAGTATTAATGAGAGGGTTGCAGGCATCGTAATTAGGCTTAATAAGCGGTATAAACTGAAAGTTGTACAGGCATATGCACCTACATGTAGTTATGATAACAGGCAGTTGAAAGCTTCTATGAAGATGTAGAATCGGCAATGCGAAAAGTAAAGACGCAGTATACTGTACTAATGGGTGACTTCAATGCCAAGGTAGGTAAAAAACAGGCAGGAGACTGGCATTGGTTCTAGGAATTGCAGGGGGGAGTTACTAGTTGAGTTTGCGGAGCGCAATAACTTACGAATCATGAATACCTTCTTCAGCAAACGGAAGAACCGGAGATGGACATGGAAAAGTCCTAACGGAGAGACTAAAAATGAAATCGACTTCATAATGTGTTCAACCCCCGCCATTACCCAGGCAGCACCAGCCATCGGCCCAATATTGGGGATTGATTGGGGATTACTGGCCCACAAGTGGCCCAATGGTGCCAATGAGCTACCAATATTGTGCAGCCGTGCTATAACATAATCATTATTGGCCCAGTGAACTTCACCCATATCTGTTATTGGCATTCAACCGGCTAAACGCGGTCAATAATGCCCATGCATATTGAACAGCTTGCCATTATTGTATACACAATGAAACAACCTGGTCATTATTGGCCAACCAGCTACAATGAGAGAGAGAGAGAAAGAGAGAGAAGGCAGAGAGGTTAACCAGGAAAGCTTCCGGTTTGCTACCCTGCACTGGGGAAGGGGAATGAGGAGTTTAAAGGAGAAAGATAGAAGAGAATGATAGGAAAGGTAAGGCGGCGAGGAGCACAGTCACAGTTTCTCAATCAAGTTTGTGTCTCTCATAAAACACATAAGTGCTTTGAAGGCTTTGCCGTTAGACGCCTTCTGTGGCCATGGGCCGAGGATTTTCTCCTCTGTGAAAGGACGGCTGTCAAGATGGTCCAGAGCCGAACGCAGCGCATGTCTTTCGCTTGAAAAAGCAGGGCACTCGCAAAGGAGATGCTGTGTGGTCTCTTCGCAGCCGCATCTTTCGCAGTTAGGGCTATCCGCCATTCTCATCACATTAGCGTGTTTTTTGGTGAATGCAACACCGAGCCACATATGGCACATCAGTGTTGTTTCGCGCCGCCCTTTGTTAGGGGGAACACCTGGTAAATATTGTCCGGTCAATAACAACGGCTCCTTAATATTCAATTTATCTTGGCATACAGTGGTCAATAATGTCCAACCAACTTTGGCGGCTTCCTTATATTGTAATATCTTGGTTTCTACTGGCCGATATTGTCCAATGAGCCTTGATGGCTGGCCAGCATTGCACATATCATGGCATAGGTTGGGCAATAGTGTTCTGCCCATGTGGCTATCTTGTCAACATTGAATATATATTGGCATGCATTGGTCAATATTGTTCTGACAGTCACGCTGGCATGCCAACAATGTATACAGATCGGATCTTAGTGATGGACTGTGATGGCTAACCAGCATTGGACATATCATGGCATAGCTTGGTTAATATTGTCCAGCCATTATGGTAGTCCTGTTAACATTGAATATATCTTGGCATGCATTGGTCAATATTGCCCCAACGGTTTTGGTGGCATCCCAACATTGCATATATCTTGGTTTATAGTGGTCAATATTGTGTAATGAGCTTTGATGGCTTGCCAGCATTGCACATATAATGGCATAAATTGGTTAATATTGTCTGGCCCTTTATGTTTGTCTTGTCAGCTATAAATAAACCTTGGCATATATTGGTCAAAAGTGACCCGCCTGTCATGGCGGCTTGCCAACAATGTATACATGTTGCATTATATTGTTCAATATTGTTCGATGAACTGTGATGACTAGCCAGCATTGCATCCTAATGGCATAGGTTGGGCAATAATGTTCTGCCAATATGGATGGCTTGTCAACATGAAATATATCTTGACATAGATTGGTCAATATTGTCTCATCAGATTTGGTGGCATTCCAATATTGTATATATCGTGGTTTCTAGTAGTCAATATTGTCTAACGAGTTTTGATGGCTGGTCACCATTGCACATTACAGGCTGCGGCGGCGCTAAAAAACAGTAGAAGCAGCTCTGACCGACACAGACATTTTTCAATGTGCATGTATCCCAATATAACTGTTTTTGGACTAATTTCATCCCAAATAAATTTTTTGCTGGCCCGGACATCAGTTTACGATCAACTGTAGAAAATATTCATATGCCATACGTAATTTGGGCCACCATATATATAATGTTTTTTGGGAATAATGTACAGATTGTCCTAAAATTGTTTGACTGAGCTGACCACACAAAATGCACAGAAGCGCCCATCACGGAAAATGTAGAATATATTTTTCTGAATATAATTTCCGTGATTCATGAATTGTTGCGGATGACCTGCGATTATATTTGGCAATTTTGGTAGAGTACTCTTTTATTTACGATTTTAGGCGCGATTAATAGTTATGTAAAATTCTGCATATAATATCTTCGAGGCAATTCCTGCAGACTAGAGGGCCGGATGTCGATCACGCGTGGACGTAGCTAACAGAGATAGTGTTCCAAACTTTAGCCAAGTGTTGAAAAAATTCTGACAGCACGTGGAATCTACACTGCAGAAATTTGCGAAGGTGAGATAAATGCTGCTGTACACGGTGCATCACGTATCATTATCGTTATCAACTAAACGCAGCGTCATTACCATTGATACTGTCATCATTGTCATTATCACTAATTGCAGCGTGATTCTCGTCGCTATCATCACGGTAGACAAGGAGAATTACGTATAGTGCTAGTTTCGCGATCCGGGGTTTAGCGCAGTTGGTTAAAGCGCTAGCTAGGCTAGGAGTCTGATTCCCGGTGGAGACGATTTGTTTTTCTGATCTCGTCAAACCAGGATAATTGAAAGTGATAGACACATCAGTGCACAGATCCTGAACACATTTCGACAACAACTCTCGAGCATGGGATTTCGTTCCATGGGCATATATATACGCATACCAGTGCACAAGCATACGAACACGCTCGAGCACACATCTGAAAAGCAAGCATTTAATAGATGCGTGTCCGCGAAAAACCTCCTTCGCAGACAAGAAACGCAAGGTATACTCAAATGCAAAGAACGCAACAGAACGTGTGAGTCGCTTGAACAAACACCAGTGGCTACGTTTGGATAGTAAACGCAGAAACGATCGAATATATCCGATGAATCCAGATCCTGTAAATGTTTGTCCATGATTGGAAACATGCACGCGTAGCATCATTATTTCCGCCTTGTTTTACGCAATAGAGAGAATCCCTACATGTTGTCACGCGCCTTCGTAGAACGTCGACGGAAGATGAAAAAAAGCGGTCGGGTAGATCGGTGAAGAAGAAGAAAGAGCAAGGGCAGAGGAACGTTTGTACGCTTCGCCGCAATCCTCTTTGTACCGATCCCTGTAGATAAACCCCCCGTGCGTACAAAGTACGTCACACCGCGTACAAAGTACGTAACATCTTGGTGGAGGTGGTGGGTAGCGACCACGGAGCGTTTCATCTACCACCAATGCCATCAGACATGGCTGAAGACGGCAGTACCGAGCAGCCAGGACCATCCACGGCGAACAACTGGCCCCATTATCGAGAGCCGCGTACTTTTTCCGGAATACCTGAGGAGGACGTTGATGAGTGGTTGAAGCACTACGAAAGAGTGAGTAAATATAATCACTGGACCGCCGCTACTAAGCTGGCTAATGTGGTGTTCTTCCTTGCCGCCACTGCCTTCGACTGGTTCGATAATCACGAGGATTCATTAAGTACATGGGCTATCTTTACCAGCGAAATCAAGAAAAATTTTGGAGATGAATCTGCAAAGAAGATGCGCGCTGAACAAACTTTGTTTCACCGGGCACAAGTACCCGGAGAAACTTGTACTGCATATATCGAAGCCATCTTAAAGCTGTGCAGACTCGTCAACCCCACTATGCTTGAAGAAGACAAAGTCGGTCACCTCCTGAAAGGAATAGCGGAAGACGTTTATAATTTTCTTATTAGCAAAGAGAACCTGAGCACCACCGCTGATGTTATAAAGCATTGTAGAACATTTGAGGCTCTCAAGCTGCGACGAATTACACCCAAATTCGGAAGACTGGCCAATGTCACCTCTGTAGCCAGTGTTGAAGCCTGTCCTTCAGTTTCCATGGCTGATATGATACGAGAGATTGTACGCGAGGAATTGTCAAGATCTAGGGACGCCATCTGTAGTGAAGAATATGTGCGGCAGAGTTGTGCACCGCAGGCAAATGTTGCCGCCCTGTCCACTCCGTGGGTTCAACCTAGCGGCGCTTCCCATATGGACGATCAGCGCAGCTATACTCAACGTTATGACCACCAGCCGATGGAAAAGAGGCCCGCCTACACTGAAAATGTGGTTTGTCAGCAGCGAGAGCCTCGCTACAACCAACGTCGCGACTTCGTTAGTGAGGACTCTTATGCTGATCGCTGGCGCCCTCAACCTGTGTGCTACAGGTGTGGCATTGCGGGGCATATCGCTAGATACTGCCGCCGTCGTTTTCCAACTGTGCAAGATTACCGACCCCACGCGAACATTCACGGACGGCTGCACACCGAACAACAACGATCCCCGACTATGCCTACTGGGGACTCACACCATTCGACACATTTGCGGAATAAGGCATGGAGACCCAAGTTACGGCTATGATTAGTCTCTTTCTACAACTGAACGTCGTATTCTAGTGGAACTACTACTGAAACACGTGACAGTGTTCGACTTTGCCAAGGATGACTCAATGCCACTGCCTACCAGTCGTATTCATCACACGATCAACACAGGGTCCGCCCCTCCAATACGTCAGAAGCCCTATCGAGTCTCAGCAACTGAACGTAAGGTAATAGATGAGCAAGTTCAAGACATGCTAAAGCGCGGCATTATTCGAGAGTCCTGTAGTCCTTGGGCAGCTCCAGTTATCCTTGTTAAAAAGAAAGATGGCACATGGAGGTTTTGTGTTGACTACCGCCGTTTAAATTAAGTCACGAAGAAAGATGTCTACCCGCTTGCACGTATAGATGACGCAATTGACTGTCTGCACTCAGCTTCATACTTTTCCTCTATTGACTTGAGATCCGGTTACTGGCAAATCCCCATGCACACTGCAGATAAAGAAAAAACGGCATTCGTAACACCAGACGGACTTTACGAATTTAACGTTATGCCTTTTGGATTATGTAATGCACCTGCCACATTCGAGCGGTTCATGGATACAATTCTACGTGGACTAAAGTGGCAAATTTGTTTATGTTATTTGGACGACGTAGTAATTTTTGGCAAAACATTTAGTGAGCACAACAGCCGTCTGGATATCGTACTTAATTGCATGGAACGAGCTGGTCTTGTACTGAATGCAAAGAAATGTCATTTTGGCGATCGTGAAACAATTGTCCTTGGTCACTTAGTTGACAAAGAAGGTGTTCGACCAGATCCCAAAAAAATTGAAGCCGTCAAAAGTTTTACCGTACCCAAATCAGTAAAAGAGTTGCAGAGCTTTTTGGGGCTATGCTCGTACTTTCGACGCTTTATACCAAGGTTTGCAGACATCGCTTACCCACTTAAGAGTCTACTGCATAAAGATACACCATTCAATTGGACCAGCGAATGTGACTCAGCTTTCCGTCATCTGAAGTTTCTTTTGACCTCGGGCCCAATCCTCCGCCACTTCTGCCCATCAGCTCCAATTGAAGTACACACTGATGCAAGTGGTATCGGTATCGGCGCTGTACTTATACAACGCCATGGACGCGATCAGCACGTGATAGCGTATGCCAGCCGCTCGTTGAGTAAATGTGAAAGAAATTACACGGTTACGGAGCAAGAATGTCTAGCCGTTGTTTTCGCTGTACAGCGCTTTCGTTCCTATCTGTACGGGAATGCTTTCACGATTGTGACCGACCACCATTCCCTTTGCTGGCTCGTGAGTCTTCGTGACCCCTGTGGGCGGCTCGCTGGATGGGCTTTACGCCTACAAGAGTTTAATTTTACTGTGGTGCATAAAAGCGGCCATAAACACTCAGATGCTGACTGTCTTTCGCGTTTGCCGCTTCAAACGACTGATAATGACTCAGACAATTTCGATGAATATTTGGCTCCAATTGCACAAACCTTCCCCAATCTCCGAGTTTTCCGAACCGAGCAACGAAAAGACAAAACATTAACTTCACTGTTTGATTCCGCCAACGATCCTATGAAGAACACATTTAGCATTCGCGAAGGAGTGCTTTACAAGAAAAATTTCGCCTCTGGGGGAGCACGTATGCTTCTTGTCGTTCCGGAAAGCCTACGTATCACAGTTCTAGAAATGACGCATGATGACGCCACGTCTGGTCACCTGGGAGTGGCTCGAACACTCCACCGCACACAGCAGCGATTTTACTGGCCGAAGATGCGTTCAACGATCAAGCGATATGTAGCCAGCTGTGTGCAATGTCAGCGCTTTAAGCTGTCGACTTCAAGCCCACATGGAAAACTGCAGCCAGTCACACCTCCAACAGCCCCGTTTGAGCAAGTTGGCATTGACCTTCTTGGACCTTTTCCACGGTCCTCTAAAGGAAACCGATGGATTCTTATGTGCGTTGATTATTTAACCCGCTACTGTGAGACAGCCGCGATACCATCCGCTACTGCGTCTGAAGTATCAAATTTCTTACTTCGACTCATCATTCTTCGATACGGCCCTCCTGCAGTCATCATTAGTGATCGTGGACGCCAATTCACAGCGGACATTGTCAAAGAACTTCTTCGCCTCAGCGCCTGTAGTTTTCGCCACTCCACGCCATATCATCCCCAAACGAACGGTGTGCTAGAACGAACTAATAGGACGCTTACCACCATGTTGGCTATGTACGTCGCTGCAGACCATAAGGACTGGGATGGCGTTCTACCGTTCATTACGCATGCATATAACACAGCTCAACATGAGACAACAGGCTACAGTCCCTTCTACCTTCTCTATGCTCGCACGCCTCGCTGTGCCCTCGACACCATACTGCCATTTTTCATTCATGACGAACCTTCTCTTGCTACCACACTCTGCAGAGCTGAAGAAGCCCGCCAGCTGGCCAGAGTTCGAATTTTATCTTCACAAGAACGTTCTAAGAACCGCTACGACGCCCGACACCAACAAGTTTCCTATGCTCCTGGTGACTATGTGTGGTTGTGGACACCTCTCCGTAAGCGTGGTCTTTGTCAAAAACTGCTTTCACACTACACCGGACCGTTTGTTGTGTTAGAACGCATCAATGACCTGAATTACGTCATAGCACGCATAACGGCGAATGGTCGACGGTCACGGCAGACGCAGGTGGTGCATGTGGCCAAACTCAAGCGATTTCATTCCAGAGGATCTCTGTAACTCGCTCGACGGGCTTCGTCTGCGAGGAGGGAAATGTCACGCGCCTTCGTAGAACGTCGACAGAAGATGAAAAAGAGCGGTCGGGTAGATCGGCGAAGAAGAAGAAAGAGCAAGGGCAGAGGAACGTTTGTACGCTTCGCCGCAATCCTCTTTGTACCGATCCCTGTAAATAAACCCCCCGTGCGTACAAAGTACGTCACATCGCGTACAAAGTACGTAACAATATGTTCAAGCGATAGCAGAGGTGGAAGAGATTGATCGTGCTAGCCAATCAAACACTCACTGCATGATTCGCCATTACGCTAGCTGTTTCCGGCATTTAGCATCAGCACCGACTATACCACGCCTCAGTACTAGCTGTTCTTATAGACAGATATGTTGGGCTGCTTTCAAGGCCTTCGAGTTCTAACATCTACTAAACACAAATTTGCATCTTATTCCTGTACTCTTTAGCGCTCTGCAGTGGGCTTCAGCAATAGACAGATAAAGACTGAACGACTTTGGCCATCGGTGTAGCAGCGCATAAAATATTTCAGCTCAAAGAAAAATACAAGCAACATATATTCTACGGTATGTCTAGCTAATTCACTTGACAAGAAAAGAAATCTGAACTGTACTGGAATGGTTCGTATTCTAATGCGACGTAAATCGCATAGTGCCGAAACGTTGTGTGCATGTGGAAGATAATAAAAAAAAATCAATAGCACTATATGTGGCAAGGCAAACGAAAAAAATAAAAAATTTACAACAATTACCTATAGCGCAATGAATGCGCACTCATGTGTCGCCAGCATATACGGTAACAAAATTGAAATTGCATAATAACGATGCTCTCTATGGAAGTTATTTTTGTTCGAAAGCTGCAATACATGGCTCATAATGATGCATTTGACTACAGCTTTTGACAGCGTTCTCCTAAGCACTGATCAGAAACTATTCTTCAGGCATTCTATGCCTTATTATCCAACCATATAATCACCGCACCGAAGGCGTTTCCCTCCAGAGAAATAAACAATTCTATCCCATCGTGTCAACCAGATAGCTAATGGCAATTCATATATATTAAACGTAATGCGAGTGCGTTATTTAAGCAGTTTTGGGGCATTTTTAGAGAACATCACTCTCGAAGAATCTAACACATGATTAGGAATTAGGTTTCCTCTGAAATATTCTGCCGCTTTCACAAGTGCAGCTTCCGCGGGCTGAAAGAGGATTTTACCACGCTTCTTTCTGAGGACTACACCTTGTCCCAAGTTTGTAGATATAGCTTCAATGTTGACCCTTGCTTTCTTTCCATTCTTTCTTTACTGCCAATTTAGTTCTTCAGATCTTAGCTCGTCGAGTATTTTGTATCTCTTGCTGCTTTATATGCCCACGCTTAGTTCTATGCGGATTTTTTCTTGCTCTAAACGTCTACCTGATTTGAAAAAAAAAAAAAATAAAACTTAATAACATGGGAATTTTAACCTTGAAGTACCCGTAGTTATGGTCCCTTTCGCTTTTCTTTTCCTTTGTGCATCGCTCAGTTGCGCGTGATGACGTTTCAAGAGCACTCCGTCATGAACCTGTGTGCCATCTTTAGTAAAAAAAATATGTCCATTTGTTCGAACCGAGAACGATTCCGTGAAAACTGAAGATTGTTTTACGTATGTGATTATTACTGAAACACATAGGTAAAACGCATTTCGCATAAACAAAAAAAAAATGTAGCGAAATAATCACGCCACTGAAAACGTTACCGAGCCAGCAACCGAGGCGACTAAAGAGCTCAGAACGCACTTCTCCTTGTTTTAGTGAAGCCGAGGGCACAACTCTGCGCATTCCTCCTCACAAGCTTGTCGCAAGGAACATATAGTTTCCATTCTCTCGTCCTTTCGTCGCCTCTCCGCCCGAGGGCCTTGACTAAAGCAATTTTCCAAATGGCTTTCAACTTCACATCTTGTAGCCTTTTCACCCGTGAAGCAGTCATCGCGGAAGGACAGCGACCTTCACTGCCCTTTCTTTCCTACCGGCTAGGCATGCGTTGCTCACAATGCCCCCCGTCTACTCCCCCGCACTCTTCCCTTCCTTTCCGCCAACTTCTTCTAGGATCTGTGGAATATTCTTGGGGGGGGGGATACCGGACGCGGGTTATGCCGGCCTAATGTCGCGATGGCACTATTGGAGTCCGGGGGAAGGGGAAATGGGACATGGGGAGGGGTGGGGGAGAGGCAACTTTCCTGGCTGGCAGCCTTCTGGGCTCGCGCGGTCCTACGGGACCTCTTTCATTTCTCTCACCGCCTTTCGAGCTTTATGCCTCCTCTTTCGACAGATCTCAAGGAAAAAAAAAATACAAAAGGAGAGAGAGAGAGAGAACACCCAACGACCCTTCTGCCCCCTTCCAACCGTGCCTCGAAACTCGACACAAGCGGTTGATTCAGAGGCGTCCGGCCGGCCACACAATCCCCACCCGCTCGAGCTCCCGCAGCTTTGGACAGCAGAACCGAAAACCCAAGCCTTGTGAAAGTTCCAATTTGTTTTAATGACCATGCCTGAAAGAGGATATCTGTGAGTATCACCAGCATTTTAAGCATTTTAAGTTGTTTTTTCATAACTGAACTGAGCTTTCTGAGATTATTTCTAGCTTTGTCTCGTTGTAAGATCGCTACTTTTTCTTACCAGGTGTAATAAAGCATCAGATCACTGGGATGTACTTTGCCTGGCAACATTCATTTTGGATTGTTGCAACTGAGGTCTGCGAATCTGCGCTAGCCTTACGGTAAGATACCTTTTTTTGCATGATTTGGTGCTGTATGTTGCAAGCCTTGATCATCATGTCAATAACCGATATGCTTGCAAGAACGGAAAGCCATTTATTTGGACCTCACCACGCTAGCCAATTCTGAACTGTATTTTCAGCGCACTATTTTGTATGCATAAACTCTGGTCACAAAGACAAAATTTACGGAGCAGAGGTGGCCAATTTGTATTGCAAAAGAAAAATGTGGCCCTGTAAAACATGATGCGTGTTTTGTGTGATTTTCAAGTTACAACTTAATCGCGCGTGTTGTGTGTCTGAAGTGATCAATTTCTTTTACATACTATATTCAAAATTCATGGTTAAGTTGGGCTTTCTGAAACATGATTTTTAGTTGCGAGCGAATATTTAACATTGTAATTTGCCGTTATGAATGAGCGTTTGGAATGGTCTAAACGACGTGTAGCTTATTCACGTGTTTGATCTTTCTCCTGCGCTAATCCCGAGTAGTAGAAGTGTCATAAAATAGTCAGCAGGTGCAGTTTTACTATTAATTGTAGAAAACTAAAAGCGTCCGGAAAGAAGATCTGCCGACGCACTTATTCTTACTGCTAAATTTGATTATTTGCGGAAATAATAAAAAAAGTTTTCGTTCAAAAGTGCACTTATCCACAATTATAGATTGTTATATCGCGCAGAAAAAAGGGGCTTGCCTGAAACATGACACTTTATCTTCTACGTGCAAGGGCTTCTACTGTCCGCGCGAAGAACTGTATGAAAAAAAATTTCTGAAAAGGGGATTTTTATTTACAGTTGCTACCATAGTTCTTATACTTTACCACACGTACAAACTTGTTTCCACAACAAACGTTATGCTAAGCTACGGATTTCTTAATTTTTTCAATTTGAGTACATCATACAAACCCCAAAGCATCTGTGCAGTACGTTGTTTTCGCTACAGCTTTGACAAATTTTAAAATGTTCTGTTTGCAGTAATGATGCGGTGTACACTAATTTTAGCAGCCGCCGTCGAAGTGCGACTGCCATTTTTTGCATCTCTTTTTTCTTTGTAGTTTCTTTTCGTTAGGGTAGATTGCCGCAAGGACTAAAACTATTCAAAGGAAAGCTATTGATCTGAAGCGTGTAGTTCTGACGACGTCTTTCTTCTACAGGTGTTCGATCATAAAGGCACTACAAGTAGAAGGGGGCAAGCACTGACTACCGTTTAATGAATAGATAACGGAATCATTTGTTTTATGTTTTCAGCGTCAACAACACATCCACATGGGAAGCCGTGCACTGCCAGATGTCGAAACCAATGTAACCAAGTTAATATGGCCGGCCTCACCGAGTATGCAGCTTATTTCAACCTGAGTAAACCAGACAAGAAAGTTGCCTGAGGGCCAACAGGTGGTGCTTTATTTTGCATTTTTACTCCACGGTCTAGCTGTACTTCCACTTTCCAAAAGCTTTCTCTCTTAATTGGATTTATGAATGTTGCTTTTATTTCCAGGTGCCATCTGCGAAAGGAAATACATTGTTATGCACGCTGCTCAAGTCCATATTTTTAAAGGCTGCTGGGAGCTGCTGCCCCTACAACCGACCACAAAAGAAGCTGCGATGAACTCAGCGCCTTCCTCCAACCTGGGACTTGAGAACACCTTGCCAAGGGACGCAAAAACAGGAGGAGCACTGAAGTCTTAGAGTTCTGCCTAAATTTTTCCACGCCCTGTAACCCATGCACACCTAATAAATCACCATGCAATGAACCTTTCAGCTGTATTATTTTCTATGCATGGATATTCTCAGCATGCTTTATTTCAATAAAAAGCTACATGAAAAACATCAGCACTGCATACGTATTGGATGGCTTAGTTGCCTATTAGCCATAGCACAAAATAGTAACTAGCCGTAGTACGGATTATAGAAATTTTCAGCACTATAATGTGCCGGATTGCCAATTGCTGTGGCTGGATGCCAATAATGCAAAACCACTGGGCAAGATTGGATTGGAAATATTGGGTAGCCGATAAATCTGGCTGGATGCCAGTTGTAAATATCCAGTGAATAAGCATGGAAACAAGATATTGGATGGCCAGTGAGCTTGGCGGGATAGCAGTGATACAACCAGTGAGTGAGCTTGGGTGGAAGATATTGAGTAGCCATTGAGTGCCATTGAATGCCAGTAAACAAGGTAGTATGCCAATACTGGATTTGATAGGAGAGCTAATAAAATTGGTTGGCATATATCTTGGCTCTTTTTGCGCCCCAATCAGACGCCAATATTGACCAATATTGGGACCAATATATCCCAATATTGGACTAGTGGCGGTCCATTGACGGCGTGCTGCTTGGGTATGCAAGATGTAGAGGTAATCGGGAAATTGCGCTGCAGTGACCACAGGATGGTGAGGTCCCGAATTAGCCTCAATCTGAAGAAGGAACGCAACGGATTAGTAAGAAAGAAAGCCATCAACGAATTAGCGGTGAGGGGGAGGGCAGAAGAGTTCAGGATCTCGCTACAGAATAGGTATTCAGCTCTAACTGAGGATGGCGACATTACCCGCCATCCTATATCACTACTGAGTGCGCGGTAAAAGTAGGCGGTAGGATAGTTAGAGAGGATACCGGTAAACTGTCTAAGGAGACGAAAGATTTGATTAAGAAATGCCAGAGTATGAAAGCTTCCAATCCAACAGACCAGATCGAATTGGCCGAGATATCAAAGCTAATCAATAAGCGCAAGGTGGCCGATATAAGGAAGTATAACATGGAGAAAATTGAGCATGCTGTAAAGAACGGGGGAAGCCTTAAAGCGGTAAAGAAGAAATTGGGCAGAGGCAAAAACCAGATGTATGCAATAAGGGACAAGGCGGGCAACGTCATCACTAATATGGACAAGATATTCAAAGTAGCCGAGGAGTTCTATACAGATCTCTACAGTAGCCAAAGTAGTCAGGACCGTAATAAGATTGGCGGTAGGAAAAAACAGTCAGTCGTTCCACCAGTGACGTAGGACGAGGTCAAGAAAGCACTAAAAACTATGAAAAGGGTTAAATCAGCTGGAGAGGATCAGATAACTACAGATTTGCTGAAGGACGGGGGGGATATAGTGCTAGAAAAACTGGCCACCCTGTATACGCAGTGCCTGGTGTCATCGACGGTACCTGAACCATGGAAGAATGCAAACATTATCCTCATTCACAAGAAAGGGGACTCTAAGGACCTTAAAAATTACAGACCAATCAGCTTACAGTCTGTTACGTATAAGGTATTCACTAAGGTAATCGCTAATAGAATCAGGACAACTTTAGACTGCAATCAAGCAAAGGATCAAGCAGGGTTTCGGAAACGGTACTCTACTATCGATCATATTGATATTATCAATCAGGTGATAGAAAAATGCTCGGAATATAACCAGCCCTTATACATAGCATTTATTGATTACGAAAAAGCATTTGACTCAGTTGAAACCTCGGCGGTGATGCAGACATTGCGAAATCGAGGGGTAGACGAGCCGTACGTGAAAGTGCTGGAAGATATATATAGTGGCTGCACAGCAACCATAGTTCTGCATAAAGAAAGTAACAAAATTCCGATAAAGAAAGTAGTTAAGCACGGAGACACAATCTCCCCAGTACTATTCACAGCTTGTTTAGAGGAAGTATTCAGAGACTTGGAATGGGAGTAGTAAGGGATAAGGGTAGATGGAGAATACCTCAGTAATCTGCGATTTGCTGATGACATTGCCTTGCTAAGCAACTCGGGGGATGAACTGCAAATAATGATTGATGACCTAGACAGGAAACGTAGAAAGGTAAGCTTGAAAATCAATATGCAGAAGACTAAGGTAATGTTCAACAGCCTCGGGAAGGAACAGCAGTTTACATTCATCATCATCATCATCATCAGCCTGATTATACCCACTGCAGGGCGAAGGCCTCTCCCATATTTCTCCACTTAACTCGGTTCTGTGCTAGCTGCATCCACTTGACCCCTGCGAACTTCTTAATCTCATCCGCCCACCTAACTTTCTGCCGCCCCCTGCTACGCTTTCCTTCCCTTGGAATCCAGTTTGTTACCCTCAGCGACCATCGGTTATCCTCTCTTCGCACTACATGTCCTGCCCATGTCCATTTCTTCTTCTTAATTTCTACTAGAATGTCGGTAACTTGAGTTATTTCTCTGACCCATTCTGCACGCTTTCTATCTCTTAATGTTACCCCTACCATTTTTCGTTCCATAGCCCTCTGGGTTGTCCTCAACTTAAGTAGAGCTCTCTTGGTTAGCCTCCACCATCTCAGCCCCATAGGTGAGTACAGGCAAGATGCAACTGTTGTATACTTTCCTCTTGAGCGATACCGGTAAGCTGCTAGTCATAATCTGCGAGTGCTTACCAAATGCGCTCCATCCCAATCGTATTCTTCTTGTTATTTCCTTTTCGTGGTCCGGATCTGCGGTTACTACCTGTCCTAAGTAGACATATTCGCCTACTACTTCCAGTATTTCGCTGCCTAATGTAAACTGCTGTTCCTTCCCGAGGCTGTTGAACATTACCTTAGTCTTCTGCATATTGATTTTCAAGCCTACCTTTCTACTTTTCCTGTCTAGGTCATCAATCATTACTTGCAGTTCATCCCCCGAGTTGCTTAGCAAGGCAATGTCATCAGCAAATCGCAGATTACTGAGGTATTCTCCATCTACCCTTATCCCTAACTGCTCCCATTCCAAGTCTCTGAATACTTCCTCTAAACAAGCTGTGAATAGTACTGGGGAGATTATGTCTCCTTGCCTAACACCTTTCTTTATGGGAATTTTGTTACTTTCTTTATGCAGAACTATGGTTGCTGTGCAGCCACTATATATATCTTCCAGCACTTTCACGTACGGCTCGTCTACCTCCTGATTTCGCAATGCTTGCATCACCGCCGAGGTTTCAACTGAGTCAAATGCTTTTTCGTAATCAATGAATGCTATGTATAAGGGCTGGTTATATTCAGAGCATTTTTCTATCACCTGATTGATGGTGTGGATATGATCGATAGTAGAGTACCGTTTCCGAAACCCTGCTTTATCCTTTGCTTGATTGCAGTCTAAGGTTGTCCTGATTCTATTAGCAATTACCTTAGTAAATACCTGATACGTAACAGACAGTAAGCTGATTGGTCTGTAATTTGTCTGTAACCACGCTACTGAACCCAGAGGGCTATGGAACGAAAAATGGTAGGGGTAACATTAAGAGATAGAAAGCGTGCAGAGTGGATCAGAGAAATAACTCAAGTTACCGACATTCTAGTGGAAATTAAAAAAAAGAAATGGACATGGGCAGGACATGTAGTGCGAAGAGAGGATAACCGATAGTCGCTGAGGGTAACAAACTGGATTCCGAGGGAAGGAAAGCGTAGCAGGGGGCGGCAGAAAGTTAGGTGGGCGGATGAGATTAAGAAGTTCGCAGGGGTCAAGTGGATGCAGCTAGCACAGAACCGGGTTAAGTGGAGAAATGTAGAAGAGGCCTTCGCCCTGCATTGGGTATAATCAGGCTGATAATGATGATAATTCCTGAACGCAGTTCTGTGGACGCTACCCAGCGTATATTCTCGGAAAAGAAAAAAACAACCACGTACATTACAACTAAAACTGAATTGATAATTAGGCAGAGTGCACAGGAGGTTCTTCGTTCCGGATGTGGCCTGAAACCTGATTCAGGAAAACACATATCATTCATGGGAATGTAGTTTGCAGAAAAGCGTCGCTTGACTGTCGACTCTGAAGGGATAGCTGCGCTTAATGCAAGTACCAGCGGATGCTTACACAGAACGAGATGCGCAGGAAGAGGAAAAACGCATGCAACCAGCCAAAGAAATGCAGCCATTTCTCGCGCTCTAAGAGCAAAGAGAAAACTGGCTGGAGCGCAGAAGCAAATGGGCCTAATGAAGGCGCTAAGGGAGTCTGCGGTTGAAGCTTTTTTTATTCCCGCGCCAGTCATTTGATAAAAATAAATAATGAATGTTTTTGCCTAACAACGATGCTTTCATTATTTTTTTTATCAATTGGCTGGCCTTTCATTCATTTTTTAATCAATTGACTGGCCAATGAAAGACCAGTCATTTGACAAAAAATTATAGAAAGGCCAGTCAACCGTACAACAACCACTCGGCTGCTGAAACCGGAGCCGAAACAGGTGAAGAAAGTAAAATTACGTACTTAGCGGTGGTAAGCGAAAAACCACGTTGATATACTTATACAGGAATATAAGGAAGCACTTCTACCCTGTTAAGTTATACAGGAATGTCTTGAGCATCATTAGCAAGAAAAAAAAATACCACCAGAATTGGTCTCAATACTACTGTAATATTATTGCGGTGTTAAGTGCAGCCTTTGTTTAAAACTTTTAGCGGTGCATTTCTACATTTTTACTTGTTTGTTGTTGTTGCACCTTTTTGCTCAAATTTTACTGTATTGTTGACTTTGTAAAAAAAAATAAGAATCAATGACACAATAGATCACCACTTTTGTTTCTTGCCTTTCCTTCTCTTACAAGAGGAAGCACACCGCATAATAATCATTTATGTATGAAGCAACAAGTGACTTCCTAAAAAAAGCACATGAGTAAAAAGTACAAACAAAAACTGAAGAGTCCGATTCAGACATACTGCTTGTGTTTTAATGCGAAAGCATTACTTCGCTATGTTTACAGATTTCTGTCCGCAGACCGTGTCCGCAGGCCGTGTTCACAGATCGTGTCCGCAGGCCGTGTCCGCTGATTCTGTCCGCAGACCATGGCCGCAGCAGTTGTAATTGAAGAGTGGTAGAAGTTAATGAGTGGTGTCAATCGACAGAGGGTTATTGCCGAGAAAATAATTAGGTCAATAAGCTATTAGGTAATTAATTAGAATAACTGGGTCGCAGGAAAGAAAAGGCGCAGTATCTGCCACACCTGTTCAGCGGACACCTGAACCACGTGTAAGGGAAGGGAGGAAGTGGGAGTGAAAAAAGAGAGAAAGGGATGTAGTGGCTATGACGTCAAAGGTGTGACGTCACGCAACCGGAAGTAGAGCCACAAAAAGGGCATAGAAAGGAATTGGCGCGCAATTTCAAAGTACCAAAGACTAAAATGGACAAACAAGAAGTGAATAAAGCAATTAATTAGAAGCAACCAGAAGCTACCAACCGCAGTACCCGTGCTTTCGCATTACTCCAATGCAGATTCTGCAGTGCTCTTTAATTTTATTTTCGCATGCGATCTTTGAAAACATGCATGTGCCATGTTACGAAAAAGCAAGACTGCCCTGCTTTTCTGTAGCATAGTCGTGTCCC
Organism: Amblyomma maculatum; assembly: GCF_055883805.1. Taxonomy (NCBI): domain Eukaryota; kingdom Metazoa; phylum Arthropoda; class Arachnida; order Ixodida; family Ixodidae; genus Amblyomma; species Amblyomma maculatum. The sequence continues at coordinate 187,263,178 of NC_139349.1, forward strand.
GTTAATATGACCCCAGTTAAATATGGACGACCCGTAATATGGACAGTTTTTCTGATGACGAAACCTCTTCAATGTATTTATGCCTCGTTAATATGGAAACTCGCTGTCTGGACAATGGACAGGGGAAGAATGCACACGGCCCACTTGGGCCCAGGTATTTTGTGTCTCGTTGATATGGACAGTGCTTGAAAAAAAAAAAAAGCAGAGGAGTCCGAACGCAAGTTAAAGAAGGGTGCGCCGCCCGTGAACCTACGCGACAGCCGATATGGCGGGATGTGTGAACGAGTCCTGTGGGGTTGGAAAGAACCAAAGCGGGCGTGTCGCCATTCTGGGGGGGGGGAGCGCAAGAGCGGAGAGGAACGTACACATCAAACGGAAGGTCAGCGTAAGAAAGACACCGAAAGAGGGGAACCAGAAGGTTTCTGGGTGCAACGGAAAATAAATTCTGCTGAACGTGAACAGAGAGGCCGGTAAAAGCGTAAGAAAGAAATGACAGGAAGAAAGACAAGTGCCTACAGTGGCGGTGGGAACTGAAGTTTTATTTTCCAAAGCACAATGTGTGTTCCAAGAAGCCGTTAGCGCTTTTCGGTGATAGTTAAGAGTCGACACACTCACAAAGTAGAGCGACAAAAGAAAGGCGACGTACGAACACGCAACCGGGACCGGGCGTCCCGTCCTGGACGCGCTTTTCTCTCATGCTCCTGGTTTTCGTCCCTGTTGTGCTGCTGAACTGCCACATTTTGCACAACAGGCGGTCCGCATGTCGGCTTCGCTTTGAGTTAACGATGCGGCCTTGACAAGTTCTGAGCTCTTCGTAGTTGGCTAGCCGTCGTTCTAAACTGTACTTCAGCTTGCAGTGTTTGTTTTATAGGAACACATAGAAACGGCGCCAAGAAGATGGGATGTTCGATTGCCCTTTGCATAGCAGCTTGCCAACTTGACTCCCTTGCTTCCTTACGGAAAAAGTACAAAAAGGAAAGAATCAGAACAACGGAAAGGCACAAAGGTTAACTAAGCAAAAAAGTGCAAAGCATCAGGAGCACCCTCAACTTGAGTCTGGCTTTTGGCATGGCGGGAGTTAAACGCAAAAGAACAGAGCTGAACGTAGGCGCGAAGAAATCTGTGAATCTGCCGTTAGGGCACGGCAGCTCTGCAACTATGCAGTCTAATCCGTTTGTCTTCTTGGTGCAGCTAATCGGAGTCTTGGTGCTGATACCGCCACGGACTGACGCGCCTGTCACGCCAGCTACGATCGTCGACGCAAAGAAACCGGATCATCGCGCATGCTGCTTGCCGGCTGCAGTGCTTCATGACGTTGTGATACAGCATGGCCGCCCTGGAAAATCAACATCAGAAGCCCGGGCGATCTTCAGCGACACACTGGCGGCGCTGCAAGCTTCGTGGGCGAATATAAAGGCCGGACATCACGACCCGCGAGCCATAGGGCACGGCAGCTCTGCAACTATGCAGTCTAATCCGTTTGTCTTCTTGGTGCAGGTGAGCAAACATTATGGAAAATGTATCCGCTCGAATAACCCTTGTTTGATTGTGCTGCCGTGCCCTCGGCTTGCGTGTCCATTGCTTTATGATTTATCTGTCCATCTTGTACAACTGCTACTGCTTGCTGGAGACGTGGAAACTAACCCTGGTCCCGACATATCACAACTTTCTAGACAGTTGCAGCAAATTGCAGACGACCTGAAGGTTATTTAAAGAGGAGCGGCTCACTTCAATAGACACCAAACTAGAAAGGCTAACGTCTCTTGATGATAAGGTTTCCACCTGCTTAAACCAAGTCGCTACGTTGCAGGAAACAGTGGCATTCCTTGAAAAGAAAATCGACCACCTGGAAAACTACTCGAGAAGAAATAACTTAATCGTGTATGGGGTCCCTGAGGACCCCGAGGAAAGTAACAGCTCACTTGAAAATTTAGTTAACGGCGAAATCTTCAGGGACACACTAAAGGTTGAACAGGTAGCCATAGAAAGAATACACCGGCTGGGCAAACCAGAAGCGACAAAATGCAGGCCTGTAATTCTAAAGCTGCGGGATTTTCGAGACAAATCTGCAATCTTAAGAACCTGTACAAAATTAAAAAACACTGATTACTCGATTGGTGAAGATTTCTCAGCAAGAGTGCGTGAAATTAGAAAAAAGCTCTGGAAAACTGGTAAGGAAATGAAAGATTCAGGGCAGAAAGCTTCCCTGGTTTTCGATAAGTTACGAATCAACAATGATCTGTACCGATGGGATGACGAGACACAAAGTATTGTTTTGCTTCGATCTTACACGCAGACGGCTAACCATAAAAACCAGAAAGACAGTGTCGCTTCAACTGAAACAGATTCCCGGACTGCTAACCAAAAAAACGACAGAGCCGAAACACGGTCGCTACGTTCCCGCCACCCGCCTCAGCCTCCGAAATAACATTTGCTAACATGAACGTTCGCAGCATAGCGAACAAAACAACTTACCTTGAATCATTCCTCCTCTGCATCAGCCCTGATTTTGTTGCCATCACAGAAACATGGTTAACAAACAATATAAAAGATTTCGAAGCAACTCTCCCCAACTATGCAATTGTGAGAAAGGATAGGCTGACACGTGGCGGGGGCGTTGCTATCCTAATAAAAAAGGAAATCCCATTCGAGGTTCTGCCTGACGTCGAAGATGTCGAAGCAATATTTTGCAAACTCCTGTATTCACCGCGACCAGTCTTTATCGGCTGCGTGTATCGCAGCCCGTCTTCAAACACCGATGTTCTGCATTCCTTGCACGCTTACATGCTTAGGCACTTGCTTGGATCGAGGTTAATCTTATTGGGCGATTTCAATTTACCCTGTGTTAACTGGAACACTATGCAACATCATTCTAAACACGCAGACATACTGTTTGATACCATGCTAACGTTTAATTTATGTCAAATAATAAATAAACCAACTCGTGTACAAAGTGGCAGTTCAAACATACTTGATATAGTTTTCCTTAGTGATCACTTCCCAACAGAAAAAGCAAAATTTCAGCTTCTAGATGGTATGTCAGATCACAAGATAACATTATGCAATGTACCTATTCATGACATTCTAACGCACTCGAAATCATTCGTAACATTTCCTGATTTCCACAAAGCAGATGACACCAGCATACTCGATCACCTGTCTTTTGAATTCTCTTCTTTTGAACAACTCGCCTTAGACACTAATACCGACACTGAAAAATTGTGGCAAAGATTCAAACTCATTATATCGTTTTGCATAGGTAACTTTGTGCCAGTTAAAACTAAGAAAACAAATAAGCACAGCCCGTGGATCAACCGTGACATCATCCATGCCAAACGCAAAGTCAAGCGGCTGAGAAAATCTTTAAAAGCACAACCCAGTAGCACAAGAACTTCTATTCTCTCCGTTGCAATCAGGAATATGAAATCAAAAATAAAAGTCGCCAAAGCTGACTATTTTTCTTGCAAACTTGCTAGTTTTCTCAAGAGCTCTCCGCGAAAGTTTTGGCACTACTTAAACCCAAAACAACATAATACGACCATAATGAGTCCTGACGAAAGCAAAGCCAGAGCGAACTCACTGAATAATTACTTTCATTCGATCTTCACTACAGATGATGGCAACTTACCACACATAAAAGCTCCCAACATATGCCTTGAACCACTAACAATTGACGAGGCTGGCGTATTTAACCTCTTGCTAAATTTAGATACCAAAAAAGGACCCGGACCAGACAAAATACCAAACACATTTCTTAGAAGATATGCGGAATGGGTCGCAAAATACTTATGCCTTATTTTCAACAAATCTTTAGCCTCATCTTTCCTTCCTGCAGATTGGAAAATCGCAAGGGTAATTCCTATCCATAAAAGTGGAAGTGAAAATCAAGCGTGTAACTATAGGCCCATTTCACTAACAAGTACTGCATGTAAACTACTGGAACACTTAATTTTAAAACATATAACAACATTCCTGGAAGATCAACGCATTATATCACCATTTCAGCACGGCTTCCGTAAAAACCTATCCACCGTCACTCAACTAGTAGAACTAATACATGATGCTTCTCTTAGCATCGACCACCAAAAGCAAATAGACCTGATTTTACTAGATTTCTCTAAAGCATTCGATCGTGTATCGCATAACAAATTAATTCTAAAGTTAGAATCCACACTAGGCAAAGGAACAATCATTAACTGGATCAAAAGCTATTTATCTGACCGGTTACAATTTGTAGAGCTTAACAGTGAAAAGTCCACAATAACTGAAGTCACGTCAGGTGTACCCCAGGGCAGCATTCTAGCTCCTATTTTATTTCTAATCTTCATAAATGATTTACCTGCTAGCGTTCGTGTTAATATGAGGCTTTTTGCTGATGATTGTATATTATACCATGAAATAAATTCGCCAATTGATCATGTAGCACTTAATGATGCACTAAAATCAATACGTGAATGGTGCGCTAAATGGCAGATGAGCATTAATACTGAAAAATCAGCCGTGTTACGAATTACCAGGAAACATAGTGTGTCCGAATTTTCATACACACTAAACAATATTCCGCTTCCCACAGTTACACAGCATAAATACCTAGGCCTAATTATATCAAATAATCTTAAATGGGACACTCACGTGAACTTCATTACATCATCAGCACTAAAACGACTTTTTTTTCTTAAGAGGCGCCTCCGAGACGCCCCATCAGACATTAAATTACTTTCGTATAATACTTTTGTCAGACCCGTACTTGAATACGCAAATGTAGCCTGGTTTCCGTTTACAGATAAACTAATAAAAAAACTAGAGGCCGTCCAGAGGAAAGCTGCTAGATTCATCTATAACAAGTACAGACAAACGGACTCACCCACAAAACTAATAAACAAAGCTGGAATACTCACGTTACAAAACCGCGCCAGGCTTGCACGGCAGAAACTGCTTTACCAACTCATTCATAAAATGATAAACATAGATACTTCGAGGTATATTGCAAAACCAGACACAAGAGCAACACGACATAGACATTCACAAACACTGGAAGAATATCGCTTTAACACAAACTGTTTTAAACATACATTTTTCCCGACAGCAATTAGAGAATGGAACAACCTACCATCATGTATAACACGTTCATCTTTAGAAACTTTTTTGCAGTCTTATGAAGCCCACCTACTCGTTTTACAATGTCAGTTATAATCATAGTTCAAACTCATTCAGTGCTCTATGTTAATGTCAAGTGTGCTTCGTTGTGGTGTGTTTTCAGGCATTTTCTTAGTTACTCTCATGTTATTTGTAATCCGTTATTATCAAATACTAGCTATTAACTGTACTACTGTTTCAAACCGTTGTAACGCTGTATATTTTTGTACTTTTGTAGTGTATTTCCAAATTTGTGTGCCCTTCCTGCAATAATCCCGATTGGGATTGGCAGTATTTCCAAACAAATAAATAAATAAATACAAGCGGCAAAAGCCATCTCAGTCAACCCAAGCCGTGAGGGACTAGTATCGACAGCTCAGCTGTTTCCTCGCCTTAGGGGACTCTCAAGCAGCTATTTAGTGGCTACTTTGCTCAGTGACGAGGTCATTTTGTGAGTGTTTGTGAGTAGAGAATCGTACGCTGATTCATCGGCCAGTGAGGAGTTCGTGTTCGAAAGTTCGACCAGCACAAAGCCCACCATCACGGGTGTCATGGTACGCGAGTGGCTTCAGACTGCACCACAGTTTTTCGAAGACAACAATGACAAAGATAATGCACTCAAAATTGCCGGTGTTCTGTGAAATTTTGAGCCCAGTGCACACCGTCATGTACAAAAGCAGTCATTAATTACAATTCTTTTTTTCTCAATAAAATCCTTTTTGTTTTTATTCATGACTCGTTATTATGGATGACTCGCTTTATGGACAGTTTTGGTCGGAAACCAAAGGGTCAATATTAACGAGGCACGACCTATGTGCATTCACAAATATGATACAGAAAAGCAGGGCAATCTTGCTATGAAACGTCAGCAACCCGATATATATACAGATATGTGGCGCAAAAAACACAAAAACAGGAGAAGATACACAATATCTGAATATGATCCAGCACCAACTAGCCCCTCAAGCCGTTATTTTGAGATTTTCCGATATATATAACCTTAGCAATAAGCATGACTGAATTGCAGAAACATCGACGTAACCTATCCGAAAGCATGAGACTCGTATTGACGACCGTAGCACTTGACTGCGGCCATGGACCATGGACCATAAGAAAAGACGAAGAGCAAATAAAATTCAAAGTTGGAATAATGAAGAGTGCAAAAATATTAAGGGTATTTTCTGATACCTGCCTCACATGGGCAAAGCAGTCGTCGTCAGTCTGTTCCGGGTTAGAATGGGATTGAGAATAGTTGCCATAACTGGGGCCAACCACCTGTAATATGAGCTGACTGAGCGCTCACTCAGAAGATGTATACGATACCATACATCCGCGATCGCAATGCGTGGATCGATATCGACTCTCTTCAAATGAAATAAAATCGCCATCGGAATATTTCATAGCAGCAACGAACGAGCCCGGGCCCGGACTCGATCGTTTAATCGAAACAAAGTATTGCAACCAACGTGTCAACTTTAGGTGGTTGTTTTAAATTTCTTGTCTCGCATGGATATGAGGCAGTCAATATGTGTTCTGCTTAAGACCTTCTCCGGTTCAGCAGAATAAATAAAACAGTAAAATGTAGCAGACTGGACCCGATAGCTATTTGTTAAACGCTTCCTCGAGCGCTATTTCAGCGTATAATTTTCTCCGCACAGTACTAGGACGGTACGATTGTCTTCCACCAACACTGTTTTTAGACAAAAAGTGCGCTCAAACCGTCAAGAGACAGGTTTCGCAGTGAAAGGTGCAGAGCATGACTATCCGGACCTATGCCGCCTATGTTGCCAAGGCCGCGAACGCGGAGTATATAGGGAACCTACATGTTTCGCAGCGGAGCCGGGCGTCGTTATGGCGTCGTGGCGAAACATGCAGGCTCCCTAGCATGGGTGGATGGATGGATGGATGGATGGATGGATGGATGGATGGATGGATGGATGGATGGATGGATGGAATAAAGAAGCGTCCCCTTTGGAACGGGGTGGTAGCAGTAGCTATCATGCTCATTCTTCTCCTTATGTCTTAATTATTGTCTTGGTTAACTATACCATTATTCTATTTATTGAATTTTTGTTTCTACATTATTAACATTATGTCACTTTTCTGCTTTTAAGCCAGTCGTTCCAGTCTTCCAGTCGTTTTTTGCTAGTTCCCACCGCCGGTTTATTCACCCGGCCACTGTTATCTCTAAACCCCAGAGCTTCAGGAACAGTGATTGCGCCTGCAGCAACTTCCGGGTGGATACCATTACATTCGAGTATAATATGGGCAATTGTTTCACTGGAGTTTCCACATACAGCACATGCGTCATCTCCACTGTTAAATTTCTTTTTGTAGCTGCGTGTTCTAAGGCACCCTGATCTAGCTTCAAAAAGTAGGGCCTCTCAAGTTATCAAAGAATGCTTCCTTCCTGATCTGCCTTTTTCACTTTCGATATAATTCCACACTCTGTTTCTTTTTTCCATCGAATTTATCCAATTTTTACCTTCTGTGTTTTTCACCTCTTGCTTAACGCTCTTTATTTCTTCGTCCTTGTGACCGACATACTTACTGGTTAGTTTGATAGTTCTTTTCCTCCATTGTGAGTCAACGCTGTTTAGGTATAGGTATTTAAATACTTTAGCTGCCCATCTGTTACTGTCCAATTTCCTCAGGCGTTCCTCATATAATATTTTCCTCTGAGCTTCCCGTACTTAAAAAGATGCCCAGCCCATATCTCCATGTACCGCCTCATTTGTGGTTTTGCCGTGGGCCCCTAGTGCTAATCGTCCGACGAATCTCTGATTTATTTCTAATGTCGACTTTACCTCTGATTTTAGGCACGAAACCGCATTTCCGAAAGTAAGTCCGGGGACCATAATTTCTCTCAAAATACCCCTCAAAACCTCATGCCTGTTGTATCCCCATAATGCCCTATGCTTCAATATCCCGGCATTTCTTAGCCTTTTGGCCTTAAGCGATTGCTCATGCTTTCAGAAGTATGCTAGTCCTTAGTTTACCCATACCCCGAGATATTTATATTCTGCTACTCTGGATATTTAATGGCCTTGTATTTTAAGACTTTGACCAGTTGAGCCGTTGAAAATCATTCAGTTCAGTTCAGTTCAGGCGTTCAGTCGTGTCCGACTCTTTGTGACCCTATGGACCATGTCACGCCACGTTTTCCGGTCTCTCACTATCTTCTTAAAATCACATAGCTTCATCTGCAATGCCTCGAGAATGCCATCTAACCATCGCGTTCGCTGCCTACCCCTTTTCCGGCGACCCTCAACCTTTCCCAACATCAAATCTTTCTCCAGCGACTCCTCTCTTCTCATCAGATGACCAAAGTAGCTGAGCTTTAACTTTAGAATTTGACCCTCCAATGAGCAGTCAGGGTTTATGGTCGACAATATCGACTGATTTGATCTTCTGGCAATCCAAGGAACTCTTAAGAGTCTTCGCCAGCACCACAATTCAAACGCGTCAATTCTTCGGCGGTCAGCCTTTTTCACAGTCCAACTCTCGCATCCATACATCACAACTGGAAATCATTAGACCCGACTTAACTGCGCTAAAACGGAAGCCTAGAGCGTCCCCTTCGTCTCCACAATACTTAACTAGAGTTTGTAATTCTTCCAGACTCTCAGTTAACAGCACAATATCGTCTGCATGCATCAAACCGGGGAGGCGCTGCTCTACCGCCTTTCCACCTAATCTATATGACAGGTTAAAACCTAGGTTACTGTCTTGTATCCTCCGTTCCAGGTTTATCATATAAAGCATGAACAGCACCGGTGATAGAGGACAGCCTTGTCTTAATCCTTTGCATACTTTGACATTCTCCGTACTTCTTATCCCTTCCCACGTAATTTCTACTTTGTTATCCCGGTATATTTCCTGTAGGAACTCTATTATCTCATAACCGATACCTTCTTCTCTTAATATGTTCCACAGGAGTTCCCTGCTTACGTTGTCGTACGCCCCGTTTATGTCCCGGAAGGCCAAAAACAAAGGTCTATTTTCCACTCTAGATATTTCGATTCATTGGGTAAGCACGAACAGGCTTTCATCTAAGCGCCTACCATTTCTAAAGCCGTTCTGAAGTTCTCCGAGTATCTTATTACTTTCTACCCATGCTTGCACCTTTAATTTCACCGCCTGCATGGCCAACCTGTACATACAGATCTTATGGTAATCGGCCTGTAGGATTTTATGTACATCCTTTCTCCTTTCCCTTTATAAATCGTATTCATTTTACTCTGCCGCCAGCTGTCCGGAATTTGCTTATTCGTTATGACTGTTTCCAAAGCTTTTAACAACGTTTCGTCACTTCTTGGACCAAGTTCATTTATCAGCTTGATCGGAATTCCATCTATTCCTGTAGATGTGATTTTAGAAATATTTTTTCTGCCTTTTTCCAGTTTAGATTGGTCAGTTCTAAGCTGCTATGTATTCTGCTACTTTGTGTTGCTTCCTGATTTGCGGAGATCACCCTATCATCACTCTTAAATGACTCGGCTGTAACTGATGTAATGTAGTTCACTGCGTTGTCTCCTTTTAAACAATTTCCCTCGTTATCTTGTATCCGATCCTGCTTTCATTGATTCTCTTTACCTAGCCAGCTTATATGGTTCCTGAATGTTCTTGTTCCGACTCTAGAGGCATCGGGTATGTCAGCCATCTAGCGATCGGTGGACAGCTTTATTTTACTTTGGACGAGGGCCTGTACATCATTTTTCTTTTGTTGACATAATTCCCATTTTTGGTCGATTTCCTCCTGAGATACCTGTGCTTTCTTTGCCTCTCGGTGCTCCCTTGAAGCAGCCCATCGTTGTTCAATAGCTTCCCTTATTTCCTTATACCACCAGCTCCGCGGCTTCCTCTTTCCATTCCTGCGGTTTACAACTTTAAAAGCCTTAATTTTTCTCCTTATGAGTAGTTCTACCTGTTCATAATCCCAGTCTTCCATGGGGATTTTCTTTATTGCTTCCTCTCTGTCTGCTGCTATCTACGCTATCTGATCGTCGTTTAATTTTGCGTTTACGTTATGTCTAAGTTCCATTTCGCTTTTTATCAAGGGCAACATCTCCAGACTAATACGTTTGTGATCACTTCCCAGACTACACTACCCTTCTTCGTCTATTTCCATTTTTGTGACCTTGCTATAGATTCCTGCGACATTAGACAGTAGTCAATGGTCGTCTGCCTGTTGCGGAATTCCCACGCGATTTCTTCCTCGCATTTTGCGTCTCTATTTACTATAATTAGATCGTGTAGCTCACAGAAACCTACCATTAGCTTCTCATTACAATCCGTGTTCCATCCACATCATCGATATGGCCGTTCATGTCCTCCAGCAGAATAATATCGGCCCTGTCTCTAAACTGGCTTATATCGGCACTCAGACATTCAACAAGATCCTTGTTTTCTTGCCTGCATTGGTGTCCTGTTCCTAAATAAACTACCCCTAGCCATGTCCTTATGCCGGCAATTGATCCTGATACCCAAATATGTTCTCAGCAAGATGATTTTATTCTTTGCCAATTTGATCCTTGGCATATCAAAATACCTACCCCTCGACCCCTTTTGTCCGGTCTCGTTCTGTTGCACCCTTCCCAGACGTAGCCTTCTATAAACGGCGGATCTTCTAGATCCCTGAGATGAGTCTCGCAAAGAGCGTACACACCTATTTTGTCATCCTTCAACTGCTGTTCTGTCTCTAGCCATTTCGCTCTTTTTATACCTGCTTGCATGTTTATGTAGCTGATATCCTAATGTTAAACCTTTTTTTTTGCACTTTTCGTTCTCGACCTCCTCCTTGCCATTTTTTGGCGCCCAGCCTCCGTTATTACGATTTCTTCTGCTTTACTTCTAACTACCTCCATGTACAGAGCCCTCGTGGACCCTCTAAAAAGCTACAGCCCTACTTGCCAAGCGCGGGCCGATCTCTGCTCTCACCATTCTGGTAAAATGAATGTCATCTCGTTGAAAAGTCCTGCCAAAACCTGCTTCATGCACCTCCCTGTTTACCTACACCCCTTCGAAACGGTTCTCCAGGCTTAACTTTATTATGTCCTGATAAACATTCACCACGTCATTTTCCAGCTTTCCGTTCAATCCTAGCGCCTCCGGTACTGTGCATACAACTATCTGCGCTTCCTGTGTTATCTCCCTGATATCGTCAACTCCCTAACTAAACTTTAAACCAATAATGCAGCTTAACCATTTAGGACATCGTTTAGCCCCGCGGCTACTATTACCATACTGCGCTCTGCGGAATTCTTCAACAGCCTATTTTTACTCTCAGCACTGCCCTCATTGTTCTCCCTGGGAAGGCTCCAACCAAAACTCTCTTATCACCCTTTACACGTTTCAAGATATCTCGCTTGCACCTGCTCATGTTAAAATCTCCGGCGATCAGCACCTGGGCCTTCTCTCTCCCTCTCCCAACTGTTAGCTCCTGTTTTCGGCTATCTGTGTCCTTCTCTCTGGGATTTTCATTCTTGCTTACTTCTTCCTTTTTTTTCCGGCTTCTTAGTAGCTGCTTCTAAATAACTCTGTCGGTTCGGATTCGCCTGGCCTACTTTGCTTATGCCTTCCATGCCAGTGCTGGTCCCAGCCACGTGGACCGCATTGGAATGTTCGTCCTCGTTTCCAAGGGCAAAATCCGCCTGACCTACTTTGCTTATGCCTTCCATGCCAGTGCTGGTCCCAGTCACGTAGCCTGAGTGCGGGCATACTTCGCAGCGCCCCCTGTCGTTCATTGGAGTTTCGACTCTGAGCAATCCCACAGGATATTGCCGCGAAGCCTTCAAAACAGTATTTGTTGTTTTTTAACAGCCGCCGGCATACAGGCTTATCACTCTGATTCTGGACCGCGTATCAGTTCCGTAATCTTTGTTTGTTAATGCTCAATGTCGCGAGTCACACCTTTATCAGTTTTGTTGTAGCGCAAGATGCACCGAGATCTGTCTCGAAGGTTCCGGCCACTCGGGTGTCTTTCCACAATGTTCCAGCTTGTGCTGGTAGCTGTTTGCGACGTTATCTAGATTGTTCTGTGCAGCCTTTAAATTGAGCGTTGACGAATGTGACGGGCATTCTTTGTTCGACGATCGACGAGCACGTTTGTTTCTATCGCCGCCGCCGAGTTGCTTAGTTCTTTTGCGGGCGCAAGTCAGCCCAAATAAAGAGTGCAATCATCGACCCTTCATTTGTGTCGTCGACTTCGTCACCACTACGTGACATCTGGTGGAGGGGCTGCCTTTGATCCTTCAAGCGAAGACCCAAGCCGTGTTCCTGTCGCCCTGGAAGACCAGCCTACAGGACACCGAGCCAGCCGCCGACTTCAAGGCCTACAACCCGAACACGGTCTGCCGCCTGACCGCATTCGATCTCGGTAGGCATCGACGCTGACAATGGCCCAGCCTACAGCACCGGTTGTTTTTGTCCAGCCCCGTGAGCCCCCCTGCTTCCATGGATGACCGGATGAAGATGCGGGAGACTGGATGGACCTTTTCGACCGTGTGGCAGATTTCAACGGCTGGAACGACGCTGCAAAACTCAGGCAGGTCTACTTTGTTCTTCAAGGACATGCCCGAATTTGGTTTGAAAATCACGAGACTTCTTTCAAGGATTGGGAGACATTCAAAGCACAGTTCTTGACGGCCTTTACAAGTTCTGTCCGAAAAGAAAGAGCTCAGGCCCTCCACCAATCAAGAATTCAACTACCAAACGAGCCCGTCCTGGTCTACGTAGAGGAGATGAAACGCCTGTTTCGCCGCGCCGACCCTAACATGACCGAAGGTGAGAGAGTGAAATTCCTAATGCGAGGAGTTAAAGAGTCGCTTTTTGCGGGGCTTGTCCGGAACCCGCCGAAAACTGTGGAAGAATTTGAAAGTGAAGCATCGACCATCGAGAAGACGTTGGACACCCGGATGCGTCACTTCGAGCGACCACTTCAACCAGACTACTCATGGTACTACCCCAGCGCATCTGACAGCGGAGAGAACCTTCGGGACATAATCCGGGAGATCGTGCGAGAGGAGCTCCGCCGAATGCTGCCATCATCGCAAACACCCCAGGTAGCGACGCTCGCGGACGTCGTCCGTGAAGAAGTTCAGCAGGCGCTGGGCGTTCCTCAAGCGAAGGCTGCGACTGTTCCAGCTCAAGAGGCAACAGCGATGAACTACGCTGGTGCATTACGCCGCCCCCCGCCCCGACGTGATGACTTTCAGAGCCCTCGCCGCTACCGTCCTGTTCCTGAAAACCGCCCCTTGGCCCCCGCACGCCAAGCCTACCAACGACCCCCAAACCCCAGGAAGTGCGACGCCTGGAGGACTGCAAACAACCGGCCATTATGCTTCCACTGCGGTGAGGCCGGCCACATTCTGCGCCACTGCCCGTACCGACGAATTGGTCTCCGCGGATTTGCAGTCTTCGCTCCACGACCACGCCCAGGTGAACGACCACAAGAAATTGACAACTATCTGCGTAGCGGTGAGATTGCGCCACCAAGCCGTCGGTTCAGATCTCCATCGCCGTACAGGGCCCGCTTTGCGTCGCCAGGCCGTACCTATGATGAGACTATGCGCGGAAGGTCCCCAAGCCCGCGCAGGGGAAACTAAACAGAGCAACCTTTGGAGGTGAGGTTGCTCAACGGCGAAAAGACGAAGATCCTCCGCCGCCGACGACCACTAACGACGACGCAACCATTTCATCGCCGCTCCACACGACGACATCGACGACAACACGACCAGAGTGCAAGCAGACACCGCCGCCCAGCGAAGTAACAACGGTATGCCCCGGCCATGACCTGAAGAAACGACGGAGCCGAGATCGGACACTAAGGCCCACGTGCAATGCGAGGACGCGAACAAGTGACCTTGAAGTTGATGTCGACGGTTGCAGAGTCACTGCCCTACTAGACATCCGAGCTGACTATTCAGTCATTAGTGGACCGTTAGCCTCTCAGCTAAGAAAAGTTACCACCGCTTGGGATGGCCCGCTGATTCGCACAGCAGGTGGCAACCTGATTACTCCATCGGGACGATGCACTGCAAGAATAACCGTAAATGGGCGTACTTACCCCACCAGCTTTGTGGTCTTGCAGCAGTGCTCCCGCGACGTGATTTTAGGCATGGACTTCCTAAATGAACATAGGGCTATCATCGACCTGCGATCCAAGCTCATCAAGCTCTCTGCAGACAAAGCCATTCCTGCTACGACGACGTCGATGCAACACATCCCTCTAAACGTCCTGGATGAAGAATTGACCGTCCCGCCCCGATCAAGCATCGCAGTCTGCGTAGGTAGCGCAAACATCGAAACCGCTGAAGGCATCGTCGAAGGAAATACCCAATTGCTCTTGGAACGAGGTATCGGCATCGCAAGAGGCATAGCGAAATTCCGGAGAGGTCAAGCTCAGGTGCTGGTAACAAACTTCACCGAAGAATACCGGCATCTCAACAAGGGCACGACGATTGCTTTTCTCGACGAATTAGCCGACCTCAAAGATGTATTCGCCCTCCACGACCAAACGCTGGAAGACGCACCGGACCAATTGCGTCAGCCCAAATTTGACATCAACCCGGCATTGACCCACAGCAGGAAAGACCAGATTCTCAGTCTTCTTCGAAGCTACGGGGAGTGCTTCTCATCGTCATCGAAGGTGCGACAAACACCACTGGCCAAGCACCACATAATAACGGACGAACACGCCCGATCTCTGCGCCAAAGCCCTTATCGTGTATCGCCGCGAGAACGCCAGGCCATTCGCGATCAAGTTGAGGAAATGCTGCGTGATGACGTAATCCAGCCATCGAACAGCCCCTGGGCGGCACCAGTCGTTTTGGTCAAGAAGAAAGACAGCACACTTCGCTTCTGCGTTGATTACCGCCGCTTGAATAGCATAACGAAGAAGGATGTCTACCCGCTTCCCCGCATCGACGACACTCTCGACCGGCTCTGCAATGCAAGGTACTTCTCATCGATGGACCTGAAGAGCGGATATTGGCAAATTGAGGTCGACGAAAGAGATCGCGAGAAGACCGCATTCATTACACCGGACGGCCTTTATGAGTTCAAGGTGATGCCATTTGGCCTCTGCTCCGCACCAGCCACGTTTCAACGAGTAATGGACACAGTCCTGGCAGGCTTGAAGTGGCAAATTTGTTTGGTATATTTGGACGACGTTGTTGTCTTCTCGTCAAACTTTGAAGACCACCTAAAACGACTACAGACAGTGCTGGAAGCCATCAAGTCATCGGGACTAACGCTAAAAGCAGAGAAGTGTCACTTCGCCTACGAAGAACTCCGGTTCCTAGGTCACATCATTAGCAAGGACGGTATTCGCCCAGACCCGGAGGAAACAGCTGCAATCGCACAATTCCCACCGCCTGCCGACAAGAAAGCTGTGCGCCGATTCCTTGGGCTGTGCGCTTATTATCGACGATTTGTGAGAAACTTTTCGCGGATCGCCGAACCGTTGATGCAGCTTACGAAGGTTGACGTACCTTTTAAATGGGAAGCGCCACAAGGAGAAGCCTTCGACGAACTCAAGAGCCGCCTGCAATGCCCTCCTGTACTTGGCCACTTTGATGAAAACGCCGAGACCGAAATTCACACCGACGCGAACAGTGTGGGCCTAGGAGCCGTTCTCGTCCAGAAGAGTGCCGGACAGGAGAAAGTAATTGCCTACGCTAGCAGGTCTCTCACAAAAGCCGAAGTCAATTACTCGACGACCGAGGAGTGCCTTGCAATCATCTGGGCCACTTCTAAGTTTCGTCCATACCTATACGGCCGACCATTCAAGGTGGTAAGCGACCATCACGCGCTCTGCTGGCTGGCTAATTTGAAAGATCCTTCCGGCCGCCTTGCCAGATGGAGCCTACGACTTCAAGAATTTGACATGACTGTAGTCTATAAGTCGGGCCGGAAGCATTCCGATGCAGACTGCTTATCCCGCGCTCCGGTCGATGCTCCCCCGAAGGACGATGACGACGACGCCTTTTTGGGACCGGTAAGCGCCAGCAGTCTCGCAGAACGACAGCGATCAGACCCTGAGCTGAAAGCGCTAGCCGATTACTTGGAAGGAAAGACCACTTCCCCTCCTGGTGTGTTCAGGCGACATTTATCATCCTTCACGTTTAGCAATGGCCTTCTCGTGAAGAACTTCGCACCCAACAAGACCGCGCAGCTTCTCGTAGTGCCGAAAACCCTTCGGCAAGAAATTCTGCAGGCGTTGCACGATGAGCCCACAGCAGGCCACCTCGGATTTGCGCGCACGTTGCGTCGAATCCAGGAGAAGTATTACTGGCCGCGACTGCCTGCCGAAGTTGCCCACTACGTGAAGACGTGTCGTGAGTGCCAACGACGCAAGACGCCGCCGAACAGACCAGCAGGACTACTAAATCCGATTCCGCCCCCAATCCTGCCCTTTCAACAAATTGGGATGGATCTCCTCGGCCCCTTTCCATCTTCGTCTATGGACAACAAGTGGATCATCGTGGCCACTGACTACCTTACCCGTTACGCCGAAGCAAGATCACTACCAAATGGTACCGCGGCAGAAGTCGCCAAATTTTTTGTCGAACAAATTCTCTTGCGACACGGCGCCCCAGAAGTGCTCATCCCGGACAGGGGAACGGCGTTTACGGCAGAGTTGACGCAAGCCATCCTGGAATACAGTCACACAAGTCATCGACGAACAACTGCGTACCATCCCCAGACCAATGGCCTTACGGAGCGCCTGAACAAAACGATCGCGGACATGATCGCTATGTACGTCGACGCTGAACACAAGACCTGGGACGCCATCTTGCCGTACGTGATCTTCGCGTATAACACGGCAGTCCAGGAGACGACCAGAGCGACCCCGTTTAAGCTTGTGTACGGCAGGGAGCCCACGACGACGCTCGACGCAATGCTGCCGCACGTAACCAGCGAAGACAACCTTGACGTCGCCGCCTACCTGCAGCGTGCAGAGGAAGCCCGACGACTCGCACGGCTGCGTATTAAAGACCAACAGCGCACCGACAGCCGACGATACAATTTACGACGACGCCACGCAGAGTACAATCCAGGAGACCAAGTGTGGGTTTGTACACCAATTCGCCGTCGCGGATTAAGTGAAAAGTTGTTGCGTCGATACTTTGGGCCATACAAAATCCTTCGCCGCGTCGGACCACTGGACTATGAAGTCATTCCCGACGGAACGTCAGCATCACAACGTCGACGCGCACGCCCAGAAATTGTACATGTTGTACGACTGAAGCCATATTACACGCGTTAAAGAATCTGTGGTGTTTAAACTTTGCAGTGTTTATGTTTAAGTTTCTTTGTTTTGCAACATCGAGGCGATGTTTTTTTAAAGGGGGGAGTAATGCTGCGAAGCATTCAAAACAGTATTTGTTGTTGTTTAACAGCCGCCGGCATACAGGCTTATCACTCTGATTCTGGACCGCGTATCAGTTCCGTAATCTTTGTTTGTTAATGCTCGATGTCGCGAGTCACACCTTTATCAGTTTTGTTGTAGCGCAAGATGCACCGCGATCTGTCTCGAAGGTTCCGGCCACTCGGGTGTCTTTCCACAATGTTCCAGCTTGTGCTGGTAGCTGTTTGTGACGTTATCTAGATTGTTCTGTGCAGCCTTTAAATTGAGCGTTGACGAGTGTGACGGGCATTCTTTGTTCGACGAGCGACGAGCACGTTTGTTTCTATCTCCGCCGCCAAGTTGCTTAGTTCTTTTGCGGGCGCAAGTCAGCCCAAATAAAGAGTGCAATCATCGACCCTTCATTTGTGTCGTCGACTTCGTCACCACTACGTGACAATATGATTAGGCCGGCTTTCTCTCCGCCCTTAGTGCATGATGAGCTTATGCTTTCCTGAAATATATGTGAGTAAACCGCAGATTTTGGGAAGGAGTTCGTTTGTAGGTTTCTCCAAACAATTTCCTGTTGTCTTGTTAGTCATTTGTGTGGTGCTGGGTATACTCTCCTAGATAGTTTGAAGTGTTGATTAAGGTCGCTGTATGTGAGCAATCCTTCCATTCCTCAGCATTAGGTCTCACCGCTCGGCCGACAAAACCTCGATCATGATGATGAGCAGCCTCATTGCCTCGGTTCCCTGAGTGGGCAGGTGTCCATACGAGTTCTATCTCTCTGTCGAGTCTGATATCCACGAGGATGTTTCTGGCAGTATTTGATATTCTGCCACGCGAGAGGTTACGTATGGCAGTTTTTGAATCGGTGACAATTATGTCCGCATCTGTTGTAGCGATGGCTAAAGCGATTGCGGCTTCTTCCGCCTGGTCCGAGTAGCGGACATTGACCGAAGCGGCTGATACGCATTTACTGACGTTACTGTACTGCTTAATTACGCAGATGGCAAAGGCACCTTCAGCCTTATTGTAGTCCTAGGCGTCGGTATACACCACACCATCATGATTTCGGTACTCTCTGTTTAAGGCCCTAGCTCTAGCTTTCCTCCTGCCTTCATGGAAGGATGGATGCATGTTTTTGGGCAAAGGTTTGGAGATAATTTTGTCGCGCACTCCTCTAGGTAGTGGTCCTGGGTGGTTAGCTAGTGGTTTGGCATTAATTCCCATGCGATTGAAAATTTATCTGCCTGCTTTAGAGTTCGTTAGTCTTTATTTGCCGCGAGATCGACCCAGAGGTGGCGCCACCGTCGCTCCGGTAGTGTGGATCGGCAGCCGGCGGCGCTCGCAGAAACGCTCGCGGCGTAGGTCTGCTTCTGAGTTTACGGCGGGTTTGTTGGCGATGAAAACGTGATTTCTGCAGTATTTCTGCAATAGTGCAGAAAAAAAGTCCAAAGATTTCGCCAATGCAGCAGAAGAAACACGGATTTTACGAAAACCAGGCACGCAACCACCAGTCTTCTAGATTTACTTTGCACGTTTCTTGCGCTCACAAGCCAAATACTTGGGCCTGCTTAATGACAGCTTTGTTTTTCTTATCGAATTTTAAACAGTGTGCGCGTGTCTCATGCGAGTGAGACAGGCGAATTTAGTGTCAAGCCCACGGAGATACAAGGTTCGTGCTCTGATCTGCAGCACTTTAGAATGAATCGAGAAAGCCTGTTTCATTATATCGCGCTTGAGTCGAGGATTAAGCAGGTTAAATGTAGCACTGACAGCGTACTGCATGGCGAGTTGCTTTAGACTGAGTGCACTTCAACTCTGGCTATACAAGTACGCACAAGTATTCCCCAAAAATGAGAGCTCACAAAGACGCGGATGCTTTTTGCGGCCACTGTCATAGAAAGTGATAGTGTATTACTGCATGCATGCGCCACTAACTGTAAATGATTTCCTGAAACTGAGGAAAATATAAGGGATTTGTGATGTGTGTGATATAAAATGGTAAATTAGTAGTAGTGTAATTATTTTGTTTTGCAATGCCAATAAGTTTTACCGTGTGAGAGAACTTTTACACACATTACAAAAGTTGCTATAATCAGCGATTAATTTTCAGAAACGTTAAAGTGAGAGCTACGAATCACTCGCTGCGAAGACATCGTCGACATCTTCATAAACTGCGCATGGTCACTTTTAAAGGTTGAAGGTTTCTTTGTCACTAATTAATGAGCAATGACTAAATCTTATGCGAAGTAAAATATTAGGGTTAATTCCAAAACAGGTGCCGGATATAAAACTATTCCGAAAGAAATGGAGGTCATCTTATCATGCTACTATAAAGATGTATTTATTCCGAAGTCCGAATGAAGCTGTTTTACTCCACTTGTCAGAAACGATGAGTTTGCTCGGAATACAGCATTTAGACGAAAAGGGATTATATTGATTATAATAGGCTACCAGTAAATGACATCGATCTAGGTGTATTATCTAATATTTAGTGTAACAATTAGGTGCAGGGATGATGTTTCCTAAAAGATTTCCCTAAAGCAAAATGTGCTCGCTACCACTGTTACAGATGCGCAGAAGCCTTCAACAGCAAAAAAAAAAAAAAAAAGCATATTGGCACGGGGTTTAACGCATGAAATCGACATCGGCTATGACGGATGATTGCAGAGGCTGGTTTCGGTGTCGTTTGTTTTTTCTTTTCATTATTAACACCACTTCGACCACGTGGGTTGTTTAATACGCACTCAAATCCCACAGTAGAGGAGCGCTTTTCAAAACGGTCGTGATTG
This sequence comes from Amblyomma maculatum, assembly GCF_055883805.1. NCBI lineage: Eukaryota > Metazoa > Arthropoda > Arachnida > Ixodida > Ixodidae > Amblyomma > Amblyomma maculatum. The sequence continues at coordinate 187,283,464 of NC_139349.1, forward strand.
AATCCTCCGTTCTCGAAATCAGCCGTAGAGCTCCCTTACCACTGAGATGCCGCGACAGAGGTTTAAAGGCAAAAAAAAAAAAAAGTACTCGCACAACTCTATCATGCGTACAGAAGGCATAGCAGGCATAGAGTGGCCTGTTCAAACTGCATTCTGCTGTATGAAGCAGTCTGCAGTGGCATATGTTTTAGTATCTGAGGTATTCCATGCAGAAAGGGGAATATATGCGATTTCTGAGCGTTTGCATTAACTGTTATTGACGGCAGCGACCTATTTTGCTTTGACACGGCGCTAACGACAGTACCACTTCGTTTCAGACACCACGTGTCAAAGGATCTCAAGCACCGAAGACCACGACGGATGATGTCCTTATCCAGCATGACATACTCGATACCGACAAGTATTTTTTAACGGAGCGTGGGGTAATAGCCAGTTCATATTTCTTTTTAAAGAGGCATATAAGTAAGCAAAAGCGCACAGGGACCACGAAACAAACAAAAACGCTCCTGTACACGCCGCGGGCTGGCACGCGACGCGAAAACGCATCCACACGGAGTAGGTTTCACCGGTGAGCCGCAAGGTGGCGACTCCGCTTAATCTCGAGGCCAATAGCTGTGCTGTCGTATGTGCTCTTGCATCTCTGGGAGGCAAACAGAAGCATCCTAAACAGATGGAGGAAACAGAGGTGTAACAAGAAACTAAGGTTCAAGCTAGCATCAATTGAACGACATATCGAATACCACGCACAGGAACTAGGCAAGCAACAATGGGGCAGATCTGCGATAGGCTAAACGGCCAACTTAGAAACAAAAAAGCCTGGCTTCTGCTTAGACACCTCTTAGATCCCACTAAAACAGAAAGTAGATCGCACATGAATCAAATCATACACGAATACCCAGGTACAGATGCAGATCTGCTAAGCGAACTCCGAAGCAGATATCTCAATACCGGTAGCAACCCCAATGCCACCTACGAGTACAAAGGGGTTCCTAATGAAGACTTAGAGAGATCGCGAAAGCAGGAATTTTGGTCGTGATTGGCCATTTACGCACTGCCTCGGCGCCTGGGCCAGACGGCGTAACCAATACAATGTTAAGAAACGTGGACCTAAAGTCACTCTCAGCAATTAAGGACTTAATGAATGAATATTGAACTAAGGTGAACTTCCGCAGATGTGGAAACACGCGAATGTTGTCTTTATTCCTAAACCCCAAAAGAAACTAATCACACGAAACTTGAGGCCCCTCTTTCTTACGTTGTGCTTAGGTAAACTTGTGGAATATGTTATTCTAAATAGGCTTCAGAACTACACAGAAGCGAATGACCTTCTGCCCAGCTCAATGATTGGCTTCAGAAATCAGCTCTTTACTCAGCACGTAATGCTTCAGTTGCATGCAGAAGTGATATATTGTTACGGGGATGCACTTAATGTAACAGCACTGCGATGGGCTGAACTCGGCGCTGAGACTTTAGTAGCCGTGCAGTGTCCACTCTGTGAGCGTCTTCCTCTTTCTCAACGCTTTGTCGTCGTCGTCTTCGTCAGTGAGCACATCACTTTGGTACCGCGTTTCCAGGTAACACTACCCCCCTCGGCAAAAGGCAACGTCCCGGTGCGTATTAGGCGTGCGATGTGGAGGGGGAGTAATATGGCTTTAGGCGGGCGACATGTACGATTTCGGAAGTGGGTGTAGCAGTCGGTGACTTTGGGTGGAGCGGTGAAATCTCATAGGTAACGTCGGTCACTGGGCGTAGTACACGGTAAGGACCTGTGTAGTGGGGCAGAAGTTTTTGACACAACCCCACACGACGTCACGGAAGCCAGAGCAATACCAGAGATCCGGGAGTGTAGTGCACATCGCGGTGGTGAGCGTCGCAGCGGCGTTTTTGAGTTTCTTGAGATATGGTGAGATTCTGACGAGCAATCTGGCGAGCAGCGTCGGCTCGGGCGATGGTATCGCGGGCATAGGTTGTGACGGGGCTAGCGGCGGAGAGCAAAGTGTCGAAGGGCAGTACGGGGTCTCTTCCAAAGAGAAGATAGAATGGAGAGTACCCAGCAGTGTCATGACGCGAAGAGTTATATGCAAAGGTGACAAATGGCAGACTAATATCCCAGTCGCGATGACTGTCGGATACGTACATTGCGAGCATGTCGGTGAGTGTGCGGTTAAGACGCTCCGTAAGGCCGTTCGTCTGAGGGTGATACGCAGTGGTGAACTTGTGCCGAACGGAGCAAGAACGAAGTATTTCCTCAACAACTCGGGAAAGGAAACAGCGGCCACGGTCGGTAAGGAGTTGACGGGGAGCACCATGCTGTAGTATGACGTCGTACAAAAGGAAGTCAGCAACGTCTGTGGCGCAGCTGGTTGGAATGGCGCGAGTGATCACGTACCGCGTGGCATAATCGGTGGCCACAGCGATCCATTTGTTTCCCGACAAGGACTCGGGGAAGGGCCCTAGGAGGTCAAGGCCAACACGAGAAAATGGCTCAGTCGGGATAGCAATCGGCTGCAGGTGTCCAGGTGGTGGCACAGGGGGTTTCTTCCGGCGTTGACAGAGGTCGCAAGCGGCTACATAACGTTGGACAGAGCGGTAGAGTCCAGGCCAGAAGAAACGCCGGCGCACGCGGTCGTATGTGCGTGAGAGGCCAAGATGACCAGCTGTAGGGGCGTCGTGCATTTGTTCGAGAACGGCGGAGCGTAGGTGTTGGGGAACGACCAGCAAGTGCTCAGCACCATCAGGTCGCATGTTGCGGCGGTATAGCGTATTCCCATGAAGGAAGAACAGGGCGAGGGAAGAGTCACGGCTTTGTGTGCGGAGGCGGTCGATAAGAGAACTGAGGGTTGGGTCCAACCGTTGTTCGTCGGCTATGTGGGAAAAGTCCGATATAGAGAAGACCCAGGGGTCCGACTCATGGTCAGTAGAGGAAGGGGGATCGACGGGATAACGGGACAGACAGTCTGCATCCTGGTGAAGCCGACCGGATTTATATACAACGGAAAAGGTATACTCCTGCAAGCGCAGTGCCCAGCGGCCGAGGCGGCCAGCAGGATCCTTCAGGGAAGAGAGCCAACATAAGGCGTGGTGATCGGTAATTACAGTGAAGAGTCGGCCAAACAAATAGGGTCTGAATTTTCCAACGGCCCAAACGAGAGCCAGGCACTCCCGTTCCGTAATAGAATAGTTCTGTTCTGCTGATGACAGGAGACGACTGGCGTAGGCAATAACGCAATGTTGGCCGCGTTGCCGCTGTGCAAGAATGGCACCAATCCCGTGGCCACTGGCGTCGGTGCGAAGTTCCGTCGGGGCAGACGGGTTGAAATGGGCCAACACAGGAGGATTGGTGAGAATAGCGATGAGGGTGGAGAATGCGTTAGCCTGTTCTGGTCCCCATGAGAAAGGAACGCCTTTCTTCAGCAGATTGGTGAGAGGACGAGCAACCGCGGCAAAGTTTGGGACGAACCGGCGAAAATAAGAACACAGTCCTATAAAGCTGCGGACATCACGGGGTGAACGGGGACATGGAAACGCACTGACAGCGCGAACTTTGTCGGGATCGGGTTGCACGCCGGTGGCATTAACCAAATGGCCAAGCACTTTAAGTTCGCGGCGACCAAAACTGCACTTCTTTGAGTTCAGTTGAAGTCCGGCACGGCGGAAAAGTGCCAAGATGGAAGAAAGGCGACTAAGATGGCTTTCGAACGAGGGCGAGAAGACAATCACGTCATCCAAGTAACACAGACAAGTCGTCCATTTGAAGCCGCGGAGTAAGGAGTCCATCATGCGTTCAAACATAGCAGGGGCGTTGCAAAGTCCAAAAGGCATAACCTTAAATTGGTAAAGTCCATCGGGTGTGACAAAAGCTGTCTTCGCGCGGTCTTGTTCGTCAACAGAGATCTGCCAGTAGCCGCTACGAAGGTCGATGGAGGAAAAGTAGCGGGCTCCATGTAAACAGTCCAAGGCATCGTCTATTCGCGGCAGCGGGTAAACATCTTTCCTTGTAATCTTGTTCAGATGTCGATAGTCGACACAAAAGCGCCAACTGTCGTCTTTCTTTCTAACGAGCACGACAGGAGATGCCCAGGGGCTGTTCGAAGGTTCGATGATATCGTTGCCCAACATCTTGTCGACCTCCTGCTGGATGACTTGGCGCTCAGAAAGGGACACACGATAAGGCCTCCGATGTACAGGCTTTGCATCGCCGGTGTCAATGCGGTGAGTCACAATTGATGTTTGGCCCAGAGAACCGGCAGCAAAGTCAAAAATGTCGGAGAAGGATAACAAAAGGTTGCGCAGGTCCTGAGCGTGTTCGGGGCTGAGGTCAGAGGCAATCATTGCGGAAATAGGGTCGGTAATTGTGGTGGAGAGTACGGGTGTTGGAAGGACGCTTGAATGTGGGCCAGGTGTGAGTGCACAAATGGTGCAGTCTGTGAGAGGGGACAAGGTAGCAAGGGATATTCCTTCGGGAAGAACTTGGGGTGACAGACTGAAGTTCAGGATAGGAAGGTAGGTGCTGTTCTGTGTAACGCGTACGATGAGATGAGGAAGAACGACGTTGCGGTCAAGAAAGACCTCGGTGATAGGGCAAGCAAGATAGTCACCGTCAGGCACAGGCGGGAAAGGTGACAGAGGTAGGTAAACAGCAGAGTCAGGGGGCAGGCGAGCGAACTCAGTGGAGCGAAGGCGGGGTGCAGATGGAGGATGTTCTGAGCAGACAGGTAGGTCCAAACGAAGAAGGCCGCTGGAGCAGTCGATAAGGACAGAGTGGGCCGTTAAAAAGTCAAGGCCGAGGATCACATTGTGAGGGCACTGGTTGAGGACAGTGAACAAAACAGGGATGTGATGACCGGCAAGGGTGACTCGGGCAGTGCACTGCCCAGTGACGGCAGCAGTACTGCCATCGGCAACACGAACGGTGGGCGAAGCGGCGGGGGTCTGTACTTTCTTGAGGCGGCGGCAAAACGATGAGCTCATGATCGAGACTTGGGCACCAGTGTCAATGAGGGCAGAGACGGGAACACCATCCACGAACAGGGACAGGAGGTTACAGGGCGAAGAAATGGGCAGTAGAGGATTTCCAGGTCGGGGTACCAATGCAGCGTCACCTCCGGGAGCTGCATTGGTTAGTTTCCCGTGAAGCGGCCGGCAGAGGACGGCGAGGAACTGCGGCCAGGAAGAGGTGAACGGGAACGGCGGGCTGGCGGGGAAGGAGACCGACTGGACACAGGAGGAGGCGGAGTAGTATCGGTGCGGGGCGGCTCATAACGAGGCGTGAAACGGGGGTGACCGTAATTGGAGTAGCGGTCAACGTAAGGAAAACGTCGAGGTTGTGATGTCCAGCGGCTGCGGCAGTGGCGAGCGATGTGGCCAATACGCGAGCACGTGAAACAGATAGGCCTGTCGTCAGGGGTGCGCCACTCATCAGGATTGCGGTATCGGTAGCGTGGCGCGTAGGTGTTGCGGGGTGTAGCGGTGGCGACCATGGGAGTGACGGAGCTCGAACTGTGTTGTTCTACGGTGTGGCTACAGGGGACGCCCAAGTTGGCAACCTCTTGACGAACGACGGCTTGAATGAGGGATATCGTCGCTAGGTTGCTGTCCGAGGAGGGCGGGTTGGATGCAGCAGGGGCGAGCGCTTCTAGTTCACGACGCACAATGCGTGTCACATTTTCAGTGTTGGAAGGTTGCCTTAGGGTCGGCAGATCCTCGCACGTGGAGGTAGGGGCAGTGTTGGGGAGCCGATCGAAGCGATGTGCAATGCGTCTGTGTTTGGCCTGCTCGAAATGTCGACAAACCTGCAAAACGGAGTCAACCGTAGTACAGTCCCGACAGAGTAGAAGATTGAAGGCATCGTCGGCTATGCCTTTCAGGATGTGCCCCACCTTATCAGGTTCTGGCATGTCTTTATCAACTTTTCGGCAGAGGGCCAGAACGTCTTGTATATACGTAATATAAGGCTCGGTAGATGTCTGGGCACGTTTGGCGAGGTCCCTCTTAGCGGCGAGTTGACGGCCAACCGGTTTTCCGAACAGGTCACGGAGTTTTGTTTGCAAATATCCCAGGAGGGTATTTCTGCTTCATGCGTTTCGAACCAAACACGTGCCGTGCCAGTAAGGTAGAAGATGACATTGGCCAGCATCAGCGTGGCGTCCCACCTGTCGTGCTGGCTAACACGCTCATAAAGCGAAAGCCAGTCCTCGACGTCGACCTCATCTGTACCGCAGAATGAGCCAGGGTCACGGGGGTGGGCTACGACGACAGTTGGGGTTGCGGAGGTAGATGGAGCCGCGTCGGTTGTCATCGTGACGGTTAAGAGGTGACGGCCACTGCGGAGATCCAGCGTCAGATTGTGTCGAACCCGCGACCTCCACCAAGATGTTATGGGGATGCACTTAATGTAACAGCACTGCGATGGGCTGAACTCGGCGCTGAGACTTTAGTAGCCGTGCAGTGTCCACTCTGTGAGCGTCGTCCTCTTTCTCAACGCTTTGTCGTCGTCGTCTTCGTCAGTGAGCACATCACTTTGGTACCGCGTTTCCAGGTAACAATATCATCCTAACAAAACCGGAACCAAAGTGATTTTGCCTTGGATCTGGAAAAAGCCCTCGACAATGTCTCTCGAGGGAGCCATACTCCTTTCTCTCGGGGAGGACTGTGGACCTAAGTATCACAGGACGTAGATCGGACAAAATAGCAATAGGAGACAGAGGAACCCCGCAAGGATCAGTCCTCTCTCCCTTCTGATTCAACCTAGCACTGATAGGTCTGCCTCCCGAACTTGAAGAAATACAAGATTATCAACGCTCCCCGTATGTTGACGATGTCACCTTGTGGGTAACAAAAGGTTCGGACGCTCACATAGAGGAAACGCTTCAAGAAGCAGTGAATGTAGTCCAGTCAAACGCTAACCAGATTGGGCTGAAAGGCCTACAACCTAAGTTTGAACTACTAGCAGTCAGAAGGAGAACGCAAGACAAAGTAGAGATAAAACTCCGCCTGCACGGACTACCCATACCTACAGTCGATACTATTAGAGTACTCGGGCTCTACATCCAGAGCAACAGGAAGAGCAATGCCACTATCAACAGGCTGGAAATGACTGTGCAACAAATCAGTAGACTGATACACAGAGTGGCGGCAAGAAAGAGGGAATGAAAGAGGCTGACATTTGTGGTCTTATCCATGTCTTTGTACTAAGTCGATTCACATACTCAGTTCCTTATCTCCGCCTCATTCAATTTGACAAAGAGAAATTAGACAGGCTCAGAAGCACCTACAAGGCTGGGCTAGGTCTACCTAGAAACACTTTAACCGAAAAACTTCTCTCACTTGGGATACACAACATTGTAGAGGAGCTGATCACAGCACATTATTCATTGTCAAATCTACCAGCAGCCACTCTCTTCCGGGCAGCTACCAGCTGACTCACAAAACTGGATCTAGACACTTACCGGATAGTTATCGTCCAATTTCACTAACTTGTATGTGCTGTAAGCTCATCATTATCATCAGACTGATTATACCCACTGCAGGGCGAAGGCCTCTCTCATATTTCTCCACTTAACCCGGTTCTGTGCTAGCTGCATCCACTTGACCTCTGCGAACTTCTTAATCTCATCCGCCCACCTAACTTTTTGCCGCCTCCTGCTACGCTTTCCTTCCCTTGGAATCCAGTTTGTTACCCTCAGCGACCATCGGTTATCCTCTCTTCCCACTACATGTCCTGCCCATGTCCATTTCTTCTTAATTTCTACTAGAATGTCGGTAACTTGAGGTATTTCTCTGACCCACTCTGCACGCTTTCTATCTCTTAATGTTATCCCTACCATTTTTCGTTCCATAGCCCTCTGGGTTGTCCTCAACTTAAGTAGAACTCTCTTGGTTAGCCTCCACGTTTCAGCCCCACAGTTGAGTACAGGCAAGATGCAACTGTTGTATACTTTCCTTTTGAGCGATACCGGTAAGCTGCTAGTCATAATCTGCGAGTGCTTGCCAAATGCGCTCCATCACATTCTTATTCTTCTTGTTATTTCCTTTTCATGGACCGGATGTGCGGTTACTACCTGTCCTAGGTAGACATATTCGCCTACTACTTCCAGTATTTCGCTACCTAATGTAAACTGCTGTTCCTTCCCGAGGCTGTTGAATATTGCCTTAGTCTTCTGCATATTGATTTTCAAGCCTACCTTTCTACTTTTCCTGTCTAGGTCATCAATCATTATTTGCAGTTCATCCCCCGAGTTGCTTAGCAAGGCAATGTCATCAGCAAATCGCAGATTACTGAGGTATTCTCCATCTACCCTTATCCCTAACTGCTCCCATTCCAAGTCTCTGAATACTTCTTCTAAACAAGCTGTGAATAGTACTGGGGAGATAGTGTCTCCTTGCCTAACACCTTTCTTTATGGGAATTTTGTTACTTTCTTTATGCAGAACTATGGTTGCTGTGCAGCCACTATATATATCTTCCAGCACTTTCACGTACGGCTCATCTGCCCCCTGTAAGCTACTTGAACCCATAATTCTTTCTAACATTTACCGCCATTTGCAGTCTAATAAAGTTTTCTTCGCCAATCAGCGCGGTTTTAGAAAAGGGTTTTCATGTGAAACGCAATTGCTTGAATTTACTACTGATCTGCATTTTAATATGGACGGTAACCTTCAAACTGATTGCATCTTTATTGGTTTTCGAAAGTATATGATCGTGTACTGATTGTCTTCTGATATCTAAACTTTCTGCTCTTCCAGACGACCATAGACGTCGAACGGATGACCGAGGAACGTCCGTTTTCGGAGGTTCGGACGTCCGACGGAAATCCGGTTATGTTCGACATAACTACAGCAGATCTCCGTCGGAGTGTCGTTTGTGGATCCGGATCGTGTTCCACATACGTCCGACGGACCGGGGGAGACGGACATTCGGACGTTTCCTATAACTTGCTTGAAGGGCTCACTGTTAGTGTAAAAACTTGACAATAACATTTGTGTAAAGCTCAGGAAGCATGTGCCATGGAAATTTCAGTCACATACTAGTGCTCAATGCCTTTGTCGTGGGAGTAAAACAATAGAATATTCAATAGGCAATAATTGTCGTGCACAATTCCACACTGCTGTTAACAGTAGTGTCCAATTAAAACTTCCATCCAAGAGGCACATTGCTAGCTAAGCTTTACACAAACACACATCTCTGAAAGGATGCGAAGGGCATAAGCATACCAGCATGCGTGGTTGTAAAAACAGCATTTTCGATTCTTTTCAGGCTTTATTGCGAAAATTGCAATGATAGTCTGCACTAAAAAAATGCATGTCAAAGCTGCCCGCAAAAATAGTCATAATTTCATGGTAAAATGCAGACCAACTGGAGTATTAAGAAACTACTTGAATGATTTTTTAAATTATCCTTATTTGTTCAATTGGGGAGGTGGAGGAGGAAAAGATATTTATTGAAACCTAATATTTGAGAACTAGTGAAGACAGGATCGAGTCCTTTGCAGGCGGCTTCCGTAGGCCGAAATTCTGGGAGCCGTTGCTATACTGCGCATTTGCTCAATCAGTTGTTGCTGGTCTAAGCTTGCAGCTCTAAGCTTGAAAGAGCAGGTTAGACTCCTTCTGTAAAAGAAGGAAAAATGAAATTCAAGTTGTATTGGCTGAACTCTGATAAGATATCTCCAAGGGTAACTACCATTTTCCCTCAATTGCTTTTTCCAGAAGGCACTGGACGTGTGCATCTCCATTCAGAACGGTCACTTATACAGAAAGGTCATATAACAGCAGCAAAACCCATGCAGATCTAACACCAAAATATACGAACAGTTTGACCAGAACCTGGCATTCAGTATTTTAATGTTTTTATATGTCTTCTTTTTGAACATGCCACGCTGACCAAACATAGCATGCTATAAATGTTTGCTGCTATGCGCCCTCAGCAATGCCTATGACATGGAGGGCACATGCAGAGGAACTAAGCATAAAGGATGCTGTATATTAACATAAAACACAGTAGTACACATAATGCACTATGACACAGGTGTGCATTGGTGGCTGAAACCTCTATTTTGAGTGGCTTAACAGGCAAATTTAGGTCATTCTTCCTGCTCTGAAAAGAAGCGATCAATACCAACATTATTTAAAATTGTTACCTTTTTATTCTGTAAACTACCCAACGTTTCGCTGGTTTCCGTGTGTCCTTCCTGAAGACAATCCCTGGGCGTATCAGGAGTATATCGGCACCAACATCTAGGCTACAAGCGTCCAGAAAGTGTCTCCTTAGAATAGCTGTCACGTAGAACTTATGTTAGTGTAGCAGATAACATGCAAGCTGCAGCAGCAAAATGAAGCTAGATATTTAACATGTGGTTAAAGCCCAATGTGGAAGCATAGCCCGCGCCGCAGTGATTGTACAGTTTTCATGCTTCGACAAGAGTTAAAACTGAAGTTCTTTGTTTACCCACAGTGCTATAAGTGACATTACAATAGCAAGGCTTACAGTTACACAAAACACAAAACGAAAGCTGCAAACCCTAAGCTCCTGATGTAATACCGGCATTATACAGCATCGAAATATGGCTACATAGTTTTGGCAACCAGCTGTGCATGTATGTCATGGATTTCTCAACTACGCACCAGAAATTACGAAAACAATATGGTCTGTATAGATGCTGCCAGCTTTTCTCAAGAAACACTGAACCTTATTTAAGAAGGGGCTAGGCAGTGAGGGGGGGAGGGCGAATAAACTGCCACTGCCCCTGTCCAAGGACGGCCCATAATTTTCCCCTATGTAATATAGGGGACAAAATGTATGGACCACATAAACTGCACTCAAAGCGCATAACTTTCGCATCGACCAGGAGTCTCGGATCATACTTGTCGATGTGAAAGTTGAACATTAGTTCTTTTATGTGTGCTAGAGAAATAAGGTCACAATACGTTTACATTGCAATTCCAGTCCAAAATCTCCAGACCTTCAGTCCAGAGATTTTCGCCCCCGTAGTATTGCCGCGTGCCACTCGGAAACGAGGAAAAAAAGAGGACGAAGCAGCACCCCGCACCTCCACCAGAAAATGTAAAGAGTTGAAGAAGGCAACCCCTGAACGGATCAGTCTCACACACTCAGTTTCGTCCTCTTTTTTCCTCGGTTACGAGAGGCACGCGGCATTGCTTCGGCAGTATAAGCCATCACTTTGGGTAAGAGATTAGCAATAACAAGTGTATAAAAATGAGTACTGTGCAACAGCCACAGCTATAAAAATGGCATTGACATTGGAGTACTGCCTAAGGGCATTATAAATGCAAGAGACGTGTCCACTGAACCTCAAATTTTGTTGCGCTTTATTTATGAGGCTGCGGCTTAAGGTACGTCGGACGGACGTCCCAATCAATAGTCTTATAGGTACGCCCGTCGGACCCGGTGCATTCTTCTTCGGGATACGTCGGACGGATCCGGGAAATATTTTTCAGAGGTACGGCGGACGAACCTGATCAGGTACACGATGAGTTTCTCTTCGGGATACGTCGGGAAAGCCGGACTGATCCGGGAGGAGTACGGCGGACGGACCCGATCGGTGGGGTTCAGGTTTACGCCCGACTGACCCAACGCATTTTCCTCCGATGGGCCTTGGGATACGCCGGGAGAGCCGGACGGATCTGACATTTCCGGATGTGGTTGTAGCAACAACTTGGTAGCCAAATGTAGCCAAATCGAAGTTGGTACGAGGTGTGCGAGGTGCAAGAAGTATGTATACATACTTCATGCGTGAAATGTAAAATTGCAACGAATAGTACAGTGGCAAAAATAGTAAGATAGTAAGGCATGACGTTGAGAGATTTTATGCGGACCTACATGCCTTTTAGACCGCACCCCATCATCAGACGTCGTTTTTCTCATAGGAGACTGGAATGCTAAGGTCGGGAGTGAAGAAATATCCGGAATTATAGGCAAGTTCGGTCTTGGCGAGCCAAATGAAGCTGGGCAGAGGCTAGTAGAATTTTGTCAAGAAAACAACCTGACCATAGCGAATACTCATTTTCAACAGCACAAAAGGCGCCTGTACACATGGACTTCACCGGACGGTCTGTACAGGAATCAGATCGATTATATTCTTTGCCGGCAGAGATAGAGAAGCGCTATACAAGCAGTAAAAACAAGGCCTGGGGCCGATTGTGGCACCGATCATCAGCTTCTTGTTGCCAAAATTAAGGTTCGATTGAGGAAAACGAAGAAAACTAGAAGGCCTTTCAGGTATGATCTGCATCAAATTCCATTAGAATATGCTGTGGAAGTGAGGAATCGATTTCAAGAATTAGATCTAGAAGACAGAGAGCCCGAAGAGATGTGGACTGATGTTCGTGATATAATACAAGAAGTTGCTACTGAGGTAGTTCCAAAGCAAAAGAAATGCAAGAAAGCAAACTGGTTATCTGAAGAGGCTTTGCAAATAGCTGAGGAAAGGAGGATGGCAAAAGTTATGGGGGAAAGAGAAAGATACAAGGTTCTCAATGCGGATTTTCAGAAAATAGCAAGGAGAGATAAGAATGCCTTCCTGAACATACAGTGCCAAGAAGTTGAGGACAACCGCCAATTAAGGAACACTAGAGCTCTGTATAAGACAATCAAAGATATCAAAGGAAGCTTCTGTGCTAAGCTAGGCGTGATAAAGGACAAACGAGGCAAGGACCTCACTGAAGCCTCAGATATAAAGAGGTGGCAGGAATACACAAAAGAACTGTACAAGAAGGACCCCAATGTACAAACCCAACATAAGACGGTTGTGATTACTGATCTCGAGCCGGGCATCCTGAAGAGTGAAGTTGAATGGGCCTTAGCCAGCCTTGCTGAGAACAAAGCTAGCGGAATTGATGGCATTCCAGCTGAGTTGCTTCAAAACCTCAACCATGACGCTGTTAACATTCTGCATACATTATGTCAGAAGAGTTGGACAACCCTGCAGTGGCCACAGGATTGGAGGAGGTCAGTTTACATCCCCATTCCAAAGAAAGGCAGTGCCAAAGATTGTTCCAACTACCGCACGATCGCGCTTATTTCGCATGCTAGCAAGGTGATGTTGAAAATCCTCCAAGGTAGGCTGCAGCAGTATGTGGATCGGGAGCTTCCGGACATGCAAGCTGGGTTTCGCAAGGGCAGAGGAACTAGAGACAAAATTGCCAATCTTCGCTGGATCATGGAAAAGCAAGAGAGTTCCAGAAACCCATCTACGTCTGCTTTATTGATTAGGCGAAAGCGTTTGACTGCGTAGATCACAGCAGATTGTGGCAAGTTCTCCAAGAGATGGGAGTTCCAATTCACCTCATCTGTCTCCTCAGGAACCTGTATGAAGGACAGGAGGCCACAGTCAGAACTGGGCATGGTCTTACTGATTGGTTTCCGATTGAGAAAGGAGTGAGGCAAGGCTGCATACTGTCGCCCTGCCTATTTAACCTGTCGCCCTGACTATTTGGCGATTTAACCCTGCCTATTTAACCTGTCGCCCTGCCTATTTGGCGATTTTAACTCTCACCACAGGGCCTGGGGCAGCCAGACATCCTCAGCCACGGGCAAGAAGCTGCTGGATTCCATTTCAGCCGCTGGCATGCGGTTCCTGAGGCCCACGGCCCCAACCTTCATCAGGCCTTGATGCTCGTACATCCTCGACCTGGCCCTGCTGACAGAGGCCTGCTTCTACACCTGGGAGCGAGCGGCAGACTCCCTGGGCTCCGACCACTTCCCCATCTACCTGACACCTACCAAGCAGCATCGACAACGAGACAGGGTGTATCGGGTAACGAGGTGGTCTCAGTTCAGGGAGCTGACCAAGGGTATCCCGCACGCAGGTGACTTCCCAACCCTTTTAGGAGAATGTGCCCAGACTGCCACCGTGACTGTCCATGTCCCCAGACTGACCCCGGTGCCTGACCTCCGGCTACTGGGTCTTCGAGCAGCTAGGCGAAGGGCGGAACGCACAGCCAAGCGGACGGAGCTTCCCAAGGACTGGTCCAAATGGAGGAAGGTCGACGCCTGCTGCCGCCGACAAGCCAACCGACGGGGTCGAGAAGGCTGGGCCAGCCTCTGCCACAAGCTTCAAACCGCCCGACAGTCAGCGACAGCATGGCGTCTCTTCCGATCTCTTCTGCAGGTGACCGTCAACCGCCATCCTGTCCTGGGCGCCGCCATTGCCAGAGGGTTGTCATTCCAGGTGTTAGCCGAGGAGCTGGCCGACCACCTGTCCAAGGCCGCCCGCCCTGCAGTCGGCACTCTTCCAAGCCCTCCACTACGTGAGCCTCAGACTCGCCACCCCCTTCTTCCCGCAGCAGCCTCCATGGTCGCTGCTCAGTGCTCGGATCCCATCACCACCCACGAGCTTCTTCGGGCCCTCAACCGGTCCAAGAAAAAGATGGCTCCAGGTGCAGATGGGATCACCCTCCAAATGCTGCACAACCTAGACTCCCCAGAAAAGGCCCGCCTCCTGCAGGTGTTCAACGGGATCTGGGAAAGCGGCATCCTTCCCGAGAGTTGGACTACGACCATCGTGGTCCCCATCCTCAAGGGGAAGAAGCCCCCCCAGCAGCTCTCGTCCTACCGCCCCGTGTCCCTGACATCTGCAGCCTGCAAGGCCTTGGAGTCCGTGGTCCTGGAGCGCCTCTCTTGGATCGCACGGGTGAAGAACTTTCTCCCTGAAAGCCAGTCCGGGTTCCGGAGACACAGGTGCACAGCGGACTCCATCGCGGATGTGGTGTCCACCCTGGAAGAGGCACAGTACATGGGCGACGTCGCCTTTCTCGCCCTTCTGGACGTCGAGTCTGCCTTCGACCATTTACCACACCAGGCCATCCAACAGGCTCTGGATGACCTGGGAGTCACAGGTAACCTGCGGCGTTTCATAACAGCCTTTCTTTCCAATCGTACCCTGCAGGTCCGGGTTGGACAGACCCTGTGCTCGCCTCGCCCCATCAACACCGGAGTGCCCCAGGGGTCTGTTCTCAGCCCCTTCCTGTTCAACCTGGTGCTGGCAGCAGTTCCTTCGCGACAGGGGGCTCAAGCTCTCTGCCGCAAAGTCGGAGGCCCTCATGGTGCACCCTTTGGGAGCACGAGCGTCAGCGCATGCAACCATCCTGATGATCGACGGCACCAGCCTGCCCTGGAGACGCCAGGTCAAGTACCTGGGGCTGGTGATCGATCACCGCCTCACATGGATCCCTGCAGACAAGGCCTACCTGGGTCATCTGAACCGGGTTGGCCGAGCAGCCCAACGTCTTCTTGCAGGGGGCAACGGCTGCTCCACATCATGGGTAAGCCGGCTGTTTGAGGCGGCCGCCACCTCTTCCATGCTTTATGCCCTCCCTTTTGTTTCCCTCAGGCCCACCAGAGTGAACATCCTGGACGGAGCACGCATAAAATGGATCCGACGCCTGCTGGGAGCAACGCAGTGCTCTAGGATTGCGGCAACACTGGCGGAAGCCGGTGTCTACCCCCTGACCCTGCAGCTCCTCCAGAGAGGCCTCACTCACGTGGACCGCCTTCACCATGCCCCTGATGGAGCTTCCCTCCTGGCACGGCTGTGCAGCGCCCCCCATTCACGGATGGGGCAACTGACGGCTGTATACAAGGAATTCATCAGAGATGCCCCAGGGTATTCCATCCTCCCTCCTCCACCAACACGTCCTCCTTTACAGGTCACCCTTGACCTGGAGGGGGTCAGCAAGCGCCGCTCCCCAGTTGCTGCCCTGGGCCAGGCTGCTGCAGCCCTGATTGAAGAGTGCAAAGGGAGCACCCTCCTCTTCACTGACGGCTCGGTCCTGCCTTCCACGGCCCAGGCTGCAGCGGCTATGACGGCCCCACAGGTGGGGTGTCCAGCTCTTGCAGGCTCTCCTTTCCAGGTAGCTCTCCTGCTGCCGAGCTGGCGGGCCTCCACCTGGCAGCGGACTTCCTGGAGACTGGTCAGCCCCCAGGCTTCTACACCATCCTGTGCGACTCGAGGCCGGCACTGCAGCTCCTGCGCAAGCCGCCCTGCTTCCAGCTATCGGTTGCCACCTACGAGCGCGCCTCCAGGCCCTGGAGGATGCCGGCTTCGTCATCTCACTGCACTGGATCCCGGGCCATGTGGGCATCCAGGGCAACGATGAGGCCGACGCACTTGCCAAAGCGGCCCACTCCGACCAGGTAAGTATGATTAATCATGTATCTGCCTTTGACTTTTCCAGGCTCCCCCTCAAGAAGGCCGTGAGGGCCCTGCACCCCGATCGGCGGATCGCCGAGGGGAGGACATTCCACCGCCTGTCCGACAAGCTCGCCCGCAGGGAGCGAGCTCTCCTCCTACGCCTCCGCACCGGAGGCTCCTGGACGCCCACGGAGCTGTATGTCCATGGCCGGGCCCCCTCCCCAGCATGCCCCTCCTGCGGTAATGCAGGAACGCTGGGGCACCTCCTGGTGGTGGAGTGGTGGAGTGTGTGCCCGGCACACTCCCACCACCGTCGCAAGATGGAGGCAGGCTACCGGGCCCTCGGACTTCCTGCTGCCACCGAGGACCACCTGCTCTTCCCGGCCAGGAGCCCCCTGGCAGCCCACCGGCTCCTGCTGGCCTTCCTGGAGGAGTCCGGCCTGGCTGCAAGACTGTAGCCCACCACCGGGCCTGCTGACCTGCTGGCCACAGCGCTGGCGACGGAGCCGATGACGAGGACGACGAGAGCGACTCCACGACGATGACCCCCCCCTCCCCTCCAAACATCCCATCTCCCCTTCCCCCCGGACACCAAGAGTGCCGCCGCGAATTAAGGCCGGTATAACCCGTGTCCGGTATCCCGCCCCGAGAATAACCCAAAGACCCCAACCAACCCCAACCAACCTATATGCAGAGTGCATCATGAGGAAGGCCGGTCTGGACGAGTCTTCAGCTGGAGTGAAGACTGCTGGAAAATGTATCAACAACCTTAGATATGCGGATCATACCACTTTAATGGCAGAAAGTGAAGTGGAACTCAAGAGACTTCTGATGCGCGTACAAGAAGAGAGTGAGAAGTTTGGGCTTAAACTGAACATTAAAAAGACAAAGATCATGGCGTCTTGCCCTATTAAGTCCTGGAGCATCAATGGACAAGAAGTGGAAGCTGTGACAGATTTTCTCTTTTCGGGCTCCAAGATTACCTCAGAAGGAGACTGCAGCCATGAAATTAGGAGACGCCTGCTTCTGGGAAAGAGAGCAATGGTTAGCCTTGACCGCCTAGTAAAGAGCAGAGACATTAGTCTGCCAACCAAGATCCGTATAACTCGTGCTATGGTCTTTCCAGCTGTGATGTATGGATGCGAGAGTTGGACTGTGAAAAAGGCTGACCGCCGAAGAATTGACGCGTTTGAATTGTGGTGCTGGCGAAGACTCTTGAGAGTTCCTTCGACTGCCAGAAGATGAAATCAGTCGATATTGTCGACCATAAACCCTGACTGCTCATTGGAGGGTCAAATTCTAAAGTTAAAGCTCAGCTACTTTGGTCACCTGATGAGAAGAGAGGAGTCGCTGGAGAAAGATTTGATGTTGGGAAAGGTTGAGGGTCGCCGGAGAAGGGGTAAGCAGCGAACGCGATGGTTAGATGGCATCCTCGAGGCACTGCAGTTGAAGTTATGCGATGTTAGGTGGGCTCGGTAGCTGTGCGACAGCGCAGTCTACTAATCCTCTGCTTTTCACAATGCAGGTATTTACCCTCGCACTTCACCTGCTTCTCGCCGCTGTGCCGTCTGCAGCCTGCACGTCCGTCTCTCCCGTGACCCTGATGCGCCATGAAGATGAAATTTTTTGTCAACCTGCGCGATCACCATTGTTGCACCTGCCTTCACCGCCGCCAGAGTATGTCCTCGAGGATCTTCATTGGCCAGTCCCATCACCAGGAACATCAACACATCTGATCTTTATAAAGAGCATGCTGTCATCACCGCCGCTCTGTGGGCTCGGTAGCTGTGCGACAGCGCAGTCTACTAATCCTCTGCTTTTCACAATGCAGGTTAGTAATAAGTTTTCCCTATTTGCTAAAAAAAACAGTAACTACTTCTTAATGCAGCTGCCGAGCCCTCAGTGCTGCTGTGATATTGTTGCCGAATGTTTGCGTGTTATCCGTCTTCACTTGCTATTGTCAGGGGATGTTGAAACTAACTCCGGCCCCGACCATACCGACAGCGTACTTTCCGAGCTCCAGAAACTAACTGCCGGCCAAGCTACAGTAATCTGCGATCTACAGGACATTAAAATACAACTGAAGACTACTGAAACAACCTTAAGCGACTTAAACAAACGCATGGACGCTCTGGAATCACACTACGCTTTACTTTCCACTCTCCATTCCGAAATAGACGCCCTGAAAACTCTGAACTCTGAACTTACCTGCAAGATTGACAAGCTGGAAGCACGTATGGACGATGCTGAAAATCGCTCTCGTCGCAACAACCTCATATTTTACAACATACCCGACACTAACCCCGCTGAAACATATGCAGACTCGGAAGAAACAGTCATTCGCCATTGCTCCACCCAACTAGATTTTTCCATCGAACCTAATCTAATCGAGCGTGCTAACCGCCTTGGACGCCACTCCACTGATCGTAAAAGGCCGATTATCGTGAAATTCACCTCATCCAAAACCAAAGAAAACATCCTTTCCTTAGGCACCAAACTAAAAGGCACTGACTACAGTATTGGCGAAGATTTTTCCCTTCCTGTACGTAACGCTCGCAAACATCTTGTAGCCTTTTCCAGATCGGTAACCGACAAGTTCTCCTTGCGCTTCAAAACTTTACACATTGGTCCCAAACGATACACGTTCGATGAATCCTCACAAACCGTAAAAGAGGTAAAATAGCAACCCCCTCATCACCAGTCGACAGGCTGTTCTAAACATGCACAACAAGCACTTTCATTGTCAGCGATCTTTACTAACATCCAAAGTTTGATTTCAAAGCGCGACATTATTTCCAATATCGTCACATCATCCTCCAGCAACCTACTAATCTTGACAGAAACGTGGCTGAGTAGTGACGTTTCTGATAGTGAAGTCCTTGCCGACTTGCCCAAATTCCGTGTTTTCTGTAAAGATCGTCCAGATAGAAGGGGAGGGAGGGGTACTTATTGCAACTGCACAGGAGCTATCATGCACGGCCATTCACCTTTCATCGGATATTGAAATATTATGGGTCTTGTGTCATGCCTCACCAAAGTCAGTTGTGATAGGCGTTTGCTACAGGCCTCCTAGCAGCCCAGACTTTCCTCAAAAACTTAATCACGCATTAAATGAAATTAAAACCAAGCACCCTAACACATGCACTATCCTATTCGGAGATTTTAATTTTCCCAGTATCGACTGGCATAATCTAACCGCTACAGGTAACAGGGATGCTAATGACTTTCTTGACGTTTGCCTTAATTTTAATCTCGTTCAACTAATATCCGAACCAACCCGTGTAACGGATGTCTGCGCTAACATTCTCGACCTAATATTAACGGATAGCCCTGAATACGTTCATTCTATCACCTATCTACCAGGTATCAGCGATCACCAAGTCATACATGCCGACTTCACGATTAAACCATCTTCACGCGCAACATGTAAGCGAACAATCCGACTTTACGATAAAGGGAAACAATGAACTTCGTGCATTTTTACCAGGTTTCCAATTTAACTTTCATCAAAGATCCGTCCACGAAAACTGGTTCATGTTTAAGAAGAAAATTGAAGATTTGGTCGACAGGTTTATTCCCAACATAAATATACGAACTAACCCTCAAAACCCTTGGTTCACAAACACACTCAAACGTCTTGAAAATAAAAAGAAGCGTCTTTTCCGTTCGGCCAAGTCACGCCCTAGTCAAAACGCTTGGAACAAATATTACGCAGCTGAAAAAACGTATTTATTAAACATTCGAGAAGCTAAACGCACGTTTTTCTATACCGATCTGCCCAAAATGTTGACTACTAACCCCCGAAGGTTCTGGCAAGTCATTAACCCCCAGCACACACACACTATTTCCCTCACCGACGCATCAGGTGCTACCATCTGTGAAACTGAATGCGCCAATATGTTCAACACAGCCTTTTCATCCATATTTACCAATGAAACAGATCCGATATTTCCTTCAAACCCGGTTATTATCCAGGATACCATGCCCTCTCTTACATTTTCTTCAACAGCAATTTTGTCACTAATAGAAAACATTAAACTTTCATCCTCGGCTGGAATTGACAATATCAGTGCCAAAATACTGATTAACACTTAAGATATATGTTCATCCCTGTTGTGCTTGTTATTCACTCAGTCACTCCTCACAGGTCAACTGCCCAAAGAATGGAAACATGGGAATGTTGTTCCAGTCTACAAATAAGGTAACAAGAACTCACCGCTAAATTACCGTCCCATCTCGCTGACTAGTATCCCTTGCAAAATCATGGAACATGTCATCATGGCATTTCTTGATTCCAACGATTTTTTCCATCCTGCTCAGCACGGTTTTCGCCGAGGTTACTCCTGCGAGACCCAACTTTCTACATTCATTCATGACCTGCATGCTAACCTTGATTCTAACCTACAAACTGATGTCATATTTTTAGATTTCGCTAAAGCTTTTGATAAAGTACCTCATAAACGCCTACTGATAAAACTTTCCCGATTAAATTTACACCCCGATATATTGAAGTGGATTGAAGAGTTCTCAACTAATCGTTCTCAGTTTGTCTCCGTTAACAATGTGAACTCTAACTCACTCTTAGTAACGTCAGGCATCCCCCAGGGGTCTGTGCTTGGCCCGCTACTCTTTCTAATATACATTAATGATCTGCCCTCAAACGTAACATCTAACATACGTATGTTTGCTGACGACTGTGTACTGTATCGTGCTATTCTCACCACCGCTGACCAATCTTCTCTTCAAAACGATCTTAATGCTGTTCAAGACTGGTGTAACGAGTGGCTAATGGAACTTAACCCACGTAAGTGTAATCTTTTGTCTATTAACCGTCGCCGTAACCCTCTTGTTTTTCCTTACGTAATCTCTGAAGTTCCCGTACAGCTAGTTCCATCATATAAGTATTTAGGCATAACAATTTGTAGCGATCTTTCTTGGAGTATGCATGTTACTAACATAATATCGTCAGCTAACAGGACGCTAGGTTTCTTAAAGCGCCATCTTCATCATGCTCCCGAAGACGTAAAGTTATTAGCCTACAAATCATTCGTCAGGTCCAAACTAGAATTTGCATCGCCCATTTGGAATCCTCATCAAGCTTACCTCATTAGTGCTCTCGAATCTGTTCAAAGTCGTGCCGCTCGTTTTATTCATTCATCGTATTCTTATGAAAACAGCGTTTCCTCCTTAAAAACAGCATCCGGATTATCCCCCTTATCGCTCCGTCGTCGCATTGCCAGCCTATCTTTATTTCACAAACTTTTCCACAGTCCTATGCGCATCGCACCTTATATTCTTCCCCCCACACGCATATCTCATCGCACCAGCCATCAGCTACAAGTTGCCCGTCCACGTGCACGTACCGTCACGTTTTCAAATTCCTTTTTTCCTCGAACAGCTGCAGACTGGAACGGCCTTCCGGACAACATTGCTCTCATCACTTGCACACCACAGTTCATCGATAGTGTCAAAACTTTCCTGTTATTGTGATTATGTATTTTTGCTCTTGCCCCCCCCTTATGTAACACCCCTTTTTAGGGGCCTTTAAGGTAATAAAATGAAATGAAATGAAATAGTGAGAGACCGGAAAGCGTGGCATGACATGGTCCATAGGGTCACGAAGAGTCGGACACGACTGAACGACTGAACTGAACTGAAGGCATGATTATAGGTTTACGTGAGCTGGACCGCGGCAGGGTAGCAAGCATGCAAGCGAATGTTATCGCGGTGTTGACGGCCAGCCCGCGGCCTGCACGCCCGTTCATCTGGTCCTCGTTATCATGTGGATTAACGTCTACGACGGTCGTTATGTAGTTTTGATTCTTCAAAGTTTCCTCACTTCCATCTGTGGTGAGATGCGTCACGTAACCCATCGCTTTCTCCTCGTATTGAGGTTTGGCGCTGCAAGTTCTACATACATATACAAGCGGCGCTGAAAAAGCTGGGTACCGCCGGCTTGTCTCTAGCCCAAGCATCACGCCATTCGTGTTTGTTGTACAACTGGAGGTGTGGTTTGTGCTTACCGTGAGATGCTGTGATGTACGGATTACGTCCCACGAGAGTGCTGTGATGAGTGCGCCTATGTCCGGACGGACAACAGTGTGTCCGTTTATGATCGGCGATATTCCACGTGCATGTGAGTGTTTATTAGGTGCAGTGATAAGTGCAGTGGTAATTTATTTGCATGCGCTGTGCAACAGTCAGACGAAAATAAGTCATCGACAATTTGTTATCAGACTGCACAACAGAGCCCAAAACTCGGAAAATTGGAATGCACTTGATGAAGTTTTCGCATGTTGGAGGGGACAGAAAAATAAGTGCCCAGCCCACACCGCCGAGATGCGCATTACTACAGGTGAAATGGTTCAGGCTTCTGTAAAATAGCTGCCTGGCACAGCACCTTCATAAATTTTCAGGTATTTGTAATATTGTTGAAGGCCACTTCATCATTAATAAAGGAAGGAATATGCTTTATGTGTTAATGACTAGTGCTATTATGTTCATTTTTTTCGTTTTTCCTTAGTTTCCTTTGTTTGTCATGCTAGAGAGACACAAATGGTACACTTTTAAACGTGTCAGTCCAAAGCTGAAATGAATATCTGCCATGCATGTGACAGCTTTAATGCTGGAAAGGTTGACGTGTACAGCATGTACGTACATGCTGATACATATCAGCGGTATGTTCGGCTACTTGCCCCAAGGTCGTGATGTTTAATGCCTGTGATGGCAGTCGCACTTTGGTACAGGTGAAATGCAAATGCATCGGTTTCCTGTGAGATGTCAACGCAAAATAGAAAGCCCAGGCAGCCAAATAAGAAGGAAACACACACGTCTTTGCGCTACGTTTCCTAAAAGGCGAATGCACCAACTCGCCCAATTCAGCATTCTTGTGCAGTCTGGAGCTCTCCACTACAGTATTTTTTAAAGTTTCATGTGTCACTTTAGGATGTGAAACCTTACATGCCACATGTAGGATGTGTCGTTTTTTAGATTTTGTAGCCTCTCATCTATGTTGTGCAACATTTGGCTAATTTTAGTTCTCAAACAGTTGTTGAAGATGAAACCGAAGCAGTTCTTGGCATGGTTACCTGCTTGAAGTAATTTGCTAATTGCAGCTCTTTGAAACTTGCATCAATACTGGACAGTTCAAACAGCAGGCAGTTGAATTACAGGAATGATGTGGATCATGCATTTCAGTTCTGACAAATGGAAAGTAACGGTCCCCTCCACGCATACACAGGTGCCCTTAGACAAATACATACTTGGGTGTGCGATTGTGACACATATCAAGGGTCGACAGAACGCCATGTGGATCCAGTGTGATATTCTTCATGAAGGCTAAAATAAAATTGTACAACAGCTGCTGCACCATGAAGAAATAAATTGGTCATTTTGTGTATGATTAACTGACCATGAATAGCATCTTACTCAGAGTATGATGTGATTTATACTATATGGTTTAGCATCCCAAAACAACTGCCACTATGAGAAACACAATAGTTGAAGGCTCCGGTATAATGTCGACCACCTGGGGTTCTTTTACATGCAGTGGCACCGTAGGGTGCAAGACGGCCTATTGTACCGCCTCTATTGAAATGCCCCTGCTGTGGCTGGAACCAAATCTGCATCTGTGGGTTCAGCAGCCAAGCACTCTAACTACTGAGCCAGCACAACGGGGTCAAGTAACAAAATGCATGCCATCACATTTCCTTCTAGCCTGTGGTTTCCTTCACAGAACTAATGTATACAAGAAAAAGTAAATAGCAAGAAAATACTAGTTTCATTGCGAACTAAATTCACATTTGAGCAAAGATTTTCTAGGAAGAAAATGTCTCCTAATGTTTGCATGGAAGCCATGAACGTCAAGGGGAAGGGTGTCCAGGCAGCGCGTGCTCTTTGCGGTTTTTGTGCGCCAGCGGACTTGATTCGCGCTTGTAAAACAAGCTACTGTGTCTGTATAAGTATTTCATATGCCTTCTCCCACATCGTCACCCATCATGACCTTCTTTCTTCTCTCCTTCCCTTTCCCAGTGCAGAGTAGCAGGCCAGATTTGAATTATTCCAGCCAACCTCTCTGCCTTTTCCTTTCAATAAATCCATCTATCTATGAACGTCTTACAAAAACAAAACAATGCACTTACTGCACTCCAATTGTTAATGGGCAAGGTTGCATCTATGCTACTACACTGCACTTATCACAAAAACACAAGCCCCATCTGCTTTGGCCAATCACTTGATGAAACTAACGGAGACAGATGTCGTACACCACAGACTGGTCGTCTCGCAACATATTTCTGCATTCGTTGCATTTCAATTTCACGCCTTTCTACTTTAGCTTCAACTGTTGCCAGCATTACAAGTCACCCATCTTTTATAAAATTTCTTTTTATGCTGTTGGGATCAGCATCCTCGTTAACGATGGTCTCTGGCATTCTCGATGCTAGCATTTTAACATCTTCCTCACCTAGAGAACGAAAAAAATGACAAGCCTTGATCACACAAAAAATTGGAGAGACTTCTAATCTCCACCTGTAAGGCTACGGTGCGCCAGCGCTAATGGCTCTTGTCTGCAGATCCAACTGTGAATGCCCATTAATTTACATGCCCTTTGCTACAAACTTAATTAACAATTCCTTAATTCATGTCTCTGTTATCTCAGATATACTCATTAGCATACAGTCTTAGGCTGCCCTGTTATGTGACAGACAACCTGGCATAAACCTCTGTAAGACTCGAGTTAACCAAACTGTACAAACATGTCTCCATGGCCTAGGAGTAACCTTTATTAATCGGAGTTGAAACGTCCCGGAACATATTTCAAATATCACTTTGTAAGCTTGAGTTAACAGCTCCTGCCATGTTGTGTGGCCTCATGACATTTGGCTCGTGGCACGTTTGGCTTGCGCACAGGGTTCATCTGTTAATCATACTGGTTACCATGCATGAAAAATACATTTTCACACAAACTGGTGGCAAATGGTCAAGTGGTAACTGCATATTCTGAAATTTATACCTATATGCATGCAAGGATAGCATCCTCACATAACATGACCAAGAGTTCTGTCAGTTCCTGCACTTAATGCCACTTCAATGCCTATTAAAGGGCCACCTCAGACAATGGCTGTTGTTACCACAAGACCTGTTCTAACAGCGTACTGACACCATTCCACTGAGCGTTGGACATGTAAATGCATACCTTAGATAGCTCATGATTGTGGATCTCATTTATTTCTATGACTTGCAATGAGTTCCTGTTGTCAGAAACCCTACACTTTATGAAATCGGGACGGCTGTCTTGAAAGGTGATGAAAAGAAATAACCAGGTTACCTTGCCGCAATGCTAAATTACAGAGGGTGAATATGCTGCGTGAAGATACCATGAAGCTTGTACAAAGAAAAGTGAGTGAAATGCAGGATTTTTGAAACATTGAAATAAACAACAAACTACACTTTGTCAAACCAGTCATCGAGGAATGAAAATCATGCAGTCATTAAAAACACAACATATAAGACATTTTAGGTCATCTTCACAAAACACATACCCACACCTAACATACAGCGTCATACCTATGAAGGAGGCCAAACCAATATGCAAGAAGTATGGAGATGAACTGACAATAAACCATATTTTACCCTTAGGTGTGCCAGACTCGACAAAATAAGACGAAAACATTTTGTACAATTTTGCAGCAAATCCCTTTCCATCCCAGAATGATCCAAGGAGCGACGTGCAAATTTCCTGCATTTTTGGTTTCCAAAAATGTTCCTAAACAAGCTACATCCTAAAGAACATTTTAGTTATTACACACAAAATAAATACATTAAACCTTCTTCTTGGTGCATGGCAGCATTGGTCGCTTATGCACCATAAAAACCAACACAATGCTGTAAGGTATACCTTGGTTAGCTATGTTATATGAGACAAGCTTTCGGTCTGGTGTGGTTCTTATTCCGGTGACAGCGCTGTCATGAGGGTCTAAGTCCGAGCGGTCGGAAAGTGACCTATTCCAACAATTTTAAGAACTGAAGGCGATTCTACAGATCTCTAAAGACGCGCAGAAGTTTGGTTTCGGCTGGAGTGCTCAACTGTTTTATCAGCGTCCGCCTGCTTTGACAGCCTGGAGTGAAACTGTTAAAGAGAATATATTTTTGAACATGTAACGCGTTTCTGAAGGCGTTGCTTTAAATTACGGGCCCACAAAAAGCAGCTGAATGTCAAACGCCGCCTAAGTAGGCTTTCTAGCAAGACAGTCGTGTAGGGTGAAATATCGCTCCGCCGGTCCATTGCTGGCGCCGCCGCCGACTTGAAAGGCGAACTGTTCGAACTTATAGATACTGACCACACCTGAAACACTGAATTGTGCATGGTCAAGGCAGAATTTCTCTAATACTGAGCACTGGTAGCTATCGATTTCGCACCCAATATTATGAAAATCCGTTTTCTCTTCGATCATTGATATATATATATATACATCCACGGTTGAACATTAATGCGCCTCGGGGTAGGCCAGCCGTGGGAACATGGATACGTGGTTATAGCAACGATCAATTGCATCGCACACTGTAAAATTCCAAAAGTCAGCTTCTGCAACGAAGTCTGCAGCGCGCGTTTCCTACCGCGTACCTAAGTCCGGCGACGCATGCATATCTCCCGCTCGTTTCAAAGCTGCCTGGCCATTCAGTCGGGTCACGCTAACCTCGATCATGCGGGGGTTTAAACTGCATGTACGCAAGAATCAACGACGAAAAAAAGATGCAGGCTGAGCACTTTAGTCTAGTCTTCTCCTAAATATCAAAGAACATTGCTGTTTGTAGGGAATTCGGATCATTCGCGCTTCCGGCTTTCCGGTTGGCACTTGCATGAAGCGATGCATGCTGGGTAAATGCGCGGTGTTGTCGCTGGCAGCAGACGACGAAGCATGGCACTGCCATACAGCCTCGTCTGCATGGTCGCGTAATGCGCGCAGACAATGCTGGCGCTATCGGACAGAGCGACTGCAGGTTCTTCACTAATCTAAAAATACGTCTTCACGAGTACGAGAAGGCAAGCGATCCCTCTGAGCGACGCCGACGGGAATGGCTCGCACGGGCCAACCGATGTGAGATCGACGCTAATCCGGACAAGTATCAAACTAGTAGCTAGAACTATAAATCATGAATGACGGCGATGTCGACCTGCGGCCACCCAAGCAAAAAAAGAAAAAAAAATGTGCGTGGCAAAAGGTAGGACCAACATCTCTCGCCGACCAAGAAGTGGCCGGCCTACCTTCGGCATCCGACTGAGGGCTGGCGTCGGGGATTTTCGGCAATCGACTACGGCCCGACCTCGTTGCCCGACGTGACCGATCACCTGCCGCATGTGGCCCGGTCACCTGCCAGCATTACTGAATGGTCGGCCGCTCGTCTGCGCTAGATATTTTGCTGACGAAAGACCGTACGTCGGCCGGCTGCTTCCCGACGCCGGTTAGTGGCCGGAAGATGGCTTCAAACCACGGCATAGCGTCCGGCATCGCCACTCGTGCAGGTATTCACGTCATGCATTTAATATATTGTCACGGGGAGGATATCGAGTCCAATAGCTGTCGACACAAATAACGTTAAAGGCAGCACCGATCTCACCACCGTCAGCATCGTCGTCTTCGAGTCTCTCACTTCATCATCCTGAGCCCGAGCAGCGAATACCGCTAAGTAACACTACACCCCCCCCCCTTCCTCGTGAAAAGCACAGTCCCGGTGCGTTCTACGTTCGATAAATAGAACGTGCATAATAGGGCTTCAGATGGGACACACGCACTATTTCGGAGGTTGGCGCTGTGGACGAGGACTTCGGATAAACAGATTCAACTTCGTATGTGAATTCGGCCACGGGGCGCAAAACACGGTAAGGACCTGTGTTTTGCGCCCCGTAAGGGCCAATCACACAAGCCAACTCGTCGGCACGGGAGCCCCAGCAAGGCGAGAGATCCATGAGTATAGTGGACCTCACGGTGGCGACTGTCGTATCGGAACTTTTGGCAGTCTTGGGATGCAGATAGCCTAGCACGAGCTATCCGACGGGCTCCATGAGCGCGGGCGACGGCATCACTAGCGGAAGTACTGGTGGCGCCTGTCGCGGGTAGTGAGGTGTCGAAGGGCAGCAATGGGTGTCGGCCAAATAACAAATAAAATGGAGAGTATCCAGCTGTAGAATGGACAGATGAATTGTAGGCGAATGTCACGAAAGGTAGATGAACGCCCCAATCCCGGTAGTCGTCAGACACATACATAGCCATTATGTCTGTGAGTGTACGGTTTAGACGTTCCGTGAGGCCCTTGGTCTGGGGGTGATAGGCGGTGGTGAATTTGTGGCGGACGGAGCACGAACGGAGAATTTCGTCAACCAGTCGCTACAGGAAGCAGCGGCCACGGTCAGTTAGTAGTTCTCGAGGGCACCATGATGGAGAATCACGTTTTCTAGAAGGAAATCAGTGACGTCTGTGGCGCAGCTGGTCGGGATGGCTCGGGTAATAGCATAGCGCGTAGCGTAATCGGTGGCGACGGCTATTCATTTGTTCCCCAAGGTGGAAACTGGGAAGGCACCAAGAAGGTCAACGCCTACACGGAAAAACGGATCAGTCGTTATGGGGATCGGCTGCAAATGGCCTGAGGGCAAAATTGTGGGCTTCTTCCGACGCTGACACAGCTCACATGCGGCAATGTAGCTGGACGGAGCGGTAGAGCCCCGGCCAATAGAAACGTCGGCGCAGACTGTCGTATATGCGAGAGATACCCAGGTGGCGAGCCGTGGGAGCATCATGGAACTGTTCAGGGATGGTGGAATGCAGTTGTTGGGGAACGACGAGCAAAAGGTCTGTGCCATCTGGTCGCATATTACGTCGGTATAGAGTGTTATTGAGTATAAACAAGGCGAGAGATGGATCAGGGCGTTCGGAGGTAAGACGGCGGATAATGGAATGCAGCGAAGGATTCAAGAGCTGTTCGTCAGCAATGTTAGAAAAGGCCGAGACAGACAAGACGCATGCGTCATTTTCAGAGTCGGTAGGGCTAGGGAAGTCAACGGGATGAGGCGACAAGGAGTCTGCATCTTGCCTGCCGGACTTGTAGACGACGTAAAAGGTATATTCTTGAAATCGTAGCGCCCAGCGCCCCAAACGGCCAGTAGGATCTTTGAGAGAGGAAAGCTAACACAAGGCATGATGATCTGTTATGACTGTAAAAGGGCGGCCAAACAAATAAGGATGGAATTTTGTAATAGCCCAAACAAGCGCCAGGCATTCTCGCTCTGTGATTGAACAATTTTTTTCGGGCGTTGATAGAAGGCGGCTGGCATAGGCAATCACCCTTGCACGGGCGTGTTGTCGCCGAGCGACTATAGCTCCTATTCCATGGCCTCTTGTGTCGGTGCGGAGTTCAGTATTGGCGGATGGGTTCAAATGGGCCAAGACGGGTGGAGTAGTTAGAGCAGCAATAAGCTCTGAGAAATCTGCAACTTGTTCAGGCCCCCAATAGAATGAAACGTCTTTCTTGAGGAGTTGGGTGAGCGGACGAGCAAGGACTGCGAAGTTCGGGACGAATCGTCGGAAATAGGAACATAGGCCAGTAAAGCCTCGAACATCGCTAGATGAACGCGGAGTGGGAAAATCTCTGAGGGCACGTATCTTGTCAGGGTTAGGCTGAACGCCGGAAGCATTAACCAAGTGACCAAGGACTTTGATTTCTCGGTGACCGAAGCTGCACTTCTTGGAGCTAAGTTGAAGCCCGGCTCGGGGAAAAAGCACAAGAATTGTAGATATACGAAGGAAATGGCTGTGAAATGTAGAGGAGAAAACAATTACGTCGTCATGATAACACTAACAAGTGGTCCACCTGAAGCCTCTGAGCAAAACGTCCATCATGCGTTCGAAGATTGCTGGGGCATTGCAAGGGCCAAAAGGCATTACTTTAAATTGGTAGAGGCCGTCAGGGGTGATGAACGCGGTTTTTTCACGGTCTCTCTCGTCGGCCGAGATTAGTAGCCGGAACGTAGGTCGATGGAAGAAAAGTAGCTGGCTCCATGCAAACTAGAGAGCGCATTGTCGATACGCGGAAGAGGATGGACATCCTTTTTGGTTATCTTATTCAAATGGCGGTAGTCAACGCAGAAACTCCAACTGTTACCTTTCTTCTAGACCAACACGACAGGTGATGCCCGGGGGCTATTGGAAGGCTCGATACTTCATTCGCTAACATCTTCTCGACCCCCGTTTGAATGACGCGGCTCTCAGCAAGTGAAACACGATAGGGCCGATCAGCGGTGTCAATGCGGTGGCTGACAATTGTAGTTTGGCGCAAAGGGCGGGCACCAAAGTCAAAAAGGTCCCTCTAACTGAGCAAAAGTTTGTGTAACTCAGCGGCGAATTCAGGTTGGAGATCAGCTGCAATTATACTGGTAAGAGAATCAGGGTGCGATGTGGAGGATGGGGGAGTGGTTGCAGGGACGGCAGTTGGATTGTTTGTAGTAAGAGCTCAAATTGCACAATTGGTCATCAGGGACAATGCGGCTAGTAAAATTCCCTCGTACAGAACTTAATCAGGGTGCGATGTGGAGGATGGGGGAGTGGTTGCAGGGACGGCAGTTGGATTGTTTGTAGTAAGAGCTCAAATTGCACAATTGGTCATCAGGGACAATGCGGCTAGTAAAATTCCCTCGTACAGAACTTTAATAGACAAGCTCAAGTTAAGGACAGGGAGAGTGCCAGGAGGAAGGAAGGCAGTAGAACTGTGCTGATCGAAGGCGGGTTGAGCAGGAGGGGTCTTCAGAGCAGAGCGGAAGGTCCAAGCGAAGTAGGCCGGTAGAGCATTCAATGAGGACAGAATGAGCTGTTAAAAAGTCAATACCAAGGAAAACGTCGGGGGGGGGGGGACATTCGTGTAGGACAGTGAACAACACTAGGGCATGCCGGCCAGCAATGGCTACTCGCTCCGTACACATGCCAACCACTGCAGCAAGGCTACCATTTACGACGCGAACTGTGGACGAGACGGCTGGCGTAAGAACGTTCTTGAGGCTACGGAGAAATGAGGAGCTGAGAACGGACAGTTGGGCACCTGTGTCAATGAGAGCAGAAACGGGAACTCCATCCACAACGACGTCGCTACGGTTATTGTGTAGGGAAGGGGTCAGCAGAGGGTTTTCGGACCGAGTCATAAATGCAGCGTCACCTCCGGGATCTGCATTGGCTAGTTTTTCGGTAAGCGGCGAGAATAGGACGGTGACGAACTGCGGCGAGGAACAGGAGAACCCTAACGTCGCGCGTGCGGGGACGGTGAACGGGTGGCAGTACGGACAGTGGCACCGGGGTCAACACGGGTCTGGTCGGGGCGAGGTGAGGAATATCGAGGGGCATAGTCTCCGCGGCGGTCGACGTAGGAACTGACGAGATAGCGTGTACAAGCGGCTACGGCAGTGACGGGAAATGTGGCCAACGCAAGAACACGTTAAACAGATGGGGCGATTGTCATGGGTACGGCATTCATTTGGATTGCGGTAGCGATATCGGGGCGAGAAACCGGCGCTGGATGAGGCAGCAGCAATCACTGGAGGGGCGCGTGCGGATTCCACGGTGTCGGTGGCGCTGGCAGAAGGGAGGCCCATATTCGCGACCTCTTGGCGAACAACATCCTGAATGAGGGATATAGTAGCCAGGGTGTTGGACGTATGCAGTAGTGAGGCTGCAGGAGTCATTGCCTGAAGCTCTTGGCAGACGATGCGTGTCAAAGTGCTGTCATTAGCAGGCGGTCGAGGAAGATCGATACAGGACGAGCTAGCAGCCGTGTTCGGCAGCCGGTCGAAACGCTGATCTTGGCCCAAGCATATATATCGGGGTAGCGCATACAATTGCATCAAGAAAAGCAGTAGCTTTTCTGATGCCATGAAGAAACAAAAGAAGCTGCAGTGTTTTGTGAAAATTTTATTTGTCAACAGCGTTCAGAAAAAGCTCGCGATTTTCTTTTTTATAAGCGTGGATATTTGACTGACTATAGAACACGCGTGTGCCACATATGGAAGATGGGCTTGAGGCTTGGTCTTCCTTCTTTTGGCAGCCTGTCGATCACTTGATGTCTGCGACTGGTCGGATCTGCGGCGGGTTCCATTTTGGTCAGCTGCACGAAGACAAGTTTTTTTATTTAAATATTTATTTTCGCCTAGACTTTTACATTGCAGGCAAATATAGGGTTGAAAGGTAGAATAAATAATGTCTTTGCTCACCGCCGCCAACTGTACTAAGCTTTAAAATAATGACAAGATTTGACTCGTGCTGCATTTGCCTCGATCACATCAATATATTTTATGCGCCTGACTACGTTCATGCGACTCGACTGAAAACGCATTAGCGCAAAGCCGTAATAGATAATCAGGATCCGTGAATCCGCGAGAAAAGCGCGGGCACTTCGTTTTGCTAGCTGGAGTCATGATGTCGCAATTTGCAACTGTAGCGCACTCAAACCTTATCCTTCCGACGCACTTGTCATAGAGCGCGTGTGAGGGATTCCAACGCGGCAGAACAAACAGTTCCCGCGGTATTTACATGAAACCTACAATGAGTTTATCCCGCAGAATACAGCTTAATTTTCTCAAACTAGATGCAACTTTTACACTAAAAGCAACCGGATATTTAACGATAAGTCATCTGCTTTACCTTCGTTATTTAATAACCCAGCATTATTTAAAAATAATCTTATCAGCCAAGACGACTATCTAGACATCCCAACTCTCAGAGGCTTATAGATCCCGTTATAAATAGACCTTTGGTTATAGACGTTACAGACATTCACCGAATGCCTGGTTTTCTTGCCTGCGTTGGTGTCCTGTTCCTACCCCTAGCCATGTCCTTATGCCGGCAATTGATCCTGATACCCAGATGTGTTCTCAGCAAGATGATTTTATTCTTTGCCAATTTGTTCCTTGATGTATCAACTACCTACCCCCCCCCCCCCCCCTTTTTTTTTCCGGTCTCGTTCTGTTGCACCCTTCCCTGACGTATCCTTCTATAAACGGCGGGTCTCCTAGATCCATGAGATGAGTCTCGCATAGAGCGAACACACGTATTTTGTCATCCTTCAACTGCTGTTCTGGACGGAAGAAAATTTGCAATACGCCTCAGCGGTGACACTGTTGGTTCATTCGTTTCACTACGTGGCGTGCCCCAGGGATCAGTATTGTCTCCGACGTTGTTCAATATTACTTTCATCCCATTGGCGTGGCGCTTACATGATATCCCTGAAATCAAGTTTTTGCAATACGCAGATAAAATATCATGGTATGGAGCACTCACCATGATCTTCTCACTCAAGAGGCCGCCCTTCAGTCAGCATTAGACGTAACCTCTGATTACGCATCCTCCATTGGCCTTCAACGTTTTGTGTGTAAAACTTCATACACGTCCGTCGCCAACCGCTGGGGACGCCGTAAACTTACCTCAAATCCAATCCGTCTCTCTCTATCAGGCCCCCCAATACAAGAAAGTTCGAGCCTGAAAATTCTGGGCTTAACAATTCACCAATCAGGGTCAGCGACTGCTTGGTTTTCTCAGGCAAAAAAGCAAGCACTTCAAACTATGAGTTTAATAAGCAGAATTGCACCTAAAACGGGTGTCGCTGGCTCGTCTGTTGCACGCCAGTTAGTGAGGGCGCTTCTGCAGCCACGTATTGTTTATCAGGCCCAGTTCCAGCATCTTACAAGAGCACAATGGGATCGCCTTGAAGCCGTAAATCGAGAAGTATGAGGACCATAACATGCCTTCCACGATTTACACCGGTCGTAGCGTTACAGGAGAATGCGCAGCTCAACACAATCGATGAACTGGTGCAGCAGCGCCGTGATGCTCGCAGACTCAAGGCCACTTTGCCACATTCCACGCAAGCACTGAGAGCGTATGCAACGTCACACAGAATTCTTCAGCCGCCTGCGCCAGTTCTCCTTCCCTGGAAATTTATACAGTTAGAAGACAAGCCAACTGACATCCGCAGACTGACGTCTGCCTACTCGGCATCGTTGCTACGCCAGAAATTTGAAGAACAAGATACTCACCTGCCTCAAGATTTCATGGTAGTGTACGTAGATGAAAGCCTGCAAGGCTGTGAAGCCAAAACGGCAATCTACTGTCCACGGAGACCTAGCCTGAATCAGACCACTACGTTACAGCTTTCGGAACCACTTACTTCTTTCTGCGCTGAGCTTGTGGCAGTTCAGGAAGCCCTCTGCTCCGTGACTTCTATAACCATGCTCCCTACAGCCCACGTTCTCATCCGCACTGACGCACTTCAAGCAGTACGTCTGCTCCGACGTGTCAGCCGCTGCCCTAAAATTTGCCAGGCCACCCACCAGCTTGCGGCGCGCATCCCACAATCAATACGCATTGAGTGGGTCCCACGGGATCTGCTGCCTTCCCAAAGTCAAGCTGATTTTGCAACCCACCTCGTCAGCCAAGACGCATCAATCCCTCGGCTTCTCGAAGTCGACGACGCTACCCTTCTTTTGTCAAGAAATGAGCACCTCCGGTGTCGCACACGTGCACTTATCCCTCCGTGTGCGATATCCCTTCCCCGCGGTCGCACCCGCGCAGAGGAGGTTGCGCTTAGGAGGATCCGGGTCGGTGTTGCCCTTACACCAGCTGTAATTAGGACGTGGTCATACTTCCAACACTTATATCCTCGCCCAGGATGCCCGAGCTGTAAAAACGAACATGTCGAGGCCGACATCCACCACTTACTGTGGGACTGCCCAGCACTCAAGCCAACACGAATCCGGCACCTGAGCATAGCTGGCCTTTCAGCAACCAATCCTGCCTCATACGTCACTTGGACGCAGGGACCTCATCATCGCTCAATTCTGGACTTCATAAAATCAGCCAACCTTTTTCCATTCATTTAATCATTTATTCATCCTTTATCTCATACCGTACTGATGCCCTGAGGCAATAAATATCGACTAAAAAAAACTGTTGTTCTGTCTCGTCATTTCGCTCTTTTTCTACCTCCTAGCATGTTTATGTAGCTGATATCTTAGTGTTAAATCTTTCTTTTGTACTTTTCTTTCTCGACCTCCTCCTTACCATTTTTTGTGCTCAGCCTCCGTTATTACGCTTTCTCCTGCTTTACTTCTAACTACCTCCATGTGCAGAACCCTCGCGGACCCCCTATATAAGCTACAGCCCTACCTGCCAGGCGCCAGCAGATCTCTGCTCTCACCATTCTGTTAAAATTAATGTCATCTCGTTGAAAAGCCCTGCCAAAACCTGCTTTATGCACCTCCCTGTACCCCTTCGAAACGCTTCTCCAGGCTTAACTTTCTTATGTTCTGATTGTCACCACGTCTTTTTCCAGTTTTCCGTTCAATTCTAGCACCTCCGGTACTGTGCATACAACTATCTGCGCTTCCTGTGTTACCTCCCTGATATCGTCAACTCCCTTAGCTAAACTTTCCCCCATTCCTACAGCTTCACCATTTAGGACATCGTATAGCCCCGCGGCTACTATCACCATATTGCGCTCTGCGAAATTTTTCAACCGCCTATTTTTACTCTCTTTCAGCACTGCCCTCATTGTCATCCCTGGGAAGCTTCCAACTAACACTCGCTTATCACCCTTTACACGTTTCAAGATATCTCGCTTGCATCTGTTCATGTTAGAATCTCCGGCGATAAGCACCTGGGCCTTCTCTCTCCCTCTCCCAACTGTTGGCTCCTGCTTTCGGCTATCTGTGTCCTTCTCTCTGGGATTACCATTCTTGCTTACTTTTTCCTTTTTTTTCGACTTCTTAGTAGCTGCTTCTAAATAACTATTTCTGTTCGGATCCGCCTGGCCTACTTTGCTTATGCCTTCCATGCCAGTGCTGGTCCCCGCCACGTGGCCCGCGCTGGAATGTTCGTCCTCGTTGTTTCCAAGGACAAAATCCGTCTTACCTACTTTGTCTTATGCCTTTCATGCCAGTCCTGGTCCCAGTCACGTGGCCCGAGTGTGGCCATACTTCGCAGCGCCCCCTGTCGTTCATTAGAGTTGCGACTCTAAGCAATCCCACAGGATATGATTAAGGTCGGCTTTCTCTCTGCACTTAGTGCATGATGAGCCTATGCTGTCCTGAAATATGTGTGAGTGAACCGCCGGTTTGGGGGAGGAGTTTGTTTGTAGCTTTCTCCAAACAACTTCTTGTTGTTTTGTTAGTCATTTGTGTGGTGGTGGGTATACTCTCCTAGATAGTTTGAAGTGTTGTGTAAGGTAGCTTTATGTGAGCAATCCTTCCATTCCTCGGCATTAGGTCTCACCGCTCGGCCGACAAAACCTTGAGCATGTTATGAGCAGCCTCATTGCCTCGGTTCCTTGAGTGGGCAGGTGTCCATACAAATTCTATCTCTCTGTCGAGTCTGATATCCGCGAGGATGTTTCTGGCAGTATTTGATATTCTGCCACGCGAGAAGTTACGTATGGCAGTTTTTGAATCTGTGACAATTATGTCCGCATCTGTTGTAGCGATGTCTAACGCAATTGCGGCTTCTTCCGCCTGGTCCGAGTGGCGGACTTTGACCGAAGCGGCTGATACGCATTTACTGACGTTACTGTACTGCTTAATTACGCAGATGGCAAAGGCACCTTCAGCCATATTGTAGTCCTAGGCGTCGGTATACACCACTACACCGTGATTTCGGTGCTCTCTGTTTAGGGCCCTAGCTCTAGGTTTTTTCCTGCCTTCATGGAAGGAGGGATGCATGTTTTTGGGCAAGGGTTTGGAGATAATTTTGTCGCGCACTCCTCTTGGTAGTGGTCCTGGGTGGTTGGCTAGTGGTTGGGCATTAATTTCCATGCGATTGAGAATTTAACTGCCTTTTTAGAGTTCGTTAGTCTTTATAGCTGTGCTGTCTTATGTGGTCTTGCATCTCTGGGAGGCACACCGAAGCATCCTAAACAGATGGAGGAAAAAGGTGTAACAAGAAATTAAGGTCCAAGCTAGCATCAATTGAACAGCAGATCGAATCCCACGCGCAGGAACTAGGCAAGCAACAATGGGGACAGATCTGCGATGGGCTAAACGGCCAACTTGGGGAAAAAGAGTGCCTGACTTCTGCTTAGACACCTCTTCAGTTCAGTTCAGTGGTTCAGTTGTCTCCGGATCTTCGTGACCCTATGGACCGCATCACTCCACGCTTTCCTGTCTCTCACTATCTTCCTAACATGACATAACTTCATCTGCAGCGCCCATCTAACCATCGCGTTCGCTGCCTACCCCTTCTCCGGCGACCCCCAACCTTTCCCAACATCAGATCCTTCTCCAGCGACTCCTCTCTTGTCATCAGATGACCAAAGTAGCTGAGCTGTAACTTTAGAATTTGACCCTCCAATGAGCAGTCAGGGTTTATGGTCGACAATATCGACTGATTTGATCTTCTGGCCGTCCAAGGAACTCTCAAGAGTCTCCGCCAGCACCACATAGGGTTTTCTTTGCCGGAAATACTGGAGTGGGTTGCCATTGCCTTCTCCAGTGAATCACATTTTGTCAGAACTCTCTGCCGTGACCTGTCTATCTTGGGTGGCCCCTACACAGCAGAGCTCACGACATAGATCCTCTCTCTTAGATCCCACTAAAACAGCAAGTAGATCTTACATGAATCAAATTATACACGAATACCCAGGTACAGATGCAGATCTGCTAAGCGAACTCCGAAGCAGATATCTCAATACCGGTAGCAACCCCAATGCCACCCACGAATACAAAGGGGTTCCTAATGAAGACTTAGAGAGATCGCGGAAGCAGAAATTTGGGCGGTGATTGGCCATTTACGTACTACCTCGGCGCCATGGCCAGATGGCGTAACCAATAAAATGTTAAGAAACTTGGACCTAAAGTCACTCTCAGCAATTAAGGACTGTGATGTCTGTGCGGTCACGTCTGTGAAAGTGTCAGTGTGTCGTCATTACCAGGAGCACTTGAGGAAGTAGATATCAACCTGGACATAGCAACAGGCCTACCTCGACGACGGCGGTCAAGGCCCTACGCGAAGCAACAAGCTCGCGTTTCATCGGATACCCAGGTGCGGCGAACGTTCCGGGAGTCTGCCCTTGAAATTACGCTCTTCCCAAAGGCAGCGGTGGAAGAAAGAAGCATGCATCACCGGCTCCGCATTGAGGTCGGTTTACCGTTACCAAGAGCACGCCTGACAGAACAGACGCGCCGACAATATGATATCCTGTATTCCGCAGCGTCAAGAACCAGGTCTGCCCGTGGGACGCTGGTGACGTATTCGCCCACGTGCCGTGGCCTACGTGAAATAATTCGGAAGGCGTGTCTTCATGGTGGTGTGTGCAAAAATGCGAAGTGGTGCTCTTAGATTGGCCAGTGCTCAAGGACAAATGATTCCCTATCTAGGTACCTAGGGACAAGACAGTGTAGAAAAACCGGGGCATTTCTGGGGGCATTGACAGACTTTCTCTAAAATCTCTATCATCATGTAAATAAATTTGCACTGCTCCTCGCTTCCGTGGTGCCTCGTCGTCTCGCCTCGTTGGCGTTCGCTTCCTTCGGCTCCGGCCCTGCCGGCGTCTCAACAACTAGTGGCAGCGGTGGGATCGAGCCAGGCTGACCAACGGAAGACAGCACGCCGAGATCGCAGAGGCTGGCAGTTACGGACTGGTGAGTGCTGGCATTGCTTTTTGGGTACCAGGCTGTTAAGATAGAGGTGTAATATTCTCCCTGGTGAGGCCAGCCGCAGAAGCGTAAATTGAAGTACTTCTGGGTGGAGGCCACGGCATTGTCGCACTACTGTCAGTTATGGATCTGAAGCGGCTACTCAAGACTCAGCTCGTAAGTCTGAGTGAGGAGCTAGGCGTTAGGATTAGTACAGAGATGACGAAATCCGAGATTATAGTGGCAATAGAATCTTCGGATATCGAAAGCAGACTAATAGAAGAAGGATGGCAAGAGATTCAGAGACGTCAAGCAGAGAGAAAACAGCTAGAGCTGGAAGTTGAGTTCAAAAAGACGATTGGTGTTCAGTCAGCAGAGGCAGTTGCACGACAAGATCTTTATGACCTATTGAAACTGTTACAGCCCTTCCAAGTTGGGCAAGACATAGGCCTCTATCTGGTTAATTTTGAGAGAGCTTGCGAGAAAGCACAGTTTGGACGCAGCTCTTGGCCGCGACGTTCGTTGAGCTTGCTACCGTGCGAGGCAGTAGATGTAATCGCTAGACTCTCTGCGGAGGACTCTGACGACTACGATAATGTTAAGGAGAGCCAGATCAAGAGATTTCGTCTGTCGTCAGAGGCTTTCAGGCAAAGATTTCGGAGCATTACCAAGAGGCAAGGTGCTAGCTATGCAGAGTTTGCCTATGAGTTGAAGGCAAATCTGATAGAATGGATGAAAGGCACCAAAGTCAATGATGAGTATAGTAAAGCTCTCGAAGTCATCGCTATCGAGCAGTTTCTTTCGAAGGCTTCAGAGTCAATGAAACTTTGGATCCTGGACAGGGCGACTGTCAGCTCGGTGCAAGCAGTGGCCGAATTGGCGGATAAATATGTGTCCCGCCGAGGGAACATACGAGATGAGTTTTCTTCCGCTGAGCCGGTAGACAAAGGGAAGAGCTGGACAGAATGCCAAGGGAGAGCGGCAATTAAGC
This sequence comes from Amblyomma maculatum, assembly GCF_055883805.1. Taxonomy (NCBI): domain Eukaryota; kingdom Metazoa; phylum Arthropoda; class Arachnida; order Ixodida; family Ixodidae; genus Amblyomma; species Amblyomma maculatum. The sequence continues at coordinate 187,323,259 of NC_139349.1, forward strand.
CTAAAAGTGGAACAGTAGATGCTACAAGGAAGCCTACTAAAGTTGCGAAGTCAGATAATGAGTCGGAAAAAAAGGAGATTGATAACCGCTCAAAGAAAAAGATGTTTGAGGCGCGGAAGCCGCTCACGTGCTACAACTGCAGCGAAACCGGGCACATCGCTGCTTAATGTCGCAAACCAAGAGTCACATTTGCTTACGCGTGCGATTCAGCGACAAATGAGGAGTTGCTCAGTCCATATCTCTTCAGTCTCACTGTAAACGGAAAAACGTTTCGGATGCTCAGGGACAGTGGAGCGAAAATTGATCTTGTGCATCCGGGCTATGTTGAGCAAACTAAGTACAACGGCAAATGCGCCTGGATCAAACCTATACTGGAGGAAGCAAGCGTTTGTCTCCCACTAGTGGACGTGGTCATCAGTGGACCATTTGGTGAGGTTCGAACTGAGGCGGCGGTTTCAAGCAAGCTACCACCCCAGTACCCATATTTGTTCTCTAACCGAACGGACCAACATCTTAAAGAGGAAGGCAAAAGTTTGACAGGAGTTGTTCAGGTTTTCACGAGAGCTAAGGCAGGCACGTACTCCAGCTGATAAGTTGGAGATGAGACAGCCGAACTCAAGAGAGGATGTGGTAGAAACACCTGACACATGTGCGCAGCCTGCAACTTTGCAGAAGTGCGGTCAAAAAGAGAGTGAGGCTATGGAGCCAACATACAAAATAATGAACTTGAAGAGCAACCGCCCACGTCACTCCGCGAGGGAACGGTAGCAAAAACGGAGGAAGCCAGTTCAAATTGGCCAGGGCGATCAGAAAGCAAAGTGGTCGAATGTGAGGGGCTGTTTGTGCTTCCGTCATCAGATTCGCTAGACCGAATTCTGGGGAAGGTAACCAGAGAGACCCTTATTAAAGAACGGGCAGAAGATCCGACTCTCAAAGATATCTGGCCCACGGCAAAGGAAGGAGATCAAGTCCTTGTACTGCGACCACTTCGAATAAATAAGCTCGAGGTTCAATGGGAAGGACCATTCAGAGTTGTGAAAAAGCTTTCCGAAACAAACTACGCCATTGAGACGAAAGGTAGGCGCAGAGAGATAATGATTTATCATCACAACCTCATTAAACAATATGTGGCAGAGGTTCAGACAATTAATGTGGTCTTAAATGTCAGTGAGGAACTAATTACAGAAATTCCTCAAATGTACGGTCCTAAAGAAAGTATTGGGGCTGACGACGTTATGAAAGTGGCAGCTTCTGCTGAAAGCCTGACCGAAACGCAGTGGAAAGATTTGCATAGTTTAATCTCGGAATACGACGGTCTCTTCTCTTAGAGACCGGGGCGGACCACGCTCGTAGCACATGATATCGAGCTAACGTCTGAAGTACCTGCAAAGTTACGGCCTTATAGACTGGCTCCACGACAACAGGATATACTAAGGCGGAGGTAGAACGCATGCTCGAACTGGGAGTTATTGAACCATGCCAAAGTGCCTACGCGTCACCTATCATACTAGCAGAAGTTCCGGGCAAAGACCCTCGTCCTTGCATATATTATCTAAAGCTAAATGCAGTAACAAAAGATCAAACATACCCGATTCCAAACGTGGAAGAGCGCGTAGAGAAAGTAAGTACTGCAAACTACGTGCCCACTCTGGATTTAGTCCGAGGCTACTGGCAAGTCCCCTTCATGGATCACTGCCTTGTCGTGGCGGAGGGGCTTGCGAAACTCGATGAAGTCGTGAGCTCGGCTGTGTAGGGCCACCCAAGATAGACAGGTCACGGCAGAGAGTTCTGACAAAATGTGGTTCACTGGAGAAGGTAATGGCAACCCACTCCAGTATTTTCTGCCAAGAAAACCCTATGACCAGTCACAATAGCATTAATTATCGATATGGCGCCGGAAGATGAGCCCCCAGGTTGGAAGGCGTCCCACGTGTTACTGGGGATGAACAAAGGGCGATTCCTAGTAGCTCCAGGACGAATGAAGCGGCTGGGCTAAAGCCAAAAGGACGCTCAGTTGTGGATGTGTCGGGAAGCGACCGGAAAGTCCGATGTTGCAAGGAGATATATCACATAGCAACATGGGGTGTAAGATCTATGACGCAAGGTAAACTGGATGTCGTCAAGCGAGAAATGGACAGATTGAACGTTGATATCTTGGGTATCAGCGAGCTCAAGTGGACCGGAATGGGAGAATTCAATTCCGGCGACCATTATGTCTTTTATTATGGGCACGAATCCAGGAGAAGAAATGGGGTCGATCTCATAGTAAACAGAAGAATGGGCGAAGCAGTGCTAGGGTACAACCCCAAAAACGACCGAATGATTTCACTTCGGATCCAAGGCCACCCTTGCAACATAACAGTTATCGAAGTCTATGCACCGACCACTACTGGTGAAGAAAGTTAACGTTGAGAGATTTTATGCGGACCTACAATGCCTTTTAGACCGCACCCCATCATCAGACGTCGTTTTTTTCATAGGAGACTGGAATGCTAAGGTCGGGAGTGAAGAAATATCCGGAATTATAGGCAAGTTCGTTCTTGGTGAGCCAAATGGAGCTGGGCAGGGGCTAGTAGAGTTTTGTCAAGAAACCCGACCATAGCGAATACTCATTTTCAACAGCACAAGAGGCGCCTGTACACATGGACTTCACCGGACGGTCTGTACAGGAATCAAATTGATTATATTCTTTGCCGGCAGAGATGCATAAGCGCTATACAAGCAGTAAAAACAAGGCCAGGGCCGATTGTGGCACCGATCATCAGCTTCTTGTTGCCAAATTTAAGCTTCGATTGAGGAAAACGCAGAAAACTAGAAGGCCTTTCAGGTATGATCTGGATCAAATTCCATCAGAATATGCTGTTGAAGTGAGGAATATATTTTAAAAATTAGATCTAGAAGACAGAGAGTCTGAAGAGATGTGGGCTGATGTGCGTGATATAATACAAGAAGTTGCTACTAAGGTGCTCTAAAGCGAAAGAAATGAAGAAAGCAAACAGGTTATCTGAAGAGGCTTTGCAAATAGCTGAGGAAAGGAGGATGGCAAAAGTTATTGGGGAAAAAGAAAGATATAAGGCTCGCAATGCGGATTTTCAGAAAATCGAAAGAAGAGATAAGAATGCCTTCCTGAACATACAGTGCCAAGCAGTTGAGGACAACAGCCAATTGAGTAATACAAGAGCTCTGTATAAGACAAGCAAAGATATCAAAGGAAGCTTCTGTGCTAAGCTGGCGTGATAAAGGACAAACGAGGCAGGGATCTCACGGAAGCCTCAGAGATAAAGAAGAGGTGGCAGGAATACACAGAAGAACTGCACAAGAAGGACCCGGATGTGCAAACCCAACATAAGACGGCTGTGATTACTGATCTCGAGCCGGGCATCCTGAAGAGAGAAGTTGAATGGGCCTTAGCCAGCCTTGCTAAGAACAAAGCTAGCGGAATTGATGGCATTCCAGCTGAGTTGCTTCAAAACCTCAACCATGACGACGCTGTTAACGTTCTGTATACATTATGTCAGCAAATTTGGACAACCCTGCAGTGGCCACAGGATTGGCGGAGGTCAGTTTAGATCCCTATTCCAAAGAAAGGCAGTGCCAAAGATTGTTCCTACTACCGCACGATCGCGCTTATTTCGCATGCTAGCAAGGTGATGTTGAAAATCCTCCTAGGTAGGCTGCAGCAGTATTTGGATCGAGAGCTTCCGGACGTGCAAGCTGGGTTTCGCAAGGGCAGAAGAACTAGAGACCGGATTGCCAACCTTAGCTGGATCATGGAAAAAGCAAGAGTTCCAAAAACCCATCTACTTCTGCTTTATTGATTATGCGAAAGCGTTTGACTGCGTAGATCACAGCAGATTGTGGCAAGCTCTCCAAGAGATGGGAGTTCCAAATCACCTCATAGATCTCCTCAGGAACCTGTATGAAGGGCAAGAGGCCACAGTCAGAACTGGTCATGGTCTTACTGATTGGTTTCCGATTGAGAAAGGAGTGAGACAAGGCTGCATACTGTCGCCCTGCCCATTTAACCTATATGCTGAGTGCATCATGAGGAAGGCCGGTCTGGACGAGTCTTCAGCTGGAGTGAAGATTGCTGGGAAACGTGTCAACAACCTCAGATATGCGGATGATACCACTTTAATGGCAGAAAGTGAAGTGGAACTCAAGAGACTTCTGATGCGCGTACAAGAAGAGAGTGAGAAGTTTGGGTTTAAACTGAACATTAAAAGGCAAAGATCAAGGCATCTTGCCCCATCAAGTCCTGGAGCATCAAGGGACAAGAAGTGGAAGCTGTGACAGATTTTCTCTTCTTGGGCTCCAAGATAACCCCGGAAGGAGACTGCAGCCATGAAATTAGGAGACGTCCACTTCTGCGAAAGAGAGCCATGGCTAGCCTTGACCGCCTAGTAAAGAGCAGAGACATTATTGTTGGGTCATAGGCACTTGCCAGTTCAGTTCAGTCGTTCAGTCGTGTCCGACTCTTCGCGACCCTATGGACCATATCATGCCACGCTTTCCGGTCTTTCACTATCTTCCTAACATCACATAACTTCATCTGCAGCGCCTCGAGGATGCCATCTAACCATCGCGTTCGCTGCCTACCCCTTCTCCGGTGACCCTCAACCTTTCCCAACATCAGATCCTTCTCCAGCGACTCCTCTCTTGTCATCAGATAAACACAGTAGCTGAGTTTTAACTTTAGAATTTGACCCTCAAATGAGCAGTCAGGGTTTATGGTCGACAATATCGACTGATTTGATCTTCTGGCCGCCCAAGGAACTCTCAAGATTCTCCGCCAGCACCACAATTCAAACGCGTCAATTCTTCGGCGGTCGGCCTTCTTCACAGTCCAACTCTCGCATCCATACATCACAACTGGAAATACCATAGCACGAGTTATACGAATCTTGGTTGACCAGCTCCTCTGTACAGCGTGCGCCGTGATATGATCGACCCTTTATTAATTGTTCAATATGATGCGAGTAACCGTGGTTTAGGGGTGATTCGATGTCAACAAGACGAAAATGGAAATGAACATCCGGTGCTCTTCGCTAGCAGGAAGCTGACAGCGAGAGAAGAGGCCTATAGCGCTTGTGAATAAGAGTGTGCTTGCCTGGTTTGGGCGTCCCAAAAACTGGCATGCTACCTCTACGGAACCCCTTTCGTCTTTTTAACCGATCACTGCCCGCTGACATGGCTATCACAAATGCCAGGCAAAAACCCTCGATTGCTGAGATGGAGCCTCGCGCTCCAAGATTTATGTTTCAGAGTGCGATACAAAAAAGGAAGGGCAAATGCTAACGTCGATGGCTTGAGCCGTGCCTATTCATTCTTAATATCTGGGCAAATAAAAATTCTTTGATGTAACACAAAGTGTTTATGTGATGTTATTTTGTCTTTATAACCTAGTGAATTACTTCTTCAAGAAAAGGCAAAAGGCATTCTATTTAACCGCAGTGCGACAGTGACCGCGAATACGATGAGGGGCAGAAATGTTTCTAATCACACCGCAGCCTGGTTGCCGGAGAGTTTTTCTGGCGCTTGCTAATTGTTTGTGGCGTCAGCCTTTGCAATTTTGGACAGTTCAAATAGCAGGAAGTTGAATTACAGGAATGATGTGGATCATGCATTTCAGTTCTGACAAATGGAAAGTAACGGTCCCCTCCATGCATTCACAGGGGCCCTTAGACAAATACATACTCAGGTGTGTGGCTGTGACACATATCAAGGGTCGATAGAAGGCCATGTGGATCCAGTGGGATATTCTTCATGAAGGCTAAAATAAAATTGTACAGCAGCTGCTGTACCATGCAGAAAATATGGCCGTTTTGTGCATGATTAAATGACCATGAACAGCATCTTACTCAGAGTACGATGTGATATATAATATATGGTTTAGCATCCCAAAACAACTGCCGTTATGAGGAACACAATAGTTGAGGGCTCCGGTATAATTCCGTCCACCTGGGGTTCTTTTACATGCCCTGACATTGCACGGTGCATGACGGCCTATTGTTTCGCCTCTATTGAAATGCCCCTGCTGTGGCTGGAACCAAATCTGCATCTATGGGTTCAGCAGCCAAGCACTCTAACTACTGAGCCAGCACAACGGGGTCAAGTAGCAAAATGCCATCACATTTCCTTCTAGCCTGTGGTTTCCTTCACGGAACTAATATATACAAGGAAAAGTAAATAGCAAGAAAACACTAGTTTTATTGCACATTATATACATATTTCAGCAAACATTCTCTAGGAAGAAAAGTTTTCATAATGTCTGCATGGAAGCCATGAACATCTTTCAAAAGCAATGCACTTACTGCACTACTTAATAAAGCGGAAACTTGGACGAGTTGGAAAGCATTTGAACTCATCTTTTCTAGCGCTTCTTTAACACACAAGGGACATTAGATGAAGGAGGAACACATAAGAACAGGACGGACGCTAGTCTTCAACTGTCGTTTATTGAAGCAACATGTCATATATACAATCCCAAAGTGCACATCACACATGCGTAGTGAGGGTGCCACGCTTAAGGTACGATAGCTCTTTATCAGATAAATACACAGATGGAGTGCTGACACAGTTTTGGCCTTTATTTATACATACGGCTTCGACAATTTTACTTTGTGATTGAGCCTTATTGGTTGCTAGTACGCGCGTGTTCTGAAGGATCGGTGTGCAGGGTACGGGGTTTGGGTCGCCGGGGTGTTTTTTGATGAGGCACCGTTTGCAGTGATCAGCGAGATTCCCCCCAGCTGATATCGATCCCGCAGCCAAGCGATGCTCTCTCAGCCTATCATTTAAGCATCGACCTGACTGTCCAATATAAACCTTGCCACAAGTGAGCGGAATTTCATACACGACACCGACCTTGCACGGGACGAACTGCGTTTGGTGCTTTTTAGCACAAATCGACTGTCTTGCCGTACCGTTCACAAGAGGGCACAGCCGCACAAGCTTTCTTGGGGCAGTCAATACAAGGTCGACGCCGCACTTTTTTGCCAACTTTTTTAAACGGTGCGACACGTTGTGCACATAGGGCATAGACACAAGTCGAGTACGCCGATGGGGATCTTCACGGTTTTGTCGCCGTCCGATTCTCACTTCTTTCAGAAGAATTGTTAATGGGCAAGGTTGCATCTATGCTACTACACTGCACTTATCACAAAACCACAAGCCCCATCTGCTTTGGCCAATCACTTGATGAAACTAACGGAGACAGATGTCGTACACCACAGACTGTTCGTCTCGCAACATATCTCTGCATTCGTTGCATTTCAATTTCACGCCTTTCCACTTAGCTTCAACTGTTGCCAGCATTACTAGTCACCCATCTTTTCTGAAATTTCTTTTTATGCTGTTGCGATCAGCATCCTTGTTAACGATGGCCTCTGGCATTTTCGGTGCTATCATTTTCACATCTTCCTCACCTGGAAGAACGAAGAAAATGAGAAGCTTTGAGCAGACAAAAAATTAGAGAGACTTCTAATCTCCACCTGTAAGGGTATGGTGCGCCAGCGTTAATAGCTCTTGTCTGCAGATCCAACTGTGAATTCCCGTTAAGTTACATGCCCTTTGCTACAAACTGTTGTGTTCCAAGTGCTGTGCTCGTCCGTTCTGTTGTGACTGGAGCAGTGCGCGCTAATGAACAGGCCCGCACCCCTCGTCGCGCTTCGCCGGGAGGACTCGCCGCCTGCCTGCGCTCAACGGGACGCCCCCCACGGCGGGCTCCCTCACTCTCCTCTAGTTCTGGGAAACAAGCCCCGTCCCCATCTCCGGCCTCCGTTCCCTCCGTTCTTCGCCCGGCAGTTCGGCCTACGCCTCGGCCGACGCTGGTCGCCGCCTCTTATCTAGTGAATAAACGAAGTTAACAGTTTAACAGTAGCGCGTACGTCTTTTCTACATCGACGACGCGCAAACACGACAGTGGCGACGAGGAAGTTGATTTGACCCGCGCTACGCAACGCTATGACAAGACATGGCTACGCGAGGGTTAATACCAGAATTCAAGGGCTCATCTTGGTCATCGTGGGTTGGACGCCTCCAGTTCTACTTCGAGGCTAACAACATCACAAACCCAGCCTTGAAGAGGGTCAACCTGCTAACGCTGTGCGGGGAGCAGACTTACGACACTGTCTGCGCCCTTATTCAGCCAAGCACACCAGCGGAAGCGCCTTACGAAGAAATCGTTGCAGCACTTCAAAAGCACTACGACCCGAGGCCATCTGGAGTTTACAGCCGAGCCCGCTTCCAGCGACGAGATCAGCTGGAAGGCGAAACTTTGAGCGCCTACGTAGCAGCGCCCAAGAAGCTTGCAGCTGACTGCAATTTTGGGACGCTGACCACAGCCAGGACAGCTACGGGGCAGCATGAAGACACAGCATCTGCTAACACCACCATGCTTCCATTGGACGTCATTTCATTTCATTTATTTTTCCCTTAAAGGCCCGAGGGCATTACATAAGGGGGGAGCAAACTCAATATACAATGCGAACAAGAACAGGAAAACATTAAAATAACAAGAAAAGAAAACAGAAACAAGAGAAATAATGCAAGGGTTAGACGAAATAATTTTAAGAAACAAAAAGAACAATACTTTGTTGGGCGAGTTGGTACTTATTCATTATTATTAATATAACCAGCGCGAACACGAAAACAAGGGACAAGAAACACGAAAGCCACAGCTAACACAGCCACAGCGAAAGCCACAGCGCATGTACTGTGGCTTTCGTGTTTCTTGTCCCTTGTTTTCGTGTTCGCGCTGGTTATATTAATAATAATGAAAAAGAACAATATACCGTAAGTAAATGACGCCGAAAATGTTATACAAATTTTCATGAGAAAAACGCTTTTACGAAACTGGTGAAACTTGAGCCGGTTGGTACGTCATTGATAGCAACGTCAGCAGAACTACAAACACACGTAAAAAAAAGTCAGGACAAGGTAAGCGCTGCCTCCCCCGCGCGCCCCCAATTCTGCCGACGTCATCAGCGATTTCTTTACGAAAGATGGTCGTTTAATTTTATCCTGAATGATTTGCGATCAGTGCATGATACGATGGTGTTTGGCTTGGCGTTCCACAGTCCTATTGCATCCGGAAAAAATGAAGAATTTAAGGCTAAGGTGCGACAGCTGATACATGCAATGTTATGATTATGGTTTAGGCGGCTAGATGTCCTGTGGGGGGGCTGTAGCTTTGCATGTCTCGTACGGGGATGATAATAGAAGTGATGAAGAAGACATAGGCGAGATATGATACGGCGTGACATGGGCGGTGGAATGGCGATGGATTGCCTCAGTGCTGTGATACTGGTTTTCTTTGAATAGCAAGATGTTATAAATCGGATGGCGCGATTCTGTACGGCTTCAAGGTCGGTGGCGAGATACGCTTGTGATGGGTGCCAAATGGAGGATGCATATTCTAGTTTGGGGCGAATTAAAGTTATATAGGCTAGTTGCTTTATTTCCGGGGATGCGGCCTTCAAGTTACGTCGCAGATAACCGAGTGTGCGTGAGGCTTCAGCGCAAATGTTTTGAATGTGGGTTACCCATGATAGTGATGGTGTTAGGTGGAGGCCAAGATATCTGTAGGATAATGCGGGGGTAATGAAAAGCGAGCCAATACTATATTGATGCTGATTCACAGTGCGTTTCCTCGTGAAAGTCATAGATTTACACTTGTTAATGTTTAAGGGAAGGAGAAATTTGTTAGACCTAGAGGCGAGTGTATTAAGATCAGATTGAAGCAAACATGAGTCGTTGGCCGCCCTAATCTCTCTGTATATGACGCAGTCATCCGCAAAAAGACGTAATTTTGATTTTATATTACAAGGGAGATCGTTAATGTAAATTAGGAATAGTAGCGGTCACAGTCCGGAATCTTGTGGGACTCCCGATGTTACATTGGTGAGAGGTGAGTGGATATCATTTGCGGAAGTGAACTGCTTGCGTCCTGAAAGAAAATTTTTAATCCAGCGGATTAGGTTGGCGGGAATTCCTAGGGATGAGAGTTTCTGAAGTAAATGACTGTGGGGAACGCGATCAAATGCTTTGGAGTAATCGAGGAATATAGAATCTATTTGAAGGTTATTGTCCATGGATTCTAGTAAGTCATGTATGAACTCAGCAAGCTGTGTTTCACAAGAGGTGTTTTCTAAAACCATGCTGTTGAGGATAAAAGAAGTCGTTAGATTCCAGGTGTGCCATTAGGTTCGTGGATATAATGTGTTCGATAAGTTTGGATGGGACACTGGTTAGAGAGATAGGACGGTAGTTGGATGCTGATTTGCGGTCACCTGTTTTGAAGACTGGAACGATTTGAGCGATTTTCCAATCGTCCGGTATTTCCTCCGATTGGAAAGACTGGGTGAAGATTAATTGTAATATCTGTGACGAGGTTTCCGATGTATTTTTCAGTAGTTTGCTATTGATAAGGTCAGAGCCTGCCGATGAAGACAATTTTAGAGAATCAATGAGGTTACTGATACCGTTTGCATTAATCTGTATCTCAGGCATCGTGACTGGTGGCGACTCTGATGGAGGCTGGGTCGAACAGTTGTGTGCGGGGGTGAAAACCGAAACGAAATAACGGTTCAAGACGGCGGCACACTGTTCTGATTCCACTGGTTCACCATCAGTTCCCATGAGGGCTATTTGGTTCGGCCGAGACCTGGGGGACAGAATACGCCAGAATTTGTTGGGGTTCGATTGCAAGATTCCAAGTAGATCGACTGAAAAAATGTATGCTTTGCGGCAGCTACGCTTTCAATGTGTGTTTTTGCAGACTGGTGATATCGGTCCCACGTAGCACGGCTGTTAGATGACTTTGCTGATCGATAAAGGCGTTTTTTTCCTGTTTAGGAGAGGTTTCAGACTTACGGTAAACCACTCATAAGTATGATCGGATTTTATATTTATTTTAGGGATGTATTTGTTTCTTAGGTTTATTAATGTTGTTTTATATAATTCCCGGTTATGATTAACCGTTCTCGACAAGTAGGACTCGAGAAAGTACGTGTGAAACTGTGCAAGTTCGTTATTTATAGCTTCAAAGTTCCCCTTTTTACAGTTGAAGATTATCTTTTGAGATGCCGATCTTACTTTTAGTAGCAGTGATATGGAAATGTGTAGGAGAGCGTGGTAACTGATTCCAGGGAGAATCGTTACGTTTTTAATGTCGTCAGGACTGCTCGTCAGTAAAAGATCAAGAGTGTTATTCCCTCTCGTCGGAAGTGATATGGACTGATGAAGATTGAAATCAAGAGTTAGTTCGAGAAATTGCTTGGGCTCATTGGATTGTGAATTGCCAGATACGCTGAGTAGAGGCCAGTTAATCTGAGGAAAATTAAAGTCGCCAACTAGAAAAATAGGCGAGTTGGGGAAGTTGTCCCTGATATATGTTAGGCTATTGTACAGTGAGGTGCTAAAAGATGGACCATGATCGGGTGGCCTGTAACAAATGCCAAATACAGCTTTCGCAGTAAGTATGGACACAAATCCACGATAGTTCGAGTACATCATCGTGGCAAACTAAGGATGATGATAGTGTATTTCTTACAGCTATGATTACGCCACCCCCTCGACGGCCACTGCGATCTCGACGATAAATGGTGAAGTTCAGATTAGTGGGAAGCAATTCGTTATCAAGGACTTCTTCAGTTAACCACGTTTCGGTTAGAATGATAGTGTGAGCTTCAATGTCGTCAACAAAGCTAAGGAGCATGGTCACGCTTTGGAATAAGGCTTCGTTCGTGAATGCGATTTGGATGTCGAGGTATGATGAAGGACGTCTGTTGGGAGCATGATTTGTTGCGCGTCATTCGCTAACATCGGCGTTGGAAACACGTACTGTGCATTCGATAACAGAGTCAGTAACATGGTTGTAAGTATAACACTTTTTTCCAGCGTACAATTTATCAAGTCGCAGTTTGAAGGCGCATTTTTGAGGGCGAATAAACTTCAGAAGTTTGGAGCGAGCAAGACGTGTTTCAGGGGCAAAATCTTCTCTGATTGCGTATGGCGTGTCTTTCAGTTTAGGCCCACACGCCAGGATGTTTTGCTTGGTCTTGGAATGCGCTAGCCTAATGATGATTGGCCGCTGTTTGTCTGAGCAGAATGATCCTAGTCAATGTGCGCGTTCTATACAGCCTGCGTCCAGATGAACATCGAGCTCAGTGGAGCACAGGTCTCGAACTTTTGTTTCCGACTCTTCCCAAGTTTCCTTTTCGACGTCTTTAAGGCCGAAAAAAAAAGTAAGTTGTTCCTTCACATGTGATTGTTTGCATCGATATTGGCGGCATGAAGAACTGCAAGCTCGCGTTTTATTTTGTCGGTTTCGTCTATTTTCACATCGCTTGGGTCATTTTTGTGAGCGAATTCCAACAAAGAAATGTGGTTGTTTAGCCCCGATATTAGCTTTCCGTGGTTGTCTTGCGTAGCCTTAAGTTCTTTTAGTTGAGCAGATATGACGGATTGCGCGTCCTCGAGGCGTTTGAGTGTGTTTGGAACAGATGGATTGCCGAGTGATGTTGGCGGGCCTGGGTTGAGCTCAACGTCCCCTGATAGATACAGCAATATTTGGGACAACAGGTGGAAGGATATACAGTCGCAGCACATTCGCACAGCGCTACGCCACTTGATCACATAGGGGCAAGACACCGCTACAAGACAATGGTTGCTAGTTTTACATTCACTGCAATTGTTCATATAACCAACCTGTAATGTCAGCAGAGGGTTGAGAATGTTGCAGCATGCGGTGTTGAGCCCCAGATAGTCGGCGGCAGATCGCGGTATATATGCTGCGCGAGTGGGTCCGGTGACTGATGACGTCGATGAGGGGCTATGTTGCCAGGGGAGCAACAGTATCCGGGCTAAGTTCGGAGTGTCATCCACTACGGCGCCGAGCACACGGTCACTGACCACGCACTCCCCACCGCGAGCGGGTGACGGGGCTTGAGAAAAGGGGCATTCAGCAGCAGGCAGCCAGAGTAGCAGAATCTGTAATGTCAGCAGAGGGTTGAACATGTTGCAGCGTGCGGTGTCGAGCCCCCGTGACAGATGTTGCGTGACAGATTTGTGTGCGGACTGAGTGACGAGTCACTACAGCAGCGCCTGTTCGCTGAGAGGGCCCTCACGTTTAACAAAGCTTACGACATCGCCGTGCGAGCGGAGAGCGCCGGTCATCAGCAGAGAGAGGTGCGCCGGAACACCGAGCCGGTACATCGAACAAGCAACCAGGTACGCAGACCTTCTGTTGTTGCAAAATCGGTCAAAAATGTACAACGCTGCTGGCGGTGTGACGGCCAACACAACGCCCAGGGATGCCGATTCCAGTCAGCCACGTGTAAGTTTTGCCACAAGCAAGGGCATATTGAGAAAGCAAGCGTTACGAAGCGGAAGCTTGCCAAGATAAAGTCGCCTTCTCAGCCTAACCACAGCGTAGACGCCTCAGAGAACAGGCCGCCATCTGATGCCCACGGAGCAACATCAGCAGTATCATCAGTGTTGTACGACCTGAACACCGTGAATCTCGGCACGCGTCCGAAGATTTTTACCGAAGTTACAGTACACCACAAACTGATTAAGTTCGAGGGGGACTCGGCGCAGGCTGTACTCTGATCAGTGAGGCCACATTCTGAACTTCGTGGCCATCAGACGCGCCACCCTTGCAACAAGACGACACGCACCTGCGAACGTGGTTAGGACAAAACTTGCCACTATTGGGCTCTGCCAACGTGCGGGTTTGTTACAACGGCCAGACCCATACGCTACCTCTCCTTGTTGTGAAGGGCTCAGGATCAGGCCTTCTAGGGAGAAACTGGTTTTCTCCATTAGGGGTGACGATATGCGGCATACACCAAACGCCGAGCCACAACGTCATTGAGCAATTGTAGGAGAAATACGAAAGAGTATTCTCTGAATAGATTCCAGGAAATGAAGGGCCACCAGTCACACTGGAGTTGTTAAGCGGCGCGCAACCGAAGTTTTTGAAGGCCAGGCCGGTACCTATTGCTCTCAGAGCTTCCGTTGAAAGGGAGTTGGACACACTGGAGCAGCAAGGTGTCATCGAGCCGACACAACATTCGCAATGGGCCACACCACTAGTTGCAGTTCACAAGAAGAACGAAACCATACGCCTCTGCGGAGACTACCGGAGCACCGTAAATCTTGCGACTAAATCGTCGTCTTACCCTCTGCCGACACCTGGAGAAGTGTTCAGTATACTACGCGGCGCAAGAGCCTTCAGCACTCTAGACCTCACCCAGGCCTATCAACAACTGAAGGTGAGCGAACCGACGTCAGAATTACTGACAATCAACACACTGAAAGGCCTGTACAAGGTCGAGATTGCCCTTTGGCGTAGCTGCAGCCCCGGCCATATTTCAAAAGTTCATGGAGACAGTACTTCAAGGAATCCCAGGAGTTTGTGTCTATCTAGACGATGTCATAATCAGCGGCGCTTCCACGGAAGAGCATGCAGCGGCCTGGAGCACGTTCTTGAAAGGCTAGCGAACGCAAATTTGCGTTTAAGCAAAGAAAAATGCTGTTTTGCGGTGTCAGAGGTGCAATTTCTGGGACACCGAATTGATGCAGAAGGCATCCACCCGACCGAAGACAAAGTGCGAGCGATCACCGAAGCACGGGCACCAACAAACAAGCAGGAGCTACAGGCGTTTCTCGGACTCTTAACGTTCTACGACCGTTTTATAGAACAAAGAGCTACTGTGGCCAACGACGTATACCAGCTGCTCCGGAAAGATGTGAAATGGACATGGTCGCCACGCCATCAGCAAGCTTTCAACGCCCTGAAACACCTGCTTCGAAGGTGTACAGTCCTCAGCCACTACGACGAAAGGAAGCCACTGCTATTGTCTTGCGACGCATCTCCGTACGGAGTCGGCGAGGTTCTTTCGCAGACTGATGAAGGCCTCGATTGCCTTCGCCTCACGTACGTTGTCACAAGCGGAGCGCAACTACGCACAACTGGACAAAGAGGGGCTGGCCATCGTCTACGCGGCGACACATTTTCACCAGTACATTACCGGCCTAAAGGTGATATTTATAACGGATCACCGACCGCTACTGGGCATTCCGGGGCCACAAAAGCCTATGCCATCGACATTGTCTCCGCGAATGACACATTGGTGCATTAAGCTCTCAGCGTACGACTACGATCTGGTCTACCGCAATGGGACTAAACATCAGAATGCCGACCCGCTAAGCCGCCTGCCACTGAACGAAACAGTTGACGAACCGCCTCCGCCCGGAGACGTTCTTATGTTCGAAGCACTGCCAGAACCTCCGCTTACAGCAGGCACAGTTGCAGCATCTACGCAGAAGTGCGCAACTCTACGCCAAGTTTACACAGCTGTTCAACAAGGCAACGTGTACAAACTCAAAGGGGACAACTTCGACGCTTACCGCAGGCGAGCTACAGAGTTGAGCACCCACCGCGACTGCATCCTATTAGGATCCCGAGTTTTGATTCCGAGAGAGCTACGCGCACAGGCTATCTCTCTCATCCACGCCGGACACAGGGGCATCGTTGCCATGAAAGCGTGTGCCAGAAGCTATATGTGGTGGCCTAACGTTGACCACGACATTGAAACAACAGTCCGAAACTGCAATCCTTGCCAAAGCAGCCGGAGCAATCCGCCGAAAGCTCTTCTCCCAGAATGGGAAAAGCCACACACACCTTGGCACACCCTGCACATTGATTTTGCAGGCCCGATTGAAGGCTGCACTTTTCTTGTGCTCGTAGACGCTTACACCAAATGGCTTGAAATAAGGGAAATGCGACAGACGACTTCGACAGCAGTCATTGACAACCTCCGATCACTCCTCCGCAACGTTCGGAATTCCCCGCAAGGCAGTGTCGGACAAAGGAACAACGTTTGCATCTGCAGAGAGTCTCAAGTTTTATCGCGACGACAGGATCTCATCAGTCACATCGGCCCCCTACCACGCAGCGACAAACGGACAAGTCTAGCGCTACGTGGCCGAGATAAACGTTCCCTTGAGAGAGACGAGACAGGGTCGCTGCAGCGCCGCCTTGCACGTTTTCTTTTCAAGCAGCACACAACAGTGCAAAACACGTCAGGCCACACCCCTGCGAAAATGATGTTCGGGCGCGAAATGCGGACGCAGCTCACAGCTATTCTCCCGAGCCAGAGACGACCCGGGAAGAAAAACCGATTCCGCGCTGCGGGACACTTGTTGAGGGGAAGCGCGTCCTCGCCCGCCAGTTTCTCAGAAAACCACGCTGGGAGGAAGCTACTGTTGTGAGACGCATAGGCCTGCGCTCTTGGCTTGTCAGCATACATGGAACGGTGGCACGCCGACACCTCAACCAGCTGCGTGGATTTACGACGCCTTCCGAGAGCGGTCCGGCAGCAGCGAGGACATCTGAACCATCCTCCCACGTAGCCTGGCATCTCTCCACAGAAGAAAAGACTGCACCCAGGGCAGACCTACAAAGCACAGCCGGCAACATCCAGCCTACAAGTGGTCCTTCCCTGTGCGCACAGAGCCAGCGCGTCTCCACGCGTCCTCGCCGACCCCCTGCACGCTATCAGACAACTTTTTAAGGGGGAAGGAAGTGTTGTGTTCCAAGTGCTGTGCTCGTCCGTTCTGTTGTGACTGGATCAGTGCGCGCTAATGAACAGGCCCGCACCCCTCTTCGCACTTCGCCGGGAGGACTCGCCGCCTGCCTGCGCTCAGCGGGACGCCCCCACGGCGGGCTCCCTCACTCTCCTCTAGTTCTGGGAAACAAGCCCCATCCCCATATCCGGCCTCCGTTCCCTCCGTTCTTCGCCCGGCAGTTAGGCTTACGCCTCGGCCGACGCTGGTCGCACCCTCTTATCTAGTGAATAAACGAAGTTAACAGTTTAACAGTAGCGCGTACGTCTCTTCTACACCGACGACGCGAAGACACGACACAAACTTAATTACCCATTCCTTAATTCATGTCTCTGTTATCTCAGATATACTCATTAGCATACAGTCTTAGGCTGCCCTGTTATGCGACAGACAACCTGGCATAAACCTCTGTAAGACTCGAGTTAACCAAATTGTACAAACATGCCTCCATGGCCTAGGAGTAACCTTTCTTAATCGGAGCTGAAACGTCCCGGAACATATTTAAAATACAACTTTGTAAGCTTGAGTTAACAGCTCCTGCCATGTCGTGTGGCCTCATGACATTTGGCTCGTGGCACTTTTGGCTTGCGCACAGGGTTCATCTGTTAATCATACTGGTTAACATGCATGAAAAATACATTTTCACACAAACTGGTGGCAAATGGTCAAGTGGTAACTGCATATTCTGAAATGTATACCTATATGCATGCAAGGATAGCATCCTCACATAACATGACCAAGAGTTCTGTCAGTTCCTGCACTTAATGCCACTTCAATGCCCATTAAAGGACCACCTCAGGCAATGGCTGTTGTTACCACAAGACCTGTTCTGACAGCGTACTCACACCATTCCACTGAGCGATGGACATGTAAATGCATACCTTAGATAGCTCATGATTGTGGATCTCATTTATTTCTATGACTTGCAATGAGTTCCTGTTTTCAGAAACCCTACACTTTATGAAATCGAGACAGCTGTCTTGAAAGGTGATGAAAAGAAATAACCAGGTTACCTTGCCGCAATGCTAAATTACAGAAGGTGAATATGCTGCATGAAGATACCAAGAAGCTTGTACAAAGAAAAGTGAGAGTGAAATGCAGGATTTTAGAAACATTGAAATAAACAACAAACTACACTTTGTCAAACCTGTCATTGAGGAATGAAAATTATGCAGTCATTAAAACCACAACATGTAAGACATTCTAGGTCATCTACACAAAACACATATCCACACCTAACACACAGTGTCATACATATGAAGGAGTACAAACCAATATGCAAGAAGTATGGAGATGAACAAACAATAAACCATATCTTACTTATACGTGTGCCAGACTCGAGAAAATAAGATGAAAACATTTTGCACAATTTTGCAACAAATCCCTTTCCATCCCAGCATGATCCAAGGAGTGACGTGCAAATTTCCTGCATTTTTGGTTTCCAAAAATGTTCCTAAACAAGGTACATCCTAAAGAAAATTTTAGTTATTACACACAAAATAAATATATTAAACCTTGTTTTTGGTGCATGGCAGCATTGGTCGCTTATGCACCATAGAAACCAACACCATGCTGTAAGGTATACCTTGGTTAGCTATGTTATATGAGACAAGCTTTCGGTCTGGTGTGGTCCTTATTCACGTGAGAGCGCTGTCATGAGGGTCTAAGTCCCAGCGATCGGAAAGTGACTGGTTACAACAATGTTTAGAACTGAAGGCGATTCTACAGATCTCTAAAGACGCGCAGAAGTTTGGTTTCGGCTGGAGGGCTCAACTGTTTTATCAGCGCCCACCTGCTTTGACAGCCTGGAGTGAAACTGTTAAAGAGAATATATTTTTGAACATTTAATGCGTTTCTGAAGGCGTTGCTTTCAATTACGAGAACACAAAAAGCAGCTGAATGTCAAACGCCGCCTAAGTCGGCTTTCTAGCAAGACAGCGGTGTAGCGTGGAAAATCGCTCCACCGGTCCATTGCTGGCGCTGCCGCTGACTTGAAAGGCGAACTGTTCAAACTTATAGCTACTGACCACACCTGAAACACTGAATTTTGCATGGTCAAGGCAGAATTTTTCTAATACTGAGCACTGGTAGCTATCGATTTCGCACCCGATATTATGAAAATCCGTCCTCTCTTCGATCATTGATATATATATATATATATATATATATATATATACATCCACGGTTGAACATTTATGCGCCTCGGGGCAGGCCAGCCGTGGGAACATGGATACGTGGTTACAGCAACGATCAATTGCATCGCACACTGTAAAATTCAAAGAGTCGGCTTCTGCAACGAAATGTGCAGCGCGCATTTCCTACCGCGTACCTAAGTCCGGCGACGCATGAATATCTCCCGCTAGTTTCAAAGTTGCCCTGCCGTTCAGTGGGGTCACGCTAACCTCGATCATGCGGAGGTTTAAACTACATGCATGCAAGAATCAACGACGAGAAAAAGATGCAGGCTGAGCACTTAAGTGTAGTCTTCTCCTAAATACCAAAGAATATTGCTGTTTGTAGCCAATAAGGATCATTCGCGCTTCCGGCTTTCCGTTTGTGCACTTGCATGAAGCGATGCATGCTGGTTAAATGCACCGTGTTGTTGTCGCTGGCAGCAGACGCCGCAGCACGGCACTGCCATACAGCCTCGTCTGCATGGTCGCGTAATGCGCGCAGACGATGCTGGCGCTATCGGACAGGCCAACTGCGGGTTCTTCACTAATCTAAAAATACGGCTTCACGAGTACGAGAAGGCAAGCGATCTCTCTGAGCGACGCCGACGGGAATGGCTCTCATGGGCCAACAGACGCGAGATAGACGCCAATCCAGGAAAGCATCAAACTAGTAACCAGAACCATGAATGACGGCCGTGTCGACCGGCGGCCACCCAAGGAAAGAAATGTGCGCGGCAAAAGGTAGGGCCAGCCTCTCTCGCTGACCAACATTTGGACGGCCTACCTTCGTCATCCGACTGAGGGCCGGCGTCGGGGATTGACACGGACCTAACGTCGGCCTATTTTCGGCAATCCACTACGGCCCGACCTCATTGCCCGACGTGACCAACCACCTGACGCATGTGGGCCAGCCACCTGCCAGTGTTACTGAATGGTCGGCCGCTCGTCTGCCCTAGCTATTTTGTTGACGAAAGACCGTACGTCGGCCGGTTGCTTCCCGACGCCGGTTAGTGGCCGGAAGATGGCTTCAAACCACGGCATAGCGTCCGGCATCGCCACTCGTGCAGTTATTCATGCCATGCATTTAATATATTGTTAAGGGGAAGATATTCAGTCCGATAGCTGTCCACACAAATAACGTTAAAGGCAGCACCGATCTCACCACCTTCAGCGTCGTCGTCTTCCAGTCTCTCACTTCATCATCCTGAGCACGAGCAGCGAATACCGCTAAGTAACACTACCCCCCTCCCCCCGTTCCTCGTGAAAAGCACAGTCCCGGTGCGTTCTACGTGCGATAAATAGAACGTGCATAATAGGGCTTCAGACGAGACACATGCACTCTATTTCTGAGGTTGGCTATATGGACGAGGACTTGGGATAAACAGATTCAACTTCGTATGTGACGGCGATCACAGGGCGAAAAACCCACAAAGTAACACTATCCCCCCCCCCCTCCTCTTGAAAAGCACGGTCCCGGTGCGTTCTACGTTAGCGAAATAGACATGCATAATAGGGCTTCTTGTCCATATTCGTGATGACGTTGCCCGCCTTGTCCCTTATCGCATACATCTGGTTTTTGCCTATGCCCAATTTCTTCTTTACCGCTTTAGGGCTTCCCCCTTCCTTTACAGCATGCTCAATTTTCTCCACGTTATACTTATACTTATAAGATAGTCAAAGTAGCCGAGGAGTTCTATACAAATCTCTACAGTAGCCAAAGTAGTCAGGACCGTAATGAGATTGGCGGTAGGGAAAAACATTCACACATTCCCCCAGTGACAAAGGATGAGGTCAAGAAAGCATTGGAAACTATGAAAAGGGGGAAATCAGCTGGAGAGGATCAGATAACTACGGATTTGCTGAAGGACGGGGGGGTATCGTGTTAGAAAAACTGGCCACCTCGTATACGCTGTGCCTGGTTTCATCGACGGTACCGGAACCATGGAAGAATGAAAACATTATCCTCATTCATAAGAAAGGGGACTCTAAGGACCTTAATAATTATAGACCAATCAGCTTACTGTCTGTTACGTATAAGGTATTTACTAAGGTAATCGCTAATAGAATCAGGACAACCTTAGACTTCAATCAAGCAAAGGATCAAGCAGGGTTTCGGAAACGGTACTCTACTATCGATCATATCCTTACCATCAATCAGGTGATTGAAAAATGCTCGGAATATAACCAGCCCTTATACATATCATTCATTGATTATGAAAAAGCATTTGACTCAGCTGAAACCTCGGCGGTGATGCAGGCATTGCGAAATCAGGGGGTAGACGAGCCGTACGTGAAAGTGCTGGACGATATATACAGTGGCTGCACGGCAACCATAGTTCTGCATAAAGAAAGTAACAAAATTCCCATAAAGAGAGGCGTTAGGCAAGGAGACACAATCTTCCCAGTACTATTCACAGCTTGTTTAGATGAAGTATTCAGAGACTTGGAATGGGAGCAGTTAGGGATAAGGGTAGATGGAGAATACCTCAGTAATCTGCGATTTGCTGATGACATTGCCTTGCTAAGCAACTCGGGGGATGAACTGCAAATAATGATTGATGACCTAGACAGGAAAAGTAGAAAGGTAGGCTTGAAAATCAATATGCAGAAGACTAAGGCAATGTTCAACAGCCTCGGGAAGGAACAGCAGTTTACATTAGGTAGCGAAATACTGGAAGTAGTAGGCGAATATGTCTACTTAGGACAGGTAGTAACCGCAGATCCGGACCACGAAAAGGAAATAACAAGAAGAATACGGTTGGGATGGAGCGCATTTGGCAAACACTCGCAGATTATGTCTAGCAGCTTACCGGTATCGCTAAAGAGGAAAGTATATAACAGTTGTATCTTACCTGTACTCACCTATGGCGCTGAAACATGGAGGCTTACCAAGAGAGTTCTACTTAAGTTGATGACAACCCAGAGGGCTATGGAACGAAAAATGGTAGGGGCAACATTAAGAGATAGGAAGCGTGCAGAGTGGGTCAGAGAAATAACTCAAGTTACCGACATTCTAGTGGAAATTAAGAAGAAATGGACATGGGCAGGACATGTAGTGCGAAGAGAGCATAACCGATGGTCGCTTAGGGTAACAAACTGAATTCCAAGGGAAGGAAAGCGTAGCAGGGGGCGGCAGAAAGTTAGGTGGGCGGATGAGATTAAGAAGTTCACAGGGGTCAAGTGGATGCAGCTAGCACAGAACCGGGTTAAGTGGAGAAATATGAGAGAGTACTTCGCCCTGCAGTGGGTATAGTCAGGCTGATGATGATGATGATGATGAATAGGGCTTCAGACTGGACACATGCACTATTTCGGAGGTTGGCGATGTGGACCAGGACTTGGAATAAACAGATTCAACTTCGTATGTGACGTCGATCACAGGGCGCAAAACACGGTAAGGGCCTGGTAATGGGCCAATCACACAAGTCAACTCGTCGGCACGGGATCTACAGCAAGACGAGAGATCCATGAGTATAGCGGATATCACGGTGGCGACTGTCGTATCAGAACTTTTGGGAGTCTTGGGATGCAGAGAGCCTCGCACGAGCTATCCGGTGGGCATCATGAGCGCGGGCGACGGCATCACTGGCGTAAGTACTGGTGGCGTCTGCGGCGGGTAGTGAGGTGTCGAAGGGCAGTAACGGTTTTCAGGAAATCAGTGACGTCTGTGGCGCAGCTGGTCGGGATGGGTCGGGTAATAGCATACCGCGTAGCGTAATCGGTGGCGACGGCTATCCATTTGTTCCCCGAGGCGGAAACTGGGAAGGGGCCAAGAAGGTCAACGCCTACACGGGAAAACGGATCAGTCGGTATGGGGATCGGCTGCAAACGGCCTGAGGGCACAATTGTGGGCTTCTTCCGACGCTGACACAGCTCACATGCGGCAATGTACTGCTGGACGGAGCGGTAGAGCCCCGGCCAATAGGAACGTCTGCGCAGACTGTCGTATGTGCGAGAGACACCCAGGTGGCCAGCCATGGGAGCATCATGGAACTGTTCAAGAATGGTGGAACGCAGTTGTTGGGGAACGACGAGCAAAAGGTCTGTGCCATCTGGTCGCATATTACGTCTGTATACGCGATGCGCAAAACGCCGACAACGCCACCTATCGCCAAAGCCGCAAAGCGTAGGCGGGCTCGGTCGGGGCGCTGTTCGTGTCAGCGTCTATGCGCGCGCGTCGTGTTTTCGTCTTTGGTCGCGGTTTAATAGATATAACGCCGCTGTCAACCTTTAGCAATGTCCGGGAAGAATTGCTGCGTAGTTGGTTTTTCGAACACACAATAAACCTTACCAGGAACTTGTTGGTATAAGTTTCAGTGATGCTTCACGAGAACGACCGGGGCCGTGAATCGCGGCTGTTCGAAGCAGAAAGCAATCAATCGCACCCAAATGACATTTGTTCAGGTTAATGTCATTTTTTCGACGCGCTGCTACACGACCAAAGCTAATGCCATTTCCAAATTATGGCAATTGTGATTGATATGCAAATATTGTAGTACCTTCAATATGTTGCGAAGGGGAAGGCGCTGTAAACGAAAGCAGCCTTTAAATTGACATTCATGTCTTGCATACCTTGTAACCAACCTTTTGATTAGGGCTATCAATTACGAAGTTAGCGGCTGTGTCGGCGGCGTTTGTTTACGAAAGGGTACGGAAGGTGCGCACGTCTGCGCTCGACAGTGAAACGCGTACGAGTTTCAACAACGTACACTTCCGCACTAAAGCAAGTGTCAAAAGCAACACGTAAAATAGGGAGTATAGAAACTTCGAGTATCGCCCTACGGCGCAGCGTACTACAACCCAGTTGACTCCCGTACGTTTTCGCCAAATCGTTCGCTTGGCGTATTAAGGCCCGTCAAAAATGCTCGAGCTTAGCCTCATCAAAAAAGAATATCGGAAATTCGTAACGCCTGCTACATCGGATGCCGCGAGCTTACTGCCCGCGAAGGCGGCCAACGACGGTGCTCTGGCCGTGTGCAAGGCCCTAGTCGTCGCTAGGCTAAACGCCTAAATGGTTTCGCATAAAAGCCGTAGCTGGACGTGCTTTGGAAATAGTAAATTTCCTATTCATAAACTGCCTTACTATCTGTTCAATTGTCTCACAAATTGTCTTACAGTACACGGAAGGTGTAACCTCGGCGACGCCTTAGCAGCGGAGCTAGGGAACGAAACAGGGATGAGCTGCGTCAAACCGGCGGCAGCTGCTAAAAGCAGAAAGTTGCTTGTATTGCTTTTGTCACTTCTTCCAAAATCTCATTACATAACAGCGATCCTCAGTAAAGATATTTTTTTTAGATTCCTTCCTCAAAATAAGCGCGTGATATTTAAGATGGACAGAGCATGCTTTTCTGAAGGTGGCGAAAGAAATCCGTCGTGTCGGCGACTTGGCGCCAACGGACCGTGGCAGCAGAAGCGACCTGTTCCGCCTGCGCTGAGTTGGCTACGGGTTGGCTGGCAGCGATGAGTGCCAGTTTTTTTTTTTTTTTTTTTACGATGCTATTTGGCATATTTCACATAGATGACTAGCTGCAAACTTACATGAACACAGTAGTATTTAATGCAGATGGCACTTTTGTAGTTTATTTTAGGTGTATCCTCTCACCGAGTGTCTGGTGTCGACATAACGCCTTTCCTCGTTGATCGCAATCGGATGAGTACCTCAAACTCGTATACCTAATGTCGTTTTCACCAAATGTCATTATATCTTCCCATGTAGTAGCAAACAAATATCATTTTGAACGAGCGTCATTCGATGGAAAATACATTAAATTTGCCGTGTAGCAGGGCTGAGTGACAACTATGTTTTCAGTGTTTTCTGCTTGTCATTGCCCCTTCCGTGAACACCTCTTGTTTAAACTTGGTCGCGTCCGCTAGCCGGAAAGATACAATATGCATTAGATTTGTGAATCGCTTAGCCAGACGATCTTTAGCGTCCATTGACATCGCACAGCACGCGCGGTTGCATTTTGCGTTTCGCCTCCACCTTAACGAGGGCATCACGGTCGACTTCGGTCCGAATAACTCGATCCTCCTCAGTAGCCTGAGCCACTTCGGCAGGTTATTGAACAGATATTTGCCGATGTGCGTTTTGAAACTTGCCATGCAATTACATTAACACTAGAGCCAGTGTTCCTGTTGTCTGGCAAGACTACGAAAACATAACATGTCGCTGCACTTGCTATTCAGACTAAGGGCTCTAGAGCTTGTTATAAAGCACCTTGTAATTCTGCAGTTGGGCGCGAGGGTGACACAAATGAAATGAAGATTATACTACAATAATAATATAGGATATAAAATTTAAATCTAATATGCTCTTGGCTAACCTGTGATGATGCAGCTTTTCAGATATTGCTTCTGCTAATATCTCAATCCCCCATGAAATTATCTACCCGCTCTGCCTTTTTGACGACGGAATACATGCAATTCATGCCGTACAGGCAGTGGTAAAGCGCAAGCATGAAAAATCTGAACTCTTATTACAGGAGCCCAATATGCGCTATTTTTCTGATGCTCAGAATGCTGCAGTCTGCAAGCTCGCTGGCTTTTCCTGCGGACGCACCGGTACGAAACCGCTCGCAGTTTCGACGACGCTGCCTAGTTTATTGTAGCAATATATTGCATATAAACGAAGCAAGCGTGTACCATTAAGCAAAGAAAGAACATTGGTTCATAGGTCAAGGAATGGACGAATTATGAGCTCCACTTCGTACGCAACCTTGTTGACGCTCGTCTGCAGCAGACACTGATGCATACGGAGGCGATGTAGTTCCAGACTGCCGTGATATCGAACACATGTACACTATTATAAAGTGCGATCCCCTTGCGCACACTGTCACCGCGGAAGTGCCCGCGCGAGAAGCGCACAAACAGCAGATCGCACGCGCGCACCACTTGCACGCTTGCCGCACGAGGCCCGCCTCGGGTTCCGACGGCCGCCGCTACGCGGCTTTCAGTGGCGCCCCTATAGGCGCTGCGCATGGCGTATAGGGTGTTATCGAGTATAAACAAGGCGAGAGATGGATCAGGGCGTTCGGGGGTAAGACGGCGGATAATGGAATCCAGCGGATTCAAGCGCTGTTCGTCGGCAATGTTAGAAAAGGCCGAAACAGACAAGACGCATGCGTCATTTTCAGAGTCGGTAGGGCTAGGGAAGTCAACGGGATAACGCGACAAAGAGACTGCATCTTGGTGAAGCCTGCCGGACTTGAAGACGACGTAAAAGGTATATTCTTGAAATCGTAGTGCCCAGCGCCCCAAACGGCCAGTAGGATCTTTGAGAGAGGAAAGCCAATACAAGGCATGATGATCTGTTATGACTGTAAAAGGGCGGCCAAACAAATAAGGACGAAATTTTGTAATAGCCCAAACAAGCGCGAGGTATTCTCGCTATGTGATAGAATATTATTTTTCGGGCGTTGATAGAAGGCGGCTGGCATATGCAATCACCCTTGCACGGCCGTGTTATCGCTGAGCGAGTATAGCTCCTTTTCCATGGCCACTTGCGTCGGTGCGGAGTTCAGTATAGGCGGATGGGTTGGAATGGGCCAAGACTGGTGGAGTAGTTACAGCAGTAATAAGCTCTAAGATGTGCAAGTTGTTCAGGCCCACCAATAGAATGAAACGTCTTTCTTGGGGAGTTTGGGTGAGCGGACGAGCAAGGACTGAAAAGTGCGGGACGAATCGTCGGAAATAGGAACATAGGCCAATAAAGCTTCGAACATCGCTAGATGAACGCGTAGTGGGAAAATCTCTGACGGCACGTATCTTGTCAAGGTTAGGCTGAACGCCGGAAGCATTAACCGAGTGACCAAGGACTTTGATTTCTCGGTGACCGAAGCAGCACTTCTTGGAGCTAAGTTGAAGCCCGGCGCGGCGAAAAAGCGCAAGAATTGTAGATAGGCGAAGGAGATGGCTGTCAAATGTAGAGGAGAAAACGATTACGTCGTCAAGATAACACAAACAAGTGGTCCACTTTTATCCTCTGAGCAAAGAGTCCATCATGCGTTCGAAGGTTGCTGGGGCATTGCAAAGGCCAAAAGGCATTACTTTAAATTGGTAGAGGCCGCCGGGGGTGATGAACGCTGTTTTTTCACGGTCTCTCTCGTCGACCGTGATCTGCCAGTATCCGGAACGAAGGTCGATGGAAGAAACATAGCTGGCTCCATGCAAAATATCAAGCGCATCGTTGTTACGTGGAAGAGGATAGACATCCTTTTTAGTTATCTTATTCAAATGGCGGTAGTCAACGCAGAATCTGCGACTGTTATCTTTATTCTTGAACACGACAGGCTATGCCCGGGGGCTACTGGAAGGCTCGATTGCGTCGTTCGCTAACATCTTCTCGACCTCCGTTTGAATGATGCGGCTCTCGGCAAGCGAAACACGATAGGCCCGCCTGTGAATAGGGCTGGCATCAGCGGTGTCAGTGCGGTGGCTGACAACTAGTTTAGTGCGAAGGGTGGGTACCAAAGTCAAAAAGGTCCCTCTAACTGAGCAAAAGTTTGTGTAACTCAGCGGCGAATTCAGGTTGGAGATCAGCTGCAATTATACTGGTAAGAGAATCAGGGTGCGATGTGGAGGATGGGGGAGTGGTTGCAGGGACGGCAGTTGGATTGTTTGTAGTAAGAGCTCAAATTGCACAATTGGTCATCAGGGACAATGCGGCTAGTAAAATTCCCTCGTACAGAACTTAATCAGGGTGCGATGTGGAGGATGGGGGAGTGGTTGCAGGGACGGCAGTTGGATTATTTGTAGTAAGAGCTCAAATTGCACAATTGGTCATCGGGGACAATGCGGCTAGTAAAATTCCCTCGTACAGAACTTTAATAGACAAGCTCAAGTTAAGGACAGAGAGAGTGGTGCGATTCTGGGATATGGGCCCAATTAGATGAGGAAGGGTGACGTGCCGCTGCAGCAGGACATCAGTAATGGGACACGCGAGATAGTCGCCGTCTGGGACAGGTGGGAATGACGATATAGGGATGTAAACGGTAGTTTCAGGAGGAAGGCAGCAGAACTGTGCTGATCGAAGGCGGGTTGAGCAGGAGGGGTCTTCAGAGCAGAGTGGAAGGTCCAAGCGAAGTAGGCCGGTAGAGCATTCAATGACGACAGAATGAGCTGTTAAATAGTCAATACCAAGGATAACGTCGGGGGGGGGGGGGGACATTCGTGTAGGACAGTGAACAACACTAGGGCATGCCGGCCAGCAATGGCTACTCGCTCCGTACACATGCCAACCACTGCAGCAAGGCTACCATTTACGACGCGAACTGTGGACGAGACGGCTGGCGTAAGAACGTTCTTGAGGCTACGGAGAAATGAGGAGCTGAGAACGGACAGTTGGGCACCTGTGTCAATGAGAGCAGAAACGGGAACTCCATCCACAACGACGTCGCTACGGTTATTGTGTAGGGAAGGGGTCAGCAGAGGGTTTTCGGACCGAGTCATAAATGCAGCGTCACCTCCGGGATCTGCATTGGCTAGTTTTTCGGTAAGCGGCGAGAATAGGACGGTGACGAACTGCGGCGAGGAACAGGAGAACCCTAACGTCGCGCGTGCGGGGACGGTGAACGGGTGGCAGTACGGACAGTGGCACCGGGGTCAACACGGGTCTGGTCGGGGCGAGGTGAGGAATATCGAGGGGCATAGTCTCCGCGGCGGTCGACGTAGGAACTGACGAGATAGCGTGTACAAGCGGCTACGGCAGTGACGGGAAATGTGGCCAACGCAAGAACACGTTAAACAGATGGGGCGATTGTCATGGGTACGGCATTCATTTGGATTGCGGTAGCGATATCGGGGCGAGAAACCGGCGCTGGATGAGGCAGCAGCAATCACTGGAGGGGCGCGTGCGGATTCCACGGTGTCGGTGGCGCTGGCAGAAGGGAGGCCCATATTCGCGACCTCTTGGCGAACAACATCCTGAATGAGGGATATAGTAGCCAGGGTGTTGGACGTATGCAGTAGTGAGGCTGCAGGAGTCATTGCCTGAAGCTCTTGGCAGACGATGCGTGTCAAAGTGCTGTCATTAGCAGGCGGTCGAGGAAGATCGATACAGGACGAGCTAGCAGCCGTGTTCGGCAGCCGGTCGAAACGCTGATCTTGGCCCAAGCATATATATCGGGGTAGCGCATACAACTGCATCAAGAAAAGCAGTAGCTTTTCTGATGCCATGAAGAAACAAAAGAAGCTGCAGTGTTTTGTGAAAATTTTATTTGTCAACAGCGTTCAGAAAAAGCTCGCGATTTTCTTTTTTATAAGCGTGGATATTTGACTGACTATAGAACACGCGTGTGCCACATATGGAAGATGGGCTTGAGGCTTGGTCTTCCTTCTTTTGGCAGCCTGTCGATCACTTGATGTCTGCGACTGGTCGGATCTGCGGCGGGTTCCATTTTGGTCAGCTGCACGAAGACAAGTTTTTTTATTTAAATATTTATTTTCGCCTAGACTTTTACATTGCAGGCAAATATAGGGTTGAAAGGTAGAATAAATAATGTCTTTGCTCACCGCCGCCAACTGTACTAAGCTTTAAAATAATGACAAGATTTGACTCGTGCTGCATTTGCCTCGATCACATCAATATATTTTATGCGCCTGACTACGTTCATGCGACTCGACTGAAAACGCATTAGCGCAAAGCCGTAATAGATAATCAGGATCCGTGAATCCGCGAGAAAAGCGCGGGCACTTCGTTTTGCTAGCTGGAGTCATGATGTCGCAATTTGCAACTGTAGCGCACTCAAACCTTATCCTTCCGACGCACTTGTCATAGAGCGCGTGTGAGGGATTCCAACGCGGCAGAACAAACAGTTCCCGCGGTATTTACATGAAACCTACAATGAGTTTATCCCGCAGAATACAGCTTAATTTTCTCAAACTAGATGCAACTTTTACACTAAAAGCAACCGGATATTTAACGATAAGTCATCTGCTTTACCTTCGTTATTTAATAACCCAGCATTATTTAAAAATAATCTTATCAGCCAAGACGACTATCTAGACATCCCAACTCTCAGAGGCTTATAGATCCCGTTATAAATAGACCTTTGGTTATAGACGTTACAGACATTCACCGAATGCCTGGTTTTCTTGCCTGCGTTGGTGTCCTGTTCCTACCCCTAGCCATGTCCTTATGCCGGCAATTGATCCTGATACCCAGATGTGTTCTCAGCAAGATGATTTTATTCTTTGCCAATTTGTTCCTTGATGTATCAACTACCTACCCCCCCCCCCCCCCCTTTTTTTTCCGGTCTCGTTCTGTTGCACCCTTCCCTGACGTATCCTTCTATAAACGGCGGGTCTCCTAGATCCATGAGATGAGTCTCGCATAGAGCGAACACACGTATTTTGTCATCCTTCAACTGCTGTTCTGGACGGAAGAAAATTTGCAATACGCCTCAGCGGTGACACTGTTGGTTCATTCGTTTCACTACGTGGCGTGCCCCAGGGATCAGTATTGTCTCCGACGTTGTTCAATATTACTTTCATCCCATTGGCGTGGCGCTTACATGATATCCCTGAAATCAAGTTTTTGCAATACGCAGATAAAATATCATGGTATGGAGCACTCACCATGATCTTCTCACTCAAGAGGCCGCCCTTCAGTCAGCATTAGACGTAACCTCTGATTACGCATCCTCCATTGGCCTTCAACGTTTTGTGTGTAAAACTTCATACACGTCCGTCGCCAACCGCTGGGGACGCCGTAAACTTACCTCAAATCCAATCCGTCTCTCTCTATCAGGCCCCCCAATACAAGAAAGTTCGAGCCTGAAAATTCTGGGCTTAACAATTCACCAATCAGGGTCAGCGACTGCTTGGTTTTCTCAGGCAAAAAAGCAAGCACTTCAAACTATGAGTTTAATAAGCAGAATTGCACCTAAAACGGGTGTCGCTGGCTCGTCTGTTGCACGCCAGTTAGTGAGGGCGCTTCTGCAGCCACGTATTGTTTATCAGGCCCAGTTCCAGCATCTTACAAGAGCACAATGGGATCGCCTTGAAGCCGTAAATCGAGAAGTATGAGGACCATAACATGCCTTCCACGATTTACACCGGTCGTAGCGTTACAGGAGAATGCGCAGCTCAACACAATCGATGAACTGGTGCAGCAGCGCCGTGATGCTCGCAGACTCAAGGCCACTTTGCCACATTCCACGCAAGCACTGAGAGCGTATGCAACGTCACACAGAATTCTTCAGCCGCCTGCGCCAGTTCTCCTTCCCTGGAAATTTATACAGTTAGAAGACAAGCCAACTGACATCCGCAGACCGACGTCTGCCTACTCGGCATCGTTGCTACGCCAGAAATTTGAAGAACAAGATACTCACCTGCCTCAAGATTTCATGGTAGTGTACGTAGATGAAAGCCTGCAAGGCTGTGAAGCCAAAACGGCAATCTACTGTCCACGGAGACCTAGCCTGAATCAGACCACTACGTTACAGCTTTCGGAACCACTTACTTCTTTCTGCGCTGAGCTTGTGGCAGTTCAGGAAGCCCTCTGCTCCGTGACTTCTATAACCATGCTCCCTACAGCCCACGTTCTCATCCGCACTGACGCACTTCAAGCAGTACGTCTGCTCCGACGTGTCAGCCGCTGCCCTAAAATTTGCCAGGCCACCCACCAGCTTGCGGCGCGCATCCCACAATCAATACGCATTGAGTGGGTCCCACGGGATCTGCTGCCTTCCCAAAGTCAAGCTGATTTTGCAACCCACCTCGTCAGCCAAGACGCATCAATCCCTCGGCTTCTCGAAGTCGACGACGCTACCCTTCTTTTGTCAAGAAATGAGCACCTCCGGTGTCGCACACGTGCACTTATCCCTCCGTGTGCGATATCCCTTCCCCGCGGTCGCACCCGCGCAGAGGAGGTTGCGCTTAGGAGGATCCGGGTCGGTATTGCCCTTACACCAGCTGTAATTAGGACGTGGTCATACTTCCAACACTTATATCCTCGCCCAGGATGCCCGAGCTGTAAAAACGAACATGTCGAGGCCGACATCCACCACTTACTGTGGGACTGCCCAGCACTCAAGCCAACACGAATCCGGCACCTGAGCATAGCTGGCCTTTCAGCAACCAATCCTGCCTCATACGTCACTTGGACGCAGGGACCTCATCATCGCTCAATTCTGGACTTCATAAAATCAGCCAACCTTTTTCCATTCATTTAATCATTTATTCATCCTTTATCTCATACCGTACTGATGCCCTGAGGCAATAAATATCGACTAAAAAAAACTGTTGTTCTGTCTCGTCATTTCGCTCTTTTTCTACCTCCTAGCATGTTTATGTAGCTGATATCTTAGTGTTAAATCTTTCTTTTGTACTTTTCTTTCTCGACCTCCTCCTTACCATTTTTTGTGCTCAGCCTCCGTTATTACGCTTTCTCCTGCTTTACTTCTAACTACCTCCATGTGCAGAACCCTCGCGGACCCCCTATATAAGCTACAGCCCTACCTGCCAGGCGCCAGCAGATCTCTGCTCTCACCATTCTGTTAAAATTAATGTCATCTCGTTGAAAAGCCCTGCCAAAACCTGCTTTATGCACCTCCCTGTACCCCTTCGAAACGCTTCTCCAGGCTTAACTTTCTTATGTTCTGATTGTCACCACGTCTTTTTCCAGTTTTCCGTTCAATTCTAGCACCTCCGGTACTGTGCATACAACTATCTGCGCTTCCTGTGTTACCTCCCTGATATCGTCAACTCCCTTAGCTAAACTTTCCCCCATTCCTACAGCTTCACCATTTAGGACATCGTATAGCCCCGCGGCTACTATCACCATATTGCGCTCTGCGAAATTTTTCAACCGCCTATTTTTACTCTCTTTCAGCACTGCCCTCATTGTCATCCCTGGGAAGCTTCCAACTAACACTCGCTTATCACCCTTTACACGTTTCAAGATATCTCGCTTGCATCTGTTCATGTTAGAATCTCCGGCGATAAGCACCTGGGCCTTCTCTCTCCCTCTCCCAACTGTTGGCTCCTGCTTTCGGCTATCTGTGTCCTTCTCTCTGGGATTACCATTCTTGCTTACTTTTTCCTTTTTTTTCGACTTCTTAGTAGCTGCTTCTAAATAACTATTTCTGTTCGGATCCGCCTGGCCTACTTTGCTTATGCCTTCCATGCCAGTGCTGGTCCCCGCCACGTGGCCCGCGCTGGAATGTTCGTCCTCGTTGTTTCCAAGGACAAAATCCGTCTTACCTACTTTGTCTTATGCCTTTCATGCCAGTCCTGGTCCCAGTCACGTGGCCCGAGTGTGGCCATACTTCGCAGCGCCCCCTGTCGTTCATTAGAGTTGCGACTCTAAGCAATCCCACAGGATAGGATTAAGGTCGGCTTTCTCTCTGCACTTAGTGCATGATGAGCCTATGCTGTCCTGAAATATGTGTGAGTGAACCGCTGGTTTGGGGGAGGAGTTTGTTTGTAGCTTTCTCCAAACAACTTCTTGTTGTTTTGTTAGTCATTTGTGTGGTGGTGGGTATACTCTCCTAGATAGTTTGAAGTGTTGTGTAAGGTAGCTTTATGTGAGCAATCCTTCCATTCCTCGGCATTAGGTCTCACCGCTCGGCCGACAAAACCCTGAGCATGTTGATGAGCAGCCTCATTGCCTCGGTTCCTTGAGTGGGCAGGTGTCCATACAAATTCTATCTCTCTGTCGAGTCTGATATCCGCGAGGATGTTTCTGGCAGTATTTGATATTCTGCCACGCGAGAAGTTACGTATGGCAGTTTTTGAATCTGTGACAATTATGTCCGCATCTGTTGTAGCGATGTCTAACGCAATTGCGGCTTCTTCCGCCTGGTCCGAGTGGCGGACTTTGACCGAAGCGGCTGATACGCATTTACTGACGTTACTGTACTGCTTAATTACGCAGATGGCAAAGGCACCTTCAGCCATATTGTAGTCCTAGGCGTCGGTATACACCACTACACCGTGATTTCGGTGCTCTCTGTTTAGGGCCCTAGCTCTAGGTTTTTTCCTGCCTTCATGGAAGGAGGGATGCATGTTTTTGGGCAAGGGTTTGGAGATAATTTTGTCGCGCACTCCTTTTGGTAGTGGTCCTGGGTGGTTGGCTAGTGGTTGGGCATTAATTTCCATGCGATTGAGAATTAAACTGCCTTTTTAGAGTTCGTTAGTCTTTATAGCTGTGCTGTCTTATGTGGTCTTGCATCTCTGGGAGGCACACCGAAGCATCCTAAACAGATGGAGGAAAAAGGTGTAACAAGAAATTAAGGTCCAAGCTAGCATCAATTGAACAGCAGATCGAATCCCACGCGCAGGAACTAGGCAAGCAACAATGGGGACAGATCTGCGATGGGCTAAACGGCCAACTTGGGGAAAAAGAGTGCCTGACTTCTGCTTAGACACCTCTTCAGTTCAGTTCAGTGGTTCAGTTGTCTCCGGATCTTCGTGACCCTATGGACCGCATCACTCCACGCTTTCCTGTCTCTCACTATCTTCCTAACATGACATAACTTCATCTGCAGCGCCCATCTAACCATCGCGTTCGCTGCCTAACCCTTCTCCGGCGACCCCCAACCTTTCCCAACATCAGATCCTTCTCCAGCGACTCCTCTCTTGTCATCAGATGACCAAAGTAGCTGAGCTGTAACTTTAGAATTTGACCCTCCAATGAGCAGTCAGGGTTTATGGTCGACAATATCGACTGATTTGATCTTCTGGCCGTCCAAGGAACTCTCAAGAGTCTCCGCCAGCACCACATAGGGTTTTCTTGGCCGGAAATACTGGAGTGGGTTGCCATTGCCTTCTCCAGTGAATCACATTTTGTCAGAACTCTCTGCCGTGACCTGTCTATCTTGGGTGGCCCCTACACAGCAGAGCTCACGACATAGATCCTCTCTCTTAGATCCCACTAAAACAGCAAGTAGATCTTACATGAATCAAATTATACACGAATACCCAGGTACAGATGCAGATCTGCTAAGCGAACTCCGAAGCAGATATCTCAATACCGGTAGCAACCCCAATGCCACCCACGAATACAAAGGGGTTCCTAATGAAGACTTAGAGAGATCGCGGAAGCAGAAATTTGGGCGGTGATTGGCCATTTACGTACTACCTCGGCGCCATGGCCAGATGGCGTAACCAATAAAATGTTAAGAAACTTGGACCTAAAGTCACTCTCAGCAATTAAGGACTGTGATGTCTGTGCGGTCACGTCTGTGAAAGTGTCAGTGTGTCGTCATTACCAGGAGCACTTGAGGAAGTAGATATCAACCTGGACATAGCAACAGGCCTACCTCGACGACGGCGGTCAAGGCCCTACGCGAAGCAACAAGCTCGCGTTTCATCGGATACCCAGGTGCGGCGAACGTTCCGGGAGTCTGCCCTTGAAATTACGCTCTTCCCAAAGGCAGCGGTGGAAGAAAGAAGCATGCATCACCGGCTCCGCATTGAGGTCGGTTTACCGTTACCAAGAGCACGCCTGACAGAACAGACGCGCCGACAATATGATATCCTGTATTCCGCAGCGTCAAGAACCAGGTCTGCCCGTGGGACGCTGGTGACGTATTCGCCCACGTGCCGTGGCCTACGTGAAAGAATTCGGAAGGCGTGTCTTCATGGTGGTGTGTGCAAAAATGCGAAGTGGTGCTCTTAGATTGGCCAGTGCTCAAGGACAAATGATTCCCTATCTAGGTACCTAGGGACAAGACAGTGTAGAAAAACCGGGGCATTTCTGGGGGCATTGACAGACTTTCTCTAAAATCTCTATCATCATGTAAATAAATTTGCACTGCTCCTCGCTTCCGTGGTGCCTCGTCGTCTCGCCTCGTTGGCGTTCGCTTCCTTCGGCTCCGGCCCTGCCGGCGTCTCAACAACTAGTGGCAGCGGTGGGATCGAGCCAGGCTGACCAACGGAAGACAGCACGCCGAGATCGCAGAGGCTGGCAGTTACGGACTGGTGAGTGCTGGCATTGCTTTTTGGGTACCAGGCTGTTAAGATAGAGGTGTAATATTCTCCCTGGTGAGGCCAGCCGCAGAAGCGTAAATTGAAGTACTTCTGGGTGGAGGCCACGGCATTGTCGCACTACTGTCAGTTATGGATCTGAAGCGGCTACTCAAGACTCAGCTCGTAAGTCTGAGTAAGGAGCTAGGCGTTAGGATTAGTACAGAGATGACGAAATCCGAGATTATAGTGGCAATAGAATCTTCGGATATCGAAAGCAGACTAATAGAAGAAGGATGGCAAGAGATTCAGAGACGTCAAGCAGAGAGAAAACAGCTAGAGCTGGAAGTTGAGTTCAAAAAGACGATTGGTGTTCAGTCAGCAGAGGCAGTTGCACGACAAGATCTTTATGACCTATTGAAACTGTTACAGCCCTTCCAAGTTGGGCAAGACATAGGCCTCTATCTGGTTAATTTTGAGAGAGCTTGCGAGAAAGCACAGTTTGGACGCAGCTCTTGGCCGCGACGTTCGTTGAGCTTGCTACCGTGCGAGGCAGTAGATGTAATCGCTAGACTCTCTGCGGAGGACTCTGACGACTACGATAATGTTAAGGAGAGCCAGATCAAGAGATTTCGTCTGTCGTCAGAGGCTTTCAGGCAAAGATTTCGGAGCATTACCAAGAGGCAAGGTGCTAGCTATGCAGAGTTTGCCTATGAGTTGAAGGCAAATCTGATAGAATGGATGAAAGGCACCAAAATCAATGATGAGTATAGTAAAGCTCTCGAAGTCATCGCTATCGAGCAGTTTCTTTCGAAGGCTTCAGAGTCAATGAAACTTTGGATCCTGGACAGGGCGACTGTCAGCTCGGTGCAAGCAGTGGCCGAATTGGCGGATAAATATGTGTCCCGCCGAGGGAACATACGAGATGAGTTTTCTTCCGCTGAGCCGGTAGACAAAGGGAAGAGCTGGACAGAATGCCAAGGGAGAGCGGCAATTAAGCCTAAAAGTGGAACAGTAGATGCTACAAGGAAGCCTACTAAAGTTGCGAAGTCAGATAATGAGTCGGAAAAAAAGGAGATTGATAACCGCTCAAAGAAAAAGTTGTTTGAGGCGCGGAAGCCGCTCACGTGCTACAACTGCAGCGAAACCGGGCACATCGCTGCTTAATGTCGCAAACCAAGAGTCACATTTGCTTACGCGTGCGATTCAGCGACAAATGAGGAGTTGCTCAGTCCATATCTCTTCAGTCTCACTGTAAACGGAAAAACGTTTCGGATGCTCAGGGACAGTGGAGCGAAAATTGATCTTGTGCATCCGGGCTATGTTGAGCAAACTCAGTACAACGGCAAATGCGCCTGGATCAAACCTATACTGGAGGAAGCAAGCGTTTGTCTCCCACTAGTGGACGTGGTCATCAGTGGACCATTTGGTGAGGTTCGAACTGAGGCGGCGGTTTCAAGCAAGCTACCACCCCAGTACCCATATTTGTTCTCTAACCGAACGGACCAACATCTTAAAGAGGAAGACAAAAGTTTGACAGGAGTTGTTCAGGTTTTCACGAGAGCTAAGGCAGGCACGTACTCCAGCTGATAAGTTGGAGATGAGACAGCCGAACTCAAGAGAGGATGTGGTAGAAACACCTGACACATGTGCGCAGCCTGCAACTTTGCAGAAGTGCGGTCAAAAAGAGAGTGAGGCTATGGAGCCAACATACAAAATAATGAACTTGAAGAGCAACCGCCCACGTCACTCCGCGAGGGAACGGTAGCAAAAACGGAGGAAGCCAGTTCAAATTGGCCAGGGCGATCAGAAAGCAAAGTGGTCGAATGTGAGGGGCTGTTTGTGCTTCCGTCATCAGATTCGCTAGACCGAATTCTGGGGAAGGTAACCAGAGAGACCCTTATTAAAGAACGGGCAGAAGATCCGACTCTCAAAGATATCTGGCCCACGGCAAAGGAAGGAGATCAAGTCCTTGTACTGCGACCACTTCGAATAAATAAGCTCGAGGTTTAATGGGAAGGACCATTCAGAGTTGTGAAAAAGCTTTCCGAAACAAACTACGCCATTGAGACGAAAGGTAGGCGCAGAGAGATAATGATTTATCATCACAACCTCATTAAACAATATGTGGCAGAGGTTCAGACAATTAATGTGGTCTTAAATGTCAGTGAGGAACTAATTACAGAAATTCCTCAAATGTACGGTCCTAAAGAAAGTATTGGGGCTGACGACGTTATGAAAGTGGCAGCTTCTGCTGAAAGCCTGACCGAAACGCAGTGGAAAGATTTGCATAGTTTAATCTCGGAATACGACGGTCTCTTCTCTTAGAGACCGGGGCGGACCACGCTCGTAGCACATGATATCGAGCTAACGTCTGAAGTACCTGCAAAGTTACGGCCTTATAGACTGGCTCCACGACAACAGGATATACTAAGGCGGAGGTAGAACGCATGCTCGAACTGGGAGTTATTGAACCATGCCAAAGTGCCTACGCGTCACCTATCATACTAGCAGAAGTTCCGGGCAAAGACCCTCGTCCTTGCATATATTATCTAAAGCTAAATGCAGTAACAAAAGATCAAACATACCCGATTCCAAACGTGGAAGAGCGCGTAGAGAAAGTAAGTACTGCAAACTACGTGCCCACTCTGGATTTAGTCCGAGGCTACTGGCAAGTCCCCTTCATGGATCACTGCCTTGTCGTGGCGGAGGGGCTTGCGAAACTCGATGAAGTCGTGAGCTCGGCTGTGTAGGGCCACCCAAGATAGACAGGTCACGGCAGAGAGTTCTGACAAAATGTGGTTCACTGGAGAAGGTAATGGCAACCCACTCCAGTATTTTCTGCCAAGAAAACCCTATGACCAGTCACAATAGCATTAATTATCGATATGGCGCCGGAAGATGAGCCCCCAGGTTGGAAGGCGTCCCACGTGTTACTGGGGATGAACAAAGGGCGATTCCTAGTAGCTCCAGGACGAATGAAGCGGCTGGGCTAAAGCCAAAAGGACGCTCAGTTGTGGATGTGTCGGGAAGCGACCGGAAAGTCCGATGTTGCAAGGAGATATATCACATAGCAACATGGGGTGTAAGATCTATGACGCAAGGTAAACTGGATGTCGTCAAGCGAGAAATGGACAGATTTAACGTTGATATCTTGGGTATCAGCGAGCTCAAGTGGACCGGAATGGGAGAATTCAATTCCGGCGACCATTATGTCTTTTATTATGGGCACGAATCCAGGAGAAGAAATGGGGTCGATCTCATAGTAAACAGAAGAATGGGCGAAGCAGTGCTAGGGTACAACCCCAAAAACGACCGAATGATTTCACTTCGGATCCAAGGACACCCTTGCAACATAACAGTTATCGAAGTCTATGCACCGACCACTACTGGTGAAGAAAGTTAACGTTGAGAGATTTTATGCGGACCTACAATGCCTTTTAGACCGCACCCCATCATCAGACGTCGTTTTTTTCATAGGAGACTGGAATGCTAAGGTCGGGAGTGAAGAAATATCCGGAATTATAGGCAAGTTCGTTCTTGGTGAGCCAAATGGAGCTGGGCAGGGGCTAGTAGAGTTTTGTCAAGAAACCCGACCATAGCGAATACTCATTTTCAACAGCACAAGAGGCGCCTGTACACATGGACTTCACCGGACGGTCTGTACAGGAAT
This sequence comes from Amblyomma maculatum, assembly GCF_055883805.1. Classification (NCBI taxonomy): domain Eukaryota; kingdom Metazoa; phylum Arthropoda; class Arachnida; order Ixodida; family Ixodidae; genus Amblyomma; species Amblyomma maculatum. Next base: position 187,362,649 of record NC_139349.1, read on the forward strand.
CAAATTGATTATATTCTTTGCCGGCAGAGATGCATAAGCGCTATACAAGCAGTAAAAACAAGGCCAGGGCCGATTGTGGCACCGATCATCAGCTTCTTGTTGCCAAATTTAAGCTTCGATTGAGGAAAACGCAGAAAACTAGAAGGCCTTTCAGGTATGATCTGGATCAAATTCCATCAGAATATGCTGTTGAAGTGAGGAATATATTTTAAAAATTAGATCTAGAAGACAGAGAGTCTGAAGAGATGTGGGCTGATGTGCGTGATATAATACAAGAAGTTGCTACTAAGGTGCTCTAAAGCAAAAGAAATGAAGAAAGCAAACAGGTTATCTGAAGAGGCTTTGCAAATAGCTGAGGAAAGGAGGATGGCAAAAGTTATTGGGGAAAAAGAAAGATATAAGGCTCGCAATGCGGATTTTCAGAAAATCGAAAGAAGAGATAAGAATGCCTTCCTGAACATACAGTGCCAAGCAGTTGAGGACAACAGCCAATTGAGTAATACAAGAGCTCTGTACAAGACAAGCAAAGATATCAAAGGAAGCTTCTGTGCTAAGCTGGCGTGATAAAGGACAAACGAGGCAGGGATCTCACGGAAGCCTCAGAGATAAAGAAGAGGTGGCAGGAATACACAGAAGAACTGCACAAGAAGGACCCGGATGTGCAAACCCAACATAAGACGGCTGTGATTACTGATCTCGAGCCGGGCATCCTGAAGAGAGAAGTTGAATGGGCCTTAGCCAGCCTTGCTAAGAACAAAGCTAGCGGAATTGATGGCATTCCAGCTGAGTTGCTTCAAAACCTCAACCATGACGACGCTGTTAACGTTCTGTATACATTATGTCAGCAAATTTGGACAACCCTGCAGTGGCCACAGGATTGGCGGAGGTCAGTTTAGATCCCTATTCCAAAGAAAGGCAGTGCCAAAGATTGTTCCTACTACCGCACGATCGCGCTTATTTCGCATGCTAGCAAGGTGATGTTGAAAATCCTCCTAGGTAGGCTGCAGCAGTATTTGGATCGAGAGCTTCCGGACGTGCAAGCTGGGTTTCGCAAGGGCAGAAGAACTAGAGACCGGATTGCCAACCTTAGCTGGATCATGGAAAAAGCAAGAGTTCCAAAAACCCATCTACTTCTGCTTTATTGATTATGCGAAAGCGTTTGACTGCGTAGATCACAGCAGATTGTGGCAAGCTCTCCAAGAGATGGGAGTTCCAAATCACCTCATAGATCTCCTCAGGAACCTGTATGAAGGGCAAGAGGCCACAGTCAGAACTGGTCATGGTCTTACTGATTGGTTTCCGATTGAGAAAGGAGTGAGACAAGGCTGCATACTGTCGCCCTGCCCATTTAACCTATATGCTGAGTGCATCATGAGGAAGGCCGGTCTGGACGAGTCTTCAGCTGGAGTGAAGATTGCTGGGAAACGTGTCAACAACCTCCGATATGCGGATGATACCACTTTAATGGCAGAAAGTGAAGTGGAACTCAAGAGACTTCTGATGCGCGTACAAGAAGAGAGTGAGAAGTTTGGGTTTAAACTGAACATTAAAAGGCAAAGATCAAGGCATCTTGCCCCATCAAGTCCTGGAGCATCAAGGGACAAGAAGTGGAAGCTGTGACAGATTTTCTCTTCTTGGGCTCCAAGATAACCCCGGAAGGAGACTGCAGCCATGAAATTAGGAGACGTCCACTTCTGCGAAAGAGAGCCATGGCTAGCCTTGACCGCCTAGTAAAGAGCAGAGACATTATTGTTGGGTCATAGGCACTTGCCAGTTCAGTTCAGTCGTTCAGTCGTGTCCGACTCTTCGCGACCCTATGGACCATATCATGCCACGCTTTCCGGTCTTTCACTATCTTCCTAACATCACATAACTTCATCTGCAGCGCCTCGAGGATGCCATCTAACCATCGCGTTCGCTGCCTACCCCTTCTCCGGTGACCCTCAACCTTTCCCAACATCAGATCCTTCTCCAGCGACTCCTCTCTTGTCATCAGATAAACACAGTAGCTGAGTTTTAACTTTAGAATTTGACCCTCAAATGAGCAGTCAGGGTTTATGGTCGACAATATCGACTGATTTGATCTTCTGGCCGCCCAAGGAACTCTCAAGATTCTCCGCCAGCACCACAATTCAAACGCGTCAATTCTTCGGCGGTCGGCCTTCTTCACAGTCCAACTCTCGCATCCATACATCACAACTGGAAATACCATAGCACGAGTTATACGAATCTTGGTTGACCAGCTCCTCTGTACAGCGTGCGCCGTGATATGATCGACCCTTTATTAATTGTTCAATATGATGCGAGTAACCGTGGTTTAGGGGTGATTCGATGTCAACAAGACGAAAATGGAAATGAACATCCGGTGCTCTTCGCTAGCAGGAAGCTGACAGCGAGAGAAGAGGCCTATAGCGCTTGTGAATAAGAGTGTGCTTGCCTGGTTTGGGCGTCCCAAAAACTGGCATGCTACCTCTACGGAACCCCTTTCGTCTTTTTAACCGATCACTGCCCGCTGACATGGCTATCACAAATGCCAGGCAAAAACCCTCGATTGCTGAGATGGAGCCTCGCGCTCCAAGATTTATGTTTCAGAGTGCGATACAAAAAAGGAAGGGCAAATGCTAACGTCGATGGCTTGAGCCGTGCCTATTCATTCTTAATATCTGGGCAAATAAAAATTCTTTGATGTAACACAAAGTGTTTATGTGATGTTATTTTGTCTTTATAACCTAGTGAATTACTTCTTCAAGAAAAGGCAAAAGGCATTCTATTTAACCGCAGTGCGACAGTGACCGCGAATACGATGAGGGGCAGAAATGTTTCTAATCACACCGCAGCCTGGTTGCCGGAGAGTTTTTCTGGCGCTTGCTAATTGTTTGTGGCGTCAGCCTTTGCAATTTTGGACAGTTCAAATAGCAGGAAGTTGAATTACAGGAATGATGTGGATCATGCATTTCAGTTCTGACAAATGGAAAGTAACGGTCCCCTCCATGCATTCACAGGGGCCCTTAGACAAATACATACTCAGGTGTGTGGCTGTGACACATATCAAGGGTCGATAGAAGGCCATGTGGATCCAGTGGGATATTCTTCATGAAGGCTAAAATAAAATTGTACAGCAGCTGCTGTACCATGCAGAAAATATGGCCGTTTTGTGCATGATTAAATGACCATGAACAGCATCTTACTCAGAGTACGATGTGATATATAATATATGGTTTAGCATCCCAAAACAACTGCCGTTATGAGGAACACAATAGTTGAGGGCTCCGGTATAATTCCGTCCACCTGGGGTTCTTTTACATGCCCTGACATTGCACGGTGCATGACGGCCTATTGTTTCGCCTCTATTGAAATGCCCCTGCTGTGGCTGGAACCAAATCTGCATCTATGGGTTCAGCAGCCAAGCACTCTAACTACTGAGCCAGCACAACGGGGTCAAGTAGCAAAATGCCATCACATTTCCTTCTAGCCTGTGGTTTCCTTCACGGAACTAATATATACAAGGAAAAGTAAATAGCAAGAAAACACTAGTTTTATTGCACATTATATACATATTTCAGCAAACATTCTCTAGGAAGAAAAGTTTTCATAATGTCTGCATGGAAGCCATGAACATCTTTCAAAAGCAATGCACTTACTGCACTACTTAATAAAGCGGAAACTTGGACGAGTTGGAAAGCATTTGAACTCATCTTTTCTAGCGCTTCTTTAACACACAAGGGACATTAGATGAAGGAGGAACACATAAGAACAGGACGGACGCTAGTCTTCAACTGTCGTTTATTGAAGCAACATGTCATATATACAATCCCAAAGTGCACATCACACATGCGTAGTGAGGGTGCCACGCTTAAGGTACGATAGCTCTTTATCAGATAAATACACAGATGGAGTGCTGACACAGTTTTGGCCTTTATTTATACATACGGCTTCGACAATTTTACTTTGTGATTGAGCCTTATTGGTTGCTAGTACGCGCGTGTTCTGAAGGATCGGTGTGCAGGGTACGGGGTTTGGGTCGCCGGGGTGTTTTTTGATGAGGCACCGTTTGCAGTGATCAGCGAGATTCCCCCCAGCTGATATCGATCCCGCAGCCAAGCGATGCTCTCTCAGCCTATCATTTAAGCATCGACCTGACTGTCCAATATAAACCTTGCCACAAGTGAGCGGAATTTCATACACGACACCGACCTTGCACGGGACGAACTGCGTTTGGTGCTTTTTAGCACAAATCGACTGTCTTGCCGTACCGTTCACAAGAGGGCACAGCCGCACAAGCTTTCTTGGGGCAGTCAATACAAGGTCGACGCCGCACTTTTTTGCCAACTTTTTTAAACGGTGCGACACGTTGTGCACATAGGGCATAGACACAAGTCGAGTACGCCGATGGGGATCTTCACGGTTTTGTCGCCGTCCGATTCTCACTTCTTTCAGAAGAATTGTTAATGGGCAAGGTTGCATCTATGCTACTACACTGCACTTATCACAAAACCACAAGCCCCATCTGCTTTGGCCAATCACTTGATGAAACTAACGGAGACAGATGTCGTACACCACAGACTGTTCGTCTCGCAACATATCTCTGCATTCGTTGCATTTCAATTTCACGCCTTTCCACTTAGCTTCAACTGTTGCCAGCATTACTAGTCACCCATCTTTTCTGAAATTTCTTTTTATGCTGTTGCGATCAGCATCCTTGTTAACGATGGCCTCTGGCATTTTCGGTGCTATCATTTTCACATCTTCCTCACCTGGAAGAACGAAGAAAATGAGAAGCTTTGAGCAGACAAAAAATTAGAGAGACTTCTAATCTCCACCTGTAAGGGTATGGTGCGCCAGCGTTAATAGCTCTTGTCTGCAGATCCAACTGTGAATTCCCGTTAAGTTACATGCCCTTTGCTACAAACTGTTGTGTTCCAAGTGCTGTGCTCGTCCGTTCTGTTGTGACTGGAGCAGTGCGCGCTAATGAACAGGCCCGCACCCCTCGTCGCGCTTCGCCGGGAGGACTCGCCGCCTGCCTGCTCTCAACGGGACGCCCCCCACGGCGGGCTCCCTCACTCTCCTCTAGTTCTGGGAAACAAGCCCCGTCCCCATCTCCGGCCTCCGTTCCCTCCGTTCTTCGCCCGGCAGTTCGGCCTACGCCTCGGCCGACGCTGGTCGCAGCCTCTTATCTAGTGAATAAACGAAGTTAACAGTTTAACAGTAGCGCGTACGTCTTTTCTACATCGACGACGCGCAAACACGACAGTGGCGACGAGGAAGTTGATTTGACCCGCGCTACGCAACGCTATGACAAGACATGGCTACGCGAGGGTTAATACCAGAATTCAAGGGCTCATCTTGGTCATCGTGGGTTGGACGCCTCCAGTTCTACTTCGAGGCTAACAACATCACAAACCCAGCCTTGAAGAGGGTCAACCTGCTAACGCTGTGCGGGGAGCAGACTTACGACACTGTCTGCGCCCTTATTCAGCCAAGCACACCAGCGGAAGCGCCTTACGAAGAAATCGTTGCAGCACTTCAAAAGCACTACGACCCGAGGCCATCTGGAGTTTACAGCCGAGCCCGCTTCCAGCGACGAGATCAGCTGGAAGGCGAAACTTTGAGCGCCTACGTAGCAGCGCCCAAGAAGCTTGCAGCTGACTGCAATTTTGGGACGCTGACCACAGCCAGGACAGCTACGGGGCAGCATGAAGACACAGCATCTGCTAACACCACCATGCTTCCATTGGACGTCATTTCATTTCATTTATTTTTCCCTTAAAGGCCCGAGGGCATTACATAAGGGGGGAGCAAACTCAATATACAATGCGAACAAGAACAGGAAAACATTAAAATAACAAGAAAAGAAAACAGAAACAAGAGAAATAATGCAAGGGTTAGACGAAATAATTTTAAGAAACAAAAAGAACAATACTTTGTTGGGCGAGTTGGTACTTATTCATTATTATTAATATAACCAGCGCGAACACGAAAACAAGGGACAAGAAACACGAAAGCCACAGCTAACACAGCCACAGCGAAAGCCACAGCGCATGTACTGTGGCTTTCGTGTTTCTTGTCCCTTGTTTTCGTGTTCGCGCTGGTTATATTAATAATAATGAAAAAGAACAATATACCGTAAGTAAATGACGCCGAAAATGTTATACAAATTTTCATGAGAAAAACGCTTTTACGAAACTGGTGAAACTTGAGCCGGTTGGTACGTCATTGATAGCAACGTCAGCAGAACTACAAACACACGTAGAAAAAAGTCAGGACAAGGTAAGCGCTGCCTCCCCCGCGCGCCCCCAATTCTGCCGACGTCATCAGCGATTTCTTTACGAAAGATGGTCGTTTAATTTTATCCTGAATGATTTGCGATCAGTGCATGATACGATGGTGTTTGGCTTGGCGTTCCACAGTCCTATTGCATCCGGAAAAAATGAAGAATTTAAGGCTAAGGTGCGACAGCTGATACATGCAATGTTATGATTATGGTTTAGGCGGCTAGATGTCCTGTGGGGGGGCTGTAGCTTTGCATGTCTCGTACGGGGATGATAATAGAAGTGATGAAGACATAGGCGAGATATGATACGGCGTGACATGGGCGGTGGAATGGCGATGGATTGCCTCAGTGCTGTGATACTGGTTTTCTTTGAATAGCAAGATGTTATAAATCGGATGGCGCGATTCTGTACGGCTTCAAGGTCGGTGGCGAGATACGCTTGTGATGGGTGCCAAATGGAGGACGCATATTCTAGTTTGGGGCGAATTAAAGTTATATAGGCTAGTTGCTTTATTTCCGGGGATGCGGCCTTCAAATTACGTCGCAGATAACCGAGTGTGCGTGAGGCTTCAGCGCAAATGTTTTGAATGTGGGTTACCCATGATAGTGATGGTGTTAGGTGGAGGCCAAGATATCTGTAGGATAATGCGGGGGTAATGAAAAGCGAGCCAATACTATATTGATGCTGATTCACAGTGCGTTTCCTCGTGAAAGTCATAGATTTACACTTGCTAATGTTTAAGGGAAGGAGGAATTTGTTAGACCTAGAGGCGAGTGTATTAAGATCAGATTGAAGCAAACATGAGTCGTTGGCCGCCCTAATCTCTCTGTATATGACGCAGTCATCCGCAAAAAGACGTAATTTTGATTTTATATTACAAGGGAGATCGTTAATGTAAATTAGGAATAGTAGCGGTCACAGTCCGGCATCTTGTGGGACTCCCGATGTTACATTGGTGAGAGGTGAGTGGATATCATTTGCGGAAGTGAACTGCTTGCGTCCTGAAAGAAAATTTTTAATCCAGCGGATTAGGTTGGCGGGAATTCCTAGGGATGAGAGTTTCTGAAGTAAATGACTGTGGGGAACGCGATCAAATGCTTTGGAGTAATCGAGGAATATAGCATCTATTTGAAGGTTATTGTCCATGGATTCTAGTAAGTCATGTATGAACTCAGCAAGCTGTGTTTCACAAGAGATGTTTTCTAAAACCATGCTGTTGAGGATAAAAGAAGTCGTTAGATTCCAGGTGTGCCATTAGGTTCGTGGATATAATGTGTTCGATAAGTTTGGATGGGACACTGGTTAGAGAGATAGGACGGTAGTTGGATGCTGATTTGCGGTCACCTGTTTTGAAGACTGGAACGATTTGAGCGATTTTCCAATCGTCCGGTATTTCCTCCGATTGGAAAGACTGGGTGAAGATTAATTGTAATATCTGTGACGAGGTTTCCGATGTATTTTTCAGTAGTTTGCTATTGATAAGGTCAGAGCCTGCCGATGAAGACAATTTTAGAGAATCAATGAGGTTACTGATACCGTTTGCATTAATCTGTATCTCAGGCATCGTGACTGGTGGCGACTCTGATGGAGGCTGGGTCGAACAGTTGTGTGCGGGGGTGAAAACCGAAACGAAATAACGGTTCAAGACGGCGGCACACTGTTCTGATTCCACTGGTTCACCATCAGTTCCCATGAGGGCTATTTGGTTCGGCCGAGACCTGGGGGACAGAATACGCCAGAATTTGTTGGGGTTCGATTGCAAGATTCCAAGTAGATCGACTGAAAAAATGTATGCTTTGCGGCAGCTACGCTTTCAATGTGTGTTTTTGCAGACTGGTGATATCGGTCCCACGTAGCACGGCTGTTAGATGACTTTGCTGATCGATAAAGGCGTTTTTTTCCTGTTTAGGAGAGGTTTCAGACTTACGGTAAACCACTCATAAGTATGATCGGATTTTATATTTATTTTAGGGATGTATTTGTTTCTTAGGTTTATTAATGTTGTTTTATATAATTCCCGGTTATGATTAACCATTCTCGACAAGTAGGACTCGAGAAAGTACGTGTGAAACTGTGCAAGTTCGTTATTTATAGCTTCAAAGTTCCCCTTTTTACAGTTGAAGATTATCTTTTGAGATGCCGATCTTACTTTTAGTAGCAGTGATATGGAAATGTGTAGGAGAGCGTGGTAACTGATTCCAGGGAGAATCGTTACGTTTTTAATGTCGTCAGGACTGCTCGTCAGTAAAAGATCAAGAGTGTTATTCCCTCTCGTCGGAAGTGATATGGACTGATGAAGATTGAAATCAAGAGTTAGTTCGAGAAATTGCTTGGGCTCATTGGATTGTGAATTGCCAGATACGCTGAGTAGAGGCCAGTTAATCTGAGGAAAATTAAAGTCGCCAAATAGAAAAATAGGCGAGTTGGGGAAGTTGTCCCTGATATATGTTAGGCTATTGTACAGTGAGGTGCTAAAAGATGGACCATGATCGGGTGGCCTGTAACAAATGCCAAATACAGCTTTCGCAGTAAGTATGGACACAAATCCACGATAGTTCGAGTACATCATCGTGGCAAACTAAGGATGATGATAGTGTATTTCTTACAGCTATGATTACGCCACCCCCTCGACGGCCACTGCGATCTCGACGATAAATGGTGAAGTTCAGATTAGTGGGAAGCAATTCGTTATCAAGGACTTCTTCAGTTAACCACGTTTCGGTTAGAATGATAGTGTGAGCTTCAATGTCGTCAACAAAGCTAAGGAGCATGGTCACGCTTTGGAATAAGGCTTCGTTCGTGAATGCGATTTGGATGTCGAGGTATGATGAAGGACGTCTGTTGGGAGCATGATTTGTTGCGCGTCATTCGCTAACATCGGCGTTGGAAACACGTACTGTGCATTCGATAACAGAGTCAGTAACATGGTTGTAAGTATAACACTTTTTTCCAGCGTACAATTTATCAAGTCGCAGTTTGAAGGCGCATTTTTGAGGGCGAATAAACTTCAGAAGTTTGGAGCGAGCAAGACGTGTTTCAGGGGCAAAATCTTCTCTGATTGCGTATGGCGTGTCTTTCAGTTTAGGCCCACACGCCAGGATGTTTTGCTTGGTCTTGAAATGCGCTAGCCTAATGATGATTGGCCGCTGTTTGTCTGAGCAGAATGATCCTAGTCAATGTGCGCGTTCTATACAGCCTGCGTCCAGATGAACATCGAGCTCAGTGGAGCACAGGTCTCGAACTTTTGTTTCCGACTCTTCCCAAGTTTCCTTTTCGACGTCTTTAAGGCCGAAAAAAAAAGTAAGTTGTTCCTTCACATGTGATTGTTTGCATCGATATTGGCGGCATGAAGAACTGCAAGCTCGCGTTTTATTTTGTCGGTTTCGTCTATTTTCACATCGCTTGGGTCATTTTTGTGAGCGAATTCCAACAAAGAAATGTGGTTGTTTAGCCCCGATATTAGCTTTCCGTGGTTGTCTTGCGTAGCCTTAAGTTCTTTTAGTTGAGCAGATATGACGGATTGCGCGTCCTCGAGGCGTTTGAGTGTGTTTGGAACAGATGGATTGCCGAGTGATGTTGGCGGGCCTGGGTTGAGCTCAACGTCCCCTGATAGATACAGCAATATTTGGGACAACAGGTGGAAGGATATACAGTCGCAGCACATTCGCACAGCGCTACGCCACTTGATCACATAGGGGCAAGACACCGCTACAAGACAATGGTTGCTAGTTTTACATTCACTGCAATTGTTCATATAACCAACCTGTAATGTCAGCAGAGGGTTGAGAATGTTGCAGCATGCGGTGTTGAGCCCCAGATAGTCGGCGGCAGATCGCGGTATATATGCTGCGCGAGTGGGTCCGGTGACTGATGACGTCGATGAGGGGCTATGTTGCCAGGGGAGCAACAGTATCCGGGCTAAGTTCGGAGTGTCATCCACTACGGCGCCGAGCACACGGTCACTGACCACGCACTCCCCACCGCGAGCGGGTGACGGGGCTTGAGAAAAGGGGCGTTCAGCAGCAGGCAGCCAGAGTAGCAGAATCTGTAATGTCAGCAGAGGGTTGAACATGTTGCAGCGTGCGGTGTCGAGCCCCCGTGACAGATGTTGCGTGACAGATTTGTGTGCGGACTGAGTGACGAGTCACTACAGCAGCGCCTGTTCGCTGAGAGGGCCCTCACGTTTAACAAAGCTTACGACATCGCCGTGCGAGCGGAGAGCGCCGGTCATCAGCAGAGAGAGGTGCGCCGGAACACCGAGCCGGTACATCGAACAAGCAACCAGGTACGCAGACCTTCTGTTGTTGCAAAATCGGTCAAAAATGTACAACGCTGCTGGCGGTGTGACGGCCAACACAACGCCCAGGGATGCCGATTCCAGTCAGCCACGTGTAAGTTTTGCCACAAGCAAGGGCATATTGAGAAAGCAAGCGTTACGAAGCGGAAGCTTGCCAAGATAAAGTCGCCTTCTCAGCCTAACCACAGCGTAGACGCCTCAGAGAACAGGCCGCCATCTGATGCCCACGGAGCAACATCAGCAGTATCATCAGTGTTGTACGACCTGAACACCGTGAATCTCGGCACGCGTCCGAAGATTTTTACCGAAGTTACAGTACACCACAAACTGATTAAGTTCGAGGGGGACTCGGCGCAGGCTGTACTCTGATCAGTGAGGCCACATTCTGAACTTCGTGGCCATCAGACGCGCCACCCTTGCAACAAGACGACACGCACCTGCGAACGTGGTTAGGACAAAACTTGCCACTATTGGGCTCTGCCAACGTGCGGGTTTGTTACAACGGCCAGACCCATACGCTACCTCTCCTTGTTGTGAAGGGCTCAGGATCAGGCCTTCTAGGGAGAAACTGGTTTTCTCCATTAGGGGTGACGATATGCGGCATACACCAAACGCCGAGCCACAACGTCATTGAGCAATTGTAGGAGAAATACGAAAGAGTATTCTCTGAATAGATTACAGGAAATGAAGGGCCACCAGTCACACTGGAGTTGTTAAGCGGCGCGCAACCGAAGTTTTTGAAGGCCAGGCCGGTACCTATTGCTCTCAGAGCTTCCGTTGAAAGGGAGTTGGACACACTGGAGCAGCAAGGTGTCATCGAGCCGACACAACATTCGCAATGGGCCACACCACTAGTTGCAGTTCACAAGAAGAACGAAACCATACGCCTCTGCGGAGACTACCGGAGCACCGTAAATCTTGCGACTAAATCGTCGTCTTACCCTCTGCCGACACCTGGAGAAGTGTTCAGTGTACTACGCGGCGCAAGAGCCTTCAGCACTCTAGACCTCACCCAGGCCTATCAACAACTGAAGGTGAGCGAACCGACGTCAGAATTACTGACAATCAACACACTGAAAGGCCTGTACAAGGTCGAGATTGCCCTTTGGCGTAGCTGCAGCCCCGGCCATATTTCAAAAGTTCATGGAGACAGTACTTCAAGGAATCCCAGGAGTTTGTGTCTATCTAGACGATGTCATAATCAGCGGCGCTTCCACGGAAGAGCATGCAGCGGCCTGGAGCACGTTCTTGAAAGGCTAGCGAACGCAAATTTGCGTTTAAGCAAAGAAAAATGCTGTTTTGCGGTGTCAGAGGTGCAATTTCTGGGACACCGAATTGATGCAGAAGGCATCCACCCGACCGAAGACAAAGTGCGAGCGATCACCGAAGCACGGGCACCAACAAACAAGCAGGAGCTACAGGCGTTTCTCGGACTCTTAACGTTCTACGACCGTTTTATAGAACAAAGAGCTACTGTGGCCAACGACGTATACCAGCTGCTCCGGAAAGATGTGAAATGGACATGGTCGCCACGCCATCAGCAAGCTTTCAACGCCCTGAAACACCTGCTTCGAAGGTGTACAGTCCTCAGCCACTACGACGAAAGGAAGCCACTGCTATTGTCTTGCGACGCATCTCCGTACGGAGTCGGCGAGGTTCTTTCGCAGACTGATGAAGGCCTCGATTGCCTTCGCCTCACGTACGTTGTCACAAGCGGAGCGCAACTACGCACAACTGGACAAAGAGGGGCTGGCCATCGTCTACGCGGCGACACATTTTCACCAGTACATTACCGGCCTAAAGGTGATATTTATAACGGATCACCGACCGCTACTGGGCATTCCGGGGCCACAAAAGCCTATGCCATCGACATTGTCTCCGCGAATGACACATTGGTGCATTAAGCTCTCAGCGTACGACTACGATCTGGTCTACCGCAATGGGACTAAACATCAGAATGCCGACCCGCTAAGCCGCCTGCCACTGAACGAAACAGTTGACGAACCGCCTCCGCCCGGAGACGTTCTTATGTTCGAAGCACTGCCAGAACCTCCGCTTACAGCAGGCACAGTTGCAGCATCTACGCAGAAGTGCGCAACTCTACGCCAAGTTTACACAGCTGTTCAACAAGGCAACGTGTACAAACTCAAAGGGGACAACTTCGACGCTTACCGCAGGCGAGCTACAGAGTTGAGCACCCACCGCGACTGCATCCTATTAGGATCCCGAGTTTTGATTCCGAGAGAGCTACGCGCACAGGCTATCTCTCTCATCCACGCCGGACACAGGGGCATCGTTGCCATGAAAGCGTGTGCCAGAAGCTATATGTGGTGGCCTAACGTTGACCACGACATTGAAACAACAGTCCGAAACTGCAATCCTTGCCAAAGCAGCCGGAGCAATCCGCCGAAAGCTCTTCTCCCAGAATGGGAAAAGCCACACACACCTTGGCACACCCTGCACATTGATTTTGCAGGCCCGATTGAAGGCTGCACTTTTCTCGTGCTCGTAGACGCTTACACCAAATGGCTTGAAATAAGGGAAATGCGACAGACGACTTCGACAGCAGTCATTGACAACCTCCGATCACTCCTCCGCAACGTTCGGAATTCCCCGCAAGGCAGTGTCGGACAAAGGAACAACGTTTGCATCTGCAAAGAGTCTCAAGTTTTATCGCGACGACAGGATCTCATCAGTCACATCGGCCCCCTACCACGCAGCGACAAACGGACAAGTCTAGCGCTACGTGGCCGAGATAAACGTTCCCTTGAGAGAGACGAGACAGGGTCGCTGCAGCGCCGCCTTGCACGTTTTCTTTTCAAGCAGCACACAACAGTGCAAAACACGTCAGGCCACACCCCTGCGAAAATGATGTTCGGGCGCGAAATGCGGACGCAGCTCACAGCTATTCTCCCGAGCCAGAGACGACCCGGGAAGAAAAACCGATTCCGCGCTGCGGGACACTTGTTGAGGGGAAGCGCGTCCTCGCCCGCCAGTTTCTCAGAAAACCACGCTGGGAGGAAGCTACTGTTGTGAGACGCATAGGCCTGCGCTCTTGGCTTGTCAGCATACATGGAACGGTGGCACGCCGACACCTCAACCAGCTGCGTGGATTTACGACGCCTTCCGAGAGCGGTCCGGCAGCAGCGAGGACATCTGAACCATCCTCCCACGTAGCCTGGCATCTCTCCACAGAAGAAAAGACTGCACCCAGGGCAGACCTACAAAGCACAGCCGGCAACATCCAGCCTACAAGTGGTCCTTCCCTGTGCGCACAGAGCCAGCGCGTCTCCACGCGTCCTCGCCGACCCCCTGCACGCTATCAGACAACTTTTTAAGGGGGAAGGAAGTGTTGTGTTCCAAGTGCTGTGCTCGTCCGTTCTGTTGTGACTGGATCAGTGCGCGCTAATGAACAGGCCCGCACCCCTCTTCGCACTTCGCCGGGAGGACTCGCCGCCTGCCTGCGCTCAGCGGGACGCCCCCACGGCGGGCTCCCTCACTCTCCTCTAGTTCTGGGAAACAAGCCCCATCCCCATATCCGGCCTCCGTTCCCTCCGTTCTTCGCCCGGCAGTTAGGCTTACGCCTCGGCCGACGCTGGTCGCACCCTCTTATCTAGTGAATAAACGAAGTTAACAGTTTAACAGTAGCGCGTACGTCTCTTCTACACCGACGACGCGAAGACACGACACAAACTTAATTACCCATTCCTTAATTCATGTCTCTGTTATCTCAGATATACTCATTAGCATACAGTCTTAGGCTGCCCTGTTATGCGACAGACAACCTGGCATAAACCTCTGTAAGACTCGAGTTAACCAAATTGTACAAACATGCCTCCATGGCCTAGGAGTAACCTTTCTTAATCGGAGCTGAAACGTCCCGGAACATATTTAAAATACAACTTTGTAAGCTTGAGTTAACAGCTCCTGCCATGTCGTGTGGCCTCATGACATTTGGCTCGTGGCACTTTTGGCTTGCGCACAGGGTTCATCTGTTAATCATACTGGTTAACATGCATGAAAAATACATTTTCACACAAACTGGTGGCAAATGGTCAAGTGGTAACTGCATATTCTGAAATGTATACCTATATGCATGCAAGGATAGCATCCTCACATAACATGACCAAGAGTTCTGTCAGTTCCTGCACTTAATGCCACTTCAATGCCCATTAAAGGACCACCTCAGACAATGGCTGTTGTTACCACAAGACCTGTTCTTACAGCGTACTCACACCATTCCACTGAGCGATGGACATGTAAATGCATACCTTAGATAGCTCATGATTGTGGATCTCATTTATTTCTATGACTTGCAATGAGTTCCTGTTTTCAGAAACCCTACACTTTATGAAATCGAGACAGCTGTCTTGAAAGGTGATGAAAAGAAATAACCAGGTTACCTTGCCGCAATGCTAAATTACAGAAGGTGAATATGCTGCATGAAGATACCAAGAAGCTTGTACAAAGAAAAGTGAGAGTGAAATGCAGGATTTTAGAAACATTGAAATAAACAACAAACTACACTTTGTCAAACCTGTCATTGAGGAATGAAAATTATGCAGTCATTAAAACCACAACATGTAAGACATTCTAGGTCATCTACACAAAACACATATCCACACCTAACACACAGTGTCATACATATGAAGGAGTACAAACCAATATGCAAGAAGTATGGAGATGAACAAACAATAAACCATATCTTACTTATACGTGTGCCAGACTCGAGAAAATAAGATGAAAACATTTTGCACAATTTTGCAACAAATCCCTTTCCATCCCAGCATGATCCAAGGAGTGACGTGCAAATTTCCTGCATTTTTGGTTTCCAAAAATGTTCCTAAACAAGGTACATCCTAAAGAAAATTTTAGTTATTACACACAAAATAAATATATTAAACCTTGTTCTTGGTGCATGGCAGCATTGGTCGCTTATGCACCATAGAAACCAACACCATGCTGTAAGGTATACCTTGGTTAGCTATGTTATATGAGACAAGCTTTCGGTCTGGTGTGGTCCTTATTCACGTGAGAGCGCTGTCATGAGGGTCTAAGTCCCAGCGATCGGAAAGCGACTGGTTACAACAATGTTTAGAACTGAAGGCGATTCTACAGATCTCTAAAGACGCGCAGAAGTTTGGTTTCGGCTGGAGGGCTCAACTGTTTTATCAGCGCCCACCTGCTTTGACAGCCTGGAGTGAAACTGTTAAAGAGAATATATTTTTGAACATTTAATGCGTTTCTGAAGGCGTTGCTTTCAATTACGAGAACACAAAAAGCAGCTGAATGTCAAACGCCGCCTAAGTCGGCTTTCTAGCAAGACAGCGGTGTAGCGTGGAAAATCGCTCCACCGGTCCATTGCTGGCGCTGCCGCTGACTTGAAAGGCGAACTGTTCAAACTTATAGCTACTGACCACACCTGAAACACTGAATTTTGCATGGTCAAGGCAGAATTTTTCTAATACTGAGCACTGGTAGCTATCGATTTCGCACCCGATATTATGAAAATCCGTCCTCTCTTCGATCATTGATATATATATATATATATATATATATATATACATCCACGGTTGAACATTTATGCGCCTCGGGGCAGGCCAGCCGTGGGAACATGGATACGTGGTTACAGCAACGATCAATTGCATCGCACACTGTAAAATTCAAAGAGTCGGCTTCTGCAACGAAATGTGCAGCGCGCATTTCCTACCGCGTACCTAAGTCCGGCGACGCATGAATATCTCCCGCTAGTTTCAAAGTTGCCCTGCCGTTCAGTGGGGTCACGCTAACCTCGATCATGCGGAGGTTTAAACTACATGCATGCAAGAATCAACGACGAGAAAAAGATGCAGGCTGAGCACTTAAGTGTAGTCTTCTCCTAAATACCAAAGAATATTGCTGTTTGTAGCCAATAAGGATCATTCGCGCTTCCGGCTTTCCGTTTGTGCACTTGCATGAAGCGATGCATGCTGGTTAAATGCACCGTGTTGTTGTCGCTGGCAGCAGACGCCGCAGCACGGCACTGCCATACAGCCTCGTCTGCATGGTCGCGTAATGCGCGCAGACGATGCTGGCGCTATCGGACAGGCCAACTGCGGGTTCTTCACTAATCTAAAAATACGGCTTCACGAGTACGAGAAGGCAAGCGATCTCTCTGAGCGACGCCGACGGGAATGGCTCTCATGGGCCAACAGACGCGAGATAGACGCCAATCCAGGAAAGCATCAAACTAGTAACCAGAACCATGAATGACGGCCGTGTCGACCGGCGGCCACCCAAGGAAAGAAATGTGCGCGGCAAAAGGTAGGGCCAGCCTCTCTCGCTGACCAACATTTGGACGGCCTACCTTCGTCATCCGACTGAGGGCCGGCGTCGGGGATTGACACGGACCTAACGTCGGCCTATTTTCGGCAATCCACTACGGCCCGACCTCATTGCCCGACGTGACCACCCACCTGACGCATGTGGGCCAGCCACCTGCCAGTGTTACTGAATGGTCGGCCGCTCGTCTGCCCTAGCTATTTTGTTGACGAAAGACCGTACGTCGGCCGGTTGCTTCCCGACGCCGGTTAGTGGCCGGAAGATGGCTTCAAACCACGGCATAGCGTCCGGCATCGCCACTCGTGCAGTTATTCATGCCATGCATTTAATATATTGTTAAGGGGAAGATATTCAGTCCGATAGCTGTCCACACAAATAACGTTAAAGGCAGCACCGATCTCACCACCTTCAGCGTCGTCGTCTTCCAGTCTCTCACTTCATCATCCTGAGCACGAGCAGCGAATACCGCTAAGTAACACTACCCCCCTCCCCCCGTTCCTCGTGAAAAGCACAGTCCCGGTGCGTTCTACGTGCGATAAATAGAACGTGCATAATAGGGCTTCAGACGAGACACATGCACTCTATTTCTGAGGTTGGCTATATGGACGAGGACTTGGGATAAACAGATTCAACTTCGTATGTGACGGCGATCACAGGGCGAAAAACCCACAAAGTAACACTATCCCCCCCCCCCTCCTCTTGAAAAGCACGGTCCCGGTGCGTTCTACGTTAGCGAAATAGACATGCATAATAGGGCTTCTTGTCCATATTCGTGATGACGTTGCCCGCCTTGTCCCTTATCGCATACATCTGGTTTTTGCCTATGCCCAATTTCTTCTTTACCGCTTTAGGGCTTCCCCCTTCCTTTACAGCATGCTCAATTTTCTCCACGTTATACTTATACTTATAAGATAGTCAAAGTAGCCGAGGAGTTCTATACAAATCTCTACAGTAGCCAAAGTAGTCAGGACCGTAATGAGATTGGCGGTAGGGAAAAACATTCACACATTCCCCCAGTGACAAAGGATGAGGTCAAGAAAGCATTGGAAACTATGAAAAGGGGGAAATCAGCTGGAGAGGATCAGATAACTACGGATTTGCTGAAGGACGGGGGGGTATCGTGTTAGAAAAACTGGCCACCTCGTATACGCTGTGCCTGGTTTCATCGACGGTACCGGAACCATGGAAGAATGAAAACATTATCCTCATTCATAAGAAAGGGGACTCTAAGGACCTTAATAATTATAGACCAATCAGCTTACTGTCTGTTACGTATAAGGTATTTACTAAGGTAATCGCTAATAGAATCAGGACAACCTTAGACTTCAATCAAGCAAAGGATCAAGCAGGGTTTCGGAAACGGTACTCTACTATCGATCATATCCTTACGATCAATCAGGTGATTGAAAAATGCTCGGAATATAACCAGCCCTTATACATATCATTCATTGATTATGAAAAAGCATTTGACTCAGCTGAAACCTCGGCGGTGATGCAGGCATTGCGAAATCAGGGGGTAGACGAGCCGTACGTGGAAGTGCTGGACGATATATACAGTGGCTGCACGGCAACCATAGTTCTGCATAAAGAAAGTAACAAAATTCCCATAAAGAGAGGCGTTAGGCAAGGAGACACAATCTTCCCAGTACTATTCACAGCTTGTTTAGATGAAGTATTCAGAGACTTGGAATGGGAGCAGTTAGGGATAAGGGTAGATGGAGAATACCTCAGTAATCTGCGATTTGCTGATGACATTGCCTTGCTAAGCAACTCGGGGGATGAACTGCAAATAATGATTGATGACCTAGACAGGAAAAGTAGAAAGGTAGGCTTGAAAATCAATATGCAGAAGACTAAGGCAATGTTCAACAGCCTCGGGAAGGAACAGCAGTTTACATTAGGTAGCGAAATACTGGAAGTAGTAGGCGAATATGTCTACTTAGGACAGGTAGTAACCGCAGATCCGGACCACGAAAAGGAAATAACAAGAAGAATACGATTGGGATGGAGCGCATTTGGCAAGCACTCGCAGATTATGTCTAGCAGCTTACCGGTATCGCTAAAGAGGAAAGTATATAACAGTTGTATCTTACCTGTACTCACCTATGGCGCTGAAACATGGAGGCTTACCAAGAGAGTTCTACTTAAGTTGATGACAACCCAGAGGGCTATGGAACGAAAAATGGTAGGGGCAACATTAAGAGATAGGAAGCGTGCAGAGTGGGTCAGAGAAATAACTCAAGTTACCGACATTCTAGTGGAAATTAAGAAGAAATGGACATGGGCAGGACATGTAGTGCGAAGAGAGCATAACCGATGGTCGCTTAGGGTAACAAACTGAATTCCAAGGGAAGGAAAGCGTAGCAGGGGGCGGCAGAAAGTTAGGTGGGCGGATGAGATTAAGAAGTTCACAGGGGTCAAGTGGATGCAGCTAGCACAGAACCGGGTTAAGTGGAGAAATATGAGAGAGTACTTCGCCCTGCAGTGGGTATAGTCAGGCTGATGATGATGATGATGATGAATAGGGCTTCAGACTGGACACATGCACTATTTCGGAGGTTGGCGATGTGGACCAGGACTTGGAATAAACAGATTCAACTTCGTATGTGACGTCGATCACAGGGCGCAAAACACGGTAAGGGCCTGGTAATGGGCCAATCACACAAGTCAACTCGTCGGCACGGGATCTACAGCAAGACGAGAGATCCATGAGTATAGCGGATATCACGGTGGCGACTGTCGTATCAGAACTTTTGGGAGTCTTGGGATGCAGAGAGCCTCGCACGAGCTATCCGGTGGGCATCATGAGCGCGGGCGACGGCATCACTGGCGTAAGTACTGGTGGCGTCTGCGGCGGGTAGTGAGGTGTCGAAGGGCAGTAACGGTTTTCAGGAAATCAGTGACGTCTGTGGCGCAGCTGGTCGGGATGGGTCGGGTAATAGCATACCGCGTAGCGTAATCGGTGGCGACGGCTATCCATTTGTTCCCCGAGGCGGAAACTGGGAAGGGGCCAAGAAGGTCAACGCCTACACGGGAAAACGGATCAGTCGGTATGGGGATCGGCTGCAAACGGCCTGAGGGCACAATTGTGGGCTTCTTCCGACGCTGACACAGCTCACATGCGGCAATGTACTGCTGGACGGAGCGGTAGAGCCCCGGCCAATAGGAACGTCTGCGCAGACTGTCGTATGTGCGAGAGACACCCAGGTGGCCAGCCATGGGAGCATCATGGAACTGTTCAAGAATGGTGGAACGCAGTTGTTGGGGAACGACGAGCTAAAGGTCTGTGCCATCTGGTCGCATATTACGTCTGTATACGCGATGCGCAAAACGCCGACAACGCCACCTATCGCCAAAGCCGCAAAGCGTAGGCGGGCTCGGTCGGGGCGCTGTTCGTGTCAGCGTCTATGCGCGCGCGTCGTGTTTTCGTCTTTGGTCGCGGTTTAATAGATATAACGCCGCTGTCAACCTTTAGCAATGTCCGGGAAGAATTGCTGCGTAGTTGGTTTTTCGAACACACAATAAACCTTACCAGGAACTTGTTGGTATAAGTTTCAGTGATGCTTCACGAGAACGACCGGGGCCGTGAATCGCGGCTGTTCGAAGCAGAAAGCAATCAATCGCACCCAAATGACATTTGTTCAGGTTAATGTCATTTTTTCGACGCGCTGCTACACGACCAAAGCTAATGCCATTTCCAAATTATGGCAATTGTGATTGATATGCAAATATTGTAGTACCTTCAATATGTTGCGAAGGGGAAGGCGCTGTAAACGAAAGCAGCCTTTAAATTGACATTCATGTCTTGCATACCTTGTAACCAACCTTTTGATTAGGGCTATCAATTACGAAGTTAGCGGCTGTGTCGGCGGCGTTTGTTTACGAAAGGGTACGGAAGGTGCGCACGTCTGCGCTCGACAGTGAAACGCGTACGAGTTTCAACAACGTACACTTCCGCACTAAAGCAAGTGTCAAAAGCAACACGTAAAATAGGGAGTATAGAAACTTCGAGTATCGCCCTACGGCGCAGCGTACTACAACCCAGTTGACTCCCGTACGTTTTCGCCAAATCGTTCGCTTGGCGTATTAAGGCCCGTCAAAAATGCTCGAGCTTAGCCTCATCAAAAAAGAATATCGGAAATTCGTAACGCCTGCTACATCGGATGCCGCGAGCTTACTGCCCGCGAAGGCGGCCAACGACGGTGCTCTGGCCGTGTGCAAGGCCCTAGTCGTCGCTAGGCTAAACGCCTAAATGGTTTCGCATAAAAGCCGTAGCTGGACGTGCTTTGGAAATAGTAAATTTGCTATTCATAAACTGCCTTACTATCTGTTCAATTGTCTCACAAATTGTCTTACAGTACACGGAAGGTGTAACCTCGGCGACGCCTTAGCAGCGGAGCTAGGGAACGAAACAGGGATGAGCTGCGTCAAACCGGCGGCAGCTGCTAAAAGCAGAAAGTTGCTTGTATTGCTTTTGTCACTTCTTCCAAAATCTCATTACATAACAGCGATCCTCAGTAAAGATATTTTTTTTAGATTCCTTCCTCAAAATAAGCGCGTGATATTTAAGATGGACAGAGCATGCTTTTCTGAAGGTGGCGAAAGAAATCCGTCGTGTCGGCGACTTGGCGCCAACGGACCGTGGCAGCAGAAGCGACCTGTTCCGCCTGCGCTGAGTTGGCTACGGGTTGGCTGGCAGCGATGAGTGCCAGTTTTTTTTTTTTTTTTTTTTTACGATGCTATTTGGCATATTTCACATAGATGACTAGCTGCAAACTTACATGAACACAGTAGTATTTAATGCAGATGGCACTTTTGTAGTTTATTTTAGGTGTATCCTCTCACCGAGTGTCTGGTGTCGACATAACGCCTTTCCTCGTTGATCGCAATCGGATGAGTACCTCAAACTCGTATACCTAATGTCGTTTTCACCAAATGTCATTATATCTTCCCATGTAGTAGCAAACAAATATCATTTTGAACGAGCGTCATTCGATGGAAAATACATTAAATTTGCCGTGTAGCAGGGCTGAGTGACAACTATGTTTTCAGTGTTTTCTGCTTGTCATTGCCCCTTCCGTGAACACCTCTTGTTTAAACTTGGTCGCGTCCGCTAGCCGGAAAGATACAATATGCATTAGATTTGTGAATCGCTTAGCCAGACGATCTTTAGCGTCCATTGACATCGCACAGCACGCGCGGTTGCATTTTGCGTTTCGCCTCCACCTTAACGAGGGCATCACGGTCGACTTCGGTCCGAATAACTCGATCCTCCTCAGTAGCCTGAGCCACTTCGGCAGGTTATTGAACAGATATTTGCCGATGTGCGTTTTGAAACTTGCCATGCAATTACATTAACACTAGAGCCAGTGTTCCTGTTGTCTGGCAAGACTACGAAAACATAACATGTCGCTGCACTTGCTATTCAGACTAAGGGCTCTAGAGCTTGTTATAAAGCACCTTGTAATTCTGCAGTTGGGCGCGAGGGTGACACAAATGAAATGAAGATTATACTACAATAATAATATAGGATATAAAATTTAAATCTAATATGCTCTTGGCTAACCTGTGATGATGCAGCTTTTCAGATATTGCTTCTGCTAATATCTCAATCCCCCATGAAATTATCTACCCGCTCTGCCTTTTTGACGACGGAATACATGCAATTCATGCCGTACAGGCAGTGGTAAAGCGCAAGCATGAAAAATCTGAACTCTTATTACAGGAGCCCAATATGCGCTATTTTTCTGATGCTCAGAATGCTGCAGTCTGCAAGCTCGCTGGCTTTTCCTGCGGACGCACCGGTACGAAACCGCTCGCAGTTTCGACGACGCTGCCTAGTTTATTGTAGCAATATATTGCATATAAACGAAGCAAGCGTGTACCATTAAGCAAAGAAAGAACATTGGTTCATAGGTCAAGGAATGGACGAATTATGAGCTCCACTTCGTACGCAACCTTGTTGACGCTCGTCTGCAGCAGACACTGATGCATACGGAGGCGATGTAGTTCCAGACTGCCGTGATATCGAACACATGTACACTATTATAAAGTGCGATCCCCTTGCGCACACTGTCACCGCGGAAGTGCCCGCGCGAGAAGCGCACAAACAGCAGATCGCACGCGCGCACCACTTGCACGCTTGCCGCACGAGGCCCGCCTCGGGTTCCGACGGCCGCCGCTACGCGGCTTTCAGTGGCGCCCCTATAGGCGCTGCGCATGGCGTATAGGGTGTTATCGAGTATAAACAAGGCGAGAGATGGATCAGGGCGTTCGGGGGTAAGACGGCGGATAATGGAATCCAGCGGATTCAAGCGCTGTTCGTCGGCAATGTTAGAAAAGGCCGAAACAGACAAGACGCATGCGTCATTTTCAGAGTCGGTAGGGCTAGGGAAGTCAACGGGATAACGCGACAAAGAGACTGCATCTTGGTGAAGCCTGCCGGACTTGAAGACGACGTAAAAGGTATATTCTTGAAATCGTAGTGCCCAGCGCCCCAAACGGCCAGTAGGATCTTTGAGAGAGGAAAGCCAATACAAGGCATGATGATCTGTTATGACTGTAAAAGGGCGGCCAAACAAATAAGGACGAAATTTTGTAATAGCCCAAACAAGCGCGAGGTATTCTCGCTATGTGATAGAATATTATTTTTCGGGCGTTGATAGAAGGCGGCTGGCATATGCAATCACCCTTGCACGGCCGTGTTATCGCTGAGCGAGTATAGCTCCTTTTCCATGGCCACTTGCGTCGGTGCGGAGTTCAGTATAGGCGGATGGGTTGGAATGGGCCAAGACTGGTGGAGTAGTTACAGCAGTAATAAGCTCTAAGATGTGCAAGTTGTTCAGGCCCACCAATAGAATGAAACGTCTTTCTTGGGGAGTTTGGGTGAGCGGACGAGCAAGGACTGAAAAGTGCGGGACGAATCGTCGGAAATAGGAACATAGGCCAATAAAGCTTCGAACATCGCTAGATGAACGCGTAGTGGGAAAATCTCTGACGGCACGTATCTTGTCAAGGTTAGGCTGAACGCCGGAAGCATTAACCGAGTGACCAAGGACTTTGATTTCTCGGTGACCGAAGCAGCACTTCTTGGAGCTAAGTTGAAGCCCGGCGCGGCGAAAAAGCGCAAGAATTGTAGATAGGCGAAGGAGATGGCTGTCAAATGTAGAGGAGAAAACGATTACGTCGTCAAGATAACACAAACAAGTGGTCCACTTTTATCCTCTGAGCAAAGAGTCCATCATGCGTTCGAAGGTTGCTGGGGCATTGCAAAGGCCAAAAGGCATTACTTTAAATTGGTAGAGGCCGCCGGGGGTGATGAACGCTGTTTTTTCACGGTCTCTCTCGTCGACCGTGATCTGCCAGTATCCGGAACGAAGGTCGATGGAAGAAACATAGCTGGCTCCATGCAAAATATCAAGCGCATCGTTGTTACGTGGAAGAGGATAGACATCCTTTTTAGTTATCTTATTCAAATGGCGGTAGTCAACGCAGAATCTGCGACTGTTATCTTTATTCTTGAACACGACAGGCTATGCCCGGGGGCTACTGGAAGGCTCGATTGCGTCGTTCGCTAACATCTTCTCGACCTCCGTTTGAATGATGCGGCTCTCGGCAAGCGAAACACGATAGGCCCGCCTGTGAATAGGGCTGGCATCAGCGGTGTCAGTGCGGTGGCTGACAACTAGTTTAGTGCGAAGGGTGGGTACCAAAGTCAAAAAGGTCCCTCTAACTGAGCAAAAGTTTGTGTAACTCAGCGGCGAATTCAGGTTGGAGATCAGCTGCAATTATACTGGTAAGAGAATCAGGGTGCGATGTGGAGGATGGGGGAGTGGTTGCAGGGACGGCAGTTGGATTGTTTGTAGTAAGAGCTCAAATTGCACAATTGGTCATCAGGGACAATGCGGCTAGTAAAATTCCCTCGTACAGAACTTAATCAGGGTGCGATGTGGAGGATGGGGGAGTGGTTGCAGGGACGGCAGTTGGATTATTTGTAGTAAGAGCTCAAATTGCACAATTGGTCATCGGGGACAATGCGGCTAGTAAAATTCCCTCGTACAGAACTTTAATAGACAAGCTCAAGTTAAGGACAGAGAGAGTGGTGCGATTCTGGGATATGGGCCCAATTAGATGAGGAAGGGTGACGTGCCGCTGCAGCAGGACATCAGTAATGGGACACGCGAGATAGTCGCCGTCTGGGACAGGTGGGAATGACGATATAGGGATGTAAACGGTAGTTTCAGGAGGAAGGCAGCAGAACTGTGCTGATCGAAGGCGGGTTGAGCAGGAGGGGTCTTCAGAGCAGAGTGGAAGGTCCAAGCGAAGTAGGCCGGTAGAGCATTCAATGACGACAGAATGAGCTGTTAAATAGTCAATACCAAGGATAACGTCGGGGGGGGGGGACATTCGTGTAGGACAGTGAACAACACTAGGGCATGCCGGCCAGCAATGGCTACTCGCTCCGTACACATGCCAACCACTGCAGCAAGGCTACCATTTACGACGCGAACTGTGGACGAGACGGCTGGCGTAAGAACGTTCTTGAGGCTACGGAGAAATGAGGAGCTGAGAACGGACAGTTGGGCACCTGTGTCAATGAGAGCAGAAACGGGAACTCCATCCACAACGACGTCGCTACGGTTATTGTGTAGGGAAGGGGTCAGCAGAGGGTTTTCGGACCGAGTCATAAATGCAGCGTCACCTCCGGGATCTGCATTGGCTAGTTTTTCGGTAAGCGGCGAGAATAGGACGGTGACGAACTGCGGCGAGGAACAGGAGAACCCTAACGTCGCGCGTGCGGGGACGGTGAACGGGTGGCAGTACGGACAGTGGCACCGGGGTCAACACGGGTCTGGTCGGGGCGAGGTGAGGAATATCGAGGGGCATAGTCTCCGCGGCGGTCGACGTAGGAACTGACGAGATAGCGTGTACAAGCGGCTACGGCAGTGACGGGAAATGTGGCCAACGCAAGAACACGTTAAACAGATGGGGCGATTGTCATGGGTACGGCATTCATTTGGATTGCGGTAGCGATATCGGGGCGAGAAACCGGCGCTGGATGAGGCAGCAGCAATCACTGGAGGGGCGCGTGCGGATTCCACGGTGTCGGTGGCGCTGGCAGAAGGGAGGCCCATATTCGCGACCTCTTGGCGAACAACATCCTGAATGAGGGATATAGTAGCCAGGGTGTTGGACGTATGCAGTAGTGAGGCTGCAGGAGTCATTGCCTGAAGCTCTTGGCAGACGATGCGTGTCAAAGTGCTGTCATTAGCAGGCGGTCGAGGAAGATCGATACAGGACGAGCTAGCAGCCGTGTTCGGCAGCCGGTCGAAACGCTGATCTTGGCCCAAGCATATATATCGGGGTAGCGCATACAATTGCATCAAGAAAAGCAGTAGCTTTTCTGATGCCATGAAGAAACAAAAGAAGCTGCAGTGTTTTGTGAAAATTTTATTTGTCAACAGCGTTCAGAAAAAGCTCGCGATTTTCTTTTTTATAAGCGTGGATATTTGACTGACTATAGAACACGCGTGTGCCACATATGGAAGATGGGCTTGAGGCTTGGTCTTCCTTCTTTTGGCAGCCTGTCGATCACTTGATGTCTGCGACTGGTCGGATCTGCGGCGGGTTCCATTTTGGTCAGCTGCACGAAGACAAGTTTTTTTATTTAAATATTTATTTTCGCCTAGACTTTTACATTGCAGGCAAATATAGGGTTGAAAGGTAGAATAAATAATGTCTTTGCTCACCGCCGCCAACTGTACTAAGCTTTAAAATAATGACAAGATCTGACTCGTGCTGCATTTGCCTCGATCACATCAATATATTTTATGCGCCTGACTACGTTCATGCGACTCGACTGAAAACGCATTAGCGCAAAGCCGTAATAGATAATCAGGATCCGTGAATCCGCGAGAAAAGCGCGGGCACTTCGTTTTGCTAGCTGGAGTCATGATGTCGCAATTTGCAACTGTAGCGCACTCAAACCTTATCCTTCCGACGCACTTGTCATAGAGCGCGTGTGAGGGATTCCAACGCGGCAGAACAAACAGTTCCCGCGGTATTTACATGAAACCTACAATGAGTTTATCCCGCAGAATACAGCTTAATTTTCTCAAACTAGATGCAACTTTTACACTAAAAGCAACCGGATATTTAACGATAAGTCATCTGCTTTACCTTCGTTATTTAATAACCCAGCATTATTTAAAAATAATCTTATCAGCCAAGACGACTATCTAGACATCCCAACTCTCAGAGGCTTATAGATCCCGTTATAAATAGACCTTTGGTTATAGACGTTACAGACATTCACCGAATGCCTGGTTTTCTTGCCTGCGTTGGTGTCCTGTTCCTACCCCTAGCCATGTCCTTATGCCGGCAATTGATCCTGATACCCAGATGTGTTCTCAGCAAGATGATTTTATTCTTTGCCAATTTGTTCCTTGATGTATCAACTACCTACCCCCCCCCCCCCCCCCCTTTTTTTTCCGGTCTCGTTCTGTTGCACCCTTCCCTGACGTATCCTTCTATAAACGGCGGGTCTCCTAGATCCATGAGATGAGTCTCGCATAGAGCGAACACACGTATTTTGTCATCCTTCAACTGCTGTTCTGGACGGAAGAAAATTTGCAATACGCCTCAGCGGTGACACTGTTGGTTCATTCGTTTCACTACGTGGCGTGCCCCAGGGATCAGTATTGTCTCCGACGTTGTTCAATATTACTTTCATCCCATTGGCGTGGCGCTTACATGATATCCCTGAAATCAAGTTTTTGCAATACGCAGATAAAATATCATGGTATGGAGCACTCACCATGATCTTCTCACTCAAGAGGCCGCCCTTCAGTCAGCATTAGACGTAACCTCTGATTACGCATCCTCCATTGGCCTTCAACGTTTTGTGTGTAAAACTTCATACACGTCCGTCGCCAACCGCTGGGGACGCCGTAAACTTACCTCAAATCCAATCCGTCTCTCTCTATCAGGCCCCCCAATACAAGAAAGTTCGAGCCTGAAAATTCTGGGCTTAACAATTCACCAATCAGGGTCAGCGACTGCTTGGTTTTCTCAGGCAAAAAAGCAAGCACTTCAAACTATGAGTTTAATAAGCAGAATTGCACCTAAAACGGGTGTCGCTGGCTCGTCTGTTGCACGCCAGTTAGTGAGGGCGCTTCTGCAGCCACGTATTGTTTATCAGGCCCAGTTCCAGCATCTTACAAGAGCACAATGGGATCGCCTTGAAGCCGTAAATCGAGAAGTATGAGGACCATAACATGCCTTCCACGATTTACACCGGTCGTAGCGTTACAGGAGAATGCGCAGCTCAACACAATCGATGAACTGGTGCAGCAGCGCCGTGATGCTCGCAGACTCAAGGCCACTTTGCCACATTCCACGCAAGCACTGAGAGCGTATGCAACGTCACACAGAATTCTTCAGCCGCCTGCGCCAGTTCTCCTTCCCTGGAAATTTATACAGTTAGAAGACAAGCCAACTGACATCCGCAGACCGACGTCTGCCTACTCGGCATCGTTGCTACGCCAGAAATTTGAAGAACAAGATACTCACCTGCCTCAAGATTTCATGGTAGTGTACGTAGATGAAAGCCTGCAAGGCTGTGAAGCCAAAACGGCAATCTACTGTCCACGGAGACCTAGCCTGAATCAGACCACTACGTTACAGCTTTCGGAACCACTTACTTCTTTCTGCGCTGAGCTTGTGGCAGTTCAGGAAGCCCTCTGCTCCGTGACTTCTATAACCATGCTCCCTACAGCCCACGTTCTCATCCGCACTGACGCACTTCAAGCAGTACGTCTGCTCCGACGTGTCAGCCGCTGCCCTAAAATTTGCCAGGCCACCCACCAGCTTGCGGCGCGCATCCCACAATCAATACGCATTGAGTGGGTCCCACGGGATCTGCTGCCTTCCCAAAGTCAAGCTGATTTTGCAACCCACCTCGTCAGCCAAGACGCATCAATCCCTCGGCTTCTCGAAGTCGACGACGCTACCCTTCTTTTGTCAAGAAATGAGCACCTCCGGTGTCGCACACGTGCACTTATCCCTCCGTGTGCGATATCCCTTCCCCGCGGTCGCACCCGCGCAGAGGAGGTTGCGCTTAGGAGGATCCGGGTCGGTATTGCCCTTACACCAGCTGTAATTAGGACGTGGTCATACTTCCAACACTTATATCCTCGCCCAGGATGCCCGAGCTGTAAAAACGAACATGTCGAGGCCGACATCCACCACTTACTGTGGGACTGCCCAGCACTCAAGCCAACACGAATCCGGCACCTGAGCATAGCTGGCCTTTCAGCAACCAATCCTGCCTCATACGTCACTTGGACGCAGGGACCTCATCATCGCTCAATTCTGGACTTCATAAAATCAGCCAACCTTTTTCCATTCATTTAATCATTTATTCATCCTTTATCTCATACCGTACTGATGCCCTGAGGCAATAAATATCGACTAAAAAAAACTGTTGTTCTGTCTCGTCATTTCGCTCTTTTTCTACCTCCTAGCATGTTTATGTAGCTGATATCTTAGTGTTAAATCTTTCTTTTGTACTTTTCTTTCTCGACCTCCTCCTTACCATTTTTTGTGCTCAGCCTCCGTTATTACGCTTTCTCCTGCTTTACTTCTAACTACCTCCATGTGCAGAACCCTCGCGGACCCCCTATATAAGCTACAGCCCTACCTGCCAGGCGCCAGCAGATCTCTGCTCTCACCATTCTGTTAAAATTAATGTCATCTCGTTGAAAAGCCCTGCCAAAACCTGCTTTATGCACCTCCCTGTACCCCTTCGAAACGCTTCTCCAGGCTTAACTTTCTTATGTTCTGATTGTCACCACGTCTTTTTCCAGTTTTCCGTTCAATTCTAGCACCTCCGGTACTGTGCATACAACTATCTGCGCTTCCTGTGTTACCTCCCTGATATCGTCAACTCCCTTAGCTAAACTTTCCCCCATTCCTACAGCTTCACCATTTAGGACATCGTATAGCCCCGCGGCTACTATCACCATATTGCGCTCTGCGAAATTTTTCAACCGCCTATTTTTACTCTCTTTCAGCACTGCCCTCATTGTCATCCCTGGGAAGCTTCCAACTAACACTCGCTTATCACCCTTTACACGTTTCAAGATATCTCGCTTGCATCTGTTCATGTTAGAATCTCCGGCGATAAGCACCTGGGCCTTCTCTCTCCCTCTCCCAACTGTTGGCTCCTGCTTTCGGCTATCTGTGTCCTTCTCTCTGGGATTACCATTCTTGCTTACTTTTTCCTTTTTTTTCGACTTCTTAGTAGCTGCTTCTAAATAACTATTTCTGTTCGGATCCGCCTGGCCTACTTTGCTTATGCCTTCCATGCCAGTGCTGGTCCCCGCCACGTGGCCCGCGCTGGAATGTTCGTCCTCGTTGTTTCCAAGGACAAAATCCGTCTTACCTACTTTGTCTTATGCCTTTCATGCCAGTCCTGGTCCCAGTCACGTGGCCCGAGTGTGGCCATACTTCGCAGCGCCCCCTGTCGTTCATTAGAGTTGCGACTCTAAGCAATCCCACAGGATAGGATTAAGGTCGGCTTTCTCTCTGCACTTAGTGCATGATGAGCCTATGCTGTCCTGAAATATGTGTGAGTGAACCGCTGGTTTGGGGGAGGAGTTTGTTTGTAGCTTTCTCCAAACAACTTCTTGTTGTTTTGTTAGTCATTTGTGTGGTGGTGGGTATACTCTCCTAGATAGTTTGAAGTGTTGTGTAAGGTAGCTTTATGTGAGCAATCCTTCCATTCCTCGGCATTAGGTCTCACCGCTCGGCCGACAAAACCCTGAGCATGTTGATGAGCAGCCTCATTGCCTCGGTTCCTTGAGTGGGCAGGTGTCCATACAAATTCTATCTCTCTGTCGAGTCTGATATCCGCGAGGATGTTTCTGGCAGTATTTGATATTCTGCCACGCGAGAAGTTACGTATGGCAGTTTTTGAATCTGTGACAATTATGTCCGCATCTGTTGTAGCGATGTCTAACGCAATTGCGGCTTCTTCCGCCTGGTCCGAGTGGCGGACTTTGACCGAAGCGGCTGATACGCATTTACTGACGTTACTGTACTGCTTAATTACGCAGATGGCAAAGGCACCTTCAGCCATATTGTAGTCCTAGGCGTCGGTATACACCACTACACCGTGATTTCGGTGCTCTCTGTTTAGGGCCCTAGCTCTAGGTTTTTTCCTGCCTTCATGGAAGGAGGGATGCATGTTTTTGGGCAAGGGTTTGGAGATAATTTTGTCGCGCACTCCTTTTGGTAGTGGTCCTGGGTGGTTGGCTAGTGGTTGGGCATTAATTTCCATGCGATTGAGAATTTAACTGCCTTTTTAGAGTTCGTTAGTCTTTATAGCTGTGCTGTCTTATGTGGTCTTGCATCTCTGGGAGGCACACCGAAGCATCCTAAACAGATGGAGGAAAAAGGTGTAACAAGAAATTAAGGTCCAAGCTAGCATCAATTGAACAGCAGATCGAATCCCACGCGCAGGAACTAGGCAAGCAACAATGGGGACAGATCTGCGATGGGCTAAACGGCCAACTTGGGGAAAAAGAGTGCCTGACTTCTGCTTAGACACCTCTTCAGTTCAGTTCAGTGGTTCAGTTGTCTCCGGATCTTCGTGACCCTATGGACCGCATCACTCCACGCTTTCCTGTCTCTCACTATCTTCCTAACATGACATAACTTCATCTGCAGCGCCCATCTAACCATCGCGTTCGCTGCCTAACCCTTCTCCGGCGACCCCCAACCTTTCCCAACATCAGATCCTTCTCCAGCGACTCCTCTCTTGTCATCAGATGACCAAAGTAGCTGAGCTGTAACTTTAGAATTTGACCCTCCAATGAGCAGTCAGGGTTTATGGTCGACAATATCGACTGATTTGATCTTCTGGCCGTCCAAGGAACTCTCAAGAGTCTCCGCCAGCACCACATAGGGTTTTCTTGGCCGGAAATACTGGAGTGGGTTGCCATTGCCTTCTCCAGTGAATCACATTTTGTCAGAACTCTCTGCCGTGACCTGTCTATCTTGGGTGGCCCCTACACAGCAGAGCTCACGACATAGATCCTCTCTCTTAGATCCCACTAAAACAGCAAGTAGATCTTACATGAATCAAATTATACACGAATACCCAGGTACAGATGCAGATCTGCTAAGCGAACTCCGAAGCAGATATCTCAATACCGGTAGCAACCCCAATGCCACCCACGAATACAAAGGGGTTCCTAATGAAGACTTAGAGAGATCGCGGAAGCAGAAATTTGGGCGGTGATTGGCCATTTACGTACTACCTCGGCGCCATGGCCAGATGGCGTAACCAATAAAATGTTAAGAAACTTGGACCTAAAGTCACTCTCAGCAATTAAGGACTGTGATGTCTGTGCGGTCACGTCTGTGAAAGTGTCAGTGTGTCGTCATTACCAGGAGCACTTGAGGAAGTAGATATCAACCTGGACATAGCAACAGGCCTACCTCGACGACGGCGGTCAAGGCCCTACGCGAAGCAACAAGCTCGCGTTTCATCGGATACCCAGGTGCGGCGAACGTTCCGGGAGTCTGCCCTTGAAATTACGCTCTTCCCAAAGGCAGCGGTGGAAGAAAGAAGCATGCATCACCGGCTCCGCATTGAGGTCGGTTTACCGTTACCAAGAGCACGCCTGACAGAACAGACGCGCCGACAATATGATATCCTGTATTCCGCAGCGTCAAGAACCAGGTCTGCCCGTGGGACGCTGGTGACGTATTCGCCCACGTGCCGTGGCCTACGTGAAAGAATTCGGAAGGCGTGTCTTCATGGTGGTGTGTGCAAAAATGCGAAGTGGTGCTCTTAGATTGGCCAGTGCTCAAGGACAAATGATTCCCTATCTAGGTACCTAGGGACAAGACAGTGTAGAAAAACCGGGGCATTTCTGGGGGCATTGACAGACTTTCTCTAAAATCTCTATCATCATGTAAATAAATTTGCACTGCTCCTCGCTTCCGTGGTGCCTCGTCGTCTCGCCTCGTTGGCGTTCGCTTCCTTCGGCTCCGGCCCTGCCGGCGTCTCAACAACTAGTGGCAGCGGTGGGATCGAGCCAGGCTGACCAACGGAAGACAGCACGCCGAGATCGCAGAGGCTGGCAGTTACGGACTGGTGAGTGCTGGCATTGCTTTTTGGGTACCAGGCTGTTAAGATAGAGGTGTAATATTCTCCCTGGTGAGGCCAGCCGCAGAAGCGTAAATTGAAGTACTTCTGGGTGGAGGCCACGGCATTGTCGCACTACTGTCAGTTATGGATCTGAAGCGGCTACTCAAGACTCAGCTCGTAAGTCTGAGTGAGGAGCTAGGCGTTAGGATTAGTACAGAGATGACGAAATCCGAGATTATAGTGGCAATAGAATCTTCGGATATCGAAAGCAGACTAATAGAAGAAGGATGGCAAGAGATTCAGAGACGTCAAGCAGAGAGAAAACAGCTAGAGCTGGAAGTTGAGTTCAAAAAGACGATTGGTGTTCAGTCAGCAGAGGCAGTTGCACGACAAGATCTTTATGACCTATTGAAACTGTTACAGCCCTTCCAAGTTGGGCAAGACATAGGCCTCTATCTGGTTAATTTTGAGAGAGCTTGCGAGAAAGCACAGTTTGGACGCAGCTCTTGGCCGCGACGTTCGTTGAGCTTGCTACCGTGCGAGGCAGTAGATGTAATCGCTAGACTCTCTGCGGAGGACTCTGACGACTACGATAATGTTAAGGAGAGCCAGATCAAGAGATTTCGTCTGTCGTCAGAGGCTTTCAGGCAAAGATTTCGGAGCATTACCAAGAGGCAAGGTGCTAGCTATGCAGAGTTTGCCTATGAGTTGAAGGCAAATCTGATAGAATGGATGAAAGGCACCAAAGTCAATGATGAGTATAGTAAAGCTCTCGAAGTCATCGCTATCGAGCAGTTTCTTTCGAAGGCTTCAGAGTCAATGAAACTTTGGATCCTGGACAGGGCGACTGTCAGCTCGGTGCAAGCAGTGGCCGAATTGGCGGATAAATATGTGTCCCGCCGAGGGAACATACGAGATGAGTTTTCTTCCGCTGAGCCGGTAGACAAAGGGAAGAGCTGGACAGAATGCCAAGGGAGAGCGGCAATTAAGCCTAAAAGTGGAACAGTAGATGCTACAAGGAAGCCTACTAAAGTTGCGAAGTCAGATAATGAGTCGGAAAAAAAGGAGATTGATAACCGCTCAAAGAAAAAGATGTTTGAGGCGCGGAAGCCGCTCACGTGCTACAACTGCAGCGAAACCGGGCACATCGCTGCTTAATGTCGCAAACCAAGAGTCACATTTGCTTACGCGTGCGATTCAGCGACAAATGAGGAGTTGCTCAGTCCATATCTCTTCAGTCTCACTGTAAACGGAAAAACGTTTCGGATGCTCAGGGACAGTGGAGCGAAAATTGATCTTGTGCATCCGGGCTATGTTGAGCAAACTCAGTACAACGGCAAATGCGCCTGGATCAAACCTATACTGGAGGAAGCAAGCGTTTGTCTCCCACTAGTGGACGTGGTCATCAGTGGACCATTTGGTGAGGTTCGAACTGAGGCGGCGGTTTCAAGCAAGCTACCACCCCAGTACCCATATTTGTTCTCTAACCGAACGGACCAACATCTTAAAGAGGAAGACAAAAGTTTGACAGGAGTTGTTCAGGTTTTCACGAGAGCTAAGGCAGGCACGTACTCCAGCTGATAAGTTGGAGATGAGACAGCCGAACTCAAGAGAGGATGTGGTAGAAACACCTGACACATGTGCGCAGCCTGCAACTTTGCAGAAGTGCGGTCAAAAAGAGAGTGAGGCTATGGAGCCAACATACAAAATAATGAACTTGAAGAGCAACCGCCCACGTCACTCCGCGAGGGAACGGTAGCAAAAACGGAGGAAGCCAGTTCAAATTGGCCAGGGCGATCAGAAAGCAAAGTGGTCGAATGTGAGGGGCTGTTTGTGCTTCCGTCATCAGATTCGCTAGACCGAATTCTGGGGAAGGTAACCAGAGAGACCCTTATTAAAGAACGGGCAGAAGATCCGACTCTCAAAGATATCTGGCCCACGGCAAAGGAAGGAGATCAAGTCCTTGTACTGCGACCACTTCGAATAAATAAGCTCGAGGTTTAATGGGAAGGACCATTCAGAGTTGTGAAAAAGCTTTCCGAAACAAACTACGCCATTGAGACGAAAGGTAGGCGCAGAGAGATAATGATTTATCATCACAACCTCATTAAACAATATGTGGCAGAGGTTCAGACAATTAATGTGGTCTTAAATGTCAGTGAGGAACTAATTACAGAAATTCCTCAAATGTACGGTCCTAAAGAAAGTATTGGGGCTGACGACGTTATGAAAGTGGCAGCTTCTGCTGAAAGCCTGACCGAAACGCAGTGGAAAGATTTGCATAGTTTAATCTCGGAATACGACGGTCTCTTCTCTTAGAGACCGGGGCGGACCACGCTCGTAGCACATGATATCGAGCTAACGTCTGAAGTACCTGCAAAGTTACGGCCTTATAGACTGGCTCCACGACAACAGGATATACTAAGGCGGAGGTAGAACGCATGCTCGAACTGGGAGTTATTGAACCATGCCAAAGTGCCTACGCGTCACCTATCATACTAGCAGAAGTTCCGGGCAAAGACCCTCGTCCTTGCATATATTATCTAAAGCTAAATGCAGTAACAAAAGATCAAACATACCCGATTCCAAACGTGGAAGAGCGCGTAGAGAAAGTAAGTACTGCAAACTACGTGCCCACTCTGGATTTAGTCCGAGGCTACTGGCAAGTCCCCTTCATGGATCACTGCCTTGTCGTGGCGGAGGGGCTTGCGAAACTCGATGAAGTCGTGAGCTCGGCTGTGTAGGGCCACCCAAGATAGACAGGTCACGGCAGAGAGTTCTGACAAAATGTGGTTCACTGGAGAAGGTAATGGCAACCCACTCCAGTATTTTCTGCCAAGAAAACCCTATGACCAGTCACAATAGCATTAATTATCGATATGGCGCCGGAAGATGAGCCCCCAGGTTGGAAGGCGTCCCACGTGTTACTGGGGATGAACAAAGGGCGATTCCTAGTAGCTCCAGGACGAATGAAGCGGCTGGGCTAAAGCCAAAAGGACGCTCAGTTGTGGATGTGTCGGGAAGCGACCGGAAAGTCCGATGTTGCAAGGAGATATATCACATAGCAACATGGGGTGTAAGATCTATGACGCAAGGTAAACTGGATGTCGTCAAGCGAGAAATGGACAGATTGAACGTTGATATCTTGGGTATCAGCGAGCTCAAGTGGACCGGAATGGGAGAATTCAATTCCGGCGACCATTATGTCTTTTATTATGGGCACGAATCCAGGAGAAGAAATGGGGTCGATCTCATAGTAAACAGAAGAATGGGCGAAGCAGTGCTAGGGTACAACCCCAAAAACGACCGAATGATTTCACTTCGGATCCAAGGACACCCTTGCAACATAACAGTTATCGAAGTCTATGCACCGACCACTACTGGTGAAGAAAGTTAACGTTGAGAGATTTTATGCGGACCTACAATGCCTTTTAGACCGCACCCCATCATCAGACGTCGTTTTTTTCATAGGAGACTGGAATGCTAAGGTCGGGAGTGAAGAAATATCCGGAATTATAGGCAAGTTCGTTCTTGGTGAGCCAAATGGAGCTGGGCAGGGGCTAGTAGAGTTTTGTCAAGAAACCCGACCATAGCGAATACTCATTTTCAACAGCACAAGAGGCGCCTGTACACATGGACTTCACCGGACGGTCTGTACAGGAATCAAATTGATTATATTCTTTGCCGGCAGAGATGCATAAGCGCTATACAAGCAGTAAAAACAAGGCCAGGGCCGATTGTGGCACCGATCATCAGCTTCTTGTTGCCAAATTTAAGCTTCGATTGAGGAAAACGCAGAAAACTAGAAGGCCTTTCAGGTATGATCTGGATCAAATTCCATCAGAATATGCTGTTGAAGTGAGGAATATATTTTAAAAATTAGATCTAGAAGACAGAGAGTCTGAAGAGATGTGGGCTGATGTGCGTGATATAATACAAGAAGTTGCTACTAAGGTGCTCTAAAGCAAAAGAAATGAAGAAAGCAAACAGGTTATCTGAAGAGGCTTTGCAAATAGCTGAGGAAAGGAGGATGGCAAAAGTTATTGGGGAAAAAGAAAGATATAAGGCTCGCAATGCGGATTTTCAGAAAATCGAAAGAAGAGATAAGAATGCCTTCCTGAACATACAGTGCCAAGCAGTTGAGGACAACAGCCAATTGAGTAATACAAGAGCTCTGTACAAGACAAGCAAAGATATCAAAGGAAGCTTCTGTGCTAAGCTGGCGTGATAAAGGACAAACGAGGCAGGGATCTCACGGAAGCCTCAGAGATAAAGAAGAGGTGGCAGGAATACACAGAAGAACTGCACAAGAAGGACCCGGATGTGCAAACCCAACATAAGACGGCTGTGATTACTGATCTCGAGCCGGGCATCCTGAAGAGAGAAGTTGAATGGGCCTTAGCCAGCCTTGCTAAGAACAAAGCTAGCGGAATTGATGGCATTCCAGCTGAGTTGCTTCAAAACCTCAACCATGACGACGCTGTTAACGTTCTGTATACATTATGTCAGCAAATTTGGACAACCCTGCAGTGGCCACAGGATTGGCGGAGGTCAGTTTAGATCCCTATTCCAAAGAAAGGCAGTGCCAAAGATTGTTCCTACTACCGCACGATCGCGCTTATTTCGCATGCTAGCAAGGTGATGTTGAAAATCCTCCTAGGTAGGCTGCAGCAGTATTTGGATCGAGAGCTTCCGGACGTGCAAGCTGGGTTTCGCAAGGGCAGAAGAACTAGAGACCGGATTGCCAACCTTAGCTGGATCATGGAAAAAGCAAGAGTTCCAAAAACCCATCTACTTCTGCTTTATTGATTATGCGAAAGCGTTTGACTGCGTAGATCACAGCAGATTGTGGCAAGCTCTCCAAGAGATGGGAGTTCCAAATCACCTCATAGATCTCCTCAGGAACCTGTATGAAGGGCAAGAGGCCACAGTCAGAACTGGTCATGGTCTTACTGATTGGTTTCCGATTGAGAAAGGAGTGAGACAAGGCTGCATACTGTCGCCCTGCCCATTTAACCTATATGCTGAGTGCATCATGAGGAAGGCCGGTCTGGACGAGTCTTCAGCTGGAGTGAAGATTGCTGGGAAACGTGTCAACAACCTCCGATATGCGGATGATACCACTTTAATGGCAGAAAGTGAAGTGGAACTCAAGAGACTTCTGATGCGCGTACAAGAAGAGAGTGAGAAGTTTGGGTTTAAACTGAACATTAAAAGGCAAAGATCAAGGCATCTTGCCCCATCAAGTCCTGGAGCATCAAGGGACAAGAAGTGGAAGCTGTGACAGATTTTCTCTTCTTGGGCTCCAAGATAACCCCGGAAGGAGACTGCAGCCATGAAATTAGGAGACGTCCACTTCTGCGAAAGAGAGCCATGGCTAGCCTTGACCGCCTAGTAAAGAGCAGAGACATTATTGTTGGGTCATAGGCACTTGCCAGTTCAGTTCAGTCGTTCAGTCGTGTCCGACTCTTCGCGACCCTATGGACCATATCATGCCACGCTTTCCGGTCTTTCACTATCTTCCTAACATCACATAACTTCATCTGCAGCGCCTCGAGGATGCCATCTAACCATCGCGTTCGCTGCCTACCCCTTCTCCGGTGACCCTCAACCTTTCCCAACATCAGATCCTTCTCCAGCGACTCCTCTCTTGTCATCAGATAAACACAGTAGCTGAGTTTTAACTTTAGAATTTGACCCTCAAATGAGCAGTCAGGGTTTATGGTCGACAATATCGACTGATTTGATCTTCTGGCCGCCCAAGGAACTCTCAAGATTCTCCGCCAGCACCACAATTCAAACGCGTCAATTCTTCGGCGGTCGGCCTTCTTCACAGTCCAACTCTCGCATCCATACATCACAACTGGAAATACCATAGCACGAGTTATACGAATCTTGGTTGACCAGCTCCTCTGTACAGCGTGCGCCGTGATATGATCGACCCTTTATTAATTGTTCAATATGATGCGAGTAACCGTGGTTTAGGGGTGATTCGATGTCAACAAGACGAAAATGGAAATGAACATCCGGTGCTCTTCGCTAGCAGGAAGCTGACAGCGAGAGAAGAGGCCTATAGTGCTTGTGAATAAGAGTGTGCTTGCCTGGTTTGGGCGTCCCAAAAACTGGCATGCTACCTCTACGGAACCCCTTTCGTCTTTTTAACCGATCACTGCCCGCTGACATGGCTATCACAAATGCCAGGCAAAAACCCTCGATTGCTGAGATGGAGCCTCGCGCTCCAAGATTTATGTTTCAGAGTGCGATACAAAAAAGGAAGGGCAAATGCTAACGTCGATGGCTTGAGCCGTGCCTATTCATTCTTAATATCTGGGCAAATAAAAATTCTTTGATGTAACACAAAGTGTTTATGTGATGTTATTTTGTCTTTATAACCTAGTGAATTACTTCTTCAAGAAAAGGCAAAAGGCATTCTATTTAACCGCAGTGCGACAGTGACCGCGAATACGATGAGGGGCAGAAATGTTTCTAATCACACCGCAGCCTGGTTGCCGGAGAGTTTTTCTGGCGCTTGCTAATTGTTTGTGGCGTCAGCCTTTGCAATTTTGGACAGTTCAAATAGCAGGAAGTTGAATTACAGGAATGATGTGGATCATGCATTTCAGTTCTGACAAATGGAAAGTAACGGTCCCCTCCATGCATTCACAGGGGCCCTTAGACAAATACATACTCAGGTGTGTGGCTGTGACACATATCAAGGGTCGATAGAAGGCCATGTGGATCCAGTGGGATATTCTTCATGAAGGCTAAAATAAAATTGTACAGCAGCTGCTGTACCATGCAGAAAATATGGCCGTTTTGTGCATGATTAAATGACCATGAACAGCATCTTACTCAGAGTACGATGTGATATATAATATATGGTTTAGCATCCCAAAACAACTGCCGTTATGAGGAACACAATAGTTGAGGGCTCCGGTATAATTCCGTCCACCTGGGGTTCTTTTACATGCCCTGACATTGCACGGTGCATGACGGCCTATTGTTTCGCCTCTATTGAAATGCCCCTGCTGTGGCTGGAACCAAATCTGCATCTATGGGTTCAGCAGCCAAGCACTCTAACTACTGAGCCAGCACAACGGGGTCAAGTAGCAAAATGCCATCACATTTCCTTCTAGCCTGTGGTTTCCTTCACGGAACTAATATATACAAGGAAAAGTAAATAGCAAGAAAACACTAGTTTTATTGCACATTATATACATATTTCAGCAAACATTCTCTAGGAAGAAAAGTTTTCATAATGTCTGCATGGAAGCCATGAACATCTTTCAAAAGCAATGCACTTACTGCACTACTTAATAAAGCGGAAACTTGGACGAGTTGGAAAGCATTTGAACTCATCTTTTCTAGCGCTTCTTTAACACACAAGGGACATTAGATGAAGGAGGAACACATAAGAACAGGACGGACGCTAGTCTTCAACTGTCGTTTATTGAAGCAACATGTCATATATACAATCCCAAAGTGCACATCACACATGCGTAGTGAGGGTGCCACGCTTAAGGTACGATAGCTCTTTATCAGATAAATACACAGATGGAGTGCTGACACAGTTTTGGCCTTTATTTATACATACGGCTTCGACAATTTTACTTTGTGATTGAGCCTTATTGGTTGCTAGTACGCGCGTGTTCTGAAGGATCGGTGTGCAGGGTACGGGGTTTGGGTCGCCGGGGTGTTTTTTGATGAGGCACCGTTTGCAGTGATCAGCGAGATTCCCCCCAGCTGATATCGATCCCGCAGCCAAGCGATGCTCTCTCAGCCTATCATTTAAGCATCGACCTGACTGTCCAATATAAACCTTGCCACAAGTGAGCGGAATTTCATACACGACACCGACCTTGCACGGGACGAACTGCGTTTGGTGCTTTTTAGCACAAATCGACTGTCTTGCCGTACCGTTCACAAGAGGGCACAGCCGCACAAGCTTTCTTGGGGCAGTCAATACAAGGTCGACGCCGCACTTTTTTGCCAACTTTTTTAAACGGTGCGACACGTTGTGCACATAGGGCATAGACACAAGTCGAGTACGCCGATGGGGATCTTCACGGTTTTGTCGCCGTCCGATTCTCACTTCTTTCAGAAGAATTGTTAATGGGCAAGGTTGCATCTATGCTACTACACTGCACTTATCACAAAACCACAAGCCCCATCTGCTTTGGCCAATCACTTGATGAAACTAACGGAGACAGATGTCGTACACCACAGACTGTTCGTCTCGCAACATATCTCTGCATTCGTTGCATTTCAATTTCACGCCTTTCCACTTAGCTTCAACTGTTGCCAGCATTACTAGTCACCCATCTTTTCTGAAATTTCTTTTTATGCTGTTGCGATCAGCATCCTTGTTAACGATGGCCTCTGGCATTTTCGGTGCTATCATTTTCACATCTTCCTCACCTGGAAGAACGAAGAAAATGAGAAGCTTTGAGCAGACAAAAAATTAGAGAGACTTCTAATCTCCACCTGTAAGGGTATGGTGCGCCAGCGTTAATAGCTCTTGTCTGCAGATCCAACTGTGAATTCCCGTTAAGTTACATGCCCTTTGCTACAAACTGTTGTGTTCCAAGTGCTGTGCTCGTCCGTTCTGTTGTGACTGGAGCAGTGCGCGCTAATGAACAGGCCCGCACCCCTCGTCGCGCTTCGCCGGGAGGACTCGCCGCCTGCCTGCTCTCAACGGGACGCCCCCCACGGCGGGCTCCCTCACTCTCCTCTAGTTCTGGGAAACAAGCCCCGTCCCCATCTCCGGCCTCCGTTCCCTCCGTTCTTCGCCCGGCAGTTCGGCCTACGCCTCGGCCGACGCTGGTCGCAGCCTCTTATCTAGTGAATAAACGAAGTTAACAGTTTAACAGTAGCGCGTACGTCTTTTCTACATCGACGACGCGCAAACACGACAGTGGCGACGAGGAAGTTGATTTGACCCGCGCTACGCAACGCTATGACAAGACATGGCTACGCGAGGGTTAATACCAGAATTCAAGGGCTCATCTTGGTCATCGTGGGTTGGACGCCTCCAGTTCTACTTCGAGGCTAACAACATCACAAACCCAGCCTTGAAGAGGGTCAACCTGCTAACGCTGTGCGGGGAGCAGACTTACGACACTGTCTGCGCCCTTATTCAGCCAAGCACACCAGCGGAAGCGCCTTACGAAGAAATCGTTGCAGCACTTCAAAAGCACTACGACCCGAGGCCATCTGGAGTTTACAGCCGAGCCCGCTTCCAGCGACGAGATCAGCTGGAAGGCGAAACTTTGAGCGCCTACGTAGCAGCGCCCAAGAAGCTTGCAGCTGACTGCAATTTTGGGACGCTGACCACAGCCAGGACAGCTACGGGGCAGCATGAAGACACAGCATCTGCTAACACCACCATGCTTCCATTGGACGTCATTTCATTTCATTTATTTTTCCCTTAAAGGCCCGAGGGCATTACATAAGGGGGGAGCAAACTCAATATACAATGCGAACAAGAACAGGAAAACATTAAAATAACAAGAAAAGAAAACAGAAACAAGAGAAATAATGCAAGGGTTAGACGAAATAATTTTAAGAAACAAAAAGAACAATACTTTGTTGGGCGAGTTGGTACTTATTCATTATTATTAATATAACCAGCGCGAACACGAAAACAAGGGACAAGAAACACGAAAGCCACAGCTAACACAGCCACAGCGAAAGCCACAGCGCATGTACTGTGGCTTTCGTGTTTCTTGTCCCTTGTTTTCGTGTTCGCGCTGGTTATATTAATAATAATGAAAAAGAACAATATACCGTAAGTAAATGACGCCGAAAATGTTATACAAATTTTCATGAGAAAAACGCTTTTACGAAACTGGTGAAACTTGAGCCGGTTGGTACGTCATTGATAGCAACGTCAGCAGAACTACAAACACACGTAGAAAAAAGTCAGGACAAGGTAAGCGCTGCCTCCCCCGCGCGCCCCCAATTCTGCCGACGTCATCAGCGATTTCTTTACGAAAGATGGTCGTTTAATTTTATCCTGAATGATTTGCGATCAGTGCATGATACGATGGTGTTTGGCTTGGCGTTCCACAGTCCTATTGCATCCGGAAAAAATGAAGAATTTAAGGCTAAGGTGCGACAGCTGATACATGCAATGTTATGATTATGGTTTAGGCGGCTAGATGTCCTGTGGGGGGGCTGTAGCTTTGCATGTCTCGTACGGGGATGATAATAGAAGTGATGAAGACATAGGCGAGATATGATACGGCGTGACATGGGCGGTGGAATGGCGATGGATTGCCTCAGTGCTGTGATACTGGTTTTCTTTGAATAGCAAGATGTTATAAATCGGATGGCGCGATTCTGTACGGCTTCAAGGTCGGTGGCGAGATACGCTTGTGATGGGTGCCAAATGGAGGACGCATATTCTAGTTTGGGGCGAATTAAAGTTATATAGGCTAGTTGCTTTATTTCCGGGGATGCGGCCTTCAAATTACGTCGCAGATAACCGAGTGTGCGTGAGGCTTCAGCGCAAATGTTTTGAATGTGGGTTACCCATGATAGTGATGGTGTTAGGTGGAGGCCAAGATATCTGTAGGATAATGCGGGGGTAATGAAAAGCGAGCCAATACTATATTGATGCTGATTCACAGTGCGTTTCCTCGTGAAAGTCATAGATTTACACTTGCTAATGTTTAAGGGAAGGAGGAATTTGTTAGACCTAGAGGCGAGTGTATTAAGATCAGATTGAAGCAAACATGAGTCGTTGGCCGCCCTAATCTCTCTGTATATGACGCAGTCATCCGCAAAAAGACGTAATTTTGATTTTATATTACAAGGGAGATCGTTAATGTAAATTAGGAATAGTAGCGGTCACAGTCCGGCATCTTGTGGGACTCCCGATGTTACATTGGTGAGAGGTGAGTGGATATCATTTGCGGAAGTGAACTGCTTGCGTCCTGAAAGAAAATTTTTAATCCAGCGGATTAGGTTGGCGGGAATTCCTAGGGATGAGAGTTTCTGAAGTAAATGACTGTGGGGAACGCGATCAAATGCTTTGGAGTAATCGAGGAATATAGCATCTATTTGAAGGTTATTGTCCATGGATTCTAGTAAGTCATGTATGAACTCAGCAAGCTGTGTTTCACAAGAGATGTTTTCTAAAACCATGCTGTTGAGGATAAAAGAAGTCGTTAGATTCCAGGTGTGCCATTAGGTTCGTGGATATAATGTGTTCGATAAGTTTGGATGGGACACTGGTTAGAGAGATAGGACGGTAGTTGGATGCTGATTTGCGGTCACCTGTTTTGAAGACTGGAACGATTTGAGCGATTTTCCAATCGTCCGGTATTTCCTCCGATTGGAAAGACTGGGTGAAGATTAATTGTAATATCTGTGACGAGGTTTCCGATGTATTTTTCAGTAGTTTGCTATTGATAAGGTCAGAGCCTGCCGATGAAGACAATTTTAGAGAATCAATGAGGTTACTGATACCGTTTGCATTAATCTGTATCTCAGGCATCGTGACTGGTGGCGACTCTGATGGAGGCTGGGTCGAACAGTTGTGTGCGGGGGTGAAAACCGAAACGAAATAACGGTTCAAGACGGCGGCACACTGTTCTGATTCCACTGGTTCACCATCAGTTCCC
Organism: Amblyomma maculatum; assembly: GCF_055883805.1. Lineage (NCBI taxonomy): Eukaryota > Metazoa > Arthropoda > Arachnida > Ixodida > Ixodidae > Amblyomma > Amblyomma maculatum. Next base: position 187,407,325 of record NC_139349.1, read on the forward strand.
ATGAGGGCTATTTGGTTCGGCCGAGACCTGGGGGACAGAATACGCCAGAATTTGTTGGGGTTCGATTGCAAGATTCCAAGTAGATCGACTGAAAAAATGTATGCTTTGCGGCAGCTACGCTTTCAATGTGTGTTTTTGCAGACTGGTGATATCGGTCCCACGTAGCACGGCTGTTAGATGACTTTGCTGATCGATAAAGGCGTTTTTTTCCTGTTTAGGAGAGGTTTCAGACTTACGGTAAACCACTCATAAGTATGATCGGATTTTATATTTATTTTAGGGATGTATTTGTTTCTTAGGTTTATTAATGTTGTTTTATATAATTCCCGGTTATGATTAACCGTTCTCGACAAGTAGGACTCGAGAAAGTACGTGTGAAACTGTGCAAGTTCGTTATTTATAGCTTCAAAGTTCCCCTTTTTACAGTTGAAGATTATCTTTTGAGATGCCGATCTTACTTTTAGTAGCAGTGATATGGAAATGTGTAGGAGAGCGTGGTAACTGATTCCAGGGAGAATCGTTACGTTTTTAATGTCGTCAGGACTGCTCGTCAGTAAAAGATCAAGAGTGTTATTCCCTCTCGTCGGAAGTGATATGGACTGATGAAGATTGAAATCAAGAGTTAGTTCGAGAAATTGCTTGGGCTCATTGGATTGTGAATTGCCAGATACGCTGAGTAGAGGCCAGTTAATCTGAGGAAAATTAAAGTCGCCAAATAGAAAAATAGGCGAGTTGGGGAAGTTGTCCCTGATATATGTTAGGCTATTGTACAGTGAGGTGCTAAAAGATGGACCATGATCGGGTGGCCTGTAACAAATGCCAAATACAGCTTTCGCAGTAAGTATGGACACAAATCCACGATAGTTCGAGTACATCATCGTGGCAAACTAAGGATGATGATAGTGTATTTCTTACAGCTATGATTACGCCACCCCCTCGACGGCCACTGCGATCTCGACGATAAATGGTGAAGTTCAGATTAGTGGGAAGCAATTCGTTATCAAGGACTTCTTCAGTTAACCACGTTTCGGTTAGAATGATAGTGTGAGCTTCAATGTCGTCAACAAAGCTAAGGAGCATGGTCACGCTTTGGAATAAGGCTTCGTTCGTGAATGCGATTTGGATGTCGAGGTATGATGAAGGACGTCTGTTGGGAGCATGATTTGTTGCGCGTCATTCGCTAACATCGGCGTTGGAAACACGTACTGTGCATTCGATAACAGAGTCAGTAACATGGTTGTAAGTATAACACTTTTTTCCAGCGTACAATTTATCAAGTCGCAGTTTGAAGGCGCATTTTTGAGGGCGAATAAACTTCAGAAGTTTGGAGCGAGCAAGACGTGTTTCAGGGGCAAAATCTTCTCTGATTGCGTATGGCGTGTCTTTCAGTTTAGGCCCACACGCCAGGATGTTTTGCTTGGTCTTGAAATGCGCTAGCCTAATGATGATTGGCCGCTGTTTGTCTGAGCAGAATGATCCTAGTCAATGTGCGCGTTCTATACAGCCTGCGTCCAGATGAACATCGAGCTCAGTGGAGCACAGGTCTCGAACTTTTGTTTCCGACTCTTCCCAAGTTTCCTTTTCGACGTCTTTAAGGCCGAAAAAAAAAGTAAGTTGTTCCTTCACATGTGATTGTTTGCATCGATATTGGCGGCATGAAGAACTGCAAGCTCGCGTTTTATTTTGTCGGTTTCGTCTATTTTCACATCGCTTGGGTCATTTTTGTGAGCGAATTCCAACAAAGAAATGTGGTTGTTTAGCCCCGATATTAGCTTTCCGTGGTTGTCTTGCGTAGCCTTAAGTTCTTTTAGTTGAGCAGATATGACGGATTGCGCGTCCTCGAGGCGTTTGAGTGTGTTTGGAACAGATGGATTGCCGAGTGATGTTGGCGGGCCTGGGTTGAGCTCAACGTCCCCTGATAGATACAGCAATATTTGGGACAACAGGTGGAAGGATATACAGTCGCAGCACATTCGCACAGCGCTACGCCACTTGATCACATAGGGGCAAGACACCGCTACAAGACAATGGTTGCTAGTTTTACATTCACTGCAATTGTTCATATAACCAACCTGTAATGTCAGCAGAGGGTTGAGAATGTTGCAGCATGCGGTGTTGAGCCCCAGATAGTCGGCGGCAGATCGCGGTATATATGCTGCGCGAGTGGGTCCGGTGACTGATGACGTCGATGAGGGGCTATGTTGCCAGGGGAGCAACAGTATCCGGGCTAAGTTCGGAGTGTCATCCACTACGGCGCCGAGCACACGGTCACTGACCACGCACTCCCCACCGCGAGCGGGTGACGGGGCTTGAGAAAAGGGGCGTTCAGCAGCAGGCAGCCAGAGTAGCAGAATCTGTAATGTCAGCAGAGGGTTGAACATGTTGCAGCGTGCGGTGTCGAGCCCCCGTGACAGATGTTGCGTGACAGATTTGTGTGCGGACTGAGTGACGAGTCACTACAGCAGCGCCTGTTCGCTGAGAGGGCCCTCACGTTTAACAAAGCTTACGACATCGCCGTGCGAGCGGAGAGCGCCGGTCATCAGCAGAGAGAGGTGCGCCGGAACACCGAGCCGGTACATCGAACAAGCAACCAGGTACGCAGACCTTCTGTTGTTGCAAAATCGGTCAAAAATGTACAACGCTGCTGGCGGTGTGACGGCCAACACAACGCCCAGGGATGCCGATTCCAGTCAGCCACGTGTAAGTTTTGCCACAAGCAAGGGCATATTGAGAAAGCAAGCGTTACGAAGCGGAAGCTTGCCAAGATAAAGTCGCCTTCTCAGCCTAACCACAGCGTAGACGCCTCAGAGAACAGGCCGCCATCTGATGCCCACGGAGCAACATCAGCAGTATCATCAGTGTTGTACGACCTGAACACCGTGAATCTCGGCACGCGTCCGAAGATTTTTACCGAAGTTACAGTACACCACAAACTGATTAAGTTCGAGGGGGACTCGGCGCAGGCTGTACTCTGATCAGTGAGGCCACATTCTGAACTTCGTGGCCATCAGACGCGCCACCCTTGCAACAAGACGACACGCACCTGCGAACGTGGTTAGGACAAAACTTGCCACTATTGGGCTCTGCCAACGTGCGGGTTTGTTACAACGGCCAGACCCATACGCTACCTCTCCTTGTTGTGAAGGGCTCAGGATCAGGCCTTCTAGGGAGAAACTGGTTTTCTCCATTAGGGGTGACGATATGCGGCATACACCAAACGCCGAGCCACAACGTCATTGAGCAATTGTAGGAGAAATACGAAAGAGTATTCTCTGAATAGATTACAGGAAATGAAGGGCCACCAGTCACACTGGAGTTGTTAAGCGGCGCGCAACCGAAGTTTTTGAAGGCCAGGCCGGTACCTATTGCTCTCAGAGCTTCCGTTGAAAGGGAGTTGGACACACTGGAGCAGCAAGGTGTCATCGAGCCGACACAACATTCGCAATGGGCCACACCACTAGTTGCAGTTCACAAGAAGAACGAAACCATACGCCTCTGCGGAGACTACCGGAGCACCGTAAATCTTGCGACTAAATCGTCGTCTTACCCTCTGCCGACACCTGGAGAAGTGTTCAGTGTACTACGCGGCGCAAGAGCCTTCAGCACTCTAGACCTCACCCAGGCCTATCAACAACTGAAGGTGAGCGAACCGACGTCAGAATTACTGACAATCAACACACTGAAAGGCCTGTACAAGGTCGAGATTGCCCTTTGGCGTAGCTGCAGCCCCGGCCATATTTCAAAAGTTCATGGAGACAGTACTTCAAGGAATCCCAGGAGTTTGTGTCTATCTAGACGATGTCATAATCAGCGGCGCTTCCACGGAAGAGCATGCAGCGGCCTGGAGCACGTTCTTGAAAGGCTAGCGAACGCAAATTTGCGTTTAAGCAAAGAAAAATGCTGTTTTGCGGTGTCAGAGGTGCAATTTCTGGGACACCGAATTGATGCAGAAGGCATCCACCCGACCGAAGACAAAGTGCGAGCGATCACCGAAGCACGGGCACCAACAAACAAGCAGGAGCTACAGGCGTTTCTCGGACTCTTAACGTTCTACGACCGTTTTATAGAACAAAGAGCTACTGTGGCCAACGACGTATACCAGCTGCTCCGGAAAGATGTGAAATGGACATGGTCGCCACGCCATCAGCAAGCTTTCAACGCCCTGAAACACCTGCTTCGAAGGTGTACAGTCCTCAGCCACTACGACGAAAGGAAGCCACTGCTATTGTCTTGCGACGCATCTCCGTACGGAGTCGGCGAGGTTCTTTCGCAGACTGATGAAGGCCTCGATTGCCTTCGCCTCACGTACGTTGTCACAAGCGGAGCGCAACTACGCACAACTGGACAAAGAGGGGCTGGCCATCGTCTACGCGGCGACACATTTTCACCAGTACATTACCGGCCTAAAGGTGATATTTATAACGGATCACCGACCGCTACTGGGCATTCCGGGGCCACAAAAGCCTATGCCATCGACATTGTCTCCGCGAATGACACATTGGTGCATTAAGCTCTCAGCGTACGACTACGATCTGGTCTACCGCAATGGGACTAAACATCAGAATGCCGACCCGCTAAGCCGCCTGCCACTGAACGAAACAGTTGACGAACCGCCTCCGCCCGGAGACGTTCTTATGTTCGAAGCACTGCCAGAACCTCCGCTTACAGCAGGCACAGTTGCAGCATCTACGCAGAAGTGCGCAACTCTACGCCAAGTTTACACAGCTGTTCAACAAGGCAACGTGTACAAACTCAAAGGGGACAACTTCGACGCTTACCGCAGGCGAGCTACAGAGTTGAGCACCCACCGCGACTGCATCCTATTAGGATCCCGAGTTTTGATTCCGAGAGAGCTACGCGCACAGGCTATCTCTCTCATCCACGCCGGACACAGGGGCATCGTTGCCATGAAAGCGTGTGCCAGAAGCTATATGTGGTGGCCTAACGTTGACCACGACATTGAAACAACAGTCCGAAACTGCAATCCTTGCCAAAGCAGCCGGAGCAATCCGCCGAAAGCTCTTCTCCCAGAATGGGAAAAGCCACACACACCTTGGCACACCCTGCACATTGATTTTGCAGGCCCGATTGAAGGCTGCACTTTTCTTGTGCTCGTAGACGCTTACACCAAATGGCTTGAAATAAGGGAAATGCGACAGACGACTTCGACAGCAGTCATTGACAACCTCCGATCACTCCTCCGCAACGTTCGGAATTCCCCGCAAGGCAGTGTCGGACAAAGGAACAACGTTTGCATCTGCAGAGAGTCTCAAGTTTTATCGCGACGACAGGATCTCATCAGTCACATCGGCCCCCTACCACGCAGCGACAAACGGACAAGTCTAGCGCTACGTGGCCGAGATAAACGTTCCCTTGAGAGAGACGAGACAGGGTCGCTGCAGCGCCGCCTTGCACGTTTTCTTTTCAAGCAGCACACAACAGTGCAAAACACGTCAGGCCACACCCCTGCGAAAATGATGTTCGGGCGCGAAATGCGGACGCAGCTCACAGCTATTCTCCCGAGCCAGAGACGACCCGGGAAGAAAAACCGATTCCGCGCTGCGGGACACTTGTTGAGGGGAAGCGCGTCCTCGCCCGCCAGTTTCTCAGAAAACCACGCTGGGAGGAAGCTACTGTTGTGAGACGCATAGGCCTGCGCTCTTGGCTTGTCAGCATACATGGAACGGTGGCACGCCGACACCTCAACCAGCTGCGTGGATTTACGACGCCTTCCGAGAGCGGTCCGGCAGCAGCGAGGACATCTGAACCATCCTCCCACGTAGCCTGGCATCTCTCCACAGAAGAAAAGACTGCACCCAGGGCAGACCTACAAAGCACAGCCGGCAACATCCAGCCTACAAGTGGTCCTTCCCTGTGCGCACAGAGCCAGCGCGTCTCCACGCGTCCTCGCCGACCCCCTGCACGCTATCAGACAACTTTTTAAGGGGGAAGGAAGTGTTGTGTTCCAAGTGCTGTGCTCGTCCGTTCTGTTGTGACTGGATCAGTGCGCGCTAATGAACAGGCCCGCACCCCTCTTCGCACTTCGCCGGGAGGACTCGCCGCCTGCCTGCGCTCAGCGGGACGCCCCCACGGCGGGCTCCCTCACTCTCCTCTAGTTCTGGGAAACAAGCCCCATCCCCATATCCGGCCTCCGTTCCCTCCGTTCTTCGCCCGGCAGTTAGGCTTACGCCTCGGCCGACGCTGGTCGCACCCTCTTATCTAGTGAATAAACGAAGTTAACAGTTTAACAGTAGCGCGTACGTCTCTTCTACACCGACGACGCGAAGACACGACACAAACTTAATTACCCATTCCTTAATTCATGTCTCTGTTATCTCAGATATACTCATTAGCATACAGTCTTAGGCTGCCCTGTTATGCGACAGACAACCTGGCATAAACCTCTGTAAGACTCGAGTTAACCAAATTGTACAAACATGCCTCCATGGCCTAGGAGTAACCTTTCTTAATCGGAGCTGAAACGTCCCGGAACATATTTAAAATACAACTTTGTAAGCTTGAGTTAACAGCTCCTGCCATGTCGTGTGGCCTCATGACATTTGGCTCGTGGCACTTTTGGCTTGCGCACAGGGTTCATCTGTTAATCATACTGGTTAACATGCATGAAAAATACATTTTCACACAAACTGGTGGCAAATGGTCAAGTGGTAACTGCATATTCTGAAATGTATACCTATATGCATGCAAGGATAGCATCCTCACATAACATGACCAAGAGTTCTGTCAGTTCCTGCACTTAATGCCACTTCAATGCCCATTAAAGGACCACCTCAGACAATGGCTGTTGTTACCACAAGACCTGTTCTGACAGCGTACTCACACCATTCCACTGAGCGATGGACATGTAAATGCATACCTTAGATAGCTCATGATTGTGGATCTCATTTATTTCTATGACTTGCAATGAGTTCCTGTTTTCAGAAACCCTACACTTTATGAAATCGAGACAGCTGTCTTGAAAGGTGATGAAAAGAAATAACCAGGTTACCTTGCCGCAATGCTAAATTACAGAAGGTGAATATGCTGCATGAAGATACCAAGAAGCTTGTACAAAGAAAAGTGAGAGTGAAATGCAGGATTTTAGAAACATTGAAATAAACAACAAACTACACTTTGTCAAACCTGTCATTGAGGAATGAAAATTATGCAGTCATTAAAACCACAACATGTAAGACATTCTAGGTCATCTACACAAAACACATATCCACACCTAACACACAGTGTCATACATATGAAGGAGTACAAACCAATATGCAAGAAGTATGGAGATGAACAAACAATAAACCATATCTTACTTATACGTGTGCCAGACTCGAGAAAATAAGATGAAAACATTTTGCACAATTTTGCAACAAATCCCTTTCCATCCCAGCATGATCCAAGGAGTGACGTGCAAATTTCCTGCATTTTTGGTTTCCAAAAATGTTCCTAAACAAGGTACATCCTAAAGAAAATTTTAGTTATTACACACAAAATAAATATATTAAACCTTGTTCTTGGTGCATGGCAGCATTGGTCGCTTATGCACCATAGAAACCAACACCATGCTGTAAGGTATACCTTGGTTAGCTATGTTATATGAGACAAGCTTTCGGTCTGGTGTGGTCCTTATTCACGTGAGAGCGCTGTCATGAGGGTCTAAGTCCCAGCGATCGGAAAGTGACTGGTTACAACAATGTTTAGAACTGAAGGCGATTCTACAGATCTCTAAAGACGCGCAGAAGTTTGGTTTCGGCTGGAGGGCTCAACTGTTTTATCAGCGCCCACCTGCTTTGACAGCCTGGAGTGAAACTGTTAAAGAGAATATATTTTTGAACATTTAATGCGTTTCTGAAGGCGTTGCTTTCAATTACGAGAACACAAAAAGCAGCTGAATGTCAAACGCCGCCTAAGTCGGCTTTCTAGCAAGACAGCGGTGTAGCGTGGAAAATCGCTCCACCGGTCCACTGCTGGCGCTGCCGCTGACTTGAAAGGCGAACTGTTCAAACTTATAGCTACTGACCACACCTGAAACACTGAATTTTGCATGGTCAAGGCAGAATTTTTCTAATACTGAGCACTGGTAGCTATCGATTTCGCACCCGATATTATGAAAATCCGTCCTCTCTTCGATCATTGATATATATATATATATATATATATATATATATATATATATATATATATATACATCCACGGTTGAACATTTATGCGCCTCGGGGCAGGCCAGCCGTGGGAACATGGATACGTGGTTACAGCAACGATCAATTGCATCGCACACTGTAAAATTCAAAGAGTCGGCTTCTGCAACGAAATGTGCAGCGCGCATTTCCTACCGCGTACCTAAGTCCGGCGACGCATGAATATCTCCCGCTAGTTTCAAAGTTGCCCTGCCGTTCAGTGGGGTCACGCTAACCTCGATCATGCGGAGGTTTAAACTACATGCATGCAAGAATCAACGACGAGAAAAAGATGCAGGCTGAGCACTTAAGTGTAGTCTTCTCCTAAATACCAAAGAATATTGCTGTTTGTAGCCAATAAGGATCATTCGCGCTTCCGGCTTTCCGTTTGTGCACTTGCATGAAGCGATGCATGCTGGTTAAATGCACCGTGTTGTTGTCGCTGGCAGCAGACGCCGCAGCACGGCACTGCCATACAGCCTCGTCTGCATGGTCGCGTAATGCGCGCAGACGATGCTGGCGCTATCGGACAGGCCAACTGCGGGTTCTTCACTAATCTAAAAATACGGCTTCACGAGTACGAGAAGGCAAGCGATCTCTCTGAGCGACGCCGACGGGAATGGCTCTCATGGGCCAACAGACGCGAGATAGACGCCAATCCAGGAAAGCATCAAACTAGTAACCAGAACCATGAATGACGGCCGTGTCGACCGGCGGCCACCCAAGGAAAGAAATGTGCGCGGCAAAAGGTAGGGCCAGCCTCTCTCGCTGACCAACATTTGGCCGGCCTACCTTCGTCATCCGACTAAGGGCCGGCGTCGGGGATTGACACGGACCTAACGTCGGCCTATTTTCGGCAATCCACTACGGCCCGACCTCATTACCCGACGTGACCACCCACCTGACGCATGTGGGCCAGCCACCTGCCAGTGTTACTGAATGGTCGGCCGCTCGTCTGCCCTAGCTATTTTGTTGACGAAAGGCCGTACGTCGGCCGGTTGCTTCCCGACGCCGGTTAGTGGCCGGAAGATGGCTTCAAACCACGGCATAGCGTCCGGCATCGCCACTCGTGCAGTTATTCATGCCATGCATTTAATATATTGTTAAGGGGAAGATATTCAGTCCGATAGCTGTCCACACAAATAACGTTAAAGGCAGCACCGATCTCACCACCTTCAGCGTCGTCGTCTTCCAGTCTCTCACTTCATCATCCTGAGCACGAGCAGCGAATACCGCTAAGTAACACTACCCCCCTCCCCCCGTTCCTCGTGAAAAGCACAGTCCCGGTGCGTTCTACGTGCGATAAATAGAACGTGCATAATAGGGCTTCAGACGAGACACATGCACTCTATTTCTGAGGTTGGCTATATGGACGAGGACTTGGGATAAACAGATTCAACTTCGTATGTGACGGCGATCACAGGGCGAAAAACCCACAAAGTAACACTATCCCCCCCCCCTCCTCTTGAAAAGCACGGTCCCGGTGCGTTCTACGTTAGCGAAATAGACATGCATAATAGGGCTTCTTGTCCATATTCGTGATGACGTTGCCCGCCTTGTCCCTTATCGCATACATCTGGTTTTTGCCTATGCCCAATTTCTTCTTTACCGCTTTAGGGCTTCCCCCTTCCTTTACAGCATGCTCAATTTTCTCCACGTTATACTTATACTTATAAGATAGTCAAAGTAGCCGAGGAGTTCTATACAAATCTCTACAGTAGCCAAAGTAGTCAGGACCGTAATGAGATTGGCGGTAGGGAAAAACATTCACACATTCCCCCAGTGACAAAGGATGAGGTCAAGAAAGCATTGGAAACTATGAAAAGGGGGAAATCAGCTGGAGAGGTTGGTTGGTTGGTTGGTTGGTTTGTGGGGTTTAACGTCCCAAAGCAACTCAGGCTATGAGAGACGCCGTAGTGGAGGACTCCGGAAATTTCGACCACCTGGGGTTCTTTAACGTGCACTGACATCGCACAGCACACGGACGCCTTGCTTTTCGCCTCCACCGAAAAGCTGCCGCCGAGACCGGGATTCGATCCCGCGTCCTTGGGAACAGTAGTCGAGCGTCGTAACCACTGCGCCACCCCGGCGGGGTAGCTGGAGAGGATCAGATAACTACGGATTTGCTGAAGGACGGGGGGGTATCGTGTTAGAAAAACTGGCCACCTCGTATACGCTGTGCCTGGTTTCATCGACGGTACCGGAACCATGGAAGAATGAAAACATTATCCTCATTCATAAGAAAGGGGACTCTAAGGACCTTAATAATTATAGACCAATCAGCTTACTGTCTGTTACGTATAAGGTATTTACTAAGGTAATCGCTAATAGAATCAGGACAACCTTAGACTTCAATCAAGCAAAGGATCAAGCAGGGTTTCGGAAACGGTACTCTACTATCGATCATATCCTTACGATCAATCAGGTGATTGAAAAATGCTCGGAATATAACCAGCCCTTATACATATCATTCATTGATTATGAAAAAGCATTTGACTCAGCTGAAACCTCGGCGGTGATGCAGGCATTGCGAAATCAGGGGGTAGACGAGCCGTACGTGGAAGTGCTGGACGATATATACAGTGGCTGCACGGCAACCATAGTTCTGCATAAAGAAAGTAACAAAATTCCCATAAAGAGAGGCGTTAGGCAAGGAGACACAATCTTCCCAGTACTATTCACAGCTTGTTTAGATGAAGTATTCAGAGACTTGGAATGGGAGCAGTTAGGGATAAGGGTAGATGGAGAATACCTCAGTAATATGCGATTTGCTGATGACATTGCCTTGCTAAGCAACTCGGGGGATGAACTGCAAATAATGATTGATGACCTAGACAGGAAAAGTAGAAAGGTAGGCTTGAAAATCAATATGCAGAAGACTAAGGCAATGTTCAACAGCCTCGGGAAGGAACAGCAGTTTACATTAGGTAGCGAAATACTGGAAGTAGTAGGCGAATATGTCTACTTAGGACAGGTAGTAACCGCAGATCCGGACCACGAAAAGGAAATAACAAGAAGAATACGATTGGGATGGAGCGCATTTGGCAAGCACTCGCAGATTATGTCTAGCAGCTTACCGGTATCGCTAAAGAGGAAAGTATATAACAGTTGTATCTTACCTGTACTCACCTATGGCGCTGAAACATGGAGGCTTACCAAGAGAGTTCTACTTAAGTTGATGACAACCCAGAGGGCTATGGAACGAAAAATGGTAGGGGCAACATTAAGAGATAGGAAGCGTGCAGAGTGGGTCAGAGAAATAACTCAAGTTACCGACATTCTAGTGGAAATTAAGAAGAAATGGACATGGGCAGGACATGTAGTGCGAAGAGAGCATAACCGATGGTCGCTTAGGGTAACAAACTGAATTCCAAGGGAAGGAAAGCGTAGCAGGGGGCGGCAGAAAGTTAGGTGGGCGGATGAGATTAAGAAGTTCACAGGGGTCAAGTGGATGCAGCTAGCACAGAACCGGGTTAAGTGGAGAAATATGAGAGAGTACTTCGCCCTGCAGTGGGTATAGTCAGGCTGATGATGATGATGATGATGAATAGGGCTTCAGACTGGACACATGCACTATTTCGGAGGTTGGCGATGTGGACCAGGACTTGGAATAAACAGATTCAACTTCGTATGTGACGTCGATCACAGGGCGCAAAACACGGTAAGGGCCTGGTAATGGGCCAATCACACAAGTCAACTCGTCGGCACGGGATCTACAGCAAGACGAGAGATCCATGAGTATAGCGGACATCACGGTGGCGACTGTCGTATCAGAACTTTTGGGAGTCTTGGGATGCAGAGAGCCTCGCACGAGCTATCCGGTGGGCATCATGAGCGCGGGCGACGGCATCACTGGCGTAAGTACTGGTGGCGTCTGCGGCGGGTAGTGAGGTGTCGAAGGGCAGTAACGGTTTTCAGGAAATCAGTGACGTCTGTGGCGCAGCTGGTCGGGATGGGTCGGGTAATAGCATACCGCGTAGCGTAATCGGTGGCGACGGCTATCCATTTGTTCCCCGAGGCGGAAACTGGGAAGGGGCCATGAAGGTCAACGCCTACACGGGAAAACGGATCAGTCGGTATGGGGATCGGCTGCAAACGGCCTGAGGGCACAATTGTGGGCTTCTTCCGACGCTGACACAGCTCACATGCGGCAATGTACTGCTGGACGGAGCGGTAGAGCCCCGGCCAATAGGAACGTCTGCGCAGACTGTCGTATGTGCGAGAGACACCCAGGTGGCCAGCCATGGGAGCATCATGGAACTGTTCAAGAATGGTGGAACGCAGTTGTTGGGGAACGACGAGCAAAAGGTCTGTGCCATCTGGTCGCATATTACGTCTGTATACGCGATGCGCAAAACGCCGACAACGCCACCTATCGCCAAAGCCGCAAAGCGTAGGCGGGCTCGGTCGGGGCGCTGTTCGTGTCAGCGTCTATGCGCGCGCGTCGTGTTTTCGTCTTTGGTCGCGGTTTAATAGATATAACGCCGCTGTCAACCTTTAGCAATGTCCGGGAAGAATTGCTGCGTAGTTGGTTTTTCGAACACACAATAAACCTTACCAGGAACTTGTTGGTATAAGTTTCAGTGATGCTTCACGAGAACGACCGGGGCCGTGAATCGCGGCTGTTCGAAGCAGAAAGCAATCAATCGCACCCAAATGACATTTGTTCAGGTTAATGTCATTTTTTCGACGCGCTGCTACACGACCAAAGCTAATGCCATTTCCAAATTATGGCAATTGTGATTGATATGCAAATATTGTAGTACCTTCAATATGTTGCGAAGGGGAAGGCGCTGTAAACGAAAGCAGCCTTTAAATTGACATTCATGTCTTGCATACCTTGTAACCAACCTTTTGATTAGGGCTATCAATTACGAAGTTAGCGGCTGTGTCGGCGGCGTTTGTTTACGAAAGGGTACGGAAGGTGCGCACGTCTGCGCTCGACAGTGAAACGCGTACGAGTTTCAACAACGTACACTTCCGCACTAAAGCAAGTGTCAAAAGCAACACGTAAAATAGGGAGTATAGAAACTTCGAGTATCGCCCTACGGCGCAGCGTACTACAACCCAGTTGACTCCCGTACGTTTTCGCCAAATCGTTCGCTTGGCGTATTAAGGCCCGTCAAAAATGCTCGAGCTTAGCCTCATCAAAAAAGAATATCGGAAATTCGTAACGCCTGCTACATCGGATGCCGCGAGCTTACTGCCCGCGAAGGCGGCCAACGACGGTGCTCTGGCCGTGTGCAAGGCCCTAGTCGTCGCTAGGCTAAACGCCTAAATGGTTTCGCATAAAAGCCGTAGCTGGACGTGCTTTGGAAATAGTAAATTTGCTATTCATAAACTGCCTTACTATCTGTTCAATTGTCTCACAAATTGTCTTACAGTACACGGAAGGTGTAACCTCGGCGACGCCTTAGCAGCGGAGCTAGGGAACGAAACAGGGATGAGCTGCGTCAAACCGGCGGCAGCTGCTAAAAGCAGAAAGTTGCTTGTATTGCTTTTGTCACTTCTTCCAAAATCTCATTACATAACAGCGATCCTCAGTAAAGATATTTTTTTTAGATTCCTTCCTCAAAATAAGCGCGTGATATTTAAGATGGACAGAGCATGCTTTTCTGAAGGTGGCGAAACAAATCCGTCGTGTCGGCGACTTGGCGCCAACGGACCGTGGCGGCAGAAGCGACCTGTTCCGCCTGCGCTGAGTTGGCTACGGGTTGGCTGGCAGCGATGAGTGCCAGTTTTTTTTTTTTTTTTTTTTTACGATGCTATTTGGCATATTTCACATAGATGACTAGCTGCAAACTTACATGAACACAGTAGTATTTAATGCAGATGGCACTTTTGTAGTTTATTTTAGGTGTATCCTCTCACCGAGTGTCTGGTGTCGACATAGCGCCTTTCCTCGTTGATCGCAATCGGATGAGTACCTCAAACTCGTATACCTAATGTCGTTTTCACCAAATGTCATTATATCTTCCCATGTAGTAGCAAACAAATATCATTTTGAACGAGCGTCATTCGATGGAAAATACATTAAATTTGCCGTGTAGCAGGGCTGAGTGACAACTATGTTTTCAGTGTTTTCTGCTTGTCATTGCCCCTTCCGTGAACACCTCTTGTTTAAACTTGGTCGCGTCCGCTAGCCGGAAAGATACAATATGCATTAGATTTGTGAATCGCTTAGCCAGACGATCTTTAGTGTCCATTGACATCGCACAGCACGCGCGGTTGCATTTTGCGTTTCGCCTCCACCTTAACGAGGGCATCACGGTCGACTTCGGTCCGAATAACTCGATCCTCCTCAGTAGCCTGAGCCACTTCGGCAGGTTATTGAACAGATATTTGCCGATGTGCGTTTTGAAACTTGCCATGCAATTACATTAACACTAGAGCCAGTGTTCCTGTTGTCTGGCAAGATTACGAAAACATAACATGTCGCTGCACTTGCTATTCAGACTAAGGGCTCTAGAGCTTGTTATAAAGCACCTTGTAATTCTGCAGTTGGATGCGAGGGTGACACAAATGAAATGAAGATTATACTACAATAATAATATAGGATATAAAATTTAAATCTAATATGCTCTTGGCTAACCTGTGATGATGCAGCTTTTCAGATATTGCTTCTGCTAATATCTCAATCCCCCATGAAATTATCTACGCGCTCTGCCTTTTTGACGACGGAATACATGCAATTCATGCCGTACAGGCAGTGGTAAAGCGCAAGCATGAAAAATCTGAACTCTTATTACAGGAGCCCAATATGCGCTATTTTTCTGATGCTCAGAATGCTGCAGTCTGCAAGCTCGCTGGCTTTTCCTGCGGTCGCACCGGTACGAAACCGCTCGCAGTTTCGACGACGCTGCCTAGTTTATTGTAGCAATATATTGCATATAAACGAAGCAAGCGTGTACCATTAAGCAAAGAAAGAACATTGGTTCATAGGTCAAGGAATGGACGAATTATGAGCTCCACTTCGTACGCAACCTTGTTGACGCTCGTCTGCAGCAGACACTGATGCATACGGAGGCGATGTAGTTCCAGACTGCCGTGATATCGAACACATGTACACTATTATAAAGTGCGATCCCCTTGCGCACACTGTCACCGCGGAAGTGCCCGCGCGAGAAGCGCACAAACAGCAGATCGCACGCGCGCACCACTTGCACGCTTGCCGCACGAGGCCCGCCTCGGGTTCCGACGGCCGCCGCTACGCGGCTTTCAGTGGCGCCCCTATAGGCGCTGCGCATGGCGTATAGGGTGTTATCGAGTATAAACAAGGCGAGAGATGGATCAGGGCGTTCGGGGGTAAGACGGCGGATAATGGAATGCAGCGGATTCAAGCGCTGTTCGTCGGCAATGTTAGAAAAGGCCGAAACAGACAAGACGCATGCGTCATTTTCAGAGTCGGTAGGGCTAGGGAAGTCAACGGGATGAGGCGACAAGGAGTCTGCATCTTGCCTGCCGGACTTGTAGACGACGTAAAAGGTATATTCTTGAAATCGTAGTGCCCAGCGCCCCAAACGGCCAGTAGGATCTTTGAGAGAGGAAAGCCAATACAAGGCATGATGATCTGTTATGACTGTAAAAGGGCGGCCAAACAAATAAGGACGAAATTTTGTAATAGCCCAAACAAGCGCGAGGTATTCTCGCTATGTGATAGAATATTATTTTTCGGGCGTTGATAGAAGGCGGCTGGCATATGCAATCACCCTTGCACGGCCGTGTTATCGCTGAGCGAGTATAGGTCCTTTTCCATGGCCACTTGCGTCGGTGCGGAGTTCAGTATAGGCGGATGGGTTGGAATGGGCCAAGACTGGTGGAGTAGTTACAGCAGTAATAAGCTCTAAGATGTGCAAGTTGTTCAGGCCCACCAATAGAATGAAACGTCTTTCTTGGGGAGTTTGGGTGAGCGGACGAGCAAGGACTGAAAAGTGCGGGACGAATCGTCGGAAATAGGAACATAGGCCAATAAAGCTTCGAACATCGCTAGATGAACGCGTAGTGGGAAAATCTCTGACGGCACGTATCTTGTCAAGGTTAGGCTGAACGCCGGAAGCATTAACCGAGTGACCAAGGACTTTGATTTCTCGGTGACCGAAGCAGCACTTCTTGGAGCTAAGTTGAAGCCCGGCGCGGCGAAAAAGCGCAAGAATTGTAGATAGGCGAAGGAGATGGCTGTCAAATGTAGAGGAGAAAACGATTACGTCGTCAAGATAACACAAACAAGTGGTCCACTTTTATCCTCTGAGCAAAGAGTCCATCATGCGTTCGAAGGTTGCTGGGGCATTGCAAAGGCCAAAAGGCATTACTTTAAATTGGTAGAGGCCGTCGGGGGTGATGAACGCTGTTTTTTCACGGTCTCTCTCGTCGACCGTGATCTGCCAGTATCCGGAACGAAGGTCGATGGAAGAAACATAGCTGGCTCCATGCAAAATATCAAGCGCATCGTTGTTACGTGGAAGAGGATAGACATCCTTTTTAGTTATCTTATTCAAATGGCGGTAGTCAACGCAGAATCTGCGACTGTTATCTTTATTCTTGAACACGACAGGCTATGCCCGGGGGCTACTGGAAGGCTCGATTGCGTCGTTCGCTAACATCTTCTCGACCTCCGTTTGAATGATGCGGCTCTCGGCAAGCGAAACACGATAGGCCCGCCTGTGAATAGGGCTGGCATCAGCGGTGTCAGTGCGGTGGCTGACAACTAGTTTAGTGCGAAGGGTGGGTACCAAAGTCAAAAAGGTCACTCTAAGTGGGCAAAAGTTTGTGTAACTCAGCGGCGAATTCAGGTTGGAGATCAGCTGCAATCATACTGATAAGAGAATCAGGGTGCGATGTGGAGGATGGGGGAGTGGTTGCAGGGACGGCAGTTGGATTATTTGTAGTAAGAGCTCAAATTGCACAATTGGTCATCGGGGACAATGCGGCTAGTAAAATTCCCTCGTACAGAACTTTAATAGACAAGCTCAAGTTAAGGACAGAGAGAGTGGTGCGATTCTGGGATATGGGCCCAATTAGATGAGGAAGGGTGACGTGCCGCTGCAGCAGGACATCAGTAATGGGGCACGCGAGATAGTCGCCGTCTGGGACAGGTGGGAATGACGATATAGGGATGTAAACGGTAGTTTCAGGAGGAAGGCAGCAGAACTGTGCTGATCGAAGGCGGGTTGAGCAGGAGGGGTCTTCAGAGCAGAGTGGAAGGTCCAAGCGAAGTAGGCCGGTAGAGCATTCAATGACGACAGAATGAGCTGTTAAATAGTCAATACCAAGGATAACGTCGGGGGGGGGGGGGACATTCGTGTAGGACAGTGAACAACACTAGGGCATGCCGGCCAGCAATGGCTACTCGCTCCGTACACATGCCAACCACTGCAGCAAGGCTACCATTTACGACGCGAACTGTGGACGAGACGGCTGGCGTAAGAACGTTCTTGAGGCTACGGAGAAATGAGGAGCTGAGAACGGACAGTTGGGCACTTGTGTCACTGAGAGCAGAAACGGGAACTCCATCCACAAGGACGTCGATACGGTTTATTTTGTAGGGCAGGGGTCAGCAGAAGTTTTTCGGTCCGGGTCATAAATGCAGCGTCACCTCCGGGAGCTGCGTTGCTAGTTTTCCGATAAGTGGCCAGAATAGGACGGTGACGAAATGCGGCGAGAAACAGGAGAACGCGAACGTCGCGCTTTGCGGGGACGGTGAACGGTTGGCTGTACGGACAGTGGCATCGGGGTCAACACGGGTCTGGTCGTGGGGAGGTGAGGAATATAGAGGGGCATAGTCTCCGCGGCGGTCGACGTAGGTGAACTGACGAGATAGCGTGTACCAGCGGCTACGGCAGTGACGGGAAAAGTGGCCAACGCGAGAACAAGTAAAACAGATGGGCGATTGTCATGGGTACGCCATTCATTTGGATTGCGGTAGCGATATCGGGGCGAGTACCGGCGCTGGATGAGGCAGCAGCAATCACTGGAGGGGCAAGTGCGGATTCCACGGTGTCGGTGGCGCTGGCAGAAGGGAGGCCCATATTCGCAACCTCTTGGCGAACAACAGCCTGAATGAGGAATATAGTAGCGAAGGTGTTGTCGGACGTATGCGGTAGTGAGGCTGCGGGAGTCAGTGCGACAAGCTCTTGGCGGACGATGCGTGTCAAAGTGCTGTCGTTAGCAGGCGGTCGAGGAAGGTCGATACAGGACGAGCTAGCAGCCGTGTTCGGCAGCCGGTCGAAACGCTGATCGTGGCCCATGCATATATAAAGGGGTAGCGCATACAAATGCATCAAGAAAAACAGTAGCTTTTCAGATGCCATGAAGAAACAAAAGAAGCCGCAGTATTTGGTGAAAATTTTATTTGTCAACAGCGTTCAGAAAAAGCTCGTGATTTGCTTTTTAATAAGCGTGGATATATGACTATAGAACACGCGTGTGCCACATATGGAAGATGGGCTTGAGGCTTGGTCTTCCTTCTTTTGGCAGCCTGTCGATCACTTGATGTCTGCGTCTGGTCGGATCTGCGGCAAGTTCCATTTTGGTCAGCTGCACGAAGACAAGTTATTTAAAATAAATATTTAATTTTCACCTAGACATTTACATTGCTGGCAAATATAGGATTGAAAGGTAGGATAAATAATGTCTTTGCTCACTGCCACCAACTGTACTAAGCTTTAAAAGAATGATAAGATTTGACTCGTGCTGCACATCAATATATTTTATGTGCCTGACTTTAATGCGATCCGAGTGAAAAGGCATTAGCGCAAAGCCGCAATAGATAATCAGGATCCGTGAATCCGCGAGAAAATCGCGGGCACTTCGTTTTGCTAGCTGGAGTCATGATGTCGCAATTTGCAACTGTAGCGCACTCAAACCTTATCCTCCCAAAGCAATTGTCATAGAGCGCGTGTGAGGGATTCCAACGCGGCAGAAAAGGCAGTTCCCGCGGTATTTACATGAAACCTACACTAAGTTTATTCCGCAGAATACAGCTTAATTTTCTCAAACTAAATGCAACGTTTACACCAAAAGCGACCGGATATTTAACGATAAGTCATCTGCTTTATCTTCGTTATTTAACAACCCAGCATTATTTAAAAATAATCTTATCGGTCAAGACGACTATCTGGATATCCCAACCCGCAGAAGCTTATAGAACCCGTTATAATTTTTTAAATCTTGCCACAAGTTAGCCGAACACCTCATGAGCATGTGAGCAGCACAAAATAATCCACACGACGAAAATACAACTGCTTGCCCAGAAAGGAAGCGCACAGAGCAAAATCAATCATATGGCAGTCTGAAGCGGCTGATTCTGTGTGCGCCACATACATAATTTCAAAATCCACAAAATGAACGCGTTGGTGCGTTCATTTTCAATTTTCATCATCAATTTTCATGTATAGACATCATTACAGCAGCAAAAAATAATAAAAATACACTTCGTATAAATCTTGTACTCTGTCCTGGCATCAGCTTCGGCTTGGCAGCAGCGATGGTGCTTGTACTGAGTCTGATCGCATATGGCGAGGGGTGCTGCAATATTTATATCAGTGATAACATTTGGCATTTAATTGGGTTGCATATGCGTCCAATTGATGTGAGTCGGATAATCGAATTTCCCGCACAAATTCAGCGCAAATACCTGTCCGGCTTCGGCGAAACGAGCTTCCACTGTCGCAGCCAGTTTTCAGATAGGTGCGCATACCAATTACAAAATATGCATTTACAGTAAAAAGATGTGCATAAGACTCAAAACAATACATAATTTGTTGCAGTACATTGTCGTATCGAATAAAATCAGCGCAATTTGACTTTCCTGATCGGTATACATGTCAGTGCATGCACCTCGATATGAAGAAGTCGAAGACGAGCGTTTTGGGGCAGAGGAGACCGGACTCCGACTGCAGCGAAAAGAGCTAATTCCACCGCCGCAGCTCGTTTCCAAATCGGCTCAGGACGTCTTCCTGTGCAATCAAGCAAAATACGCACGCATTGATTACAAAACAAAAATGTACGTAGTAACAAGATGCGCATATATATATACGCGCTCCAGAAACAATTGTTATTTGCAGTATATTCGTATCGAACAAAATCTGTGCTAATTGCACTTACCTGATTGGTATAGTTAGTATCCCTCCATATATTAAGAAGTGAAAGGCGAGCATTTTGGGGCAGGAGATACCCAAGGACCCAGACTCCAAACGGCTCAACACGTCTTCCTGCGCGATCAGCCCACATGGAAATTATATATATATATATATATATATATATATATATATATATATATATATATATATATATATATATATATATATATATATATATATATATATATATATATATATATATATTGCAGAAGTACGGCGCCGATACCGAGGCTGCTGGCATAGGTGTGAAGAATGGTGGCAGCAGTGTCGTCGAAGTGAGCGAGAACAGGGTCCGAAGTGAGGGAATTCTTTATGGTTTGGAAAGCTTTTTCGCATTTTTCGGACCAATTGAAAGTAGTACGGTGGGTAAGGAGGCGGTAGAGCGGTGCAGCAATGGTAGCGGAATTGCGAATGAAACAGCGAAAGTACGAAGACAGACCAAGGAAACTACGTAGTTCCTTAGTCCGCTAAGGGCGTGCAAAGTTCAAAACTGCAGCAAGCTTGTCAGGGTGGGGTCGAATGCGACCGCGGCTGACGAGGTGGCCCAGGATCTTGATTTCTTTCTTGGCGAAATTACACTTTTTTGTGTTCAGCTGGAGACCGGCGGATGTCAGGCACGTTAATACTTGATCAATATATATATATATAAAGGTGCAAGAAGTAACAAGATGAGCATATGCTCCAAAACAATGCATTATTATGTGCAGTATAATATCGTATCGAGCAAAAGCTCCTCTGATCAAGACCGAAAGATGATGTACCTACGCATGTTTTGGTGAACTTCGGCACGGAGAATCTGTACAGAGCGGCTGCAATCATCAGCTGCATATGTGGGCTGTTCTTTTCAAACGCTGACTGCTGCAGGAGGTTGAGACCGATGGAATTTGCGCGAAATAAAAGCGGGCGATAAAAGTAGACAGTAGGCATCGCGCCCACTCGGAGGCTGGCCGTCGACTGAGTGGCGCCGCGCATCTTAGCTCCCGCGGGAGGTGTTTTCCCGCCATTTGGACACGTGACCTCAACGGACGGGGGGTAGCTGCAAAGCAAGGAGAATCTTTCTCTGTGCAGTGCATGCGATTCTTTATTTTTCGCCGCTACCCAGGCAGCACACCAACATCGCACCAACCCCGGCCCAACGTCGACAAAAATTGGTCGACATTGGCATAACACTGGTTTTTTGAGAAATTACTACATTTTTATATATTGGTCCGGCTTATATGCCAACATTGCACCTGTCTTGGCACTGCCAGCATAGGCTATCAGCTGGCCGTGCCCCTAGTGTCACGTATTGGAATGCCACTAGTATTAATTGGCACTTGTGACATTGGCAATAAACCGGTCGTGCCGCTAGTATCAGATATTGGTATTTATTGGCATGCAACAAGTATTCATCGGCACGCGTGGCATTGGCACTGCCACTGTTAAGCCACCTTTAGCCATGCAGTTATTTCACTCTTGCCCTTACTGCTTCCATTTGCTCAACTGTCACTCTGACAATTGTGGTTTTTCTTATGCAGTCATTTCCCAATACCACCTTGCATGTCATCTCCCTAAGGAGCTATAAAAACCATGCAATTAAATGAGGCAAGCAAAATATTTTCCGAAAACATTTTATTCAGAGCTCATATACATGTACATGCCACAAGGACATCAGAGGGCCAAAATGCAGTGCAGGAGGCATTGGGTACAGGGTTAATATGGGAGAGGCTAGTAGGTGTAATTGGAAACAGGGCACTAAGCAGCACATGATCAGGTAGTGCAGGTAAAGGTGATGGGGTGCAGTGTGCATTGGTCATGATGGAAGGGGCTGGACATGTTGAGCAGGGTTGATGCACTATAGCCTTGTAGTGCGAGAGGTGTTGCAGGAATAGGAGGCTGAGCATGGGTGCATTCCAGGGCAGTGTCCATCATGGATGGAAAATGGCAGTTGACTGTGTTGAGCAGGTTATTTGGCGTTGAAGAGTCAATGGATCAAGTGATGAGGTTGAGGGGGCGGGGGAAGCGCATGGCCCAGGTAGTAAGCTGGGCGCCCCGCAGGAAACAACCATTCAGGAACAGTTTGTTGAGGAGATTGGCCCGTGGGTCTTACAAATGACATCTGCACAGAAGACAAGCATATATCACCATAAGATCTAAGCTCACCATCTCAACACTTATCCAAACACATATTTGAAGTCTGGGTGCTCTATACGATTGAGTACAAAATACAGAACCCCGCTATAGTAAAACCTCTGATATAGTAAAGTGAAACTGAAGTCCCAGTTCATCTTCCATAGGCAACTGTAGATTTTCCCCCTTTACAGTAAAGATATTTTTGGTAAAAATCGGTTAAAGTGCTTCTGGCCATGGCGACGACTTCCGCGCGCTACCTAGAGTCGCGAGGCCAAGACTTTTTGTATTTGAAAACAGAACAATAACCCCGAGTGTTCGTTTAGGTGGCTTTACTACTAGCCGTAGCAGCAGTCAGAAGAAGCCTACTTTACAGAAGCCTTGGTGCCGTGAGGGAAAGCGCGCCGCGCGAAGAAAAAAAAAGTTGTCTACAAACATAGCAAGGAGGCGGCGTGTTCCATTCAGAATGTAAAGGAGTAAAAGTGCAGCAAGAAATAGGGAAGGGAAAGAAATGGGACAACATTCACTGCAATGTGCAGTACAAATTATGAGGCAGTGGTGGCAGAAAGTGGAGGTGCAGCGAGTAAGGTCTTACAGCACTTGAGTGCCATGCGAGTTTATCATTTATTGCCTTTTAAAAGACAGAAAGAGCAAAAAGGGACACCATGTTCATGCAAGGCTTTAGTTTTTACATGAAATCAAACTTGGTTGCATTCGTAATCACGTCTTCATGCTTCAGAGGTACTTCCACAAGATGTAGAGAAATTTTATAATGAAA
This sequence comes from Amblyomma maculatum, assembly GCF_055883805.1. Lineage (NCBI taxonomy): Eukaryota > Metazoa > Arthropoda > Arachnida > Ixodida > Ixodidae > Amblyomma > Amblyomma maculatum. Next base: position 187,430,529 of record NC_139349.1, read on the forward strand.
AAATCACACAATGAGATGATAAAAACGAGATGGAAGGTATTTAGGTTTTTTTTCATTAAGGAACAAGACGTGTTCAGTAAGTGCCTATTCAACTACCAGACAGCACTTTCAGGACCATGTCATCACAGACCACTGATACAGTAAAGACCATGATATAGTAAATATTTTCGCTGGCCTCAGTGGCTTTACTATAAAGGGGTTCTACTGTATAAATTGAAGGCCTATTGCCACACATTCTTCTTTTAGAGCACTTTTTATGACGTAGGGATAATAAACATATATGCAAAATATATCCATTCCAGATACAAAAGAGAGATATTTGGAAGGAAAAACCTGCTTCCGGCAAACTGATAACTTCAGGTGGATGCTTAGTGTTCATATAGAATTACAGTTCCTGAAAATATGACGGTTCAGGCTCCAGAACTTTCAATTTTTAAAAAATTCTTAAACATTCCTGCAATAGACAATATGGATTACTAAGCATGCAAAACTGGATATTAAAGAATATTTTTCTGCAATACACCAGTTACAGGCACGCATACATTACTGTGGCCAGAATAAAGAAATAATTGCCCTGACAGAATCAATCAAGATATCTTCAATCAGCTAACTGAGGGAGATGTGTACATTGCAGATATTCTCAAGGCTGTGTACGCATATAATATTCTCAAGATAACCGTACCATTTCAAGTTCCAGCTTTTTAGTTTTCACAGCTTTATTGCTTGCTAAAAAATTGCCTTACTTGTAATGTACCAAGGAATAGTTTTCATACAGTGCTCATTATAAATTAAAGATACCAGAACAACATGCACACAAACAAGAAAAAAAGAACGGGACAGAGCGCCATTCACAACTGATTTATTGTGCTGAATCAAGTACATATATATCTCACTGCCGGCATATGCGCAAGGAACCCATTCAGCATCATGTAGTTTAAGATATGTTCAAGAAGCCCATGCCTCATACCACAGCCTCTTTCTCTGAGAAAGCATTTCTTGAACATAGCTTATCCTAAACTACATGATGCTGAATGTGATGTAGCTGAATGTGTTCCTTGTGCATTGAGATATATATGTACTTTGTTCTGCACAATAAATCAGTTGTGAGTGGAACTCTGTCCCGTTCTTTTCTTGTGTGCGTGCATTGTTTTGGCGCCTTCAGTTTATAATAAATAAACACGGACAAGCCCAACAAGAAGTTCTAGCAATCATACAGTGCATGCTTGTTCAGCTAAAATTATTACAGTCAGCCTGCAATGAGCAATTGAGCAAGTACTAGACATTTACTTTGCATAGGCAGGAAAATATTATGCTAGATCTGAGTACAATGATATCGTACTTCCTTATCAGCTAGCAGCCTACCAGGTATGCATTTTCCCTCATCACAGCTAATCATATGGCCATACCATCAGCAACCTTCCACGTGCAAGATTATATTCAGTTAGGCATACATGGGTGATTTTATGTCCAGGTACCAGGTGTGGTGCTCGGGCATATGATTTCTTCAAACCAATTCATAGTAGTTGTTGGTACAAAATGGGTACAAGCGTCCACCGGCCCGGCGCCCGGCTCTCTCAGGGGTGTGCGTTTGGAAGAGGCTCTGCTAACCCTGCTGTGCTCCTTAGAGGGCTTAAAGTTTCGAACAACTAATGACCTGCAAAGGTCTGGTTCTCACAGGTCGGGTAGGACTAAAAGAAAACAAACTGGGTGGGCAGCAGTCACAAGGAGTTCCAGGAGTAAAAAAGGGCCACATAATGGGCTGTTGCCGCGCAAGGCGGACTTATTGTTGTCCGATGGCGGACCGAATCACTGCCACATCGGCGCAACTATTTGGGCCGTGACACCTTTTCCCAAGCATTTCACCCCAGAAGAGCCGAGCACCAGGCCGGGGGAAAGTTTGTACCCATTTAAAAACCGGTGGGTAACCGGCGGCACCGGGAATCGAACCCGGTACCTCCCGAATGCGAGGCGTATGCTCTACTACAAGGCCACCGCTTCGGCCAAATATTATTTTAATTGCTTAAGCACACCTTAAAATACAATGCTTGATGTGACTATGGGATCATAAAAAAACGATACATCTAGCATGACAGTGATTTTTCACTTTCACCCTATCACAAGTTCCTTGAAAAGCCAGTTTAAGCCTTAGCTGAAAAATTGTTTCGCACACATTTTATATTTCATTATCTATAAAATGTTGATATTTTGTGAATATATTTCAAAATCAAAATTTCTTAACAGCCTCACAAATTATTATTGTTTTTCAAAAATGGACAATATTTTGTACTCAAATTAAAAATAAGATTGTGTCTGGAGAAATAGTACTGTTTGCAGAACAAAACAGCGCATACGCAAAAAAGCACCAATATCGCTCAAATTTATTGTGCAATACACGAACTTAGAGTTCACCCAAAATTATACAATAGCCTTGTGTACATGGACTCGACAGCACCGGGTTGAATCAGCGTTGAGTAAGCAAGGTCATCATTCTCGACCCGGCTGATGTCTACATGAACTCGCTTTCTAGTGAGTAAGTATCGTAGCAGAGCGTAGCATCGAGATTCGAAGTTATTGTGCAAGTTCTTACTCGTATTTGATCCCATTGCCTTTTACTATCGAGAGCTTCAATTATTTTTTATCGTTGATGAGCGCTAAAGAGCATTCATTTCGAGTGACGCTCGTCGCCGCTCCAGAGGGGTTTTCATATCCCAGAGTTCCCCATAACTAGACTCCCTGACTGGACAGCGTCTACATGCCTTTAGATAAGCGGGTAAAGCAAATTAACCTACCCCCTGCAAGCGAGTTAACGCGACCCGCTCCGCCGCCTATTTTACTCGACCCGACTGTGTATACATGAACCCCACAACTGATTTTTCACTAGACATACGTACTCGACCCAATTCTGCCGAGCTCATGTATACAGGGGTGGAACGCACGTGTAACAAGTAACAATGCTGCTAAGAATCCAATCTGCTTTCTTCTGGCTCATCCAGTTTTCTAAAAAAATATCTGGTCTGAGAAAGGAGGATATTTGGAGTTAAGCAGCTAAGCAACACAAGATCCATATGCTTGCTCTAACGCATGACTCCTCAGTGCACTTACAGTTGGAATTTGCTTGGTCATGTGGCAGTTCACTAAACCGTTTGACTAGACATGACAATAAAAAAAAAGGGAGGGATCAATTCTACTTTTATTAAGACATGCAAAAGCTTTTTTGTTGTTGACATAGCATTCAGAGACTGCGGGAGTTTGGCAGTTTTATACGTCTTATTTCGTTTGGCAGTTGGAAGGGGATGTAGAAAAAGAAATATGAGTAAGGAATATAAGGGGTGACAACATCCCGAAATGAAACTAATGGACCAGTGATGCACACAGCGTATCTTAAATGGCGTCACTGGTAACATCAAACACAGAAAATCGACCTTGAGTATGACAAATTTGAAGCCCAGGAGGTGAGTTGGTTGTGGGCAGGTATTTGGAAAAGGGCAGTCCCCCTGAGAGGTAGGCGGCAAGATCACTGCCACCCATTATGGGGAAAGCCCTGGCAAGCATGCAGGCAAAGGTGCACATATATAAGAGCAATAAATGCACAAGGAATGCACGCCTGAATGAGCAGCTGCACTAATAATTTCCTTTTATCTTGCAGTCCACCCCTCCTGCACTGTAAGCAAGTCTGCTCTGTTTTCCGAACACAGAAGCATATGCAAAAACAAACAGAATGTTCTCTAACATTTACAAAATTTGAACGAGTATTGCATGATGATCTCCTCTCTGCAAATGTCTTGCTCTAGGGTTACAGAATAAATTCATTGCAGCTGTGAATAAAGCGAGTTGGGAGCTAATGGCGAATCTCAATGGCTTGGGGAGAGAATTATTTATAATTGTCACTTTGAGCAAAGTAAATAGCCTAGTTTAGATCAAAGTAATATTACATCTACATGGCTGAAGCCAGTGTAGGCAACCAGAAATGTACAAGCAGTCAGTAAATGCATGTCTGTATGAACAAATACATACAGTGCAGACAGCAGTAATGAAGGGAGGGTGGAAGGCAAATAACCTGAGCAATACTGAATGGCTTTCTTCTCTGCAACCTCAATACAGGCTTCCTGCGAATTCTTGTAATGCAAGCATAATCAAGTATGCTAAATATTCCATCACTTAAAGCACCTGCACTCCCGTGTTACGCAAATGACAACTACTTCGTCAGTTCAACAAGCTATGTCTGTTATTGTGCTATTACAGCACAGGTTCACTCAATCATGCCTCCACTTGAAATAGTCGCATACTGTTGAAATAAAGCAACGAAATATAGCACCAGCTATTAAAGCACTGTCAGGGACATGAAGGATATTATTTTCTGCATACTGTGGGCAAGACTTATGAACAAGTAAGTCTTGAGTTAAAAAGCCAGAAAAAGTCATATAGCATGCAATCATATAGCAAAAAGCCAGCAGAGCATTTAAAGCCTTTATATAATGCAAAACAAAGGCAATGTGTCATACCTACCGAGGCAATGTTTCCTTATACACAGCATGTTTCATGGCAAGGCTCCCACAGTTGTTGACAGGTTTTGCAGCACCAAAATGTTGACGATGTTGCCTGCCTCACATTCAGGCAGCACCCCTTTGATGGCAGATGATTGCTGGTGCAAAAGCAGTGCGATGATACAAGTGGAGCAGCTGGACTGCGGGCGTTATTGAGCAAAGAGCCCTAAATGCAAGGAAAGAAAGTCTCCATTAAATCGAGGCCTCTAAATCATGATAACAGCATACCACGGCTCTTCTATGTTTAGTTAATCCGTAATTTCAATTGAAAGCTGTCTCAAAAAATGGACTAATTGCAACTCTATGTTACACATGGTATAACATAGCTGTGCCAGGGCGGTGGGGCGATCAGTTAGCATAACGACCGGAAAATGCATACTGATGTTTCATGCAGTCTTGATTTTGGAGCAAAGTGTCATGGTGCGAAGAACAAAATTAAAAGCATGCACGGGCGCCAAACGTGTGCTACACAACCGACGCGACTAGAGGTGTGCACGGGCATAAATTTTGAGCCCGACCCGGGCCTCATGCTACAAACCCGAACCCGGCCTGGAACTGAAATTGCCTGAGCCCACCCAGCGCTCACACTTAAGGCTCCGGCCCTGCTGGACATGCTATAACAGACCAGTTGCAAAACCTACAAGTCGGCTTCCCTGTGAGGCAGGAATTCGTGCACAGTGGCGACAGAACCTGATTCAGGGATAATAGGCGCAGTACATGCATCTACCACAGTCCACGCTGCTTGGGATGCAGTTCCCCACGCACAGGCAATAGTCAGAGAAAGGTTTGCGGGCATTCTTAACACTGGAATAAAGGGGGGAGCACTGTCACCCGAGGGGTGAAGAAAGAAAATTTAGAAAAGGGACACTAACCGGAGAGGGTAATAGTGGGACGATAATGCGCACGCGAATAATACTGTGACGAATGGGCAAGAGGTGCGGGAATTACCCTAACCGTCAGGCGATGTGCTAGCACTGTACCCAATTACTAAGGTCTATGCCGCCATTGTGCAGGAATGTCTGCCGCACCGGGAAGCTGACGTGCAGGTTTTGAAACTGATCTATTGCAGCTGAAGCAACGATACAGAAAGAAAAAAGTAGGCGACAATCCCAGGCGATGCATCGCGCGACGACGACGCCAACGCCTGTCGCTGCCGCTGGTGCACATCGCACAGAGCGAAGGACCTCAGCGACACAGACGCGTTTTCAGCCTTGCTTTGTTAGCGCCGCCTCTTCGTTTGGTAAATGAGTACAGTTACGCTATATCCAGTTTCTTGCACTAAACAGCAACACTGATGAAATTTACTGAAAAGCGTCGAGCCCCCCCCCCCAAAAAAAAAAAGAAAAAAAAATGGTCCCAGCGCAGCGGCGTGCTACTATACTGCGATGCAGACATGATTGAAAGCAGTGGCGTTTTTTTTGCAACTTTCGAAAATTAGCAATATCTAGCCACACTAGCCTTTTTTGTTTTGCTATGCTACCCTACCAAGCTTTTACTAAACCGTCTCGATGCGCTCATATATGCATGGATCAGACGAAATGAGCGTCTGCAGGATTTTCACTCATACCGGACTAGGGAAACAAACTTTGCATGCAAAACAAAAAAACAACAACAATGAAGGTGAGTACCCCAAAGCCTTTTGCGATTGGCAGCCTCGCGAGCTGGTTCCAGCCTCATGAGCGATTTTCTAAAAACCCAGAACCTGGACGACAGTGCCGAGCGGCAATGCTTTAGCGGTCCTCAGCACACTGCGCACCGGGCTGCCGCGCGACTCATGCGGTTAGCGTTTTATCGCACCAGACACGAGAAAAATGCTTTTGCCCGGACTCCGCCGACCCCGCCCGAAGTCACCCGAGGGAACCCGAGCGGCCGAGCCACGCGACGGCTATACGCCGTTCCAGCCACTGTAACGCCGTGAATATCCGAAGTTGGCTTTTAGGGCTACGATGCCACGCAGTTGTTTACTTTAGAAAATCAGTACTCTGCAAAACAGTAACGGTTTAACTTGAAATAAGCTGCAAAATGATCGGCATCAAGTCGCGCACAGTTGAGAACCACTTTTGAAAAGTTAACGTAAGAAATATGCTAAAAGAAGACAAATCTCCCTAGCACATGGCTTACGCAGCCTGCAGCAATAAAATGTAGGCTGTGGCTAAAGGTACGTCGGACGGACCCGATCAATGATCTTCAAGGTACGTCCGACGGCCCCGGTGCGTTTTTCTTCGGGATACGTCGGACGGATCCGGGAAATATTTTTCAGAGGTACAGCGGACTGACCCGATCGGTAGGGTTCTTCAGATGGACCCAACGCATTTTTCTCCGATATGGGCCTTGGGATCCGTCGGGAAAGCCAGACGGATCCGAGATCCCCAGATGTGGTTGTAGCAGTTGTAGCAACAACATGGTAGCCATATGTAGCCAAATCGAAGTTGGTATGAGGCGTACGTGCGAGGTGCAAGAAGTATGTACTACATACTGCATGCGCGAAATGTGAAATTACAAAGCATAGTACAGTGGCAAGAACAGTGCCTAGAATGGGTGATATACTACGTGATGGCATGGTGATAGGTTTACGTGAGTTGGACCGCGGCAGGGTGGCAAGCACGACCAGAGCGCAAGCGCGTGTAATCGCGGTGTTGACGGCCAGTCCACTGGCCCGCACGCCCGCTCATTTGGTCCTCGTTATCATGTGGATTAACGTCTACGACGGTCGTTATGTAATTATGTAGTTTTGATTCTTCAAAGTTTCCGCACTTCCATCTGTGATGAGATTCGTCACGTAACGCATCGCTTTCTGCTCGCATTGAGGTTTGGTGCTGCAAGTTCTACGTAGTACATATACAAGCGGCGCTGACAAAGCTGGGTACCGCCGGCGTGTCTCTAGCCCAAGCATCGCGTCATTCGTGTTTGTTGGAGGTGTGGTTTGTGCTTACCGTGAGATGCTGTGATGTACGGATTACGTCCTACTAGAGTGCTGTATGAGACTACGAAAAGTGCTGTGATGAGTCCACCGATGTCCGGACGGACATCAGTGTGTCCGTTTATGATCGGCGATGTTGAACGTGCATGTCAGTGTTTATTAGGTGCAGTGGTAATTTATTGACACGCGCTGTGCAACAATCAGACGAAAATAAGTCATCGACAATTTGTTAGCCTGCACTACAGAGCTCAAATCTAGGAAAATGGGAATGCACATGATGCAGTTTTCGCATGTTGGGGTGGACCGAAAAATAAGTGCCCAGCCCACACCGCCGGGATGCGCATTACTACAGGTGAAATGGTTCAGGTTTCTGTAAAATAGCTACCTGGCACAGCACCATCCTAAATGTTCAGGCTTTGTACTATTGTTGAAGGCCACTTTATCATTAATAAAGGAACGAATATGCTTTATGTGTTAATGACTGTGCTTTTTTAACATATGTTCATTTTTTTTCGTTTTTCCTTAGTTTCCTTTGTTTTTCATGCTAGACAAACACAAATAGTACACTTTTAAACTTGTCAGTCCAAAGCTGAACATGAATATCTGCCATGCATGTGACAGCTTTAATGCTAGAAAGGTTGGCGTGTATAGCATGTACGTACACGCTGCGACATCTTAGTGGCACGTTCAGCTACTTGCCCCAAGGTCGTGATGTTTAATGCCAGTGATGGCAGTCGCACTTTGGTGCAGGTGAAATGGAAATGCTTCTGTTTCCTGCAAGATGTCAACGCGAAGTACAAAGCCCGGGCAGTCAAATTAGTCTGGAGCTCTCCACTACGGTATTCTTCATAGCTACATATGTCACTTTAGGATGTGAAACCCTACATGCCCTAGGTAGGCTGCATTGTTTTTTAGATTTTGTAACCTCTCATCTATGTTTTGCAACATTTGGCTAATTTTAGTTCTTAAACAGTTGTTGAAGATGAAACCAAAGCAGTTATTGGCACGGTTTCCCGCTTGGATTAATTTGCTAATTGCAGTTCTTTGAAACTTGCATCAATGCTGGACAGTTCAAATAGCAGGCAGTTGAATTACAGAAATGATGTGGATCATGCATTTCAGTTCTGACAAGTGGAAAGTAATGGTCCCCTCCTTGCATGCTTAGGTGCCCTTAGACAAATACATACTCGGGTGTGTGATTGTGACGCATATCAAGGGTCAACATAAGGCCATGTGGAGCCAGTGTGATATTCTTCATGAAGGCTAAAGTAAAATTGTACAACAGCTGCTGTACCATGCAGAAAAAAATTGATCATTTAGTGTATGATTAACTGACCATGAATAGCATCTTACTCAGAGTATGATGTGATATATATCTGGTTTAGCAACCCAAAATAACCACAGCTATGAGGAACACAATAGTTGAGGGCTCCGGTATAATTTCGAACACCTGGGGTTCTTTTACATGCACTGACACCGCACGGTGCATGACGGCCTATTGTTTCGCCTCTATTGAAATGCCCCTGCTTGTGGCTGGTACAAAATCTGCATCTTTGGGTTCAGCAGCCAAGCATAACTACTGAGCCAGCACAACGGGGCCAAGTATCAAAATGCATGCCATTACATTTCCTTCTAGCCTGTGGATTTCATCACAGAACTAATGTATACAAGGAAAAGCAAATAGCAAGAAAACACTAGTTTTATTGCACATTATATTCACATTTCAGCAAACATTCTCTAGGAAAAAATTTCTCATAATGTTTGCATGGAAACCATGAACATCTTACAAAAACAAAACAATGCACTTACTCCACTCCAATTGTTAATGGGCAAGGTTGCATCTATGCTACTACACTGCACTTATCACAAAACCACAAGCCCCATCTGCTTTGGCCAATCACTTGATGAAACTAACGGAGACAGATGTCGCACACCACAGACTGGTTGTCTCGCAACATATATCTGCATATGTTGCATTTCAATTTCATGCCTTTCCACTTAGCTTCAACTGTTGCCAGCATTACTAGTCACCCATCTTTTCTGAAATTCCTTTTTACGCTGTTAGGATCAGCATCCTTGTTAACGATGGCCTCTGGCATTTTCGATGCTATCATTTTCACACCTTCCTCATCTGGAAGAACGAAGGAAATGACAAGCTTTGAGCAAACAAAAAATTAGGGAGATTCCTAATCTCCACCTGTAAGGGTATGGTGTGCCAGCGTTAATGGTTCTTGTCTGCAGATCCCACTGTGGATTCCCGTTAATTTACATGCCCTTTGCTACAAACATAATTACTAATTCCTTAATTCATGTCTCTGTTATCTCAGATATACTCATTAGCATACGGTCGTAGGCTGCCCTGTTAGGTGATAGACAACCTCGCATAGACCTCTGTAAGCCTCAACCTTTCTTAATTGGAGCTGAAACTTCCCAGAACATATTTCAAATATAACTTTGTAAGCTTGACTTAACAGCTCCTGCCATGTCATGTGGCCTCATGACATTTGGCTCGTGGCACTTTTGGCTTGTGCACAGGGTCCATCTGTTAAATACTGGTTAACATGCATGAAAAATACATTTTCACACAAACTGGTGGCAAATGGTCAAGTGGTGCACTGCAGATTCTGAAATGTATACCTATATGCATGTAAGGATCGCATCATCACATAACATGATCAAGAGTTCTATCAGTACCTGTAGTTACATAGCATTTATGCCCATTAAAGGACCACCTCAGACAATGGTTGTTGTTACCACAAGACCTGTTCTAACAGCGTACTGACACCATTCCACTGAGCGATGGACATGTATATGCATACCCTAGATAGCTCATGATTGTGGATCTCATTTATTTCTATGACTTCCAAGGAGTTCCTGTCGTCAGAAACCCCTACACTTTATGAAATCGGGACAGTTGTCTTGAAAAGTGATGAAAAGAAATAACCAGGTTACCTTGACGCAATGCTAAATTACAGAGGGTGAATATGCTGCATGAAGATACCAAGAAGCTTGTACAAAGAAAAGTGAGAGTGAAATGGCAGGATTTTTGAAACATTGAAATAAACTACAAACTATACTTGTCAAACCTGTCATTCAGGAATGGAAATCATGCAGTAATCAAAAACACAACATGGAGGACATTTTAGGTCATCTTCACAAAACACATACCCACACCTCACACACAGCTTCATACTTATGAAAGCGGACAAACCAATATGCAAGGAGTAAGGAGATGAACTAACAATAAACCATATCTTACACGTGCACCAGAGTCGAGAAAATAAGAGGAAACATTTTGTACAATTTTGCAACAGATCCCTTTCCATCCCAGCATGATCCTAGGAGAGACGTGCAAATTTCCTGCATTTTTGGTTTCCTAAAATGTTCCTAAACAAGCTACATCCTAAAGAACATTTTAGTCATTACACACAAAATAAATACATTAAACCTTGTTCTTAGTGCATGGCAGCATTAGTCGCTTATGCACCATAAAAATCAACACAATGCTGTAAGGTATACCTTGGTTAGCTATGTTATATGAGACAAGCTTTCGGTCTGGTGTGGTCCTTATTCACGTGAAAGCGCTGTCATGAGGGTCTATGTCCCAGCGATCGGAAAGTGACCTATTCCAATAATTTTACAAACTGAAGGCGATTCTACAGATTTCTAAAGAGTGGAGTGCTGAACTGTTTTATCAACGTCCGCCTGCTTTGACAGCCTAGAGTGAAACTGTTGAAGAGAATACATTTTTGAACATTTAACGCGTTTCTGAAGGCGTTGCTTTCAATTACGGGGCCCACAAAATGCAGCTGAATGCCAAACGCCGCCTAGGTAGGCTTTCTAGCAAGACAGTAGTGTAGCGTGGAAAATCGCTCCGCCGGTCCATCGCTGGCGCCGCTGACTTGAAAGGCGAACTGTTCAAACTTATAGCTACTGACCACACCTGAAACACTGAATTGCGCATGATCAAGGCAGAATTTCTCTAACACTGAGCACTGGTAGCTATCGATTTCGCGCCCAATATTTTGAAAATATGTCCTCTCTTCGATCATTGATATGTCCACGGTTGAACATTTATGCGCCTCGGGGTAGGCCAGCCGTTGGAACATGGATGCGTGGTTGTAGCAACGATCACTTGCATGGCACACTCTGCAAAATTCCAAGAGTCAGCTTCTGCAAGCAGCGCACATTTTCTACCGCGTACCTAAGTCCGGCAATGCATGCATATCGATCTCGATCGTTTCAAAGCTGCGCGGCCGTTCAGTCGGGTCACGCTAACCTCGAGCATGCGGGGGTTTAAACTACATGCACGCAAAATTCAACAAGAAAAAGATTTAGGGGAAGACTCTAGTCTTCCCCTAAATACCAAAGAACATTGCTGTTCACAGGGAATTCGGAACCATTCGCGCTTCCGGCTTTCCGGTTGTGCACTATTGCGGTGCGGTGCAGTAGGTCTTCGCCTCGACGAATCGATGTGCAGGCCTCTAGTAGATTCGGCATGTCTTCTGCCACGGCTCTGAGGTAGAATTTAAACGAAGAATTTAGCTAGAAACATCCCGTTTCCTGGGTCTGCATGTGAGGAACGAGCATAATGCCATTTCACATACATACTTTGGACTGCCGAATGTTCTGCACGGCGAGGTGTGTGTGTGTTGTGCCGGCGCTAGATCTTCGGAGGTCGATGCAGGACCTAAGACAGCGTAAATGCTAGGAATAGCTTGCTCGCATTACGGGCAGATCGAGGTGATAGTTTAGTGCGAAGCGAAAGCTGCTCGTGAATGTGCGTATCTCGATGCCAGCTGGTGGAGCTGGTGCAGTACGTAGCATCGCCTGCAGCTATATGCGTGACAGCGATACTTGCCGTACACAATCCTGAGTGAAGATCTATATTAGAACAGTCTATATTAGAACGGATGCACTCTTCGTAGCACCTCATCGAGAGTCGCGGCTAGCTGATATCATAGAGGATAAGATTCATTCATGCGTAGCAAGCGGAATGTGGCCGCGTTCGACGTGCATATAGCCATGAGCCTGTATATCGACGTCCGCCATATCTTTACGAGAATCGAATGGATACGTCGGACGTACCTTTAGACACTTCGTAAAATGTAAGACAACGCATGTAATTTAAACAATGCTAATCTAAGAGGCTAATATTTTGCTCCAATATACACAAACGCTTTATGAAATCTGATTGAAAAAATTTGAAAACTTACATGGAATATTTCTCGAAGAAAGAAGCATTTTCCGTGCGCGGTGCCACCGAACGTCGAGCCGAGCGAACGAGTGGCCGTTGGATGGACGAAAGAACGGAGCGCCCTCTTTGAAACAAAATACAACTATCGCCGTCATGCCGGCTAAGCGATTGTCGCGTCATCCTTCCAGCTTTTTAGTAATCGCTTTTTCAGCAGCAGCAGCATAGATGCGCTGCTGCTGCTGCTGCTGCTGCTCATCTATGTAGGGCTCTGTGCCAGCAGCGAAGCGCGTCGTCGCCCTGGAGAGGCGCCTAGCTGTTTTGTCTATAACACCCAAACCTGTTCAAGTTTTATTTTGTAAATGCTGTTTTCTACTACGAATAGTTTGCTCACTTTTAGCATACCAACGAATATGCTTTCATACAATAGTGCTCAATCGAGTGGACTATTTCAATCACCCTGAAATGAGGATTTGAAGCAAGTTTGTTGAACATTATTGAGCTAAGCATCTCAGTACCACGACTTGCCACCTCCTTATAAGCTAGTTGCATACGATGCTTACATTTTTTTCTCATAAATCCGCACCGTCAGCATCATTCTATCTGCTAGATTAGTCGTTTGTTGGCCCGATTGATTAGGCGCTTGTTTCTTTCTCACAGTTTAATTTCTTGCGTATATTTTATTGGCCAAGAAAATGCGGTAAAAGCACATTTCTCTAAAAACCTGTTATGAGAGCCCGGAAATGTTTGAAAGAAGTCTCCAGTCTGTCAGCGTTCTTGTTTTTATTACTGCGCAATTCCTTCCCCTGGGCGGCGGCCGTCCGCCCCTTGGACCCTGAGTGGTGCGTCGACCCGTCCACCGCTTTGGCGCACCTGCGTGGATTTCGACGCGCGCATGCAACCTCGGACCTTGCTCGCATCGCATGCGGTGAGAGAGTGCGATCCGGGGAACGACAGGAGTGCGAAGTGCGCGAGGACGGGATTGAGCGGTGCTTCAGCACGGAGAGCAGGCACTGGAAAACTGTGCGAACGAGCGTGTGCTGCGAAACAAAGATGTGTCATTGTAATCCAGTTGTTAATACACCCATTGTACCTTTTCGTATTTTATTTGTGTTTCCAGTCTTTTCTTTCACATTTTTTGTTCGTTCTAATGCGAACAAGTCAGTTTACATGTGGGTATCTTCTCTCCATACACAATATTTGTAAAAAAAAAAATACCTTCCCCGCGCACGCCTGTAACTGTTCCACCACGGAGATAGTTAGAGAATAAATAAGCTTTCATACCGAATTAAGCTTAATTGTAAACCAACGACTGCTTTATTTAGTTTTTGAACTCTACAGTTATTCCTTCTTGCCATATATGTAGCACAAGCATTGTATTGCAGTGAACGACGACGGAATCGCGAATTTGGAGGTGTGAATAAAAGCGGAGAAACGTTACAGACTTCTTTTTTTCGCACTTGTGCAAAAAAAGAATAATATTCCAGAAATTCAAAAATTATGCTATCAATGCACTTGCATGGCGTCGAATCAAATGTTGTTCTGCTGAGCTGCCGTTTTTGTATACTGCTGCTACACGAAGCTATTTTGATTTGCTATGAAATTCAGTGTGACAAAGCCTCACGCGGATATATTTCGCGTTTCAAGTTCTTGTGAAATGTGGAAGCCGGCCCGTCGCCGTGCGGCGCGCGACTCTAGCTGGCTCTGCGATCATTTTTGCCACTGCAGTGATTTGAATATTCGCGACTTTTTTAGCAAATAACTGGCGTACTCGTTTGCCGAATGAGTGTTTCAAGATAATCATAGAGCATTTACAAGTACCGTATGTGTGCGATATTCCATCAGTGATTAATGCGCCATGGTCATTGCAGTCGTTGATTATACACGTATATGCGATGGTCTACTCTTGCAAAACCTAAGACGTAAGTTACGCTAGCTCTGCGTATGTCAAATAGGTATATGAAAGAAATAGAGCCTTAAAGTATAGCGGATGACGCATTGCTTCGTAAATTCCCGCCCGGCCGGCGGCCGTGTGCACCTTGAACCACACGTGGAGCGTCAGGGCCTGCGTCTTGGATTGCATCGCGCAGCGTCCCACACGGCATTTGACATCCGACGGATGACCGTCGGTACGCCCGCTTCGGACGTTCGGACCTCCGTCGGTCAGCCGGCTTTTGTCCCGAAGTCACCTCTCGGACGTCCTACGGACCATCCGATGCAAGACCGCAGAACATGTACAGTTAATCCAGCGGACGTCCGAGCGCGGACATACGGACTATTCTCGGATGTTTCATAGTAGCATGCATACCTAGCAAATCCGCGTGGTTTCTACATGCATTTGTTTATAAAACAGTGGCAGGCCACTGTTTTTATTAAAAGAACCAGTCGCAAGTGAAATGAAAGTTTTATTTCACGATATGTACATACGTCAAGAAGAACGTGCTTAGATGTGCTCTTGCGGGTTGAGCTGACCGTTCCGATGAATGCCTCGGCCACGATTTCGCGACCGCCTCAGAGGTGCCCCTTGAGTCCGAGTGTAGGCTCCTCACTGCAGCTAGAAAAAAAATGCAGTTCAAAATACCACAATGAGAACTCAAAATTGTTTGGTCGCGCAAAACAGTTGCACAGCGAATGACAATCATGGGATGAGATTACTACTACTACTACTATCTAAAAAGATAAAAGCAGTGTATACGGGAGCAAACAGTAGAAACGTATGTGATTTTAACCAGAGCTGCGTTCTAACTGTTGAACTTGTAACACTAAACGCGAATCGTAACATCTTTCTATCGGTTAATCCGCTCGCTTATTCGGCTGTTATATGCCAGATAGTACATAACTGTATCGTTTTTAATATCAGTTTCGGCAATTTACTTGCCTGATACGATTAGAATCAAGCTGAAACCTGTGCCTGCAGCATCGGCGGTCGGCGACCCAGATAACGAGGCTTGGCTGCTTATGGGTCGCCGCAGCAACGATGCTGCAGAAGGATTTCGAATGATTTGTGGTCGAATCAGGCAAGTACATAATCTAAACTGGTATTAAAAAGACAGACGGTTGTATGCTATACGTGTGCCGAATTTCAGCATGAATAAGCGAGCGGTTCAACCGACAGAAGCATTTTGCGGTCCGTGTTGACCGTTGGAACACTCGTACCAAATGAACCACTCCCAAAACCAAAATTTGCGCTGTTAATTACTAGACAGATTGAAGAGCACTTAAAAAACCCTGATGGGTGCATTAAAAGATGTTTACTTACCATGACACAGCTAGATGCACCGGATTGTGAATCGCGCGCCGTCGAGCAAAACTACGGTGAGAACACGGCCACTCGTGCTGAGCGGCTAGTGGCTATGGCTGGCGTAGGCTTAGGCTGGCTTAGCCGAGACTTTGGCTGAACCGCCAGTAACGCATATGTGGCATGTTACCCCATTAAGTCAAAATAAAACTTCCAGTTAAAAGTTTAATGTGTTACAATAAATAATATTAAGTATTTTGTATTAAAACAATTTTTTAACAGCAGTTTATTAATATTATTTGTACACTTTGAGTCAAGACAAGTCGAAGCCATCTATGATATGTAAACAAACATGGCAGATAAAACGTCGATAACATATTCAATATACCATAGTTATAGTGCGTTCGAAGCGCTGGCTCAATGCATGTGCGATTGAAGTTTATAAACTGAGGACGTTTCTTTGCGGTTAGTGACATCATAAATGTATTAATTAGGATCAGAGCGCTGTGAGCGCGTCCAAGGATCGAGCGGTGCGAAAAGGCCAGTGCACTGCTGAACAACTCAGAACTGCCCTGACAGCTTCTTAAATAAATAGCTTTTCGCGAGAAAACGCGACTATTGATAACTTGATATAAATTGCAATGACTGGCAGGGATTATTGCTTTTTTACTGGTACATTGCTGTTATAATGAGTGCGCTCAGGTCGGAATTCCCTTGGTAGCCTATTCCACTAATGAGTGCCCACTAGTGTTCACAGATGAACTGATGAGCACGGGTTCTGTTGAGGTCTGTATCGAGAGACTATTTTTCTGAAATAATTGAATGTTGATCCGAGAAAGATGATCCCTCGTAAATCCTATGGACACCCCAGTACGGATGTCCGTTTTCGGCTGTGTTTCGTTCCTACCGGTTTATGTCCCAATTCGGATGATCCGTTTTCGGATGTGTTTCGTTCTTCCGGCGGTCGTCCCGCTCCGGCTCCGGACGTGCGGACTTTAACCGGACGTCCAACGGACATTATTGGCCGTGTGGGGTGTAACCCGACAACCCCACCAGCAGAGCGCATCCACTCGGGCCAGTCGGCGCCGCTGTTGCTGGCGCCGTGCCTCCATGTTTTTCTTCCTTTGTTTGTGATGTTTTCAATGCGCCTAGCAAGCAGCGAACAGAGCGTCCATATTTCGGCGCGAGTGAGTGCCATCAGTGGACTGTAACAGAAGTGCGCGGTGTGTCGTCAACAAGGGCGGACGCTTGAGAAAAAACAAATGTGCGAACGAGTGCGATGAAGAAAAGTGAAACTGTAACCCAGTTATTTGTTTCAGCATAACCTTAATATTATTCATACTGACATTGTACGTGCAGTGTTTTCTCTCCATGTTTTTTCTAATACTTCACTTCTTAGAGCGACAACGAAGCAGGAAGCGTCGACACGATTTGCCATATGTGCGAACGTCCATGCATGTGCGGACCGACGTTTAATTTACCGCTAAATAACCCAGCTTTAATTTAGATCACCATTGTTAAATCGTGTAAGCGAAAGTATGTGCTGCGATGCTTCGTATTCGTATAGCTTAAACGGCCTAGTGTATTTTTAGAGTGTATTTCGATGGAAGCGCGCTCGCCATAGTCGATCTGAGTCACGTACGAGCCTTAATAGGCCGATGCTTATCGCTCATTTTTTGCATCGCACTGCATGCGTGTCCTGCGGTAATCGTCTGTTTGAAGCCACTGTTGTTAAAACTAATACACTCGGGGGCAAAGAAATTTGCTAAAACTTTTGGAATTTTCACCCAGAGCAGCAGGAATCGCCACGGGAGCAGTCATGGAAGAACCTAGACCATTGCCGAATAGAATACAAAAAATAGCAACCATTACCTATGCACGATATATGACATGTCGTTTTGATTCTTTCTAATCTCCCGGAGGGCGTGGACCTATTTATCGGCGCCGCCGCCCTGACGGACCAGCAAACGGTGGTGAACTTATTGATTCCTGACGCCGTTGACCGATCGTCCGTCTCATCCAAATTCGTCACAGTATACATGCGGATTGATTACAGTGCCAGCTTAAGTCAATGAAAATCCAGTGTAAAAGAACATGGTGTAATCCCAAGCAACATCAACAACAGCTAGGTGGGATTAAAGCAAACACGACGGAAACCAGCACCGCGGAACTATAACTATTTAGACACAAGATTTCCGAGGTATTTAAAATTGCAAAGGTAACTTGAAAACATCGATTATAATAGCACAGGTAACGACTCCAAGTATTAAATGAGCCTGCCAACCGCAAAAACACGCTAATGTGGTTTCCCACGGAATATTCCCAGCCGCATGCTAATTTGCATCTAATATTGCATCTAATCTAATAATTTGCACCAGTAGGTGAAATAGACAAGACAATGTTGACTAAAGTGTATGCCAGTGCATCTGGCGGGACATGGTAACAGAAATGACAGCATTGTCCAGCATATGCCGTATATTAGCCAACGTCAGTGGAGTAATGGCTAACGCTGTTCGATATAGCCATCCTTATGAAAGGGCAATGCCAATACAGTTGATATGTAAGGTATGCCAGTGTATATCTGACACTGGCGGGCCATTGTAACAGAGCTCACATTATTGTCCAGCATATGTCGAATATTGGCCAACATCAGTGGACTGACGACTAATGCTGTCCGTTATAGCCATCCTTATCTAATGGCAGCGCCAACACCGGTGATACGCCGGATATCCAGGCACATCATTGCCATCCTTGTATAATGGTGCCACCGATATTGTGAGAGCATCGGATATGACGGGCCAATGTTGTTATCATAATAAGTAGGTACGAACAATATTGGTTACCAATGGAATCCTCAGGGCCAGTGTTGGACGTGTTATAGAATGGCACAACCAATACCGGCCATAAGATGGCAGCACTGGGCCTACATAGGGCTGATCTCTGCCAACTCACTGACAATATTGGCCCGGGCTCTTGTGCTGCCTGTGTATTTCTTTCCGCTTCGGCATTCCTGTCGCCCCCGCGGTAGGGTGCCTCGATGCCTTTCGCCTCCCCGTGGTACTTTCCGCCTTGCCGCAGGAAGAAGAGATGGACCAATATACTCGGTGGGGCAGCGGGTCCCGCGCAACGAGAAGCAGTTTTCTTTCTCCTCTCTGCGTTCCCCCGTCGTTGAAGAAGCATCGAGGTCGTTTTTTCTTTTCTTTTTTTTTCTACGGCTTCTGTGGAGCTCTCGTCTTGATACTCAACGGGTGCTGTTTTTTGGATGTAAATATATATATATATATATATTTACATCCAAAAAACAGGACACGCGTATATATATATATATATATATATATATATGTGTGTGTGTGTGTGTGTGTGTGTGTGTGTGTGACTTGGAGTGAATGCATGTAAGTTTATTTTAACCGAATTTCTTCCACACAAAGCAAATTTGAGGCAGTAGAACACCTGCAGCTTCATTCAGCACCTATTGAGGCGGGAAAACTTTCCAATACGGTTCCTATAAAGTTTTAGAACACTGTATATTACGACTGCTTTTGCACAGATTATATAGTCCATGCGGATTTATACTTCCCAAAACAGTACGTGGTTTTTTTAGAGCACCTCGGGCTGTTATATCGATCGCAAAGCACATTTGCGTTTTTGCGTTTGGTTTGCATCATAATGCGGCTTGCAGCTTGACTAAAGCCCGTGACCTCGAGCTCAAGCTGGTAAATACCAATTACACAACATAGCAACTGCTGCAACTTTCTCACAAAAAATATTTTGTCCAATTGTTCTAGGGATGCATGAAAAGCAGTAGAGGGTTGCAAGGCAAAGTTCACCGGATCCGGATGAAAGCTCATAAAACCTCACCGCCTCTTTTCTTGACCCCGTACGAAAGGTAAAATCACTGAGGATTATACCTGCGAAACGAATTTATGGGCGTTTAGGATTGATAGGTTTCGACGGCACTGACAAAAGTAATTGACGGTTAACATCTAATCCTTAAAGCCGCATGATCTCTTCGGTTTTTCGTGAGTTTGCTTAGGGTTAGGTTACAGATTAACTTCATGATGAGGTTGTATTATTGCAGAGGTTACCATTTAACCGTAAAAAATGAACAATTACATTCGTAGGTTCATAGCAGTTTACCACGCGAATTCTAGGTACTTAATACTATAAGTATGCTTCAAACAGACAATCAGCGCCTACCAGTTCACAAATTCAAGCATAAGCTCATGACAACTCGCGATCAACTACAGAGTGTACCATCCCCGCCGCGGCTCAATTAGTGCGAGCTTAAAGCTTTATTTCAAAATATGTATAAATAACAGTTAATTTCACCTTCTGTTGTGCGATGTATAATTATATCAGCACGCTCCAATGATATAGTGTCAATATATATAATGCACGCGGTATAATTCAATGCTACATAAAATTAGCTGTTTCAATGGTACGAATTTTCCACTTTTCTCCTGCTTTGCCGACTGCCTCATGGAATTTAAAGGGGGAACCTACTGTATTGCAGGAAGCTTTACTTTTATATGCACAATGTTATTTAATGATATATTATAGCAGCAGTGAATACGCGGCTGGGGAAAAGGGGATTCGAGGAACTTTATATATACTCTGGCATTTCATGCCATATTTTTGCGTGTGAGGCTGACGTTGAAGAATTTACCACAATTTAGACCGCCACTGGTGCAGGAGCCGATCGATCCTCGTCATGTTGCGCGGGATGCTCAAAACGCAATCCCTTTGAATTTTCTCAAAAGAACCAAAGGTTACTTCTTGCACAATGCTTGTGTTCGCAAGAAGTTACGTTCGACAGGCGAATCGTCCGGGCGATCGGCTCTTTGCGTGCCTTTCATTTTTATTTGAAAACTATCAGGACCACATTTGTGTTCTGGATGAAGACAGTCGGCCTCGGTATATTGATTTATCAGGAATAAAGCTTTCCTTATCCCCGTGTTTCAACTGAGGCGGGCAAATATTTGTCCCAAGCTGTTCCATTTATCCTCATGTCGGCAATATCCCCGAGTTTCGTCTATCGAGAGTGCAGCATATATGTATATTATGCGAAGCATTACAGCTCATTTGGTCCAAAAGCTACCTCGCTAACCCGGTTTTGGCTTGAGTATTTTCGAGTTTTGTCTAAATATTCGGAACGTGGTAGTAAATATGGAGATTCGGTTCAGGTTCCCATCCGGACCTGTGACAGATGCTCCGCCTTTACATTCCTATAAACAAACACCGAAATAGAGAGATATAGAGAGACGAATGAGAAGGCGTTGTATCCAGTGGAATGTTAAGGGGAAGTTTGAGCGTCCCCCTAATTTTTATTTCATTCTTTCAATTATTATTAGCTATTCCATCGTATCACTGCACTGTGTAAGGTCGTGCAACAATTTACTCTGTGCGAGTGCAGACGTGCGTAAGTGCGTGCGTGCGCGTGCATGCGTCACACACGGCTAAGTGCCGATGTCGGGATAGACTATGAACTCAATAATCTCGGACATCTTGTTTTATCCTAAAGTTATAGCTAATTAAAATATGCGCGAAACTTCTGATAAAGCCTAATGCACACAGGTGCCAATTTTCCCACATCTGTGTTCCTTGATTGTTTGTTGATCCAGCCTCCCAATGATACGACCCTGTATGGCTTACCACGTGTTTTCTTGTGTATTCCTCTTGCAAAGTCAGTGTATTTTGATTATATTTTCACTATAGCTAGGTGGTGGCACCTATTTGGGTTCCGCCTTGTCTTCATTATGCCCTTTGTTGTGCTCTAATGGGTATCCGAGTTAGTGGATCACATAGGTTACGTTGGGCGGCCTTAACTTTTATACTGGCTTGGAAGTAGACCGCAGATGTTTGTAGTGCATGGTCAGGGGAAAAACAGGCGCACATGTTCTTATAGTTAGAGGAGATGTTTGGGGACGGAGCATGGATAGCCATAGCCGTATCTAATCTCTGTGAAGCGCTCTGCTATTCTGCGCCCCTAGACATATGTGCCAAAGGTATGCGAAGCGGGAGACGCCTGTTGCACCCAATCTCCCGCATGCTGTATGAGACTTTCGGTGGCGCACTGAGTGCGGCGTACTCGATCACCAGCAAATTAAGACAAGCTTTACAGCTGGCATATTGATCCACACTGTATCAACTATCAACTTTGGTCAGGTCGAGTCTCACACACATGTGTCCTTAAGGACTGCGTCGCAGCTTGGACATCCCGCTGCCTAGCGCCGTGAGCTTTTCCGTCGCACAGAGGGAGGCCGCGCGAAGCGTTCGAACAACGTTTAGTGAAGTCCGTGGGATTTATCATTTGGCAGAATAGGAATGCGTTCGATCGTATTCTTACGGCAACCCCAATGTCTACTGTTCCCCATGCTAGTGCGTCTCACTTAGATATAGCCAGCTGTTGGCTCTTGGAGAGCAAAGCTTTATCCGGAGGTTGTTGACGCAGTACATCCACCTCAGGAAGGTCACTTGTACTTTGAAGTGATTTGAACAAGGTTCTTGTCTTTAAAGACGCAAGCCTGCGACTCACGCGTATATCGCGCCCAAAGGATCGAGCAATCGACTGCCTGCAAATTTGTTAGGTGGTCAGAGCTCCCGAGGGAGTCCTGCTATGTTATAGCTGCATTACTGATATGCAACGTGTGACCAGGAAACCACTGCATTATATATTTCTTGCCGCTACCTTATATGTTTGGTACTGTTTGCTGTTTTACTGAAACATTATTTATTGTCTGAGTGTGCTTTGCTATTTCCATCTTTATCAATAGGATTTCTTTTTTTCCCTGCTATGTAAATGGTGGAAGTTTACGCCTATGACGTCATGATAGTTTCTACGCTCTTATCCCGGTACTTTTCAAGCAGATGTCTTAAGTTTCTGAACTTATGCAGCATTCCTTCCATATGCAGGGCTCTCTCGATCTCTCGGCTTAGTACGTACGACAGATAATTCGCTTTAAACACTTCCGATACATGTTCACGCCTTAAAACTAAAACTAAAAGAATTCTTTCCTGAAGCAGCTGCCGCAATTTCGGATTTTTGTTGTGGCTTGCAGATTAATAATATGGAGGACTTAAAACTAAAAGTTCTCCGTATTATTAGTCTGCAAGCCACAACAAAAACCCGAAATTGCGGCAGCTGCTTCAGGAAAGAATTCTTTTCAATTAGTTTTTTTTTTTACTTGCGCGTACTTCGTGTAGCTCTCAATAAATATTCTTAATTTTCAATCACTCTGTACAACATAGGGGTCTCAAACTCATATTGATATGGAGGATGCGTTGAGAAAATATGTCTCTCGTGGACCAGGAGTGGGCAATAACAAGCAAAAAAATGGAAGCCATTAATCAAAACGATCTGTAAAACAGAAACAGAATACTAATAAAGTAAATAAAAAGAAGATGTTTCGTTCCTACGAAACCACACTCCCATTATTTGAGCCAAAAAAAAAAAAAACAGGAAAAGCGGAGCATCTTCGATTTTTTTTTGTGTCCAAACGCGCCGGAGGAGCGCGTTACCTCAGGATGGCTTGGCGGAGTTACTGAAGGATACAGCGGTTGAAAATTACCACAGTCACTTGTCGTGAAAATATATAAATGCGAATAAAAAATAGGTCTGGCTGTCCAGCGCCTAGTTATTGAAGGTAACAAAGTTGACTGCCTCGTAATTTTTACGCGCAACTTTGGAAAACGCGCTTACATTCCCAACATTTCGTTGGCACGTATACAGCGTCAACGCGCGCTCGAGATCGTCTCTTGATTCGCGCTCTACGCTTCTGCAACAAACTTGAAAGCACGCAACCACGAGCACCTGCCTAGTCTTCCAAGAAGTGTTGACAAGAAGCGGGGGAGGAGAGAGGGGTAGCTTCCGGTCTATTGCAGAATCGGACCGCTGGCTGCGAAAATGCGCCCCTCCGACTTCCGAAAAAAAAAAAATGAAAAGAGCCGCCCGTCCCACCTCGGCAGGTCGTAAAGAGGATGAATGGGCCACACGCAAAGAAACAAAACGAAATGACAAGGACGCTGGCCCGTTTTCTCGCAGCTCTTAGCTTTACCAGACTGTTTTGAGAAAAAAGCATGCGATTAATAACCTGGTCAATAATCATTTTCCTTCGTTTTATTTCATGTATTTGATCGCAAGAAAACTTTCTTCGAAAAGAGCTCCTCGCAAAATCGTATAAAAATACCACAAAACTGCATGCTCTCTTCAAAGTCGGCGTGTACACTCTCTTCTCTCGTCCAGTCAGGAACGCTTGCCACCAACTTTAGAGCTGCGGGGGTGACACAGTTGCCCCGCACTTCCCACCATTTCCGCCCTCTTTGAGTTGAGTTCAAGTAGAATTCTGGCAAAGCTACAAAGCTCTCGCTGCTAATCCCAGCAGAATTTTGAAACTGAACAACACCTGTGTCCATGATCTTTTCTCTGACCGCACTTAGGAGTCCTTGATGAGGAACGGAATAATACAATTCTTCAATGTCGATAGAGAACCCATTGTATTCTAGGGGAGGAAAAGACTCTAGTTGATGTACGACGTTTGAAGAACTGCGCACAAGGAAGGGATCATCGCTCACCAGTGTGCAAAGGTTCTTCACAGGTAGCAACTGACGAACCGCTGCCACGTTCCTCTTTCCGAAACAATGGTGCGTAGTGGCATTCCAGGCTTGTGAGTCTTTACTGTAAAGAATACTTCAAGGAAAGTTCTATCTTCGTCTTTTGCTCTCTTCTTGATGGCGTCCAAATACAAATCATCCAGAATCTTAAATGCTTGCCGTTTTAGAGAGCGCGCATTGAACTTGACGCGTTTGAAGTTCTTGTTGACGGCTGCAGTAGCCTTTTCCCTGAACAACCACGTCGGCAGGACAGCGAAACCACCTTCCTTGTCAGCTTGGAGTGCTAGAATATCATTTTCCTTGAGAGCTTGCGACACTTTTTCAAGCTGCGGGTGTTTTGGGGGATTAGCCCCAACGCATTTCACAATGCAGGCGACGCCATCTCCTATGATCCTTTCCTTTTCTCGCTCCGGTGCATGGCCAGCAACTCTTCTGACCATAGCCTGCAACTCTTGACGCTTGGCGCGTGGTGATAAGCTGAACTTTGGTCCCTTCTCCAAAAGTTCCTTGACTTTTTCTGGAAGAACCGCGTCTCCAAGAACGGTGAGCTGTCTGGAGCGGTCACCAGAAGATGCCTTCGGCCGGGAAATCAGACTCGTCAAAGCACGTTGCCAAAGAAACTCTGTAGTTCTTGCCGCCAGCCTTTTCATTTCTTCTAACCGCCTGCGCTCTTTTATCGGTTCTCTTCCAAGCAATATAAGGACGCGCACCCAATCATGAAACATCCGGACTTGCCTCCAGTACTCAGACTTGAGTATCTTACAAATGCGTCTTGCGTGGCCCCACGAGGCTGCAGGACGCCGATGAGGGCATGAACCTCTAAAGGAATTATTTTCCGCTTTAAGCAGAAGGTGACCACTCGTGATTGGCAGCTAGATACGGCGATAAGGTTAGCACAAGCAATTTCAGGGTCGGTGCGGAAACTTTGATACAGGAAAGGCCCAATGAAGAAGAAATATGCTCAAGAAGTACTTTGCTTTGGGCTAGTTGGTTCATGGTTGAAGTGGATTATGAAGACGGAGCGAAAGGGACGAGGACAAGGAAGGAACACCAAAATAACAGGACAGGCGCCAACTTTTAACTGATGTTTATTCGCGCAAACCCTTCCATTTTTTTTCTTTCCCTTTTTATGAAGCACCCAAACCGTATCACAAAGGCCTATCACATAGTCATCCACGTGAAGCACTCAGATCACCGGCGGTATGGTCACAGACAAGAAAAAACCTCACAGTATAATAAGCCAGTAAACAAAAAATAGCAATTCATCACAGTAAAGCACGCCATCCAAAAATATATAAAACCAACCTCTTCGAAAGAGTCCTAAGATTATCGGAGTGCACAAACACACAAAATAAACATATCAACCACAAATTGAAATCAACCACACAATGCAGATACGCTCGTGCCCAAGACAAACACAGCACGTGTTTGTAATCTTCTTTTCGACCGTAATAACGAAACCAGGTGACAATGATTATCAGAAAGACCAACAGAAACGCCGAAAAAAAAAGATGCACATGAAGGCTTGAACAGGTGACAATGGAAACAAAAATGACCAACAGAAATTCGGAAAGAACGTGCATAAGAAGTTTAAAAGCTAAGGGAATCAACTCATCGTCAACGTAAAACGAAAACAACCGAAAACACCTATCAAGAATAAATAAAACCCAAGTATAAAATCTACAGGAATCCTATAATAAGAGCCACCTCAGAGTCGCTGATTGATATGGACGGCTTGCTAACGCACAAACTTCTTACTTTCCTGATGAAATAAGCCTCTACTACTTCTCGCTCTACTTTATCTCTACCAGATTTAAAAAAAATCGTCTTTTCTAGTTCCGGACGACACCCTTGGCAGGCTTTGCAGTGGTCTGCTAGGAAGCTTCCATGCTGATTGCGAACATTCCGCATATGTTCACTGGCACGCTCATTGAAACAACGACCGGTTTGCCCTATGTAGACCAAACCACAGCTCAAAGGAATCTGATACACAACTCTTGACTTACATTTGGTTAACTTATTTTGATGTTTAATAGCGCAAACCGGTCGTTTATCTGGCTTATTCATTTAGCAAAGCTTAGAAAGTTTTGAAGGCGCAGAAAACACAACTTGAACCTGACATTTACTTACAACTTTTTTGATGCCATGGGATACTCTATGGATGTAAGGAATAACTGGCATAGGCTTCCTTCGTAGTTCCGGGTTTCTTTCAACATTTTGTCTCTTCACTTTCTGAAGCAACATTTCAGAAACAGCCAATATTAATGGGGGCGAGTAGCCTGCTTCTTCCAGCCTTTTTACTTGGGCGCCAAAGCTAACCGACATCATGTGATGGCATGATTTCCCTAAAGCGCTCTGAAGGGAATTCGCAATTATAGGTCTTTTGACAAGCTTCGAGTGGGCGCTGTCAAAAGGTAGCAATCCTCTCTTTGATCTGGGATTGTACGTCCAGCAAATATGATCGTTCTTGAACACAAGCCTTAAGTCTAAGAACTGCAGTTCGTTGTTAACTGATTAGTCCCATGTAAATCCGAGGCCTTGTCTGTGATTGCGGGAAACGGACAACGTCCTAGTCACTCTCTCAGCTAAATCAAACTCAGGTGCCCCCTTCAGAATAATGAAAAAATCATCGAGATATCTGAAAACGGAAACGATATTCGGGTCATGGAGTTGACTTTTGACTTCATTTCCAACAGCTGACAAGAAAATGTCACAAAGAACAGGTGCCACAGAAAACCCAATACAGACACCTCTTTTTTGAAAAAAGAAATCACCTTCAAACGAAATAGCGGCTGAGTTCAGGTAGAATTCTAGCAAAGCTACAAAGCTCTCGCTGCTAATCCCAGCGGAATTTTGAAACTGAACAACACCTGTGTC
Organism: Amblyomma maculatum; assembly: GCF_055883805.1. Taxonomy (NCBI): domain Eukaryota; kingdom Metazoa; phylum Arthropoda; class Arachnida; order Ixodida; family Ixodidae; genus Amblyomma; species Amblyomma maculatum. The sequence goes on from NC_139349.1 coordinate 187,457,912, forward strand.
CATGACCTTTTCTCTGACCGCATTTAGGAGTCCTTGATGAGGAACGGAATAATACAATTCTTCAATGTTGTTAGAGAACCCATTGTATTCTAGGGGAGGCAAAGAATCTAGTTGCTGTACGACGTTTGAAGAACTTGGGCACGAGCCTATCGTCATTGTGTGGTTGATTTCAATTTGTGGTTGATATGTTTATTTTGTGTGTTTGTGCACTCCGATAATCTTAGGACTCTTTCGAACAGGTTGCTTTTATATATTTTTGGATGGCGTGCTTTACTGTGATGGATTGCTATTTTCTGTTTACTGGCTTATTATACTGTGAGGTTTTTTCTTGTCTGTGACCATACCGCCGGTGATCTGAGTGCTCCACGTGGATGACTATGTGATAGGCCTTTGTGATACGACTTGGGTGCTTCATAAAAAGGGTGAAAAATGAAAGGGTTTGCGCGAATAAACATCAGTTGAAAGTTGGCGCCTGTCCTGTTATTATGGTGTTCCTTCCTTGTCATCGTCCCTTTCGCGCCGTCTTCATAATCTACTTCAACCATGAACCAACTAGCCCAAAGCAAAGTACTTCTTGAGCATATTTCTTCTTCACTGGGCCCTTTCCTGTATCAAAGTTTCTGCACTGACCCTGAAATTGCTTGTGCTATCCTTATCGCCGTATCTACCTGCCAATCACGAGTGGTCACCTTCTGCTTAAAGCGGAAAATAATTCCCTTAGAGGTTCATGCAATCATCGGCGTCCTGCAGCCTTCGTGGGGCCACGCAAGACGCATTTGTAAGATACTGAAGTCTGAGAACTGGAGGCAAGTCCGGATGTTTCATGATTGGGCGCGCGTCCTTATATTGCTTGGAAGAGAACCGATAAAAGAGCACAGGCGGTTAGAAGAAATGAAAAGGCTGGCGGCAAGAACTACAGAGTTTCTTTGGCAACGTGCTTTGACGAGTCTGATTTCCCGGCCGAAGGCATCTTCTGGTGACAGCTCCAGACAGCTCACCGTTCTTGGAGACGCGGTTCTTCCAGGAAAAGTGAAGGAACTTTTGGAGAAGGGACCAAATTTCAGCTTACCACCACGCGCCAAGCGTCAAGAGTTGCTGGCTATGGTCAGAAGAGTGGCTGGCCATGCACCGGAGCGAAAAAAGGAAAGGATCATAGGAGATGGCGTCGCCTGCGTTGTGAAATGCGTTGGGGCTAATCCCCCAAAACACCCGCCGCTTGAAAAAGTGTCGCAAGCTCTCAAGGAAAATGATATTCTAGCACTCCAAGCTGACAAGGAAGGTGGTTTCGCTGTCCTGCCGACGTGGTTGTTCCGGGAAAAGGCTACTGCAGCCGTCAACAAGAACTTCAAACGCGTCAAGTTCAATGCGCGCTCTGTAAAACGGCAAGCACTTAAGATTCTGGATGATTTGCATTTGGACGCCATCAAGAAGAGAGCAAAAGATGAAGATAGAACTTTCCTTGAAGTATTCTTTACAGTAAAGACTCACAAGCCTGGAATGCCACTACGCACAATTGTTTCGGAAAGAGGAACGTGGCAGCGGGTCGTCAGTTGCTACCTGCAGAAGAACCTTTGCACACTGGTGAGCGATGATCCCTTCTTTGTGCGCAGTTCTTCAAACGTCGTACAGCAACTAGAGTCTTTGCCTCCCCTAGAATACAATGGGTTCTCTATCGACATTGAAGAATTGTATTATTCCGTTCCTCATCAAGGACTCCTAAGTGCGGTCAGAGAAAAGATCATGGACACAGGTGTTGTTCAGTTTCAAAATTCCGCTGGGATTAGCAGCGAGAGCTTTGCAGCTTTGCTAGAATTCTACCTGATCTCAACCGCTATTTCGTTTGAAGGTGATTTCTTTGTTCAAAAAAGAGGTGTCTGTATTGTGTCTTCTGTGGCACCTGTTCTTTGTGACCTTTTCTTGTCAGCTGTTGGAAATGAAATCAAAAGTCAACTCCATGACCCGAATATTGTTTCTGTTTTCAGATATGTCGATGATTTTTTGATTATTCTGAAGGGGGCACCTGAGTTTGATTTAGCTGAGAGAGTGACTAGGACGTTGTCCGTTTTCCGCAATCACAGCCAAGGCCTCAGATTTACATGGGAGGAACCAGTTAACAACGAACTGCAGTTCTTAGACTTAAGGCTTGTGTTCAAGAACGATCATATTTGCTGGACGTACAATCCCAGATCAAAGAAAGGATTGCTACCTTTTGACAGCGCCCACTCGAAGCTTGTCAAAAGACCTATAATTGCGAATTCCCTTCAGAGCGCTTTAGGGAAATCATGCCATCACATGATGTCGGTTAGCTTTGGCGCCCAAGTAAAAAGGCTGGAAGAAGCAGGCTACTCGCCCCCATTAATATTGGCTGTTTCTGAAATGTTGTTTCAGAAAGTGAAGAGACAAAATGTTGAAAGAAACCCGGAACTACGAAGGAAGCCTATGCCAGTTATTCCTTACATCCATAGAGTATCCCATGGCATCAAAAAAGTTGTAAGTAAATTTCAGGTTCAAGTTGTGTTTTCTGCGCCTTCAAAACTTTCTAAGCTTTGCTCAATGAATAAGCCAGATAAACGACCGGTTTGCGCTATTAAACATCAAAATAAGTTCACCAAATGCAAGTCAAGAGTTGTGTATCAGATTCCTTTGAGCTGTGGTTTGGTCTACATAGGGCAAACCTGTCCTTGTTTCAATGAGCGTGCCAGTGATCATATGCGGAATGTTCGCAATCAGCATGGAAGCTTCCTAGCAGACCACTGCAAAGCCTGCCAAGGGTGTCGTCCGGAACTCGAAAATACGATTTTTTTTTACAATCTGTTAGAGATAAAGTAGAGCGAGAAGTAGTAGAGGCTTATTTCATCAAGAAAGTAGGAAGTTTGTGCGTTAGCAAGCCGTCCGTATCAATCAGCGACTCTGAGGTGGCTTTTCTTGAAGAATTCTTGTAGATTTTATACTTGGCTTTTATTTATTCTTGATGGGTATTTTCGGCTGTTTTCGTTTTACGTTGACGATGAGTTGATTCCCTTAGCTTTTAAACTTCTTATGCACGTTCTTTCAGAGTTTCTGTTGGTCATTTTTGTTTCCATTGTCACCTGTTCAAGCCTTCATGTGCGTTTTTTTCGGCGTTTCTGTTGGTCTTTCTGGCAATCATTGTCACCTGTTTTCGTTATTGCGGTCGAAGGGAAGATTACAAACACGTGCCGTGTTTGTCTTGGGCACGAGCGTATCTGCATTGTGTGGTTGATTTCAATTTGTGGTTGATACGTTTATTTTGTGTGTTTGTGCACTCCGATAATCTTAGGACTCTTTCGAACAGGTTGCTTTTATATATTTTTGGATGGCGTGCTTTACTGTGATGGATTGCTATTTTCTGTTTACTGGCTTATTATACTGTGAGGTTTTTTCTTGTCTGTGACCATACCGCCGGTGATCTGAGTGCTCCACGCGGATGACTATGTGATAGGCCTTTGTGATACGACTTGGGTGCTTCATAAAAAGGGTGAAAAATGAAAGGGTTTGCGCGAATAAACATCAGTTGAAAGTTGGCGCCTGTCCTGTTATTTTGGTGTTCCTCCTTGTCCTCGTCCCTTTCGCGCCGTCTTCATAATGCACTTCAACCATGAACCAACTAGCCCAAAGCAAAGTACTTCTTGAGCATAATGTCTTCCCCCTCGTGCTTTTTCTCTTTTGTCCGCTTTTATTTTACACAATGGCCTTTTTCCCCCTTACAACGCGAAGTTGCGTCTACTCAAGTGCCCATACAGCGGACAAATTTCAGCGAGTGATACGGACTAAATGAGGTCTACGGGAGCGTGTGCGCCAGAATATAATTGATGTTACGTCACCTACTGCTTCCTTTCGTAACAACCAAACAGTATAATGACATGATCTACACATTAAATCGAGGTCTCCTCGTGGCTTGCTGTTTATCAGAAGAACTCGGGGAAAACATTTACTAGCAGCTAGGGTTCACTAAAAATGTGAGCGACAAGTTAAACAAACAATAGCATTATATATGTAACAAAACATTTGCACTAAATAGCATGTATCATTTTGTTCCATACTAAGCGCAATTACATAGCATCGGGAAAAACGAAAGCCAAGTAACAGGCAAATTAAAAAAAAAAGTAGCAGCCGTGCTCTTCGTAACTTTTTTCAATGTACCGCCTCAACAGTCGCGCCGACGCATTGCCGCACTCTTGCCATTAACCTGGCGTCGTGGCTGGTATTTAGTCCGCCCGAGACGTCGGGCCCAAGCCCGCTGCAAACTACTTGCCGAAATGGCTGGCGGCCACCTCCGGGCCGACCACTTGCCGTGGTTCACTAGCCGACTAAGTCGGCTGCCGACCATTTTCCGAACGTCGGCCACACGCAAGTGGTCAGCCAAGGATGCTTGGGCACAGGCCTAGGCGCATAGTACCGTCAGTCGTACGTTCCCCTGTGTCGTACGTTCCCCACTCAAAGTCACCCCTACACCCTACTACGTCCAAAGTATAGAGCTTCCTTTGTATATCCGTACATTCTTTTTTCCCTGGCAATGTGACCCCCAGAAGAACCGAAGTTGGGGGCGTACGTAACTGTTGTTTTTGTTGTGCGTTATGGTTTTCAAACCTAAGATGACGGCCATGCAGTGCTGAAGTGTGGTGTGTCTACGTGCGCCTTCCTCTGTGAGGGAACTACTTTGTGTGCTCTATGTGTGTGTGTTTTGTTTCGGACCCCGACCCTGCGCACAAGGCATCGTCGACAAGGGTTTAAAAATGAGCCGCCGAGGCCGCGTGCTCCCGGGGGGGGGGGGGGGGGCGTACCGCCGGCACCGCATCCTCAGGCCGCAAGCTGCACCGGAAGGACCGTCGCCTTCGAGTGCCGCCCGTCTGCGTCGTCTCAGTAATGAACTGCCGCCGCGCTCCCCGGTCAATTGTATGTTCGAATCTGCTCTGAACTTTCTTTCCCTTACTGTTACTCGAATTGTTACTTCCATCCCGGAAAAGCATGACTCTGTATTCGTAATTCGATGTACCTATTTAATTAGATTGTTTCTTCACTCATGTCATTGCCTTTTAGAATGTTAATTGATGCCCTCTAAATGTTTTGTGTATTCCTCGTTCTGAGCCTATAAACATCTTCTTATTGTTGTTTCAAGTCAAAGCGTCTCCGTCTCATTCTCCACGTTTGCTTACCGGCTACGCCGGGCATCGAACAACCACCCCCTCTTTTGTCATGTCTCGGTGATGACCTCCGGTGATTACCGAGCGCGTGACAATTAAACTGGCGTCCGCGAACAGGACGTTCGATGCAAAGGGAACGTGGAAAACGGAGAGAGAGACGTGTTGATTCTTGAGGTGTGCCTCCGTAGACTGGAAGAATGTTGGGCGTGAACAGGATTTTTTGTGGTCAGCTTCTATTTGAATTGTTTAAAGTGTCTCCGTAGGTAGAAGCTTGGATTTTGAAAAGTGATCGCGATGGGTGGCCAGCTTGGCTTGACTGGTACTGAGCTTAGGAAATTGGTAGAGGATAAGCAGCGTGAGGAGCGAGCGTTTGCTAGACAGGCAGCGAAGGAAGAGCGTTCAGCTGCAAAGGAAGCTGACGAACGTCAGATTGAGATGATGTGCTTGAGAATACAGTGCCAGCAACTGGAGAAGGAGACCAGAGAAAAGGAAGGAAGTCGAGAAAAGGGTGAACTAAAGCTAAACGCAAGCAAACTCCTTATCCCATTTGATGAGAAAAGGGATGATTTAGACGCACACATAAGACGTTTTGGAAGCCTTGCGAAAAGCCAGAAGTGGCCAGAGAGCCAGTGGTCGACGGTTCTGGTTACTTGTTTGAGTGGGGAAGCACTCAGCGTTTACGGGCGTTTGCAACCAGGGGATGCAGTCGACTACAACACCACAGTTAAAACGGCCCTTTTGAAGAGATTTCGTTTAACGGCGGACGGCTTCAGAGACAAATTCAATTCCGGAAAACCAGCAGATGGAGAAACCGCAGCTCAGTTGTTAGCGCGTCTCAGCCACCATTTTGATCGCTGGATCGAGCTGTCAGGTACGAAAACGGAATTCAAAGACCTGCGAGAGCTCCTGATAAGGGAAAAGCTTCTGCATGGATGTCATTCCCACATGGCGCTGTACCTGAAGGAAAGAAAGGCGAATACGCTGGAAGAGATGCTGGATTTAGTTGGCCAGTTTTTAGAGGCTCAGAGAAGCCTAAATCTCGCTAAATTAAAGAAAGACAGCCGAGACGATACTGGGAGGTCCGAGGCAAACGATAAAAGAGGAAGTCAAAGGACAGCTCCCGATGTTATCTTTGCAATCGTACTGGGCATCAAGCTTCACAATGCCGGACTCACGCCACTAACTACAGCCCCACCTGCTTCAAGTGCGGGCGAAAGAGTCACAAGGCGGACGCGTGCCGTGCAGGGCCAAACGATAGGACACAGGCGTCATGGATTTACTCGCCCGCCCAAGAAGTAAATCGGGAAAGCATTCGCGATAGCTATCATCATCATCAGCCTTATTATACCCACTGCAAGGCGAAGGCCTCTCCCATATTTCTTCACTTAACCCGATTCTGTGCTAGCTGCATCCACTTGACCCCTGCGAGCTTCTTAATTTCATCCGCCCATCTAACTTTCTGCCGCCCCCTGCTACGCTTTCCTTCCCTTGGAATCCAGTTTGTTACCCTCAGCGACCATCGGTTATCCTCTCTTCGCACTACATATCCTGCCCATGTCCATTTCTTCTTCTTAATTTCCACTAGAATGTCGGTAACTTGAGTTATTTCTCTAACCCACTCTTTCTATCTCTTAATGTTCCCTAGAGGCAAGGAACAATAATTTCAGAGATATCATTACTGAGTGCGCGGTAGAAGTAGGCGGTAGGATAGTTAGAGAGGATACCGGTAAGCTGTCTAAGGAGACGAAAGATTTGATTAAGAAACGCCAGAGTATGAAAGCTTCCAATCCAACAGACCAGATCGAATTGGCCGAGATATCAAAGCTAACCAATAAGCGCAAGGTGGCCGATATAAGGAAGTATAACATGGAGAAAATTGAGCATGCTTTAAAGAACGGGGGAAGCCTTAAAGCGGTAAAGAAGAAATTGGGCATAGGCAAAAGACAGATGTATGCGATAAGGGACAAGGCGGGCAACGTCATCACTAATATGGACAGATAGTCAAAGTAGCCGAGGAGTTCTATACAGATCTCTACAGTAGCCAAAGTAGTCAGGACCGTAATGAGATTGGCGGTAGAGAAAAACAGTCAGACGTTCCACCAGTGACGAAGCACGAGGTCAAGAAAGCACTAGAAACTATGAAAGGGGGGAAATCGGCTGGAGAGGATCAGATAACTACAGATTTGCTGAAGGACGGGGGGGGATATCGTGCTAGAAAAACTGGCCACCCTGTATACGCAGTGCCTGGTGTCATCGACGGTACCAGAACCATGAAAGAATGCAAACATTATCCTCATTCACAAGAAAGGGGACTCTAAGGACCTTAAAAATTACAGACCAATCAGCTTACTGTCTGTTACGTATAAGATATTTACTAAGGTAATCGCTAATAGAATCAGGACAACCTTAGACTGCAATCAAGCAAAGGATCAAGCAGATTTTCGGAAACGGTACTCTACTATCGATCATATCCATACCATCAATCAGGTGATAGAAAAATGCTCGGAATATAACCAGCCCTTATACATATCATTCATTGATTACGAAAAAGCATTTGACTCAGTTGAAACCTCGGCGGTGATGCAGGCATTGCGAAATCAGGGGGTAGACGAGCCGTACCTGAAAGTGCTGGAAAATATATATAGTGGCTGCACAGCAACCATAGTTCTGCATAAAGAAAGTAACAAAATTCCCATAAAGAAAGGTGTTAGGCAAGGAGACACAATCTCCCCAGTACTATTCACAGCTTGTTTAGAGGAAGTATTCAGAGACTTGGAATGGGAGCAGTTAGGGATAAAGGTAGATGGAGAATACCTCAGTAATCTGCGATTTGCTGATGACATTGCCTTGCTAAGCAACTCGGGGGATGAAGTGCAAATAATGATTGATGACCTAGACAGAATAAGTAGAAAGGTATGCTTGAAAATCAATATGCAGAAGACTAAGGTAATGTTCAACAGCCTCGGGAAGGAACAGCAGTTTACATTAGGTACCGAAATACTGGAAGTAGTAGGCGAATATGTCTACTTAGGACAGGTAGTAACCGCAGATCCGGACCATGAAAAGGAAATAACAAGAAGGATAAGATTGGGATGGAGCGCATTTGGCAAGCACTCGCAGATTATGACTAGCAGCTTACCGGTATCGCTCAAGTGGAAAGTATACAACAGTTGCATCTTGCCTGTACTCACCTATGGGGCTGAAACGTGGAGGCTAACCAAGAGAGTTCTACTTAAGTTGAGGACAACCCAGAGGTCTATGGAACGAAGAATGGTAGACGTAACATTAAGAGATAGAAAGCGATAGCTATGGGGAGCTCAGAAACGGGGAGAGAATCCCTGTCGTGAATGCAGTTATGATGACGCGACCAAAGTTTCTGGTCGAAGGACTGCCGGTGGTGGCGGGCACGTATGAAGGTAAAGAAATTTCCATATTACAGGATACCGGATGCAATACAGCCATCATGAGGAAAGATCTAGTGGAATTTATGTCGTTCGTTCCTTTTCGGAAGGTTCTTTAAACCCTTCCTGCTATGTAGTTCGGTGTAGGGAAGACCAGGAGGCGTACTTGAAGGTGATGATGGCAGAGCATATATTTACAGCATGACATATATATGCAGAGAGTAAGACTGTAAGTTGCAATGAATTTACAAAAACAACACTCTGCGCTACTTTAGTCTTCGATCTAACTAGTTACAGCCTAAGCAGAACAGCCGCGTTACATGCCTACGCATGGAGCCCCAGCTCAGACTGGACTGACTCTTGGATCACGTCTCATTTTACACCTTCACAAAACAAAGAAATAGGGGCGGTCATTTTCAGAGGCCAGCCCCACATATCAACTGTCTAATAAGGAAATATGCTAGATGGGCACATCCCCATGGGTTGGCCTTAGCCTCTAACCCAGGGCCCCACTAGCAATACAAATTACAACAAACAAAGCACAGCGAAACTCTTTCCCCAGTGAGGGTGTCGAACCCTCTCTTCTCGGGAGACTTTCTTCCCACTTGTCTCCCGCACACCGCCGCCTCATTCACGCTGCCGCTGCTGGCTGAATCCTTTCCACAGTGCTCTGCCCCCCTTTCCACAGTGCACTGCCCCGCGCCACACGTGTTTACCACTACGAGCAACGACATGGAAAGAGAAAGATCAACCAGCCGCCATTCTGCAGGCCTGGCGCCGGATTAAAGGGGAGCTTCTGGCTTGCCCGCTCTGAGCACAATACCCGAGTGAACTCCTGAATGCTTCTTCGGGCGCGCTTTTGTCGCATCTGCAGACATGATAAACTTCCTTTCGCACTGCTCAAAGTCGCAGTGTAAAAAACAAGGCCGAAGGGTCATTTGGGTGCTGGCTCCCGGCCAGTACGAAGGGTGCCATACATGCGAGCACCCGGCAGCACGTTCCGCTACGCATGTTCTTATAAATGACCTTCGGGCTAAAACGGTCCCGCAAATCCGGCGCCGACGGTCCGGTCGGCTCTCCCCACCCGCGGCACGCTTGTAGAAGGGGGACCGCTTCTACAATACCAGAAGCAGACAGGCGGGTGGCGGCTCCGTGCAGAGACGATTATCCTCGGGCGCGGCCCTACAGAGCGCGTCCACTATGATCAGCTGACTGGAAAGAGCAGGGCTGTTTACTTAGTCGACGGAACCACTAAACTGCTGCCCGAGGGGTTGAGGTTCACATCCCGTATTTTTCGGGGATCATCACCGCTCTGTGCATGGAGGAACCTGTTTACGACTTAATTCTGGGAAATGTAGAAGGAGCAAGGGCACCTGATGGCCCGAAGGAGGTGATTGAAGAACCAGTTTGTAGCGAGACCGTCGACGAGGAAGCTGTAGCAGCAGTTGTAACTCGCGCACAAACCAGGAAGCAACCAAGAGAGTTCCAAGCGCTCAAAACGCCCGAATTCGCGGAGGAGCCGAAAGGAAAGAGTTACGCGGATCAACAAGCAGAGGACAAGTCGCTCGAGCCTTGTTTTTCCCAAATTGCCAAGAGGCTCACGTTTCGGGACGCCGAGCGCAAGATAGAATTCAGAATCCCGGCCTCGGCGGCAGCTTTTCGATGGAGACGAAAAGCAAGGCGCCCGTGTGCTGTGCGATGTCAGTGCACGTTAAAGAACCCCAGGTGGTCGAAATTTCCGGAGTCCTCCACTACGGCGTCTCTCATAGCCTGAGTCGCTTTGGGACGTTAAACCCCACAAACCAACCAAGATAGAATTCAGGCGGGAAGATGGGATCTTATACAGAAGCTACACAGAAAAACCTGGGCAGGTATTGCGTCAGCTGGTTGTCCCAAAATGCCACCGAGAGGCGGTATTGAAAACCGCACACGACGGAACAATGACCAGGCTGTTGGGCGCGCAAAAGACTAAGGACCGGATATTGGAAGAATTTTTCTGGCCGGGCATCACCGCCGACGAGAAAGGATTTATTGCTTCATGTGACATCTGCCAGCGAACAATCTCGAAGGGCAGGGTGCCCCGTGTGCCGCTATGAAAGACGCCACTAATTGAAACCCCCTTCAAAAGAGTGGCCATAGACATCGTGGGTCCAATTCAGCCCCCTTCCAAGCCCGGCAATCGGTATATCCTGACCCTAATGTATTATGCAACCCGATACCCAGAAGCCGTAGCGCTGCCGAGCGTGGAAACTGAGAGAGTCGCTGAGGCGTGGTAGAGATGTTCTCTTGATTTGGAGGCCCTAACGAAGTTCTAAGCGACCGGGGCACCAATTTCACTTCCGACTTGATGAAGGAGGTGGCCAGGCTTCTCTCCATATGCCAGCTTCACACGACGCCGTACCACCCGATGGCGAACGGGATGGTCGAGAAATTTAACGGCACCCTGAAATTAATGTTGAAGAGAATGTGCGCCGAAAAGCCGCTACCTAGCGCCGTTGCTCTTCGTATACAGGGAAGTGCCGTCAGCAAGTCTCGATTTTTCACCCTTTGAGCTGCTGTATGGACGACAAGTGAGAGGACCCCGGGCGATTTTGAAGGATTTGTGGACGAACCGCCAGCTCGACGAGGAGGCGAAGACAACGTATCAACATGTTTTCGACCTCCGGAATCGTCTAGAAGAATCTTGTAAGCTAGCGCAATAGGAGCTCGCCAAGGCCGGAGCACGCTACGCGAAAATGTACAACCGAAAAACCAAAGAAAGGATGTTCGATCCTGGAGACAAGGTCCTGATTTTGCTGCCTACCGACAACAACAATCTACTACTACAGTGGAAGGGGCCCTTCGAGATCAAGGAAAAGAAAGGTGAAGCAGACTACGTAATCGAGACAGCAGGAGGGAGAAATATTTTTCACGTCAACCTGCTTAAAAGATACGAGGAGCGAGACAGCCAGCCAAGAGAAAGGGTATGCCACGCGGTCTGCGGCATCACTGAATCGGACAGCGATGGGGCTATTCCTATTCCGGCTTGTCAGAAGACAGAGGGCGAACAAGACGTGAAGCTTTCTGATAGCTTGACGGTGGATGAACGACAGCAGCTTCGAGGTGTAATTTCAGAACACGGTCGCATTTTCTCCGACGTTCCGGGAAAAACGGACTGGGCTGAATGTCGGTTAGAGCTCACCACCAGCACTCCGGTGCACGTAAGGCAATATCCCCAGGGTAGCAGCATACAGCACAATCGAGAGGGAGAGTGCTTGGCATTGGTTTGGGGATTCACAAGTTTTCCGCCTACCTGTACGGGGGGCCCTTCTTTGTTCAGGCGGATCACCAACCGCTGAGCTACATGCAACGGTCCAAGCACCTAACAGCATGGTCCTGCGCTGGAGCTTGCTGCTCCAAGAGTATCAGTTCAGAATCGAGCATATAAAGGTCAAGGAAAACGTGGGAGCCGATTATCTTAGCAGATTATAGATTCTTTCGCATGATATTCACTGTATTGACATTCAAATGCTGTGGCATACGTGTAGGTTGACTTATGTGCTAGTTTTATATAACGGTTATTATTGTCCCTCAAGCTTACTTGTGTATAGTGTAGGCCCATGTGCCGCCTTCTGTGTGTCTAGAATATTATGCGATAATATTCCGAAAGGGGGGGGGGGGGGCGTCTCACAAAATAGGCGGCATCCATTAATTTGCCCATGTTGCATTTATACACGCGCGGAATTTGTCTGTAAACCCCATATGTTCACGAGACCTGTATATGTGACCATCGGTCGGGCGCGCAAAAACGCGTACGTGCACGTTGCCTCGGAACAGTGTAGCTTTCCCTGTGTTAGCTACAACTCTCTTCATGCTCGATCAGAAGAGTACGTGCTGCCTGTTTCGTACGTTCCCCACTCAAAGTCGCCCCTACATCCTACTACGTCCAAAGTATAGAGCTTCCTTTGTATATCCGTACATTATTTTTTCTCTGGCAATGTGACCCCCAGAAGAACCGAAGTTGGGGGCGTACGTAACTGTTGTTTTTGTTGTGCATTATGTTTTTCAAACCTAAGATGACGGCCATGCAGTGCTGAAGTGTTGTGTGTCTACGTGCGCCTTCCTCTGTGAGGGAACTACTTTGTGTGCTCTATGTGTGTGTGTTTTGTTTCGGACCCCGACCCTGCGCACAAGGCATCGTCGACAAGGGTTTAAAAAGGAGCCGCCGAGGCCGCGTGCTCCCGGGGGGGGGGGGGGGGGGGTACCCCAGCGCCGCCGCCGGCACCGCATCCTCAGGCCGCAAGCTGCACCGGAAGGACCGTCGCCTTCGAGTGCCGCCCGTCTGCGTCGTCTCAGTACCGCCGCGCTCCCCGGTCAATTGTATGTTCGAAACTGCTCTGAACTTTTTTTCCCTTACTGTCTGCGTCGTCTCAGTAATGGACTGCCGCCGCGCTCCCCGGTCAATTGTATGTTCGAAACTGCTCTGAACTTTTTTTCCCTTGCTGTCTGCGTCGTCTCAGTAATGGACTGCCGCCGCGCTCCCCGGTCAATTGTATGTTCGAAACTGCTCCGAACTTGTTTTCCCTTACTGTCTGCGTCGTCTCAGTAATGGACTGCCGCCGCGCTCCCCGGTCAATTGTATGTTCGAAACTGCTCTGAACTTTTTTTCCCTTACTGTCTGCGTCGTCTCAGTAATGGACTGCCGCCGCGCTCCCCGGTCAATTGTATGTTCGAAACTGCTCTGAACTTTTTTTCCCTTAGTGTCTGCGTCGTCTCAGTAATGGACTGCCGCCGCGCTCCCCGGTCAATTGTATGTTCGAAACTGCTCTGAACTTTTTTTCCCTTACTGTCTGTGTAGTCTCAGTAATGGACTGCCGCCGCGCTCCCCGGTCAATTGTATGTTCGAAACTGCTCTGAAATTTTTTTTCCCTTACTGTCGCGTCGTCTCAGTAATGGACTGCCGCCGCGCTCCCCGGTCAATTGTATGTTCGAAACTGCTCTGAAATTTTTTTCCCTTACTGTCTGCGTCGTCTCAGTAATGGACTGCCGCCGCGCTCCCCGGTCAATTGCATGTTCGAAACTGCTCTGAACTTTTTTTCCCTTATTGTCTGCGTCGTCTCAGTAATGGACTGCCGCCGCGCTCCCCGGTCAATTCTATGTTCGAAACTGCTCTGAACTTGTTTTTCCCTTACTGTCGCGTCGTCTCAGTAATGGACTGCCGCCGCGCTCCCCGGTCAATTGTATGTTCGAAACTGCTCTGAAATTTTTTCCCTTACTGTCTGCGTCGTCTCAGCAATGGACTGCCGCCGCGCTCCCCGGTCAATTGTATGTTTGAAACTGCTCTGAACTTTTTTTCCCTTATTGTCTGCGTCGTCTCAGTAATGGACTGCCGCCGCGCTCCCCGGTCAATTGTATGTTCGAAACTGCTCTGAACTTTTTTCCCTTACTGTCTGCGTCGTCTCAGTAATGGACTGCCGCCGCGCTCCCCGGTCAATTGTATGTTCGAAACTGCTCTGAACTTTTTTCCCTTACTGTCTGCGTCGTCTCAGTAATGGACTGCCGCCGCGCTCCCCGGTCATTTGTATGTTCGAAACTGCTCTGAACTTTTTTTCCCTTACTGTCTGCGTCGTCTCAGTAATGGACTGCCGCCGCGCTCCCCGGTCAATTCTATGTTCGAAACTGCTCTGAACTTTTTTTCCCTTACTGTCTGCGTCGTCTCAGTAATGGACTGCCGCCGCGCTCCCCGGTCAATTGTATGTTCGAAACTGCTCTGAACTTTTTTTCTCTTACTGTCTGCGTCGTCTCAGTAACGGACTGCCGCCGCGCTCCCCGGTCAATTGTATGTTCGAAACTGCTCTGAACTTTTTTCCCTTACTGTCTGCGTCGTCTCAGTAATGGACTGCCGCCGCGCTCCCCGGTCAATTGTATGTTCGAAACTGCTCTGAACTTTTTTTCCTTACTGTCTGCGTCGTCTCAGTAATGGACTGCCGCCGCGCTCCCCGGTCAATTGTATGTTCGAAACTCCTCAGAACTTTTTTTCCCTTACTGTCTGCGTCGTCTCAGTAATGGACTGCCGCCGCGCTCCCCGGTCAATTGTATGTTCGAAACTGCTCAGAACGATTTTTCCCTTACTGTCTGCGTCGTCTCAGTAATGGACTGCCGCCGCGCTCCCCGGTCAATTGTATGTTTGAAACTGCTGTGAACTTTTTTCCCTTACTGTCTGCGTCGTCTCAGTAATGGACTGCCGCCGCGCTCCCCGGTCAATTGTATGTTCGAAACTGCTCTTAACTTTTTTCCCTTACTGTCTGCGTCGTCTCAGTAATGGATTGCCGCCGCGCTCCCCGGTCAATTGTATGTTCGAAACTGCTCTGAATTTTTTTCCCTTACTGTCTGCGTCGTCTCAGTAATGGACTGCCGCCGCGCTCCCCGGTCAATTGTATGTTCGAAACTGCTCAGAACTTTTTTTCCCTTACTGTCTGCGTCGTCTCAGTAATGGACTGCCGCCGCGCTCTCCGGTCAATTGTATGTTCGAAAGTGCTCAGAACTTTTTTTCCCTTACTGTCTGCGTCGTCTCAGTAATGGACTGCCGCCGCGCTCCCCGGTCAATTGTATGTTGGAAACTGCTCTGAACTTTTTTCCCTTACTGTCTGCGTCGTCTCAGTAATGGACTGCCGCCGTGCTCCCCGGTCAATTGTATGTTCGAAACTGCTCAGAACGTTTTTTTCCCTTACTGTCTGCGTCGTCTCAGTAATGGACTGCCGCCGCGCTCCCCGGTCAATTGTATGTTCAAAACTGCTCTGAACTTCTTTTCCCTTACTGTCTGCGTCGTCTCAGTAACGGGCTGCCGCCGCGCTCCCCGGTCAATTGTATGTTCGAAACTGCTCTGAACTTTTTTTCCCTTACTGTCAGCGTCGTCTCAGTAATGGACTGCCGCCGCACTCCCCGGTCAATTGTATGTTCGAAACTGCTCAGAACTTTTTTTCCCTTACTGTCTGCGTCGTCTCAGTAATGGACTGCCGCCGCGCTCCCCGGTCAATTGTATGTTCGAAACTGCTCAGAACTTTTTTTCCCTTACTGTCTGCGTCGTATCAGTAATGGACTGCCGCCGCGCTCCCCGGTCAATTGTATGTTCGAAACTGCTCTGAACTTCTTTTCCCTTACTGTCTGCGTCGTCTCAGTAATGGACTGCCGCCGCGCTCCCCGGTCAATTGTATGTTCGAAACTGCTCTGAACTTTTTCCCTTACTGTCTGCGTCGTCTCAGTAATGGACTGCCGCCGCGCTCCCCGGTGAATTGTATGTTCGAAACTGCTCTGAACTTTTTTTTCCCTTACTGTCTGCGTCGTCTCAGTAATGGACTGCCGCCGCGCTCCCCGGTCAATTGTATGTTCGAAACTGCTCTGAACTTTTTTTCCCTTACTGTCTGCGTCGTCTCAGCAATGGACTGCCGCCGCGCTTCCCGGTCAATTGTATGTTCGAAACTGCTCTGAACTTTTTTTCCCTTACTGTCTGCGTCGTCTCAGTAATGGACTGCCGCCGCGCTCCCCGGTCAATTGTATGTTCGAAACTGCTCAGAACTTTTTTTCCCTTACTGTCTGCGTCGTATCAGTAATGGACTGCCGCCGCGCTCCCCGGTCAATTGTATGTTCGAAACTGCTCTGAACTTCTTTTCCCTTACTGTCTGCGTCGTCTCAGTAATGGACTGCCGCCGCGCTCCCCGGTCAATTGTATGTTCGAAACTGCTCTGAACTTTTTTCCCTTACTGTCTGCGTCGTCTCAGTAATGGACTGCCGCCGCGCTCCCCGGTGAATTGAATGTTCGAAACTGCTCTGAACTTTTTTTTCCCTTACTGTCTGCGTCGTCTCAGTAATGGACTGCCGCCGCGCTCCCCGGTCAATTGTATGTTCGAAACTGCTCTGAACTTTTTTTCCCTTACTGTCTGCGTCGTCTCAGCAATGGACTGCCGCCGCGCTTCCCGGTCAATTGTATGTTCGAAACTGCTCTGAACTTTTTTTCCCTTACTGTCTGCGTCGTCTCAGTAATGGACTGCCGCCGCGCTCCCCGGTCAATTGTATGTTCGAAACTGCTCAGAACTTTTTTTCCCTTACTGTCTGCGTCGTATCAGTAATGGACTGCCGCCGCGCTCCCCGGTCAATTGTATGTTCGAAACTGCTCTGAACTTCTTTTCCCTTACTGTCTGCGTCGTCTCAGTAATGGACTGCCGCCGCGCTCCCCGGTCAATTGTATGTTCGAAACTGCTCTGAACTTTTTTCCCTTACTGTCTGCGTCGTCTCAGTAATGGACTGCCGCCGCGCTCCCCGGTGAATTGTATGTTCGAAACTGCTCTGAACTTTTTTTTCCCTTACTGTCTGCGTCGTCTCAGTAATGGACTGCCGCCGCGCTCCCCGGTCAATTGTATGTTCGAAACTGCTCTGAACTTTTTTTCCCTTACTGTCTGCGTCGTCTCAGCAATGGACTGCCGCCGCGCTTCCCGGTCAATTGTATGTTCGAAACTGCTCTGAACTTTTTTTCCCTTACTGTCTGCGTCGTCTCAGTAATGGACTGCCGCCGCGCTCCCCGGTCAATTGTATGTTCGAAACTGCTCTGAACTTTTTTCCCTTACTGTCTGCGTCGTCTCAGTAATGGACTGCCGCCGCGCTCCCCGGTCAATTGTATGTTCGAAACTGCTCTGAACTTTTTTTCCCTTACTGTCTGCGTCGTCTCAGTAATGGACTGCCGCCGCACTCTCCGGTCAATTGTATGTTCGAAACTGCTCTGAACTTTCTTTCCCTTACTGTTACTTGAATTGTTGCTTCCATCCCGGAAAAGCATGACTCTGTATACGCAATTCGAAGTATTTAATTAGATTCTTTCTTCACTCATGTCGTTGCCTTTTAGTATGATATTTGCTGCCCTCTAAATGTTTTGTGTATTCCTCGTTCTGAGCCTATAAACCTCTTCTTATTGTTGTTTCAAGTCAACGCGTCTTCGTCTCATTCTCCACGTTTGCTTACCGGCTACGCCGGGCATCGAACGACCACCCCCTTTTTTGTCATGTCTCGGTGATGACCTCCGGTGATTACCGAGCGCGTGACAGTGGTACAGGAGGTCTTCGCCTCGACGAGTCGATGTGCAGTTCTCCGCACTAGCTGCGTAGGCCTCTAGTAGATTAAGCATGTCTTCTGCCACGGCTCTGAGGTAGAATTTACACGAAGAATTTAACCAGAAACATCCTGTTTCCTCTGTCTGCATGTAAAGAACGAGCATAATGCCATTTCACATAGAGCGAATATACATACTTTGGACTGCCGAATGTTCTGCACGGCGAGGCCGGCGCTACATCTTCGGAGATCGATGCAGGACGTAAGACAGCGTAAATGCTAGGAATGGCTCGCTTGCATTACAGGCAGATCGAGGTGATAGTTTAGTGCGAAGAGAAAGGTGCTTGTGAATGTGCGTATCCCGATGTCAGCTAGTGGATATGGTGCAGTACGTCGCATCGCCTGCAGCTATGTGCGTGACAGCGATGCTTGCAGTACACAATCCTGAGTGAAGACCGTGACCCATGTTAGAACGGATGAACTTTTCGTAACACCTTATCGAGAGTCGCGGCTAGCTGATATTATAGAAGATAACATTCACTCACGCGTAGCAAGCGGAATGCGGCCATACGCGTTCGACGTGCATATAGCCATGAGCCTGTATATCAACGTCCGCCGTATCTTTACGAGAATTACGTCGGACGTACCTTTAAACACTTGGTATTTATGAACACCGGCGCATTAGCTAGGGTCGTTTCTTTTTGTCCCTTGAGCTCCAATGGCGCCTATCAAACTGTTGCTTCTGCATATGTATTGCATCTTTTTATATCTGGCGCAGGTAAATTCTCGTACATTCCAAAGAAACAGCAGCAAAGAAATGCTAGCTGATGCATACCAACTCAGTTTTCATGTGTATGGAGTTGAGCGTCCACAAGTGGCGTTTTATGAGATATACGCCGTAATGGAGTGCTCCGAAAATTTATCGACTGCCTGTTTCACGTGCGCGGATATCGCAAGCTATACAGGCGCTTCAGCTCTATGGGCCGTCGATTAATTCTGTGATAGAAACTATACTTCGTCTCACATGTGCAGCACTGCGAAAGGCAGAGGAGCCCTAGGTGCTTCTCAATACATATGCTGGTGCACCACTGGCGAACCATTCGTCCGACTGTTTACGCCGGAGCGCGATATTTTCGTGTTCTGTTGGGCCTCCTCTTCAGAGGAATAAGTCGCTGTGTGCAAGCTATTACCCTCAACTAGTTGGATCGGTGCGCGTACGCTATGAAGAAAAAGTGCACATGTGCGGCGGTACGGATCCACGCTAGGACCGGGAGTAAACACTACGGCCGACGCTGATGTGTTTCCTAAAGTGGCTCTCAGTGATATCATCAGCTATTTAGTTTATTCCTCCAGCTTTGCGACTTTGGAAGAAATGACATTCAGATCATTAGAGGCGCACAACTATTTCACTAGCGGGTGGGTGAGAAGTCTGACTGCGATGCGCCTGCGAGATGAAAATTACTTCTGCTCGGAGATCTATGCTTTCAAATTAAATTACACGAAATGGTTTACACGAATGAATCTCCACGACGTGAAGAAAAAAAAGTTCTCGCTGTGACGGCAGCACTGTTAATTACGAGAAAGTATCGGACGTCCGCGAGCCGAAATTTGCGGCTGCGAAACATGCAGTTAACAAAGATAAGCCCTGCATGTCCGCCTACATAGCCATTTAATTTTATTACTTTCAAGGCTGCTCAGGCGTTACACAGAGGGGGAGGACAAAATTAACAAAAGGAAAAGCGTAGTTACAGCACACGAAAACAAGCATCCTTGGATGTGTGACGATGGAGACGACGGAGGACGGGTTGTTCCAGTTCGGCGCAGTTTTGAGCATAGAAGAAGCAGGGATGATTTTGGAGATAAGGAAATAGTAAAAAAAGTGACTGCTTGTGGTCACTCTCAACAAAACATATTTTGTGAAAAAGCACTGAGGTTTAAATGCAATGTTGAATGGAAAGTTCTGTAAGATAGTTTTCACTGAACAGTGGATACTTCATTCATCCACGACCAGTTTATCTGCTGTACATGTACCTATTTTGCTCAAAAACAAAAGTGCTCCTTTGTGTAAGCCAAATAATTTTATTTGCAGGTCAATCACTCTCAAAGGCTCAGCGACAGCCCTGAAAAAAAAAATCGATTTGCGCAGTTAAATCAAATGCGGCGGTTGCTGAAGTAGGCGTGTTCAAATGGGATCAAATATGAAGTAGGCCCTGCTTCACTTAAAGAAGCAACACGGCATCAGACAGCGTCCAAACATAGCAAAATTTATGAGCGTCCTATAGTAGAGCAATGTGTATTCACTTCATTCAGCTTTCGCTTTCCACTTCTTTGCAAAACAAGTTCACAGTAGATGCAAGCCACATACCAAAGTGCGCTCCGCACACTCGTAAATTAGACTTATTGGGGTCCAGATAAGCTCGATTAATGAGCCAGCCACACCGTGCGCCTTGGTCCGTTCGCACATGATGATTCTCGGCAAGCGTTGGCTTCTTCTTTCGCCTCGAACTTCGGCCAAATATAGCGCAAGAAACCATTTCGTAGCTGCTGAAAGACGCAAACAAACACGAAGCAATCTGACTCACGTAGCGATGCACAAGCGTTCGGTACGGCAGTGGTTCTCCAGCATTGCCGACTAGCCGACTCGCGTTCCGCACTCACCGGAAGTGACGTCAGTGCAACCTATGTATAGGGGTATTCACTGACGCGCGGTGCATTGTGGGTAATTGAGGCGCAGTCGGCCATTTTTGTGTCCGCGGAACGAACAGGGCGAACGTACGTACAAGTGCTGTCGTGCGGTTCTACAAGCAGTGGCATCCGCAGCTGTGTTGTTTATTGAGCTATCGTAGACTGTAGTAGACGCGTGCGCAGTGTAAACAACGGAAGCCGAAGAGCTGCGCGAACGACTTCGGCATTTTAAGGTTCCGGAAGTACACACGAACAACCCCACTCGAACGAGACATCTCACCGAGATGCGACGTCACGTATGGCTGGCACGGCTCAACCGCACAAGTATCATGGAATATGATAAATGTATGTCAAAATGGGCTGGACTGGAATCTTGCGGATGTGCCCTACTAGCCACCTCTTGTCACTATCCGTGCACGAGTGCTCTTCACGCACTCGGAAGACACATTCCCGTAAAAAGAGCTGCGCGACAATGTATCGCTTCCAGTAATGCGCATGCATGCAGCGCGCCGCCAACACCTCCTCGTCGTGTTTTGCTGCAATAAAATCCTTCAAAGAGAACTCGCTAAACTTTGTGTTTGCCGTACTTGCCTCATTCGATCAGAAGAAGTAGGATGTTCGCATCGTCTGTGTCGGCTGCTAATCAAAGCAGACCGCATGCAGATTCGGCGAAGGAACGTAGGCAGGCAGAGTTGTTTTGCGGAAGGTTTGAAGAACTTTATAAACTTATTTATCTCTAATAACAAATCAAGTTTAGCTTGGCCAAAACTGCGTTGTATTTCAAGAGTTTGCTGCAAAAAGTGTTTTCGAGCGCGCAAGGCAACGAGGTGGCGCCACCGGTGTCATCGCTGTGGGCTGTGGCAGCGGTTTCTTTTGCTTCCTTACCGCCACAGACGATGCAAACATCCAACTGCTGATCGATTGGGGCAATACACCAAACAAGTTTTGTATAACCGACACTGACTACCAAACGCCATTTCTATGCAGAATATCAGCTACAAAAACTCAGCGGTTTAGTTGGTATAAACGTTGGGCGGCACTCACGTAATTGCACAGAGCGAGTTCGTCTGCTTCAACCGCGGCTCTTAACCCAGCCGCTTGTAACGTAGTTGCGTTCTTCGAGTGGTCAGTAGGCTTGCGAGTGGTTTCTTGTGACGAAGCTCGTCCGTAGGACAAGGAATTCATGAATGTCGCAGATATGTATGCGTGGGCACAGGCCGACGCTTACCGTGCATATCGACTGCAAACGGGTCGGTACCAAAGTTTTATTTCGTACAGGTCTCTGTCCGCATCGCACAGAATTTGCCGATAAATCGAACTGTCACTCATGATACCGATTGAGTTTTCATAACAACGGTGCTGGCATGATGCAGAGTGACAGAGCAAACGGACGAGCACGAACAGCTAAGCTAACCGCCGCCCCGTACTAGTACTAGTCAGAACAGGACGCAAAGATGGCGTCGGCTGCATACTGACGTCAGCTGTGACGTCACATGAATACCCCCCTATAGACCAACACCGATCTGCGGCGTAAGCGCGATGCGGTGGCGCTTCGGTCGCCAGGCTGGGCCGGTTGGGGCTGAAAACTAGGCTTAGTGCCTATAGGAATACATAGAAACCGAAAAACTTCGAAGCAATTTTCTAATTTCACGGCGCAACTATGATCTCATTATTCGGTACAGAGCAACCATGAGCATCCTAGAACAGATCACGAAAATATGAAATCTCATAAAGGGACACTGCAGCACTTTTTGCAAAAGTTGGGCTTTCAGCAGACAGCCTAGTTTTTCATGCTGCGTGCTCTAATATCAGATTAAAATTAGGCAGAAGAAAGCAGAAATAGCCTTTTTTCAGCAGAGATACGCAGCCCGCGCGACGGGGCTCACCGCGGGTCGCGCCGCCGCCCGTGATTGGCCAAGGCGTCGCGTGACGACATTCTGAGGAGCGGGAAAGCTGCCGATGCGGCTCCTTCGCTGCGCTGGGTTGATCGCAGCTCTCTGCGGCTTTGTGAATGTCATTATGGCATGCCATTTCCACACGAATGACCATCGGGATTTTTACATATCCGTACAAGATACGCCCACAAACGATACACTTCCGTTGTGGGGAGCGTAGGTTTGGCATGAAAACTTGCTTTAGTTCCAAACATTTTGAAAAATAGTGTGTGTCATTATTAGCAGAAACTACATGGCCCTCAACGAAACCTCGGCCCACATTTTCCTGGGAAGGAAGGGCAGCGAACAATGCCCTAGCCGACTACCTCCATCTCAGGCCTCTCGCCCCGCCTAAAAGGTCATTGTTGTGAAAAATGAACCCAAAGCTTGGTGTACCAAATCCTGCTTTGAATGCCAGTCGTGGCACCTTGGGAAGACGAAGAATGTTATAGAAAGGCTGAAGCAGTACACAGCTACCACCAGACAAATGAACAATAAGCGAAGCGCGGTTGCGGAGCTGTGCAATGCATACGAGGCATTGACGGGGCCATTGTGCTGGAGACCAAGTCAAATGAGCGCAGAATGCTGCTTGAGTTATACATTTAGCAGACGTTGAAAGCCTTTCCTTTTTATCGTGCTGTCACAATACACGTTTAGTGAATTGACGGTTGACGTATGTTGAAAGCCAAGCTGCAGCTCCTCCGCAACCATACCTTCATGAGAAAGCCGTGCTCCGAAATGTGTTTTCTTACAAGAGCTTCGTCGTTTTCATTTCCAACTTAATGTGCATCCCCAAACAAGACAGGGCTATGTAGAATGACGAAGCAGCAGCGGGTGCAAAATCGCAAAGCCATGTATGAATAACTTTGATGATTGATTGCTTGGACGCACCGAAGGAAGCCTCGCTCTTCGTGCTCCTTACCTGAATGCACTTCTACCCAGCTGAGCGATACACTCCTTATCCTCTAATAATGGTCCCGTAAGGGTTCCACGAACATATCAGGCACGTGCCGTGCTGGAAAAGATCTCGCAGTCTTCACAACCTAGGTTGACACAGCAGTGGACTCTTCTTAATCATCTGCTAGTTCCTAAAAATCATCACCGCGTGTTACTGATGCGTTGTCCTTGTTTAGCACAGAAGCCGTCGCGCGAAGCTTTCGCGCAAAAAAAAAGAAAAAAAAAAGAGACACGCGAATACAACCATGCGCCGATGCTGTCTGATCGTCCCATCATGTGATAGCAGTCCATGAACGGGTCGCAGATGACGGTCCCGACTGTTTTGTACAAGGAAACAGAAGGAACCGTGTCATGGTTCAGCCATGCCTTTGTATCAAAGCCCTATAGAAATCGCATTAGAAACAAATTTCATGTGGTCACAGTTACGAAAACGCTTCGAGTAGAATGTTTCCTTTGGCCGGCTTGAATTTATCTCTTCTCAGCAACACCACATTGCGCCGCGAGCTTTTAATACAATGGAAGATTACATCGTCGCGTCCACAGCGGTTAGTGCATCCGTACACATGCAGAGCTGTGTTGTATCATGTGCACAGCACTAAGTTGACGTGTTTTGTACGTCCACAACGTACGCAAAACGAGGAACAGCGCACGCCGAAAACCCCCTCCGCTGGCTCTGAATGCCTCCGGCTACTAACGGTGACGTCACGACGGGAGGAGAAGTGAGGTTTCTCCCTCCGATTTCCTCCTCTGTAGCAGTCGTGCGGGGCGCGGGAAATTTGAAGTGCGCGCTTTTAGTCGCCGATTGCGCAGGTGTTTTATGTATAATCGAAAAAATAACTTCACAGGCATGATCAACAAATAATATACTTCAAAAGCCTATAGTACTGGTACATTTGAAAACCGCTGCAGTGTCCCTTTAACGAGGTGAAGTGTTTTTAAAATACCGCGAAAGATAAGCGGGTGCGAGTTGGGAGGGCGACATATAGAAACACACGTAAACACAACTTACCGCAACATTTTACTCGGTTAAGCAGCGTTGAACCCTTCTCAATTTTTGGTGAACGTCTTGTATCACGCCCCGACATCATGTTGCATGGCACACTACATTCCCCTGCAAGTACTGCAAGTCTGACGACTTGTGAGTTCGTTCACAACACGATAAACTGACCGCGCACAGTTGCAGACGGCGATGTACCACGGGCGCTGTCACTAGCATGCGCTTCGGAGCTGGAGGCGGCCGTTGTGGGTATCGCCAGCTGCGCTGTCGTCTGCTGCAATGCGCCTCTCGTTCGGTCCGTATTGTCGTACGGCGTGTGACAAGTTAACTGCCTTTTAAATGTAATTCTGTCTAGGATGAATCACTTGAGGGACAGTATTATCAAGTTAATTTACTCCATGCGGCAGCATATCAGACTGTAAACAAAACTACGTAATAAGGGGGCCCTCGCGGCGCCACAGCCAACTGGGGGGTAAAAATTAGGGTTAGCGCCCATAGGAATGCATGACACTGAAAGATTCCAAAGCAGTTTTCTCTTTTCACGGTGTACCTATGATTTCGTTATTCGGTGCAGAGTAAACATGAACATCCCAGAACAGATTGTGAAAGTATGAAATCTCATGACCGAGGCGAAGTATTTTTAAAACACCGCGAAATATATGGGGGTGCGAGTTGGGAGGGTGACCCATAGAAAAACATGTAAACACAATTTACCGCAACGTTTTCCTCATTTCGCAGAGCAGGCACGTTCGCCAGCGCTTTGAATAAGTGTGTTACAAAGTATGCTGCGTCAGTGCGGAGGCAATTTTCTTTTAAAGCACCCCGAATAATCTGTGTAGTGAATCCGGACACCCCCAAAAGGCTCACTGCAAGCTGGGTGTAGCGAATGGCGCAGTTTTGTTTACAGTCTGATATGCGGCCGCATAGGGTAAATGAGCTTGATAATACTGTCAGTCTAGTGATACATCCTGGAGAGAATTACATTTAAAAAGCAGTTGCCAAAAGCTATACAACAATATGGACCGAACGAGAATATCGCATTGCAGCAGACGACGGCGCAGCTGGCGATACGCACAGCGGCCGCCTCCAGTTCCGAAGCGACGACGCCGGTGGTGCACGGTCGTCTGCAACTGTGCGCGGTCAGTTTATCGTGCTGTGAACAGTCCCGTAGATCGTCAGCAATGTAGGACTATGTGAAAAGCTTGTCGGAATCGGATAAACAGCGACACAATGGAAAGCTGTACATCGACGGCGTTGTGCACCCGGACCCATTTGCTATGCCTGAAACACATTGGGAAGTCCTCCGGAACTCCTTCGGACCACCATCGGGCATGGCAAATATTGTAGTGTATTTCATTTTTTTCTCCGAGTCGCATCACGGCAGAGACCGAGCAGGCATACAATTATTTTGAATCAAGTGGGTGCGGCGCAAGGTGATCAACGGGCCAGTTAACAATTTCTTTTCTTTTCCCCCGTGGTATCGCTATATCATTCTGCGCTTTCTGTGCGCTTTCCTTGTCTTTCTTTCCGTACGGCGCAGACCATGCAGCGCTTGCACGGACGTCGGAATATAGAGCCTGTGAAAATGACTTGCTCACCACATGCATGTATCGCGGCGCAACTCACATGGATTCATTTTCATATTTACCGCCTCTACTTAGCCACGATTGATGTTTTCAGAACAGAATGATGTCCTGCCCGTTATGTTGCGTTTTATTCATCTCAATTTACAAAATGAACCGTGTCTCGACGGCACCTTTACTGGTTTACGCAGCCCATTCGCGTGGACAGAACCTTGTATTTTTTTTTGTTTACTTCCGCCATGTAACATGATGTCGGAGTGTGGTACAAAACGGTGACAAAAAAAAAGCCGCTTGGGCGACTCGCCTCATATAGACGGAAGGGGGGCGGGGGGGGGGGGCGGGGTTGTCTGGAAACGCGCCGCACATATTTATTGATAAATATGGTTTACAGATGTTAGACACGAATTGTTGTTGCATACGCCAATTCATGGTCTTAAAATAATACACCATCTCTTAACAAACGACTGCTTTTGTAGGCGCAAAGTCAGCTTCTTTTCGAACGGTTCTTTACATATATTTTGTATAGGCCGCCCTACCGCAATGCATTTCTAACTTGGATCCTAGACAACGAAGGGTTTTAAAACTAGATTGCCTCCGCAATCACGCAGCATACTTTGTCACACACTTCTTCAAAGCGCTGGACAACGTTCAACGACCGGCCACCACTTCTGGTGCTCGGCGCAGCAAGAAAAATGTTGCGGTAAGTTCTGTTTACATGCATGTGTTTCTACGGGTCGCCCTCCCAAATCGTACCCTCATACGTTTCGCGGTGTTTTAAAAATATTTTGCCTTGGTAATAAGATTTCAAACTTTTACGATCTGTTCTAGGATGTTCATGGTTGCTCTATGCCGAATACCGACTTCATAGATACCCCGTGAAACTAGAAAACTGCTTTAGAATATTTCGCTCGCATGTATTCCTATGGGCACTAAGCCTACTTTTCAAACCCAGCCGGCCCAGCCTGGCGACAGAAGCGCCACTGCATCTTGCTTTCGTCACACATCGGTGTCGGTCTATAGCAACGTTACTATCTAGTAACGTTGGTCTATAGAATGGGCTCCTACTGTCACCCCCCCCCCCCCTTCCCAAATTTGGGGGGCGAGAGGCGCGTAGGAGCACAATTGCCTATTGTAGTGCGCGTGATCCTGATTGGACCGGGGTGCCTCTGCCTTTCGCAGTGCGGCAAACATTTTGTGAGACGAAGTGTATGTTTTCGGGCTCAGCAGTCAAGAGCCATAACCTCAGAGCCACCGCTGGAGGGCACAACCCCTTTTCGCTATTTATATTAAATTCAGCAAATATTCAACAAATATTAACACAGCAGCCAGCTCTCGCGAGTTTTGCAGGGACCAGACGAGTATATTTATTTTGGTAATATCGGTGTGTGCGAATTAAACCGCTGCTTCCGTTTGGGCCAGGTCATAGCATGTAATGAAATCGTGTTTGTTCCGTCTGAGGTAGATACTAACAGCAAAAAGCTATTACCTCGCTGCACCGTTTTGCACGCCGACGTCTCTCTGAAGTAAGGAACGGATTGGTCGTCCCTGTAGTTGTACTTAGATTCTCTTAAAGAAAAACCGAAAGGCAAAGACGAACCCCTGCTGGCATAAAAAAGATGTTTTGACTTTGACAAACTTCACCAAACTTCATTATCACAAACTTCACCGCGAAGCTCATGCCCCCCCCCCCCCCCCCCCCAAAAAAAAAAAAGCCTTCACTGCTGCGCATAAACAGCGATTTACAGTTCATAATCTGCATATAGACTACCCTAGTACCCTAGTATATTGCGTCACTGAGGGAACAGTGCACTAAAATTGCTGTATTACTCCGTGGAACAGGGACAAATGTGCGTATTGATGCACAGCACGTACCTACATGCGTAGGTGGTAGAGACAGTTAACAACAGAATTGAAGAACGCTCGCTCACAAGCACATGCTCAACGACAGGTGCTTGTGCAACCCGCAGTCCCCTGGCCGCGCGCGCCCGACAGATGGCGCCTGGTGTCGAGAGTAAAAGAGCGCTAGCAGGCCGCGTGCGAGGGTAAAAAAATTCGGTCGTTCTTTCTTTTTCAAAGCTATTCTTTTTTTTTCATTTTGTATGTGCACGAAAACAGGACTAGAGTGATTTTCTGGGTGCCATAATTGCATATTATCGATTGCTTAAGCACGAAGAATGAACACTATTTAGAATGAAAGCCTTTTCTTTGACAATTAAGTTATTGTCAAACTATAATGCATTGAGATTAAATGGCTTAAGTAGCGCATATCTCTGGGTATATAAAGTTGCACGTTGCAAGAATGTTCCTGCTTATTGAAAGAAAAAAAGGTTTGTTCTCAGATTAGTGTAATTTCACAAAGTTGTTGACTTAAATTTTGACGCTTATATGCTTATATACCTTCGATTGCGCACCCCACTTGCAGCCTGTTCGCGTCAGCAGGCCGCGTCCGCACACCGCGTCAGCAAAATCGTGTCCGAAGCAGTTGTGAGTAATTGAGAAGTCGTTGTGGTTAATGATCCGTTTGTATCAGCAGCGCACACAATAAGGAAAAAAAGAGAAGGTGATTGGACAGAGCGCTCTGCCCTATCGCCTTCTCATTTTTTCCTCATTGTGCGCGCTGCTGATACAAATGGATCACAACCAACTAGCCTGGCAGTTCGGGTTATTCGAGGCTATTTAGTTGTGTCAATCAAAAGAGGGTGACGTAATATTGTGCCCAAAAATATTTAAGCCAATTAGTTAATTAGGTAATTAATTACGGGCAAAATGTAAAAGTTGTCGGCAACAGTTGTGAGTAATTGAGAAGTAGTAGAGGTTAATGAGTGGCGTCAATCAGGAGAGGGTGACGTAACGTTGTGTCTGAAAAATAATTAGGCCAATTAGTTAATTAGGTAATTATTAGAGGGAAAAATGTAAAAGCAAAGGCGAAAATGGTCTTTTTAGCCAATAGCTTGGGGCCACATTTGAAAATATCAAATAATAAAATAGTTAATTAAATCAGCCAATTAAGGTGACGTCAAGAATGTGACGTCACGCAACCTGAAGTCGAGCCAAAAAAGGGCATAGGAACGAATTAGCGCGCAATTCGAAAGTGCCAAAGACTAAAGTAGTTAATTAAGGCAGTTAGGGCATGTTAGGGTGCGTCAAAGATGTGACGTCGCGAAACAGGAAGCAGAGCCGAAAAAAGGGCATAGGATGGGATTGGCGCGCTATTTGAAAGTACCGAAGCCTAAAATGGGTAAACAAGACGTGAATTAATGTGACGTCAAGAATATGACGTCACGCAACCGCAAGTAGAGCCGAAAAGGGCATGCGAAGGGATTGGCGTGCAATTTGAAATTACCAAATACTAAAATGGGTCAAGAAGTGAATTAAGCAACTAGAAGCAACAAACAGCAGCATTGCAAATTACCAGTGCGACGGGGAACAACATCGAAAGAGGAAGAACAAGGACAAGCGCTGCTATCAACTGAAAGTTTATTCTAAGAAATACAGAAACGAGCAACCCAGGTGCATTGTGGAATGTGTTGAGGCCCTCAAGAAGTGTGAAGGAGGGCCTGTCAGAAGGTGGGCTTGATCGATTTCCTGACGTCCGCAGAAATGCGTGTGGCTGTTTCGGATAAAGGGTATTTTGTTATGTTCCCAGAGAATCTTTTCCGTGAGAAGGCTATGGATTCGATTACCAAGAATTTTAAGCCTGTGTGCAGCAGTGCCTTGAAACAAAAAACTGAAGCGTTAAGGCTGTTAGGATAAATGGAGTTGAACAAATTGCACGCCTCCATTAAAAAGACGAAGGGAAATTTTTTTAGAAGTATTTTTTTTCTGCTAAAACACATAAAATTAGCATTCCCTTCCGTTCCATTGTCACTGAACGGCGAACCCGGCAACATGTTATCTCAAGTTTTTTGCAAAGTAATTTATGTTCACTTTCCGCAGAAGATCCTTTTCTCGTACCTAATTCAGTGGAACTTGTGGAATTCTCTAAATGCAATAATCCTGGTGTGTGTGGCATGTTCAGTATTGATGTGCAGGATTTATTCTATTCCTGATCGCATAGTAGGCTCCTCCAGTTTGTTAAAAAAAATGTATAGAAAAGGAAAATGATGAAGATGCATTCATTTTAAAGTGTGGTGTACCTGGTGGCTCCTTTTTAGAGCTGTTGTCTTTTTATCCTAAAGCCACATTTGATGAATGGGAGGATAGACTATACAAAAATCTGGGGTGTGCATTGGTCTAAAAGTGGCTCCAATTCTTAGCAACTTATTTCTCTCTTACGGGGACAGATCCATTATTGACAAATTAGGCAAATATATAAAAACGTATTCCGATATGTAGACGATTATCTGGTTTTTGTTGAAGCCCAGGACTTGTATTGTCAAGTGGATAATGTTTTAAAAACATTTGTAGACTGGGTATGGGTTGAAATTTACGTTTGAATTACACCAGGGAAACCAGCTTCAATTTTTGGATGTAAGATTGGAAAAAAAAAAAGTAGGTTCACGCAGTGGCGTCGAGAGGGGGGTGCGGTCCGCACCGGGTGCAACGCTCAGGGGGGTGCAGCAGTCAGATGGGGGAAGGGGTGGGGGGCGAAATAAATTTTGTGTAATGACAAGAAAATGCGCGCATTTGTGGAGACATTGAATGACAAGTGTGATCCCCTCGTAGAACGAATTATTCGGTTGGGAGGAGCGCCTGAAAACGCATTCCTTAGTTTATGCTAGAAACTGCCCGCCATTTTAACGTTGGACCGGGCCTATGTACGTGCGTGTACCCTGCGCGGGAGCATGATAGACAACAGGCTGCGCCGCCGCATCGCCTCTTCTTGTTTATGTGCAGCAGCACCTTACTCTCCGAAGCTAAGACCGCCGCATCCCTCCAGCAGTCTTTTGTATTTTGGCTTGTTCATTTATCTCTCGCTCCTCGGCCCAGTCACACATCCGCCTCACACTTTCAAAAGGCACAGAATGTTGCTCTGGGGATGGCAAGTCTGATCGCTACGCGCTGACTAGAACAAAAAAAGAATGAGAAGGAGGGCACCTGTGTTGTTCAGTTCTTGACGAAGTCAGTTCAGCGCAGCTGTATTTGTAGACAAAAAGACTATCCATTGACAAAGTAGTAGCAAAGTTAGAGTTTTTTCTCGAAAAGGAACGTGGTCATCTAGTGGAAAATGCTTTTGAGCAGGCGCTCATAAAATGCAATGAACTTAGAATTGCAGTTGAAAGGCATGTCAGGTTAAGGAAGAGGATGGCAGGTGAACAAGCCAGAGATGGGACTTTCGTTGCAGAAAGAAAATAAGAGGGCGTTGCTGGAGTAGATTGATAGATTTTATGCCTACCTCTGCACAAGATCCAAAAGCGATTCGAGATGTGGCAGCTCTGTTTGGACTTGTTGAAGCAAACCTTCTTTATTCAACTGAGGAAGAGCTCAAAGTTTCTATTCCGAAACTTACCGAATTCTATGACGGACTGTCCGACACCGCTCTTTTTATCGAAATTCCTAGGATGAGGATACACCTCAAAGCAGCCGCAATCGCCCTCGAAGTCACCTACAGTTAGGCAGCATTGAACTTCTTGGCATTCACTACGGAGTGGGATTTCGTAGACTCCCTTCCCAACCTGTCATTAGGGCAGTAGATTTTATCACGGTATGTGTGGCTGTGGCATCATGTGAGAGAAGTTTTTCTGAGCTGAATATAATAAAAAGCTTTTTCAGATCTACAATGGGTCAGTTTAGGCTATCAGATCTGGTATTATTATTGATTGAAAGTGAGCTGGCAAAAACCACCAATTTTGATCAAGTGATCAGCAGCTTCGCAGTCTGGAAGCCAGGAAAGCAAAATTTTGATTTGAGTTTCAATTTTTCTTTACATGCCGTGAATATCTGCTTTTAATTTAACCGTAACATTGTTTTCTTTGCAATTTCCGTGAATAAAAGGGCTTTTTATACGTTCGAAAATTTTGTAACAGTAGAACCTCGGTTATACGAATCTCACGGGGTCGCGAAAGATTTCCTATCACCCGAAAACGAAAGAGAATAAGTTTGCAGAATAGTGAGAAAGACAGTTGCGCGGAGCTTTTGACGTCCGAGAAGAGTTATTACGGTTGCGCGGTCACCACTCGTGGCGCGACAGGCAATCGCGACGTGGGCGTCGTGCCTCTACGGACTTCTCGCGGTGCGTACAGCGTTACTATATAGGCTTAGGATGACAAAAGATGGCGGCCGAGCGGCACCGCAGACTGCTCGCGAAGCGTACAGCGCGCGACTATAAAAGTCGCCAACTCTACGATGCGCGGACCACGCATCACCGCAAATGGCTCGTAATGCGTACTTTTAGGGCGGCTGGTGATCGCGTAGTGCTCAAGGTTGCGGTCGCAGTTCGCGCATTCAAGCTCGTAGTGGCGCGAGAAAGTGGCAGGATTATCCAAAATTTTGCGCATTGTACACAATGCATTCCGGCCGGGGAATTTCGCGAATTCGTATCATCCCGAAATTCGTATTAACTGTATTCGTATCACCAAAATTTTACTTACATAGGTCAGTTCTTGATTGTACTTTCGCCTTGCACTCTTTGCGTGAATGCCCGCTTTTAAAATAACCCTGATAATTTTGTTATAATTCACATGAAGAAAAGTGGCCTTAAGTGTTCAAATTGTTTATATCGGTCGGCTCTTGTTTGTTTAACGAATGCGTTCGAGGGATACGTGTAAGCCTTCTAAATTTTGTGTATGCGACAGACATAATTATTTGCTCCTTGTTACTTTTGCAAGGGTCGTGTTTTCTGGCATGTTCATTAAGGCTCTGATTAACGGCTTGTCTGTTTCATGACTTTAGTTATATGCTGTGCATTCCATTTGTCCTTGAGTTATAGATTTGCCTCTCTAGTTCTCATTTGTCATTCCTATGCATATTCCTACGTGCGTGAAAACGTGCATAGTCTGGCAATGTTTGTATTCACCATTCCTTTCCTCTGAGCCATTATTACCGGCATAAGTGCAGTTGTTTATGTGACCAGTTTAATAAGCACTAACCTAAGGATGTCACAGGAAGGCGCTTCTATACGGGTTACCACGTTTTCTTTGCTGGTTCTTTTTGATAGTCTCTATATATGTATGCGAAGTTGCATTGCTACTTCGTTATAGCCATTGCAGCATTTACACATCCTTGTTACATTTGTGCGCATACGGCTACAGTGATTACACGCTTAATGTTTACACATTGCATAGTTCAGAGGCCACTTTGTTCTTATGGTCTGGTACTGGACAATCACCTGTCTTAAGCCTCTTGCACAGAATTTTCTCGCAACTTACACGTGCTAATGTTTCTGCTTTTTTCGTATATATATGCTTTTGATGTGATGTTTTACTGAATTATCATTCGTGGGTGCCACTCGCACTGCGTGATTGGGTGCAAAGCGAACTTCAACGCAAACGGAGGTAGAATGGAAGTTGGGGTGCAGCGCCTCCGCACAGGGTGCGGGTGACCGACGCCACTGCGGAGCACATTTGTTGGTCGGCGGTCAGAGAAGCCCTTGCTTAGTTATCGTTCAGGTCATTCAAAGACAGTAAAATGTGGCATTGCAGTGTCTGTTTAGGTTCTGTTGTTACAAAATCATGTATTCACGCTATAGACAGCAGTTTCAAACAACAGGTCCAAAGGTTAAGGTTAGCGGGCTTCCGGATGCATGCGATAATTCTATCTAGCAATAAAATCCTAAGAAAGATTAAGTCTTTTGGTAGAGATGATACACAGGTCCATATCAGTAGCGATAGAAACAAGTATGCGGTGATCCAGTATATAGGCTTCCAAAGCACTGTCAAGCGGCGCTGCTGCTCCTGACAGGGAGCGCCATCTCTGACGGAAAAATAGAGACTGGGGATAAGCGCGGCGGCACCACATAGGCATCCCGTGCAAGTTTTCTTCTTTCGCTCGCTCGCTTCCGCGCACGTGCAGACGTCTCGCGCTGCTTTGTCGCGCGGACAGAAAAGCACACACTGGATGCCGCCGGCTCAGCTCGCTTGCCTTCACGGCGTGCGCCGTGTGCTTTCTCTCGCACCAGCACGCACCTTGACGCGCCCCCGCAGGCGCACCGCGACATACCACCTGCATTCCGTCTTGATTGGGCAACCTGACGCGTATTTTCATGAATGATACTTAATTATAGGCGGGAAACTTTTTATTCGCGTCTGCATTGTAGAACAGGCAGCAGACGGGGAGGAGTAAATAGAGAGATTTAGCTTACCGGAGACGTATGACGTCTCCCAGAGACGTACAGACGTAGACGTATCGGAGGCCTACTGCGCATGCGTGCAAATTGATGTAGACGTATTCGGCTGACACCGGGCAAAACACGTTTTAGCTGTACGTATCGCCCATGCGTAAGACGGATCGCTAGACGTACATGCAGATGATGATGATGGCTATCCAATAAAAAAGATAGAAGCTATTTGTAATAAATAATTCAAATAGTGTCACAAAAATGTCACATGCAGATCCCCCGAAGTCATCATGTTGACGTGTTAGCTGTGTTTTGAATAATTATTAATTTGAGCTCACTTTTAACCACTTTGCCACCTGCAGCAAGCCTGAACAATCCAAGCCTAGCTGCATTAAATCCGTTTGTTTTGGTGCTCGCATGGAGGAAGGAAACAACTGCTCGTGTTTGCTGGTGTTCGGTCGTGTGCTAAAATTTGCTCGTGCTATCGGTGCCACCTGCCCACGTTACGTTACATCATGCCGACAGCATCCTTCACCCTTCACGACAGGCAGCTTTTAAGCACCCTATCATGGGATGAAATTGAAGACATGCATACATTTCAACGGGAGCGCGATATTCCAAAGCCTCGAAGGAACTTACGTGAGCGTGGTACCCTTCAACATCGGCGCCAACAACAACACAGTGTTCAACAGGATTTTTAGATTCTAGAAAGAGGATTTCGGAGAGCTGCAGTTAGCCCTCCTAATTCCAAATGAGGTCATCAGCACGCAGCGTGTCAGGGTCTCCGGCTCCGAGGCACCTTGGCACAGCTCGATTTTTACTTCGGTCATCTACTCTTCGATATGACAAGTGGCTTGATCTGCAAGCTCTTCAGCGATTCTCCGAAATAAGTAGCGCATGGTGTGGCGGCTGTGGTCGCTTGACGGTTACAAGCGAAATTATTGATAGCAGTGCTTTGTGTCAAATAAATATGCCCACCGAAACATGTAAAGCAAAGCTGACTGGCTGTGGCGTTTCAGTAGTCATCTTTGAATGCGAATTAGCGCTAATCCTGAGTTTCAGAGCTTATCAAAACAGTAACACTTGTGCGACCGCTTATAGCGCTTTAGAATTAAAACAAACAAACAAACAAAAGGCCGGAGCGGATTTAAAGCGATAAATTCCTTGTGAGGAGCGGGGCGGGATGTCGTATCATCCCGCGTGCACAATGCTACGCACTCTCGCGCTATTCATTGCACATCATCCCCATCAGCTTCCATGTGTGCATAAACGCTACCGAGCCTTCTACTCGATATAACTACGTCAAACCACTACCATTTTGTAGTCGAAAGGCACCAGCGCTCATGCTCCTAGGGATGATGGCATGGGGCCAATGCTCTCTGGCGCGTAACGGCGTTGTGTCTTTCTAGAAGGCGAGCAGTTTTGGCTACTGTAAAACATAATATACATTAACGATTGCAGTTGACTCGTGCCCAGTCACCGAGCGTCTGCTGTAATCATTCAGTTTTTCTTTCTTTTTTTGCGTCAATTAACTTAGGCACACTTGTGCAAAGGCATATATATATATATATATATATATATATATATATATATATATATATATATATATATATATATATATATATATATATATATATATATATATATATATATACCCCTGCTCACCAACTCGGTTGTAGAGCTTTGCGAAGGTGCTCTCTTGTCGACATCGAATTTAGTAAAACTGTTTAACGTCCCTAACGCAACCAGTGCTATGTTGCTTTTCGATCTTGCCTACTAGCACAGCACAAGGTCATCAACATAAACACTAGCACACTTACAAGTCAATATTTTTTTTTATTAAATTAGGAGTCTACGGAAACACAAACTGAGAAATAGGCAAAAGGTTATCAGCACAAGTTATTTTCTAATTTGCTTCATGTATTAGAAATACTCAACACAGAAATTTCATAAAATTTTATGCAATAATTAGAACAATGAAAGCAATTTTGGATTTGGCCCTTATCGATATGAAAATCTATATTTGAGCCTACTTTGACTGAATGAAATTTTTTTCTGTGTCGTTTCTAGTCTCTTTGTGAAAACAATACCTGTAAATGATCATACTGTGAATACAGCTGATGAAGAGCTGTGATATTCATTGTCACACTATCAGCAGCACTGATTTGCTCTAAAGTGAGCAAATAAATGCTTAGTGGGCTTCTGCTTCAAGCAAAGATGTTAGGCTATTTTCTATTGGTAGACAATAGTTGGAATGTGTTTAATGAAGAGCTATTTTAATTCAGTGCACCATTGTATTGCCGGGGAATGGTAGATGCACATAGGATGCAAAGCGACAAGACAGCGACAAATATTGTCGTTTCTTGCCAGTTTCGGCTATTTGCTTATGTTGCTAAATGCAGAAAGCCGCTGCCAACAGGCTAAACTGAATGTAGTCTTTTATAAGTTATTTTGCTAGCTTTATGCACAAATTGCTTCGTCTGCTGCAGGTCTATGTTCCCAGTGTTTTTATCTTCTGGCTTCAGATTTTCCTGTGATTTCTTCGTATCCTAGGCAGTGATAAGGAAGTAGCTATGGAGAAGCAATAATTGAATTTACACTCGCAGTAGTCCACTCTATCATGCTAAAGCTGAGAAAGAAAGCTGTCAAGAATAAAATAGATTTGGCTCATTTCCATCTGCACATCAGCAGAATCTGGCTCATTTTTTATTTGACACATGATTTCTGCGCAATTCCTGGTCTTTATTTACATCCTTACTGTCTCAAACCATTTGCAAAAGTGAGATGTATATATGATCTCTCAATTACAAAAAAAAAAGAAAATAACCTAATGTAGGTTTCTGAATTTCGCTTGCTGTGAAAAAAAAATCAAGTGTTAATGATAGTGTTGAAAAAATCCTGGAGCACTGCGGAATCTACACTGCAGAAATGTGAAAATCTAAGCATTGCTGGTGCACAGGGTGCATCACGTTTGCTCTCATCATCATTATGAATTAAATGCACCGTCATTATAATCGCTAATGTCATCACTGCTAATTCCAACTTTATTGTCATCGCTACTATTATCCTTACAGTAGAAAAGGAGAATTTTGATGTGTGTTTCACGATCCCGAGCGTTGCACAGTTGGCTAAAGTTGGATGGGGATGCGAGGGATAGAGGTTCGGCTCCCAGCGGAAACAGGATTTTAATTTTTTTCTGATGGCATCATCATGACGTCATTTGATTGACAGCTATAGTGTGACCAAACAAACGAATGCCGACAGTATGAGCCATTAAAGATTTTCACCTTAAAATTGATGGGCCTGTACGAGGTAACGCTAGTGAACTCTTCCAAAAGCAATGGAATAAGTATTATGCTACGGCACAGTAAAGAAGGTGCACACTGAAAGATTATTTTCTCGTGACCACTTTATAGGGACTCTATAAGCGATCGTTGCTTGCAACCGCTTCAATTTTTCCTCCTCAGGCGGTGCATGCAAAGGAAGGCCCCCGTGCTCAACTGCTGGGGCGTCATCATGGCACAGCAAGGCAAATTTGTCGACCGTCTGTGGCTCAGAAGGAGGACTTCTCTGGGCACAAGTGGAGCCTGTGCAGAAATATCAGGCACTAATGTGTACCAATGCCATAGTCTGCCAGTGGGCCATTTAAAGGCAGGCGTCACGATGCAGGTAAGCCTGTTCAGTCATGTCTTCATTGCTGTAATATGTTTTTCATATTCAGGGGAGTGCATTTCCAAATTAAAGCCTAACATCTCTGCTGCGAAAATTCCACAAGTACTTTTATATTTTTTGAGTTGGTTTTTGGGAAAGGGTACTCAATGACCCACCTCATGAAAAACAGCATTTCATCTGTAAAGAAACGTGGCCCTTAAGTATGTGATGCAAGATTGTGTTAGCATGTGGCATTTTATAAATTTGTAGGAAAAAATTGTATCTAAAAACTTGCAACTGTAATTGCATCTCATTATACAAAAAGAATAGAGGCATCTGTATAGACCCGCATTGGTTATATTTTTAATTCTTGCTATCTTTTAGGGATCCTCAAGGAGACTGTGCACTTAGAGAACCTGCAGAAGATCACCATTGGTCATAAATATGTGATCTATAGTCATGCAGCCTACCCCCGATGGCCCCTACTCTACAAGCTGTTTGGAGGTGCCGTACTGCAGCCTCATCATGTTGCCTTCAACCAGACAATGAGCAGTGTTAGGAAACCTGTAAAGGGGGGGTTTGGCAGCGTAGCACGG
Organism: Amblyomma maculatum; assembly: GCF_055883805.1. Lineage (NCBI taxonomy): Eukaryota > Metazoa > Arthropoda > Arachnida > Ixodida > Ixodidae > Amblyomma > Amblyomma maculatum. The sequence continues at coordinate 187,496,171 of NC_139349.1, forward strand.
GATTTTGCTTTTGTTGACTATTTGACTATTTCAAGAACCAAACTTTCAGATGGTAACAGGTAGAGCGCATGTATAAAGTTGCGCAATGAACTGCCGAACATCTTTGTACAGCTGTCATGTGTCTATCTACTTTGTCTTGTGTCTGCCTCAGTTGGTCGGTACCTTGTGCCTTTTCAGACATAAGTGTCGGCCTACGTCCTGCGGTCAATAAATTTGGAAAATTTTTTTTTCTTTTTTTTAGGCTGCCTTTCTCAGTAAAATATGGACAAGCATGGCAAGCAGTGACCTTCATAGTTGAGGCATTTGTCAACAGTCGCAGAATTAATCTCTGTATTCCTTACAGCAATAATTGCAGCATGCAGTGGTGCATATCTTGTAAATAGGGTAAGTGGACTAGGAAACTTGGACATCAGAAACAAGTGGACAGGAGGCTTGCAGACTCACAACTGGATTTTACTAAGTAAAGATGACACATATAAAGTGCACAAAACCGCATGCTCAATGCTATACTTTTGCTTGCTGCATATATGTCCTCTTTCGGTTAGTAAAATACAGTTGTGAGCCTGTGTACGTCCATGTCCACTTCTGTTTCTGTTGTCCGTGTTTTCTAGAACAGTTACTCCATTTCCAAGATGAGCATCACTGCATGCAACAATGCTACCCAAAGATTTATGCTGTTCATTTGTTGACGCTGTTATGCCGAGATGCAGCTTTATGAATTTTTTTTTTATGCGAGATGCAGCAATATTTATCTCGATTGATTGCAGCAGTGCATCACTACTTTCTCGATGTTCTCGTCTCACAGTGTTCAACATGACATGGTGTGTGCGTGGTGGCGTTTAGGGTGGCGTGTGATAGTGTTCGTGTTCAAATGCAGAGGTTTTTGCCTGAGTGTTGTGTGCAGCGATATGACGGCTTTGGTTCGCCATCTCGCTACTTGGCGAACTGAAAGGACGCGATGACTTTGGTTCGGCGTCGTCTCCCATGCTCCTTCGACTGCGTGACCGTCTACCGGTGGACACCTGACAGCTGTGCTCCGGACCAACGGCTTCACTTGTTCCCAACGCTGACTTCGAACTGTTAGTGGCACGAGATGCTTGTGACCGCAAATATGCACTAGACCACCAGTGTGAACGCTGTAATTGAGTTGTGCCGCGTGGGCCGTCTCTAGTGTTTCACGCGAACGGTTCTGTGTGCATTTCTATATTGTCTAGATTAAGGAAAGGTGGCATCTGAGTTATAAAAGTGTCTGTATGTGTGAAGCGCCATCTGCTTTGGCGAACGAGGCGGCGAACCACCACAGCTTGTCTTCGTTAGGCCGTCTGACGGCTTCAGTGAGAACCTGTGCTACCAGATGCAAAAACGTGATGATGCCATTTTATGGTTTTTCACTTCATGCCGCTAATTCACAGCTCATATATTCATTGATCGCATGTACTGCTAGAGTCATTATTCAGTTTTCTGTACAATACTGAATTAATTGTACTCTCATTGAGCTGTCATATTGTCCTCATGCCCGAGACGCTTTGCATTGTAGCCCCATCCAGTAGTGCAGCCAGAGCTCGAGTTTTACCAACGTTGGCATCAACGAATGCCGCAGATGCCCTCTCTCTCTGTTTCCCCACTCTTTTTTTTTTATAAACTAAAGTCGCCTTTGAATCTCCTAGATTTTAACCCTGCAAAACTGTGTCTAGTCAGGCCAAAGCTATCACTCATATCTTTCTTTTCTTTTTTTTGCAGCTGTGGGTTTCGTGGACCCTGAAAATCACTTCGTGAGCCCTTATTTGAGAAACACTCACCTATGATATGCTTTTAGCAATTACCACTATGTGACTGGACATTTTGAATTTCTTTTGGTGAAGTGGTGACCACAGGCCACTAACAGTGTTTTCAACGTTGTAGCCGAGGCTCACTTGAGAGAGGTTGTGCACATATTTTTTTTTTTCGAGTCAATGCATATGTTTACAATTCTAAAAACGCAAATATTTCTTAAAATATGCAATTTAAAATTAGTGTAATGCCCTTTGCAGATAAATCTGGACCTGTATTTGCGAAGCTGTAGCCTTAGCTGCTTATGCACCATAAAATGCAAGAACAGAAACACACCGACAGCATTTGTGTTGCAAAAATGTATTTGGGATTTATTTCGCAAAGTGAACATGGTCGAGAGGGTTTTGGAAAAAATAAACTGGTGCTATCTGCAATGTGATATAGTGCCAACATAAATAACTTTCATTCTTTCATCAGCGCAATCAGCATTTTGTCAACTGATTGCCAAGATTTCGCCAGCTGATCTTCACATGTCCATCTTCACACGGGGCAGTGTTCGTCACCATGTGCTGCATAAAACATCCGTGTTGTATTCTTCTACTTTCCTGGAATAAAAAGATGCAGTGTTCACAGATATTACTGTAAAATTAAAGCTGTTGTGAGAAAGCTGGTGGTTGTTTAATATTGCTCTCCAGCTGGTATTGCAGTGAATAACTACGCTCATGATTATTCATGAAATGTCTGGGCATATGGCATACCCCTATATCATGGCACAGAAGTGCAGCAGTCTCCTTTTGTGAATGCACCTATCGGGGGTGGAATTGCCGCTCCATTTGCTCCATTCTGCTTCCAAACTGTTTTTCCTGCTCTATCCTGCTGCAAAATGCAATATTGCTCCAAAACTGCTCTAAACTGGCTGTTTTATTGTTCTACCATCAAATTTAGTGCAACACGCCAACAATGTCTTTGCACCAGTGGCAAAAATATAATGCATCTAGCAATGGGCTTAATACAAACGAAATTTTTGTAAGGGAAGGAAGCATGTGGCACAATAAATATTTGTTTGCAAGTAAATTTAATATGAGTCACTGGCGACTGGAGATAATTGAAAAAAAAAATGCACTGTGCATGTGACGTAGCACTTCCTCTCAGCCTTTTGAATCGTCGGTGGAGAGAGAAGGAAGAGCAGCAAGCGAAGCAGATAGGCGCAAACTACCGTGAGTCGTTCGGAAGGAAACTTGTCCGACTGGAAAAACCACATGAGTTATTCTAATGGTTGTGGTCTAAGAACAAGCAGGCACTTATCCAGCCTCTTTTTCAGTAACAAGCTTGTCGGGCCTACGGCAGACAAAATCATACTTGAATCGTTATGGGTTGGTACCCCAAAGATGTCACTCATTACGAAGCGTCTCAAGAGTGTTGGAAAGCCATACAGGGCCTATTGCCAAGATTTAAAAAATGAGCCCCAGCATTGCTCAAGCAAAGGATGATAGAACTATTGGAAGGAGGTAGTGAAGTAAAAATGCTAAAAAATGAAAAGGCTACCCTTCAGTGCCATCTACATTTCCTGAAGGCACTACTGACCACTGCTCAGGAATTTATCAGCACAGGCATAGGATCAAAAAGGGATATGCACAAGATAGAGAGCAGAAATGTCATGCCCATTAATCTGAGCTCCAAATTAGTGGCATTGCTTGAGTGTATTGAAGTGGTAAACTCGAGATTTGAATCTGTCAAGTCAGAATAGCCAAACGCGTTAGGTCACAAGGTCGCACTAGGTGTTCAGTTATAAAGCACACCAGCAAGCATTTTGTTTGCTGCTAGTCTGTTCCAAGTTGTTGGCTGTTGTCTTGTCAGAAATGAATGCGAAGTTGGAGAGGCATTGAACTTGCATAAAAAGGAAGAACTCATCTTTTTCTGTCAGAAAGAGAAAAACAATTACTACAATTATCAGAGGAATTTGACCTTAGGAACCTGCTCCAAAACATAATTCAAATGCTCCAACACTCTTATCTCATTGCTCTAAAGCTACTCCAAAACTCTTGTCTCGCTGCTCCCAAAGCTGCTCCAAAATGCTTGAGCCTGCTTCCACCCCTGACCTATGTATCAGACCCATTGATGACTGTCTTTAGTGGTAATGGCACATACCCACGGCGGGGAATAGGCCATGGTATATAGCAAGTACAAAAGGTTTATGGACAAGCAATTGGGTATTTTGATAATTACGAATCTTAAACAAGAATTTCATGAAAAAAGAGAAAGAAAAAGAAAAGGCAGTGAATTCTTATTGTAGCAATCTACCTGGTGTGATTATATAGTTGTGAACAGAATTGCACACAGGTTGTAGGGTATATCCCTTGGCACTTGCCCCGAAGGAGAGGACAATAAACACAAATAGCATGCCTGAGTAATTACCATTTGAACGATCAAGCAGTCACTAATAGTATTTCACAAGGAAGCCTGCTTTGGCCACTGCTGTTGAAAGTGTTCATCAAGGACATTGCCCACATCGACATATCCATTAAATTTGTCGTACATATATAGGATGGATCTGGTACATATGATATGGGAGTTCCAGACATCTAAAATATAAATCGAGAGACAAAAAATAATTTTGGGAAACTACTGTCAAGCTCACGCCCTGAAACTCTGCTAGGTCTAATCCGACTAGCTGACGTCGCCCCTGTCCAAGGACTCCAGGCCGTCATCTTTGCTGATAAGTTGACACCTATCTTGCGCCTGTTGGATATTTATTAGTTTTGCCACCACCACATCCAGATGACCGTTCTATTATGACCGGCACAGATGCAGACACATTGACAAAGCAAAGCAAAGCCTTCCTGTTAACATTATTGTTGTGGTTTCAATCAAACAAACTTAATATAAAATGTTCAAAGACAACGCTAATTATTTTCCCAGAAAAAAAATATTTTAATCGTGCTGTCAGCAATGAGAGCCGGAACATTACTATTGTAGGCTCGCAGAGAATACTAAGGGTCACGTTCAAAAGCAATCTATACTGGGACTTGCCTGTTGCTGGCATATGCAAAAGATTTTCCATGGTATTTGATCTTATTTTAAGTCAGTGAACGCTCATTCTGATGCACATTGAAAACAAATTGAATCATTTTTTCACGTCAACTAATGCATTAAGACCACAGTGGAGGTTGGAGTAAACAATAATATAATTTTGCTATCCTTTTCTTGAGGATAAATAAAATTAACCAAATGGGTAATTGCGGTAGAAATGTCTCTATAAAATATTACTTCCGAGCTTTTGCGTTGATTATGCACATGCACAGCAGCATGCTGCAATGACCTAAGAGCTGGAAATGCATCACGCGTCCAGGCAAACATCACACAAAAGTGTGAAGCCGCAAAAAGAAAAAGCACGTGGGAACTTCCCACGCTTTGCCCGATGATGAATACATTCTGGAGAGGGGTGCCTGAGGGCACACCGCACAGGAAGATACGGTGGCTGTTTGGGAGAAGGGACATGGCCATAAAACCATTACACTGATCCATTAGGAGTTGAGTTCTACAGATGCTGTTTTGATCCGCTGTATGTGACAACAGACATGCCCTGTGTTTTTCTGGCAGACAGACTCCTTGTTCGACTATTGCAATGCTATCGAAGTGAAAAAGGAAGTTTCTATGTCTCCTCGCCTGTTCCCAAGGTATGACTGCAGGAACATTGTTTACCAATCCTGTTTGATTGACTGGCTGATTGACCCGGAGAGATGTGCCGTGTTTTATTGGCCAAAGTTCTGTGAGAGGGCTGGATTGATTGTTTAAAGGTTTCTTGTGGAGTAAAAAAAAGGCAATACTGGCCCTGGGCAAGAGGCTCAATAATCTATCATTGCTATGAACTTGCTTTTGACCTTTTGCTGTTAAGACCTTTGAAGTATGTACATAAGTCTGCAGAAGTGCAATCAAATTTCATTGTTTTTGTTCTCTCATCTTCGAAACGTCATTCTTCTCTCAAACCGAAGACTCAGTCATGCCACCAAATGGAGTGTAGGTTCAAAACAGTCTGAGACAAGCATAACAATACACAAAGCATTGCGATGGTCTCGTGAGTGTGCACCATGAACATGAAAATTTGTGAATAATTTGTTTTCCTACTCATTTATTTCATTTATCGCTGCTCTCATAGACCATTGCATTTTGTATAATGCACTGTTGCTGCTGCTGGTCCGTGCATAGTTTTGGCATGAATGCAAAAGCTAACAACTAGGTTCTAGTACAGTTGTTCTAAGCAGTCTTGAGTTTTAAACTATAGTAAGTTGTTAAGGCATTGAGATAAATAAAACTTTTTACAAATTGGTGCTGCTCAAAATAACGTAAATATGTCCTCACCCCTCAGGGGCACTGACTGCAGGCTTGGCGTTGATGGCAGCGGCTCCACACTGTGCAGACTTGTGGCTGTGCCATGGAAGCAAGCAAACAAATGAAAGAAATAATTATTTCTGCAGCCATGAGATCTTGGGCTGCTTTCCGGTGCATAACAACATACACGAGCTTACTTTAGCACTCTGGCTACACCTTGTACACAGCAGTAAAAGAATCAAGACTGAACATTGCAGTGCTTTGTAAATAGCTGTAACGTGTTCAACAAGAACATTGAAGAAAGTAATATAAGAAGTGTTCTCGCTTACTATTTCGGGAGTTGTCATGATTGCTTTCATCATCATTAGTCTCTCTGGGCACCATGTCATTCAGGCACTTGCAGGCTCATTTTCATCTGAAAGGGACACATATGAGACACAGATGATTGGTAATTAACTTGCCAACATAATACAGGATCCAATTGTGCAGCTGAAAGTTGCGCCCGTACACTAGAAAAGTGCCACGACGCAGACACTGTTTGTTGCCTTCATTCAATGCAATTTAATTTTCAGGTGTTTTTGTAACACAATGAGCAACCTCTGCGACTTGTAAATGCTAATAGGACTTCCAGTGCCTGAATGTTTTTTCCAACAGCATAAAATATTAGCGCACTTCATTTCACGTGCTGACACAGGGACACAAGTTCATAAGCTTGGAGCAAAAAAAAATTTAATGACCTCTTGCAATATTTGGCTTTGGCATTGCATTCAGCATGTGCTGTTAGCTAATGATGCCAGACAATTGTCTGAGAAGATAAAGTAAATCATCTTGCAAACAATTTTCATTTATTGTGGCTCCTGGTGGCTGTGCACATTTACATGCACATGTAAACAAAAGCAGCTACACGACGTGTATTATATTATGCAACTCGAGCCATGCTTAGCAAAAATGCTAAAATATCTTGTAGCTAATTCGCACAACGCAAGTGGCGTTTTAATTTGCGCTGCTATTCCCCAGCAATCGACTAGGCGGTGTGCAGACGGGCGGGCCGTATGTATCGTGGGAAAGCATCATCCACCACCACTCCTACTCGAAGCACACGCGATCGGCAGGCGCCGAGTCTCTGCCATTCCGAGCTACTCGAAAGTGCCGTTTTCGTCACATATGATAACTAATTGTTCCGCTCGGACAGTCCGCAGTCCAGTCCGATCGTCTGAACAGAGAAGGTAATGGGTAGTGACTTACCAGAATAATTTTTTTTCCTGACGCTGGGTGGCTTGCAAAGGCCTTTGCGAACGCCTTCCTTGCGCAGCGGAGCGAGCGCTCGTTCGCCGCCGGCGGATTCCTAGAAATCGTTGCAACTTCTTTCGACGGCGCCTTCTCCCTGCGCTGTACAGTGTATGTACAGGATGGTGGCGATCTCGAGCTACTTGCTGGTCGTCCGCCGCACTGAAACGCTTGCGCATGATGTTTTCTTGGCACGGGCAAGGGTATTGCAGCATTTGATGACGCCAATGTTAAAACGGGAGAACTATGTGGCCCGTTGCGCACAGCAGCACTCTACAAGCACTCGTAGCAGCATCCCATCGGCGCTTGGCTTAGCTTGGCGGCTTGGCTCCATGGCTGCTGAAATCTCGTGAGATTTCGCGAGATTACGGCAAGCTGGACGTCACGCGGCATACGTCTCCGGAGTAAGTCTCCAGCGCCTGTACGTATCGGCAGTTTTCACGCATGCGCACTAGGCGTCCAATACGTCTACGTCTGGAGACGTCATACGTCTCCCGCAGACGTACAGACGTAGACGTATCGGACGCCTACTGGGCATGCGGGAAAATTGATGTAGACGTATTCGGCTGACACCGGGCTAAACACGTTTTAGCTGTACGTATCGCCCATACGAAACGTATCGGCAGACGTACATGCAGATGATGATGATGGCAATCCAATAAAAAAAGATAGAAGCTATTTGTAATAAATACTTCAAATAATGTCACAAAAACGTCACATGCAGATCCCCCAAGTCATCATGTTGACGTGTTAGCTGTGTTTTGAATAATTATTAATTTGAGCTCACTTTTAACCACTTTGCCACCTGCAGGAAGCCCGAACAATCCAAGCCTAGTTGTATTAAATCCGTTTGTTTGGGTGCTCGCATGGAGGAACTGGGGCCGAATTACGGTTCTCGCTCTAAAGTTATAGAGCGTGACGTCAAAATATGGACAAGCATGGCAAGCAGTGACCTTCATAGTTGAGGCATTTGTCAACAGTCGCAGCATTAATCTCTGTATTCCTTACAGCAATAATTGCAGCATGCAGTGGTGCATATCTTGTAAGTAGGGTAAGTGGACTAGGAAACTTGGACATCAGAAACAAGTGGACAGGAGGCTTGCAGACTCACAACTGGATTTTACTAAGTAAAGATGACACATATAAAGTGCACAAAACCGCATGCTCAATGCTATACTTTTGCTTGCTGCATATATGTCCTCTTTCGGTTAGTAAAATACAGTTGTGAGCCTGTGTACGTCCATGTCCACTTCTGTTTCTGTTGTCCGTGTTTACTAGAACAGTTACTCCATTTCCAAGATGAGCATCACTGCATGCAACAATGCTACCCAAAGATTTATGCTGTTCATTTGTTGACGCTGTTATGCCGAGCTGCAGCTTTATGAATTTTTTTAAATGCAAGATGCAGCAATATATATCTCGATGGATTGCAGCAGTGCATGACTATTTTTCGTTCGAAAATGTTGTAACTCTCGGCGCTCTATCATTCAACCAACCACTTCAAATACTCTGCAAGCCACTACGATGGCACACCTACAAGTAGAGATAATTTGCGGGATCTTATTTGCGTGATAGTTCGGGAAGGCGTGTGCTGGCTGGCTGCTACTGTTGTTCCAACAGCCTCGGGTGGAAATGCTTATGGACGTCCATGAAGAAGTCCAGCATGCATTTGCCTATTGGCCATTTTTACTAGTGGAAGCTGTGGGATTCGGGCTTTCTGCGGCTGCCCTTTGCGCGGCCGCCGCCCGCTTCCCAGTTGTTGTCCTCGTTCCCTTTCGCCCGCCTGAGGCGGCGGAGAGAGGCTCGGACGACTTGTCACTGTTGTTCGGGCCACAGCTCCGCCCTGGCGTCCCAGTGGCTGTTCCCATTGGCGCCTTTTGGCGGGAATGCGGCACCGCTTCGACGGCCGCGCTAGCGCGACCGTCCGAGCGGGGCCGAGAGAGAGACCCCTCCGAGACATCGTAAGGTGCGTACGTACGCTACTGTTCTTGTCTGCCGCCTTTGTCCGCACAGACCAGTGTGTACTCGAGTTCGTCCGCTCCGGGTCGTACCTGAGAGCGAAGCTCGAGCCTGTCGATCGTGATCCAACGATACGCGACAGGCGTACCTTGCGGTGGTTGCCGACTCTCTCTCAAAGGAACCCTCTGGTCACTGCGAGAGAGAGATCACAGCACGCCCTTGCGTGCTTGCGGCGCGCACTCCGTGTCACTTCGTGCGCGCAGCGGAGCCTTGCTCCTCGCGCGCTCCCGGGACACGGTGACTGAGTATGTGTGTGTATGTGTGTTTGTATATATGTGTATGTGTGTGCCGCTGGAGGATGGCGTTTCAATAAACGTCTCCTTTGTGAACTTGGAGGCTTGTGTCCTTGCAGCGAAGTGCTCTCCTCCCTGTGGAGGTTGAGTGCACGCTGCGGTGTTTCAGTGTGCGCGTGGTGACGGCTGATCGGGCTTCGGCTCGCGCGACGCTCGAACCCGCGGTGGTTGGTGGCCTATGCCCAAGTAGAAACCACAACTGGCGCCCAACGTGAATTGTCCTTGGCTCCATGAGTGGTTGGACAGCACATCGACCGAGCCGGTCGCCTTGACGATCAAGCTTATGCGCCATGCCTGCCGCCCCCTGCGCGGCACTCGGCAAAGGCACTGGAACACGCTACATGGGTTTTCGAACCACCCTGCGGTGCGTACGTTGACCATATGCCTCCGCCGTTTGAGCTTTACGCCGTTGCGGAAGCAATGTGCGCGACGCCGCCGCTGCCGGCATCTCCGCACAACAGCACCCGTACCCCGCTAGCAGTCATTTCTGTTTGGGGAACGGAGAGGCGTCGGCCGGGCTCCTTCTGGAAACCGCACCGACAGCGCGCTCAGTTGGCTTTATGCGGCTCCGTGAACTTGCGAGCCGACTGGTGCGCCATTCTCTCCTGGTACAGCATTTCGACGTTTCGGTGCAGTATCTTAAGGGGAGAACGAACGTGGTAGCTGACGCGCTATCCCGTGCTCCACTCGCCCGCGGCGGCGTCTTTACGCCGGCAGGCGAAGGGGGCGAAACAGCGGACGAGCCGCAGATCGGCACGGAGGGGACGCCCGCAGACGGGTTCCCCATTCCGCTATCCGGGTAAGCAGAACTTCGCAAAGCAGGCGAGGGTGAAAGCTCTTTGTGAGCACATCTGAGACGCGGATGCCAGCGGAAGTTTTGCTGCGAACCTGCGGGGGGACAAAACCAAGATCTCCTTTGGGATGACTGGGATCGTTTTCAGCCATGAAGAGCTACGACGGTCCAGCGAAATGACCCGTTTTGTCGCGATGTCAGCGACGGCGCAGGGGGGCACGAGCCAGCGTGTGTCGCGGCGTACCTCGGAGATTCATGTTTGCTTAGCCATGACGGGCTCGCGCTGAAATACATAGTCACGGATGATGAGTTCATGAACCATTTAAAGTGGCTATTCCCCAATGTCTGAACGGCGCTTTGTTGCGTTTCTCTCACGACAAACCATTGGCTGGTCATCTGAGTGGCTCCAAGGTTTTAAGAAACTGAGTCAATGGGTAACTGCAGCCCGGCATGAAGCGCGACATTTTCCGCTGTTGCCGTTCCTGCCATGTCTGTCAAATGGAGAAGTCAAGGGGTGGGAAGCCACCGGGCATGACGACACCAAATGACAGTGTGCGTCCGTGGTAAATGGCCACCTGCGATTTCATGGGGCATTTCCTCAGTAACAAGCAGGGGATCATTGCTGGAGAATTCCCCTGTGGGAAATGCCAGCCATGCCTACATTGCAGACCTGAAGGCCTATGCGTAACGGTCTGACGAGCTTGCGCTGGTGCCCATTGTCACCACAGGCAAGCGCCAAGGCACACCCGATGCGATGGAACGCAGCCGTGCCCCGCACCGGTACAAGGTGAGGCGACGTTCACCTGTGTGATTGATGCCGGACGACGGGTCTTTTCCGCAACCGAAGGCATACCGCCTCACCGAGCGAGCTTGCTCGTCGAACCCTACCCGGAAGCAAGGTTGGTCTCCCCCTTTTCTAGCTCGCTCAGTTCCAGCCTTTGTATTTTATTTTGTTTTTGTGTCTCTTTTTCCATTTTTCGTTTTCTTCTGTTTCCATTCTTGCTTCCTATCTTGTAAATATTGTACAGTGAGTGCCTTTCTTTTGTACTGCGCGTCTTCTATCATCTTTCTTCTTGAAATCGGAGGGTTGCTCGTTAGGCAGCCCCGACGCGCGGCCTTTCCGGTGTGTGTGGAAAGGAAGTTGGGGCCGTTTGGGGACGGGGAGCATGGACAATGCCCCTTTCACCCAAAGCCGCCGCGGTTGCGAAGGTGCTCGGGACAGGTTCGCCGCTGAAGGTCGGCATCACCCTTTGCTTGGTGTGTGAGTGGCTGTGCGTGTGCGTGCCTGGGCGTGGAGGCGACGACGTCGCGCCATGTGTGTTTGCCGGCGTGTGCGGGGCGCGGTGGAAAGGAAGCCCCGCGCGGTCTTCCCATGTGCGCCTTGGATCGCCACGGAGTCACGGACTTTCCACACCCGGGGCCCCTTCGGCGTGTTCGCTGTCCCTGCACCTAACCTGTACCACCACCGACCGAGATCGTTTGCAGCCAAGGATGAACGTTGGCCACCCAGAAGTCAACGAGCGGTGAGTCACCGCAGGCTCCCTGAGCTGCACCGACGAACTTTGGGACTTCTGTACATAGTTGTTGTTACTTCGCCTTCGGAACTTGTGGAACTTTGTACATTATTCTTCATGCCATCTTGGTTTTTTTGTTGTGCGCCTTGGTAATGTTTGTCTTTCTTGAGTGTGTCTTTTCGAGACCTTTTTGGCTGGAGCTGAAGCGTAGTTGACTTGTTGCGTGAGGATAGCATTCTTTTCTTCATGCTGGGGACCTGCCGCGTGCATTCGCTGATGGGTAGGAGGGCAACTAAAGAGAGGAGGATGTGGGATTCGGGCTTGCTGCGGCTGCCCTTTGCGCGGCCGCCGCCCGCTTCCCAGTTGTTCTCCTCGTTCCCTTTCGCCCGCTTGAGGCGGCGGAGAGAGGCTCGGACGACTTCTCACTGTCGTTCGGGCCACAGCTCCGCCCTGACGCCCCAGTGGCTGTTCCCATTGGCGCCTTTTGGCGGGAATACGGCACCGCTTCGACGGCCGCGCTCGCGCGACCGTCCGAGCGGGGCCGAGAGAGAGACCCCTCCGAGACATCGTAAGGTGCGTACGCTACTGTTCTTGTCTGCCGGCCTTTGTCCGCACAGACCAGTGTGTACTCGAGTTCGTCCGCTCCGGGTCGTACCTGAGAGCAAAGCTCGAGCCTGTCGATCGTGATCCAACGATCCGCGACAGGCGTACCTTGCGGTGGTTGCCCACTCTCTCTCAAAGGAACCCTCTGGTCACTGCGAGAGAGAGATCACAGCACGCCCTTGCGTGCTTGCGGCGCGCACTCCGTGTCACTTCGTGCGCGCAGGGGAGCCTTGCTCCTCGCGCGCTCCCGGGACACAGTGACTGAGTATGTGTGTGTATGTGCGTTTATATATATGTGTGTGTATGTGTGTGTGTGTGCGTGTGTGCGTGTGTGTGTGCCGCTGGAGGATGGCGTTTTAATAAACGTCTCCTTTATGAACTTGGAGGCTTGTGTCCTTGCAGCGAAGTGCTCTCCTCCCTGTGGAGGTTGAGTGCACGCTGCGGTGCTTCAGTGTGCGCGTGGTGACGGCTGATCGGGCTTCGGCTCGCGCGACGCTCGAACCCGCGGTGGTTGGTGGCCTATGCCCAAGTAGAAACCACAAAGCTCTAGCCATAACTTATGCCTCTATAGTACAAAGTCTGGGTCGCATATCTGCACTCCAGACCCTCTTTGACTTGAACCAGTAATTGAAGGGACGCCACTCTCCCACCATACAAGCGATGCCCAAGTCCCAGGAAAGCAGAGCATGGAGGACTTCAAGCCACGGCCTCTTGTGCTTCCATTGCGATGAGGCTAGCCACATTGCCATACCTTCACATACGAATCAGTTCAATTCAGTCGTGTCCAACTCTGTGTGACCTTATATACCATATCACGCCAAGCTTTCCAGTTTCCCACTATCTTTCTGGGAAATAGTGAGGGACACAGGAGAACAGGTAGGCAGCGAACTCGATGGTTATATGGCATCCTTGTGGCATTGCAGATGAATCTATGTGCAAGCGAATAGGCATGCTCAATTCTGCCATTGCTGCCCCAAAACCACACACCGGCCAGCGACTACAGAAAATTGACGACCTGCACAGGGGAGCATGTGTCATCAGACGATATGAATGAATGAATGTTTATTCCGCTTTCGTCGTATAAAAAGCGCGGGTAACGAAAAAAAAGCAGTTCGCAATGACCGCTTGACGGGCTTCGCCACCCGTAAGGTCGACGATGAACAGCAGCGGCAGTTTGTGCGATATAAAATGAACAACTCACGCGTTACAAAATGAGACAGTGCTTTGAAACAGAAAAAAAAGAAATTATACAATGACAAGGAAAAAGTAAAAATGAATTGTCGATAGACGCATTCCTTATCAATACAACCTAATCAGTGAACATTTCGCGGGGGAAAGAAAAAGTCATTTTTTTCATGTTGCTGTAAAGAAAAGTGTTCAAACACATTGGCAGTATATATTTCAACATAGCAAAACCATAGTTGGTTCTACATCTGGGTACCTCAAACATTTCAGGGTTTCTTGTAGAATAGGGCGTGTTGTGTGGCAACAGCTGTACTATGCGGGGCAAAAATGGGTCATTTCGTGCGGTATGGTTTTTATAAAAACAAGCAAACCTGTACTCGAACAGCTTAAGTACTGGAATTATTTTGTATTTCATCCGTATGGGACGGGCTGGGGCGTCATAGGAGGAATTTGTTATAACGCGTAGCATTTTCTTCCGCAGAACAAAAAGCTTTTGCAAATTGGGCATTGTGGTATTTCCCCACACCAAATAGCAGTGTCCTAAGTAGGAGAAAAAGAATGCATAGTAGAGGTCAAGCTTCGTTTTCGTTGGTAGAATATATTTATTACGAGAGATAATGCCTATGAATTTAGAAAGCTTAGTGCAGACTTTGTTTATCTGAGTATCCCATGACATTGTGGGTGTAAAATTTATGCCAAGTGATGTGAATGATTGGACCTATTCGACTCTTGAGCCGCCGAAAAATATAGGTGGCGCATTCCCTACTAGTTTGCCCTTAGCATGAAATATTATTGCCTTTGTTTTTTTCTTTCTTTACCGTCAAAGAATTTAAGCATGACCATTCCTTCAAAGAAACGAGTACCTTGTTCGCAGAGTTTGTTAGTTGATTAATATCGGTAGAGGAGCAGAATAAGCTGGTGTCGTCAGCGTAAATAATAAATTTTATCTCGTTGCTTATATTAACAATATCATTAATATATACGTTAAAGAGTATAGGACCCAGAAGATTGCCCTGTGGCACGCCATTCGAAATTTGTAGCACATCGGAACGACAATTATTGATAACAACATATTGGGATCGCGAGCACATGTATGACTTGAGAAGGTTGAGGGCATGGCCACGTATACCACAATGTTCGAGTTTAGCAAAGAGGGTATTATGATTTAGTGTATCAAACGCCTTACTGAAATCTACAAAAATTCCAAGAGTAAGCTTCTGGGATTCTATGTTGCCTAATATATATTCTTTTTTATCAAGTAAGCCATGCTCCGTGGACCTATGTTTGGTAAACCCATATTGGCAGTCATTTATAATAGAGTGTTTTAGAAGGAAATTATGCGTTCGAGAATGAATTATGCGTTCTAGTCCCTTGGAGAAGAAAGGTAAGACAGATATTGGCCTATAATTACTCAAACTATTTGTCTCCCTTTTTGAAGATTACTGCCACCCTAGCAAGTTTCATATCAGCAGGAAAATTTGTTGTAATTAGCGCAGTGTTATATATGTGCGTTAAACATGGAACATTTTATCTCTGAACGCCGCGACCATAAGCTGAAAGTTCTTGTAACGCGATGTCGAACTGATGTGTTCCGTAATTCCTTTTTTCCTCACACTTCTTCACTTTGGAATAGTCTTCCTAAGAGCATAGAACAATGTAAAACAGGTAAACATTTTCAGTCTTTCCTGGCGTCCAACTTGTCGTAGTAGCTTTCCACCCTTTTAAACCTGTTTCTCGCACTCACATTTTCAGTGTTGTTTTTTTTATTGTTAAACAAATGTGCTTTACTGTATACTTTCAGTATTGTAACATGCTCATTTTAGGTATTTTTTTACCGTTATTGCCCCCCCTGCTATAATGCCCCTGGGCACTGCAGGTACTTGTATAAAAAAAAATATTAAAGGCAAGACATATTTTATTGGGCGACTTTGAAGATCGCAAGAGTCCAAGCTTGTCGTATTTTTGAGGCTTTTTGAAATACAGTACACCTCATTTTCATCTGTCGGCTCAAAAAAGAGAGATTGCAAAACTCTATCGCCCAGAAATTTAGAGAAGTCAGGGCAGTGAGATCGACTCCCGACTGCAGTAAAAAATCCGTTAAAAGCATTGGCCAAAGGACGCCCATTTAGGTCAATACCATCTACTGTTAAGCTTTTTATGCTATTGGGATGAGTGATTCTGTTTAAAAGTTGATTAAGGCGCCTCCATTTTTCTTTAGGATTATTAGATAGTTCCTTATCAAAGAGGTTATTGTGGTAAGTCGTCCTAGCGGTCCTGGTCTCTTTGTTCAAAAAGTTCCGAAATGCTTTAAAGCGGGCTAGTAGTGCTGTATCCTTCGTGCTAATAAATTTAGCGAACATTCTGTGCTTCTTCTTTACAAGCCGCAGAAGTCGTGGGGACATCCACGGCTTGCGAGCGTTTTTCGGCACTTTTGCTTCAATAGTAGGGAAACAATCATGATAGATTGGTAAAAATATCCGCAAGAAAGCTCTATAGGCAACATCCGAGTCAGTGCTTAAAAAAACAGAATCCCAGTCGGCACCTAAATGTTTCAAGGTTTTTCTGTGAAATAAGCTGCCGACAACGATTAAAGGTATGTGTTAAGCGGGATTTTGTATCAATGCGTAGAAAAATAGGCAGATGGTCTCCGATGTCTACTGCGAAACGCCCGGCAGTAAGAGGCACATTATAATTCGTGATAAAAAGGTCGATAACGCTAGAAGACGTAGCCGTTATGCGCGTTGGTCTATTTATGACGTTCTGGAAGCCAGCAGCTTGAAGCAATATCGTGAGTTCTTGTTGCGCGGAACTGTAGGCACCTATGTCTATATTAAAATCACCTCCTATACAAGATAAGAAATTATCTGACAAGAAATTGATTTCTTTTTTCAAATACCCGAAGGAACTCGTTTATACTGCTTTGCGGTGGGCGGTAAACAACAGTAAAGGATTGACGGCCAGAATGAACCGTAAGCATCTCAATGTTCTGGTCGCTCAGACAGTGTTCTGATAAGATCTGGCACGAGTAGCTTTCTTTGATTAGAAGGGCAACGCCCCCACCACGTTTCGAGCTTCGGTTAAGAACGAAAGTCTGATATCCCGGAATTCGAATAATGTCACTGTCAAAGCGATACCATGTTTCAGACATCATGATCACGTCAAAGGTGCATTTAAGACTCGACAAAAAAGTTGTCAGTTGATGAGTTTTATTTAAAGCGCACTGCATGTTTAACTGTAGCATATGTAAATATTTACCGCACTCTTTGTTTCTTAGACAACGGTTGAACTCACATGGTGTAAAAAGTGCTGTCTCTTCCATATTAGTCTAAGGATCGGGATCAGATGTGTCTGTTGAGCATAAGCACTTACTACGCCATTTTTGAGAGATTATCCTGCAGATACAGACGAACGACATTAGATTCTTCAGTTTTGCGTGCGTATATAGCCCCATTTTTCGTCCACAAGTATTTCCAGTTAAGTTCCTTTTTCTTTGCTACTGCAACTCCAAGAAGTTTTTTTTGTTTTCGGGCGTTAGGTGTTCATTGACATAGATTGAAATCTTGTCATCCAGTCCAACATCCTCCGTAGTCAGCCGCATCTTTTTTGATTTCTGCAGCACACCATCACGCTTGGCTTTGGACTTGAATCGAACAACAATGTTAGATTTTCCGGAGTTTCGAGTAGGAACTCGGTGGCAAGCCTCAACATCTACGTCTCTAATCGGTTCTTTGGCTGCATCACCAAGTTTTGACAGGATCTCACTGACATTTTCATCCTCATGTTCTGGAACACCTTGAATTTCGAGGTTGTGGTTTCGGGAATATTGTTCACATTGAACAACACCGCGAGAGTAATGACAAGGACAGGCGCTGTCCTTGTCATTACTCTCTCGTTGTTGTTCTCCGTCACAGCGCTCGTAATTTGCAATCATGTACCAACTAGCTCAACTTTCCGTATTACTCACATTGAACAAGTAACTCAAGTTCTCGAGACTTCCTTTCTAACGAAGCGCATCGGGAGTAAGCTCCTGATTTTCGATCGTTAGCTTCGAGTTTTTTTCCATTTCCTGCTGCAACTTTATCTCCAATTCAGCAATGTCCTTCTGGGCGTACTCAATGCTGCTAGTTAGTTCCATATGCTCCTTTTTCACCTCGCGTACTTCGTTTCGCAGGCCACGTTCTGCAGATTTAGCTAATGTTTTCACTTCTTTCTGAAATTCCTCTCTAAGCTTCGCGAGCTCGTTACGGAATTCCTCTTTTAGTTTTGCAATATCTTTAGCCATTCTAGCAAATACAAAAATATTAGCACAATTGCACTTGGCAGCAGCGATGACAAAGGAAAGATTCAGAAAACTTTATGAGCACCAACACTAACCTGCAGAAGAAAGCAGGGGAGCGCGTTAGGCGTGTCTCGCAAGCTGTCGTCGCTGCTGCCAAGTGACCAGGCCGCGCAGTGAATGCGTCTTATATAGGCAACGGCGCTTCCGCAGGAAACAGGACTGAAGATCACGTGGGCCGCTGACTAATTGTCTCCTGGCGCTGGTTTACGTTGTTCCGTCGATGACCTTGCTGGACGAAACCCGGTGTTACGCCGGCGTATGTCGGGCGGGTCGTGCAGCTCGGCAAAAGTGATCTGCAGAAGGAAGCAGGGGAGCGCGTTAGGCGTGTCTCGCAAGCTGTCGTCGCTGCTGCCAAGTGACCAGGCCGCGCAGTGAATGCGTCTTATATAGGCAACGGCGCTTCCGCAGGAAACAGGACTGAAGATCACGTGGGCCGCTGACTAATTGTCTCCTGGCGCTGGTTTACGTTGTTCCGTCGATGACCTTGCTGGACGAAACCCGGTGTTACGCCGGCGTATGTCGGGCGGGTCGTGCAGCTCGGCAAAAGTGATCTGCAGAAGGAAGCAGGGGAGCGCGTTAGGCGTGTCTCGCAAGCTGTTGTCGCTGCTGCCAAGTGACCAGGCCGCGCAGTGAATGCTTCTTATATAGGCAACGGCGCTTCCGCAGGAACCAGGATTGAAGATCACGTGGGCCGCTGACTAATTGTCTCCTGGCGCTGGTTTACGTTGTTCCGTCGATGACCTTGCTAGACGAAACCCGGTGTTACGCCGACGTATGTCGGGCGGGTCGTGCAGCTCGGCAAAAGTGATCTGCAGAAGGAAGCACTGGGGAGCGCGTTAGGCGTGTCTCGCAAGCTGTCGTCGCTGCTGCCAAGTCATTCATTCATATATTTCATTCTCCATCACCGTTCAGCACACAATCTGTGTCACTGGGCCACAGCTACTGTGGCTGTCTGAGGAAGATTCACACTCCTTGTAGAGGAAACTATAGAGAGCAAGCTATGGAGACGAGGTTACTTCACAGTGAAGTAATAAAGATGTGCTGACGAACGGTGATGGTGCATCTGCTACGGTGGCGTCAACGACGACATTGCGATAGTTGAAGATGACTACGTGCCATTAAGTAGTGTGTAATGATGGCTCGGGTCCAGTGTGCTGGCGCTGAAAATGAAGACACCACCAGCTGTGTGAGCCTGAATCTACGACTTGCATTTTGGTCAATCAGTCTCCGCCGGGGTTCTTTCCATGCGCCGCCCATCTCGCTCGCTAGGCCTCTCCTGCCGAAACCTTCTATGTCAGGGTTAGACGAGCTGCACCGACAACTTGTCTTCTCGTAGCTGCCCTCAGGGCAGACCAAGGCTTTTACCAACCTTGACTTGATGGAAGCCTCCCTTTTACTCACAAAACACTTAAAGCATGCTTGTCCGTAAAGTCACTTGACAGCTCTTGCTCCTTCCCGAGCCGACCATTAAGCATGGCACTGACCCTTAAGCACATAGTCCAGGAGCAAGTGCCTGAGGTCTTGCAGTCAGTTTTCAACCTGCCTCCCGTTGCTGCACTGCTTACATACACTGAAGTTGCCTGAAAAGCACTGGCAGCAGTTGTCAGTTTAACGTCAACTCGGGCAACCCCTGTTCCTGCTGCTCTGCCACCTCTTCAATGTTTTAAACCATGGTGGACTCTGGACAATGCGCCTATTTGCTACACCTTCAGCATCGCCTGACACGTGATGCATCACTGCCATTGCCGTGTCTTGCCTGCTGCAGACAAAGCCGACCATTGAGCATACGCTTATGACCTTCGTAACTTTACCTCAACCTCACCTCCTGAGCACCTGGACTACAACAGCCGCCATCTGTTTGCCACTGTTCCTTATTTCAGCGTCACCGCTCGATTTCTTCCATGATCTGTCATCCGATACTGCCACTGGAAATCTAGTGATCACAGTTCCAGAGGCAACAATTGCTTTTTCATTAATAAGTTGAGAATTGCCTATACCGTCAAATGTGGTTCCTGTGGAGGGCACTGGTGCTCTTGCCATTCTTAGATACTGGTATTGCTATGTCCACCTAGAATGAGAACCTGTGCTGCCAGATTCAAAGTGATGATGCCGTTATGTGGTTTTTCAATTAGTGCTGCTAATTGACAGCTCAAGCCTTTGGCCTCATGTACTGCTAGAGTCATTAATTGGGGCTTTCTGTACACCACTGAAGGGGTAGGCAGCGAACGCGATGGTCAGATGGCATCCTCGAGGCACTGCAGATGAAGTTATGTGATGTTAGGAAGATAGTGAGAGACCGGAAAGCGTGGCGTGACATGGTCCACAGGGTCGCGAAGAGTCGGACACGACTGAACGACTGAACTGAACTGAACTGTACACCACTGAATTTATCATACTTTTATTGAGCTGTCATGACCTCGATTGCTCTCGTACTGAAGTTGAGCCCTTTTCTTTGGCAATACGCTGGTCTATATCTCTACCACGTGTGCCAAACTAACTGTGCCATATGATGGTGCAATTCTGCTATGTTCTGCTATGATCTTGTGATCTGCGACTCTTTTTAGTGGGCCTATGTGGTGGTCGTGGCACTGGTGCAGCGGTAGGTTTGGCGAACATGACATGGTGTGTGCGTGGTGGCGTTTAGGGGGGCGTGTGATAGTGTTCGTGTTCAAATGCAGGGGTTTTTGCCTGAGTGCTGTGTGCAGCGATATGACAGCTTTGGTTCGCCATCTCGCTACTTGGCAAACTGAAAGGACGCGATGACTTTGGTTCGGCGTCGTCTCCCATGCTCCTTCGACTGCGTGACCGTCTACCGGTGGACACCTGACAGCTGTGCTCCGGACCAACGGCTTCACTTGTTCCCAACGCACCATAAAATGCAAGAACAGAAACACACCGACAGCATTTGTGTTGCAAAAATGTATTTGGGATTTATTTGACAAAGTGAACATGGTCGAGAGAGTTCTGGAGAAAATAAACTGGTGCTATCTACAATGTGATATAGTGCCAACATAAATAACTTTCATTCTTTCATCAGCGCAATCAGCATCTTGTCAACTGATTGCAAAGATTTCACCAGCTGATCTTCACATGTCCATCTTCACACGGGGCAGTGTTCGTACCATGTGCTGCAGAGAACTTCCGTGTTGTATTCTTCTACCTTCCTGGAATGAAAAGGTGCAGTGTTCACAGAAATTACTGTAAAATTAAAGCTGTTATGAGAAAGCTTGAGGTTGTTTAATATTGCTCTCCAGCTGGTATTGCAGTGAATAACTATGCTCATGATTATTCATGAAATGTCTGGGCATATGGCATACCCCTATATCATGGCATCTACTTTGGTCATCTGATGAGAAGAGAGGAGTCGCTGGAGAAAGATTTGATGTTGGGAAAGGTTGAGGGTCGCCAGAGAAGGGGTAGGCAGCGAACGCGATGGTTTGATGGCATTCTCGAGGCATTGCAGATGAAGCTATGTGATGTTAAGAAGATAGTGAGAGACCGGAAAGCGTGGCGTGACATGGTCCATAGGGCCACGAAGAGTCGGACACGACTGAACGCCTGAACTGAACTGAACTGATATCATGGCACAGAAGTGCAGCAGTCTCCTCTTGTGAATGCCCCCATCGGGGGTGGAATTGCCGCTTCATTTGCTCCATTCTGCTCCAAACTGCTTTTCCTGCTCTACCCTGCTCCAAAATGCAATATTGCTCCAAAACTGCTCCAAACTGGCTGTTTTAATGTTCTACCATCAAATTTAGTGCAACACGCAAACAATGTTTTTGCACCAGTGGCAAAGATATAACGCACATTGCACTGGGCTTAATACAAACGAAATTTTTGTAAGGGAAGGAAGCATGTGGCACAATAAATATTTGTTTGCAAGTAAATTTAATATGAGTCACTGGCGACTGGAGATAATTGAAAAAAAAATGCACTGTGCATGTGACGTAGCACCTCCTCTCAGCCTTTTGAATCGCCGGTGGAGAGAGAAGCAAGAGCAGCGAGCGAAGCAGATAAGCGCAAACTACCGTGAGTCGTTCGGAAGGAAACTCGTCCGAGTGGAAAAACCACATGAGTTATTCTAATGGTTGTGGTCTAAGAACAAGCAGGCACTTATCGAGCCTCTTTTTCAGTAACAAGCTTGTCGGGCCTACGGCAGCCAAAATCATACTTGAATCGTTATGGGTTGGTACTCCAAAGATGCCACTAACTAGGAAGCGTCTAAAGAGTGTTGGAAAGCCATACAAGGCCTATTGCCAAGATTTAAAAAAGGTGCCCCAGCATTGCTCAAGCAAAGAATGATAGAACAATTGGAAGGAGGTAGTAAAGTAAAAATGCTGAAGAATGAAAAGGCTACCCTTCAGTGCCATCTACATTTCCTGAAGGCACTACTGACCACTGCTCAGGAATTTATCAGCACAGGCATAGGGTCAAAAAGGGATATGCACAAGATAGAGAGCAGAAATGTCATGCCCATTAATCTGAGCTCCAAATTAGTGGCATTGCTTGAGTGTATTGAAGTGGTAAACTCGACATTTGGATCTGTCAAATCAGAATAGCCAAACGCGTTAGGTCACAAGGTCGCACTCGGTGTTCAGTTATAAAGCACACCAGAAAGCATTTTGTTTGCTGCTAGTCTGTTCCAAGTTGTTCGCTGTTGTCTTGTCAGAAATGAATGCGAAGTTGGAGAGACATTGAACTTGCATAAAAAGGAAGAGCTCATCTTTATCTGTCAGAAAGAGAAAAACAATTACTAATTTTATCAGAGGCATTTGACCTTAGGAACCCGCTCTAAACCATAATTCAAATGCTCCAAAACTCTTGCCTCATTACCCCAAAGCTGCTCCAAAACACTTGTCTCACTGCTCCCGAAGCTGCTCCAAAATTCTTGAGCCTGCTTCCACCCCTGACCTATGTATCAGACCCATTGATGACTGTCTTCAGTGGTAATGGCACATACCCACGGCGGGGAATAGGCCATGGTATATAGCAAGTACAAAAGGTTTCTGGACAAGCAATTGGGTATTTTGATAATTACGCATCTTAAACAAGAATTTCATGAAAAAAGAGAAAGAAAAAGAAAAGGCAGTGAATTCCTATTGTAGCAATCTACCTGGTGTGATTATATAGTTGTGAACAGAATTGCACACAGGTTGTAGGGTATATCCCTTGGCACTTGCCCCGACTTGCCTGTTGCTCGCATATGCAAAAGATTTCCCATGGTATTTGATGTTATTTTATGTCAGTGAACGCTCCTTCTGATGCACATTGAAAACAAATTGAATCATTTTTTCACATCAACCAATGCATTAAGACCACAGTGGAGGGTGGAGTAAACAATAATATAATTTTGCCATCCTTTTCTTGAGGATAAATAAAAATTCACCAAATGGGTAATTGTGGTAGAAATGTCTCCATAAAATATTACTTCTGAGCTTTTGCAATGATTATGCACATGCACAGCAGCATGCTGCAATGGCCTAAGAGCTGGAAATGCATCACGCGTCCAGGCAAACATCACACAAAAGTGTCAAGCCGCAAAAAGAAAAAGCATGTGGGAACTTCCCACGCTTTGCCCGATGATGAATACATTCTGGAGAGGGGAGCCTGAGGGCACACCGCACAGGAAGAAACGGTGGCTGTTTGGGAGAAGGGACATGGCCATAAAACCATTTCACTGATTCATTAGGAGTTGAGTTCTACAGATGCTGTTTTGATCCGCTGTATGTGACATCAGACATGCCCTGTGTTTTTCTGGCAGACAGACTCCTTGTTCGACTATTGCAATGCTATCGAAGTGAAAAAGGAAGTTTCTATGTCTCCTCGCCTGTTCCCAAGGTATGACTGCAGGAACATTGCTTCCCAATACTGTTTGATTGACTGGCTGATTGACCCGGAGAGATGTGCCGTGTTTTATTGGCCAAAGTTCTGTGAGAGGGCTGGATTGATTGCCTAAAGGTTTCTTGTGGAGTAAAAAAAAGACAATACTGGCCCCGGGCAAGAGGCTCAATAGTCTTTCATTGCTATGAACTTGCTTTTGACCTTTTGCTGTTAAGACCTTTGAAGTATGTACATAAGTCTGCAGAAGTGCAATCAAATTTCATTGTTTTTGTTCTCTCATCTTCGAAACGTCATTCTTCTCTCAAACCGAAGGCTCAGTCATGCCACCAAATGGAGTGTAGGTTCAAAACAGTCTGAGACAAGCATAACAATACACAAATCATCGCGATGGTCTCGTGAGTGTGCACCATGAACATGAAAATTTGTGAATAATTTGTTTTCCTACTCATTTATTTCATTTATCGCTGCTCTCATAGACCATTGCATTTTGTATAATGCACTGTTGCTGCTGCTGGTCCGTGCATAGTTTTGGCATGTATGCAAAAGCTAACAACTAGGCTCTAGTACAGTTGTTCTAAGCAGTCTTGAGTTTTAAACTATAGTAAGTTGTTAAGGCATTGAGATAAATAAAACTTTTTACAAATTGGTGCTGCTCAAAATAATGTAAAAATGTCCTCACCCCTCAGCGGCACTGACTGCAGGCTTGGTGTCGACGGCAGCGGTTCCACACTGTGCAGACCTGTGGCTGTGCCATGGAAGCAAGCAAACAAATGAAAGAAATAATTATTTCTGCAGCCATGAGATCTTGGGCTGTTTTCCGGTGCATAACAACATGCACGAGCTTACTTTAGCACTCTGGCTACACCTTGTACACTGCAGTAAGAGAATCAAGACTGAACATTGCAGTGCTTTGTAAATAGCTGTAACATGTTCAACAGGAACATTGAAGAAAATAATATAAGAAGTGTTGTCGCTTACTATTCCGGGAGTTGTCATGATTGCTTTCATCATCATGAGTCTCTCTCGGCACCATGTCATTCAGGCACTTGCAGGCTCATTTTCATCTGAAAGGGAATAACCATATGAGACACAGATGATTGGTAATTAACTTGCCAACATATTATAGGATATAATTGTGCAGCTGAAAGTTGCGCCAGGATACTAGAAAAGTGCCACGACCCAGACACTGTTGCCTTCATTCAATGCAATGGTCCTTATCAAGGATCCTTCTTTAATTTGCAGGTGTTTTTATAACACAATGAGCAAACCAGTTCAGCCTCTGCGACTTGTAAATGCTAATAGGACTTCCAGTGCCTGAATGTTTTGTCCAACAGCATAAAATATTGGCGCACTTCATTTTACGTGCTGACACAGGGACACAAGTTCATAAGCTTGGAGCAAAAAAAAATTAAATGACCTCCTGCAATATTTGGCTTCGGCACTGCATTCAGCATGTGCTGTCAGCTAATGGTGCCAGACAATTGTCTGAGAAGATAAAGCAAATCATCTTGCAAACAATTTTCATTTATTGCTCCTGGTGGCTGTGCACATTTACATGCACATGTAAACAAAAGCAGCTACACGACGTGTATTATATTATGCAACTCGAGCCATGCTTAGCAAAAATGCTGAAATATCATGTATCTAATTCGCACAACGTAAGTGGTTTTTTACTTTGCGCTGCTATTCCCCAGCAATCGACTAGGCAGTGTTCAGACGGGCGGGCCGTATGTATCGTGGGAAAGCATCATCCACCACCACTCCTACTCGGAGCGCACGCGATCGGCAGGCGCCGAGTCACTGCCATTCCGAGCTACTCGAAAGTGCCGTTTTCGTCACATATGATAACTAATTGTTCCGCTCGGACAGTCCGCTGTCCAGTCCGATCGTCTGTACAGGGAAGGTAGTAGGTAGTGACTTACCAGAATCATATTTTTTTTTTTCTGACGCTGGATGGCTTGCAAAGGCCTTTGCGAACGCCTTCCTTCCGCAGCGGAGCGAGCGCTCGTTCGCCGTCGGCGGATCCCTAGAAATCGTTGCAACTTCTTTCGACGGCGCCTTCTCCCTGCGCTGTACAGTGTATGTACAGGATGGTGGCGATCTCGAGCTACTTGCTGGTCGTCCGCCGCACTGAAACGCTTGCGCATGATGTTTTCTTGGCACGGGCAAGGGTACTGCAGCATTTGATGACGCCAATGTTAAAACGGGAGAACTATGTGGCCCGTTGCGCACAGCAGCACTCTACAAGCACTCGTAGCAGCATCCCATCGGCGCTTGGCTTAGCTTGGCGGCTTGGCTCCATGGCTGCTGAAATCTCGTGAGATTTCGCGAGATTACGGCAAGCTGGACGTCACGCGGCATACGTCTCCGGAGTAAGTCTCCAGCGCCTGTACGTATCGGCAGTTTTCACGCATGCGCACTAGGCGTCCAATACGTCTACGTCTGTACGTCTCCTGGAGACGTCATACGTCTCCCGCAGACGTACAGACGTAGACGTATCGGACGCCTACTGGGCATGCGGGAAAATTGATGTAGACGTATTTGGCTGGCACCGGGCTAAACACGTTTTAGCTGTACGTATCGCCCATACGAAACGTATCGGCAGACGTACATGCAGATGATGATGATGGCAATCCAATAAAAAAGATAGAAGCTATTTGTAATAAATACTTCAAATAATGTCACAAAAACGTCACATGCAGATCCCCCAAGTCATCAAGTTGACGTGTTAGCTGTGTTTTGAATAATTATTAATTTGAGCTCACTTTTAACCACTTTGCCACCTGCAGGAAGCCCGAACAATCCAAGCCTAGTTGTATTAAATCCGTTTGTTTGGGTGCTCGCATGGAGGAAGGAAACAACTGGGGCCGAATTACGGTTCTCGCTCTAAAGTTATAGAGCGTGACGTCAAAATGACGACGCCGTGACGTCTCGGCGAGACGTCAACGCGTGACGAAAATCGGCATCAACCAATGATCGCCAGGGTGCCGCCCCGGGCTGCTTATTTTCACGGCAACAGGTTTATTCGCACGTCAAGGAGCCGTTTGCTAATTTTTTTAAAGATATAGCGTGTCAATAAATTAACTAAAGTTTTATATTTTCAAGAAGCCGCATTTAAAGTTCAATGTTATAAAAAAAATCAAGAAGCAGCTACAGTTTTGCAATTAAACGCTCTCATGGGTAGCTTCTTCTGCCGCGAGGGCGCGCTGGCAGAGGTAAACAAACCGTAAAAATTGCGATTTTCAGTAAAACAGCTGATTCCACGGCTATAGTACAGTGGCTATAGTGCCGGCTTTTGCGCATCGTTTGATGTCAAGGTACTGTGTGATGACACCATTCCTTTTTTATTTCCTTCGGGATGCTTGGGAAAACTGTGAAAACGGGAGAACTATGTGGCCCGTTGCGCACAGCAGCACTCTTCAGGCACTCGTAGCACCATCCCATCGGAGCTTGGCTTAGCTTGGCGGCTTGATTGGCTCCATGGCTGCTGAAATCTCGTGACATCTCGCGAGATTACGGCAAGCTTGACGTCACGCGGCATACGTCTCCGGAGTACGTCTCCAGCGCCTGTACGTATCGGCAGTTTTCACGCATGCGCAGTAGGCGTCCGTACGTCTACGTCTGTACGTCTCCGGCAGACGTCATACGTCTCCGGTAAGCTAAATCTCTCTAATTGATTGTGAATGCGTCCCACGTTAGCAAAACGTAGGAAGTGCATCTCGAGGTACGTCCGCTATGTATATTGTCGCATATAATAAGTTTAAAAACTGCTAATGTATCATCAATACTGTGAAATAAAGTGGCCCGCTTGTTGACCTTGACCATCGTTTTGGCATGCAGCATTTGATCTACATACGGATTTGTTTTTTTATTATTAGGACGTTACCAAAAGAAATCCTGCAGTAGAAGAATAAGTATATAGTCCGAAGGAGCTGTTTCTTCAAAGACAATAACGCTAGCAATCTCATGCGTGCTGCGTGCGTTGCACGCGACGTAACCGGCTCGCTGGCTCGGAAGGCAGGTGAAATCCAAGCTTGTACTACAATACATTTCACTAGATTTTGGCAGCAGCGACAGCAACGCGTGCATTGCCTCACGGTTACATCTTCATCCACGCAGATACTTCGCCTCTGAAGCTACATCACAGCCACACGTGGAAGCGGCCACTGACGCGGCATCCTAAGAAGGCTGTTCGACCCGGAGGACATCAGGTGGCGCCGTACTCACCAGGCCCAGATACTTAAGGCTGCGACCAGCACCGAGGAAGACATTTTGACAGCAACGACAGCAACGCGTGCATTCACTCACGGTTATATCTTCGTCCACGCAGATACTTCGCCCCTGAAGCTACATCACAGCCACACGTGGAAGCGGCCACTGACGCGGCATCCTAAGAAAGCTGTTCGACCCGAAGGACATCAGGTGGCGCCGTAGTCACCAGGCCCTGATACTTAGGGCTGCGACCAGCGCCGAGGAAGACATTTTGGCAGCAATGACAGCAACGCGTGCATTGCTGCCAACGCCAATGACGCTGATGCTGAGGCTACCGGTGGCGCCGAATCTAAATGAAGGCGTGAAGTTCGACATAGATATGATGAACTAGAAGATTTGGAGAGTCTTGGTTGGGCATCCTGCACGTCACAAACACGGGAAATTTTGCACGGACCGTCGCACACCGCGTTCGCTCACACAAGACTGGACACCAACAACAAGGCTGTTCCACCCGAAGGACATCAGGTGGCGCCGTACTCACCAGGCCCTGATACCTAGGGCGGCGACCAGCGCCGAGGAAGACATTTTGGCAGCAATGACAGCAACGCGTGCATTGCCTCACGGTTATATCTTCGTCCACGCAGATACTTCGCCTCTGAAGCTACATCACAGCCACACGTGGAAGCGGCCACTGACGCGGCATCCTAAGAAAGCTGTTCGACCCGAAGGACATCAGGTGGCGCCGTAGTCACCAGGCCCTGATACTTAGGGCTGCGACCAGCGCCGAGGAAGACATTTTGACAGCAACGACAGCAACGTGTGCATTGCCTCATGGTTATATCTTCGTCCACGCAGATACTTCGCCTCTGAAGCTACATCACAGCCACATGTGGAAGCGGCCACTGACGCGGCATCCTAAGAAGGCTGTTCGACCCGAAGGACATCAGGTGGCGCCGTAGTCACCCTTACGGAAATCCCATATCTGCTTGAGATATGGAACATATGCTGCCAGATACAAATATATAAGGCATCAAATAAGTCCTTATCTGGGCCAGATAAGGTCATATATGTGCAAAATGTTGCCCTTATATGGCTCAGATTTGGCCATATCATGCAACATATAATCCATATCTGAACGACTAACGGGACCTTATATGGCTTGATCAGGGGCATATATGGTTTCCTCGCGACCTTATGTGGCCTGATAAAGGGCATATATGGCATCGTCATGACCTTATATAGACAGACCAGGGCCATACCCTTATGGAAATCCCATATCTGCTTCAGATATGGAACATATGCTGCCAGATACAAATATATAAGGCAGCAAATAAGTCCTTATCTGGGCCAGATAAGGTCATATATGTGCAAAATGTCGCCCTTATATGGCTCAGATTTGGCCATATCATGCAACATATAATCCATATCTGAACGACTAACGGGACCTTATATGGCTTGATCACGGGCATATATGGTTTCCTCGCGACCTTATGTGGCCTGATAAAGGGCATATATGGCATCGTCATGACCTTATATAGACAGACCAGGGCCATATGCCTGGCATCAACAGGACTTTATATAACCTAATCGGGGCCTTAATTATGTAGGTGCCATAGTTACTGTATATTAGCAATATATGGCCTTCGTCTACCTTCTGCAAATATCCAATATGGCCTCATGTGGTCGAGCTTCAATTTTTCTACACTCAGCATGGCCTGCGTGTTAAGAGTATCCAATTTAGAAAATAGCTACCACTCATATTTCAAATATTCTACAGATTTCGCTGCCCTATAATTATTGCACCATGTGTTCCTTAAACCAGGAGGGCGCTGGGTTATAGCTACATGCTCCTCTTTCCGCCTAGTTAACTCGCATTTTCATTTAAAATGCTGCCGCAGTCCGGTGCACAAAAGCATGGTCGGTTAAGTTGAGCGATTCAAAATATCAAGAAAATGATGGCAGTTCAGTATACGGCCCCCTCCGCGCTGTCAGACGGTGACTCACCCTCAGAGACAGCTGGCGGTTGCTTCGTAAGGGCCGCAGTGGTTAGACGGTGACTCCTCCTCTCCTGCGTTCCCCTCTTCCCTCTCAGACAGCGGTGGCCCCTGCGTCGCTGGCTCGCATTTCATCTCTCCTACTCGCTGCCACGCTCTATACCGCGTAGGCCTGGCGCTCTCCGTTTTGTGTGTGCTTTCTTCTTTCTCCTCCTCCTTTCAACTCCGTGCGCCTAAGCACTTGGTATCTCGTTCCTTTTCGGTGGCAGACATCGGAGTTCGGTGCGGCTGGCGGGCGTGCTGCATGTTGTGTATGCTGGTGTGCGTGTGCCAACGCCTGTTCGCTATTAGCTGTGTGCGTGTAACAAAAATGCGACAGCAAACCTACAAGAGCTTCAGTCTGACCGTCCGCACAGAGGAAATTACTGTGTCCCACTGCGGGTGGAAGCTGCCTCCCCAGCCTTGGCAGCGAACCTGATGGTCGATTGAGCTTTTCGGGGATTCTGCTCTGGGTGGCCCGGCCAAATCTTCACCATTGTGTTTGATCGCACCCTCATCGTGCCGCCTCATCTTCACGCCCGATCACCAAAACCGTGAGCGTGAGACTTCTTGTCGGGAACTAGCACTTGCTAGCCTCAGGATACTGTTCACTTTATTATTTTGATAGAAAATCAATTTTCCAATCAGTAAATTGGATTGGAATTGCCAGTATGTGATATTTTTCCGCACATTTCGTTGCTAATTTGTCTTTTGCTCTAGCAATTTTGACAAATTTCAGTGAGTGGATAGGGTCCTTCATTGTTTATTAATATTATTATTATTATTTGCACTACCTAAGTAGCTTCATGCTTGATTTGGTTTAGGGGCAGAGTTGTCGCTGTCATGAGAAATGCGATCGGACATTCTTCTTTTTTGTTTTCTCTCCTAATTTGAAAAGCAACCATAAGTTAGGCGCGTTCACTCAATTTGCACTGCAGTCTCTGCTTAAGGTAACACCAGTACTTCCTGACAGCCTATATGTATTTCGCTAAGGTTTAGGTATTATCAGCAGTCCCAGCAGTGTGTGTTTTATCACCCTACGGTTTAGCGGTACGTTTTCCGGGTGTCGAGAAACCTTTAAATTTCATTTTAATTGTCTAGTTCGATTAATAGCCGTTTATTTTATTTAGCTTCGCAAGTAAACCAGCTCAAACTAAAAGCATTTACTGGTTAAAGCTCTGTGTGTAAAAGAGCAGAATAAAAATGTAATATCTAATTTAATAGGTTAATGTATTTCACTTTAGCATCTCGTGTAGACATTATTCTGTTCAGATATCTCGTTAGTTTGTTATAGTATCGCGCGTAAATGAGTAGAATCTCAATATTTACTAACCCTCGGTATACACACATAATTCAGGACCGTCTTTGAGCGATTCCATATAGGCAGGGAAAAAAGAAAACCTGTGGTTTCAAAGCTATTTTCCTGTACGGTTTGAAATAAAAGGGGAAATTCAGGTTTCCCTTGGCAAACCTGATTGAGCGTGCGTTTAGCTGGAATACTGAAATTGTTTTGTGTGCATTGTAATAAAGTGTTATGTTGATATGCAGATATATAGATCTATAGTTCAAAACCTACCTGCCATGCGGGCTAGATCTTTAAATCAGGAATAGGGCAGATAAGGCATATCTGACCAGATATGCCTTATCTGGTACTCGAAATCAGGAATTGGGCAGATCAGGCATATACAACCAGATATGCCTTATCTGGTACTCGAAATCAGGGATTGGGCAGATATGCCTTATCTGGCCCAGATCTGTCCTAATATACCATACCTGCCCAATTCCTGATATACCTGATCTGGATTTTTTTCATAAGTCCAGATATGGCATTTCCGTAAGGGCACCAGGCCCTGATACTTAGGGCTGCGACCAGTGCCGAGGAAGACATTTTGGCAGCAATGACAGCAACGCGTGCATTGCCTCACGGTTATATCTTCATCCACGCAGATACTTCGCCTCTGAAGCTACATCACAGCCACACGTGGAAGCGGCCACTGGCGCGGCATCCTAAGAAGGCTGTTCGACCCGAAGGACATCAGGTGGCGCCGTACTCACCAGGCCCTGATACTTAAGGCTGCGACCATGCAGCGCCGAGGAAGACATTTTGGCAGCAACGACAGCAACGCGCGCATTGGCTCACGGTTATATCTTCGTCCATGCAGATACTTCGCCTCTGAAGCTACATCACAGCCACACGTGGAAGCGGCCACTGACGCGGCATCCTAAGAAGGCTGTTCCACCCGAAGGACATCAGGTGGGGCCGTACTCACCAGGCCCTGATACTTCCGGCTGCGACCAGCGACGAGGAAGACATTTTGACAGCAACGACAGCAACGCGTGCATTGCCTCACGGTTATATCTTCGTATGTGCAGATACTTCGCCTCTGAAGCTACATCACAGCCAGCCACACGTGGAAGCGGCCACTGACGCGGCATCCTAAGAAGGCTGTTCGACCCGAAGGACATCAGGTGGCGCCATAGTCACCAGGCCCTGATACTTAAGGCTGCGACAATGCAGCGCCGAGGAAGACATTTTGGCAGCAATGACAGCAGCGCGTGCATTGCCTGACGGTTATATCTTCGTCCACGCAGATACTTCGCCTCTGAAGCTACATCACAGCCACACGTGGAAGCGGCCACTGACGCGGCATCCTAAGAAGGCTGTTCGACCCGAAGGAACTCAGGTGGCGCCGTAGTCACCAGGCCCTGATACCTAAGGCTGCGACCATGCAGTGCCGAGGAAGACATTTTGGCAGCAACGACAGCAACGCGTGCATTGCCTCACGGTTATATCTTCGTCCACGCAGATACTTCGCCTCTGAAGCTACATCACAGCCACACGTGGAAGCGGCCACTGACGCGGCATCCTAAGAAAGCTGTTCGACCCGAAGGACATCAGGTGGCGCCGTAGTCACCAGGCCCTGATACTTAGGGCTGCGACCAGCGCCGAGGAAGACATTTTGACAGCAACGACAGCAACGCGAGCATTGCCTCACGGTTATATCTTCGTCCACGCAGATACTTCGCCTCTGAAGCTACATCACAGCCACACGTGGAAGCGGCCACTGACGCGGCATCCTAAGAAGGCTGTTCCACCCAAAGGACATCAGGTGGCGCCGTACTCACCCGGCCCTGATACTTGTAGCTGCGACTAGCGCCGAGGAAGACATTTTGGCAGCAACGACAGCAACGCGTGCATTGCCTCACGGTTATATCTTCGTCCACGCAGATACTTCGCCTCTGAAGCTACATCACAGCCACACGTGGAAGCGGCCACTGACGCGGCATCCTAAGAAGGCTGTTCGAGCCGAAGGACATCAGGTGGCGCCGTAGTCACCAGGCCCTGATACTTAATGCTGCGACCAGTGCCGAGGAAGACATTTTGGCAGCAATGACAGCAGCGCGTGCATTGCCTCACGGTTATATCTTCGTCCACGCAGATACTTCGCCTCTGAAGCTACATCACAGCCACACGTGGAAGCGGCCACTGACGCGGCATCCTAAGAAGGCTGTTCGACCCGAAGGTCATCAGGTGGCGCCGTAGTCACCAGGCCCTGATACTTAAGGCTGCGACCATGCAGCGCCGAGGAAGACATTTTGGCAGCAACGACAGCAACGCGTGCATTGCCTCACGGTTATATCTTCGTCCACGCAAATACTTCGCCTCTGAAGCTACATCACAGCCACACGTGGAAGCGGCCACTGACGCGGCATCCTAAGAAGGCTGTTCGACACGAAGGACATCAGGTGGCGCCGTAGTCACCAGGCCCTGATACTTAAGGCTGCGACCATGCAGCGCCGAGGAAGACAATTTGGCAGCAACGACAGCAACGTGCGCATTGCCTTACAGTTATATCTTCGTCCATGCAGATACTTCGCCTGTGAAGCTACATCACAGCCACACGTGGAAGCGGCCACTGACGCGGCATCCTAACAAGGCTGTTCGACCCGAAGGACATGAGGTGGCGCCGTACTCACCAGGCCCTGATATTTAAGGCTGCGACCAGCGCCGAGGAAGACATTTTGGCAGCAATGACAGCAACGCGTGCATTGCCTCACAGTTATATCTTCGTCCACGCAGATACTTCGCCTCTGAAGCTACATCACAGCCACACGTGGAAGCGGCCACTGACGCGGCATCCTAAGAAGGCTGTTCGACCCGAAGGACATCAGGTGGCGCCTTACTCACCAGGCCCTGATACTTATGGCGGCGACCAGCGCCGAGGACGACATTTTGGCAGCAACGACAGCAAAGCGTGCATTGCCTCACGGTTATATCTTCGTCCACGCAGATACTTCGCCTCTGAAGCTACATCACAGCCACACGTGGAAGCGGCCACTGACGCGGCATCCCAAGAAGGACATCAGGTGGCGCCGTACTCAAGAGGCCCTGATACTTAGGGCGGCGACCAGCGCCGAGGAAGACATTTTGGCAGCAATGACAGCAACGCGTGCATTGCCTCACGGTTATATCTTCGTCCACGCAGATACTTCGCCTCTGAAGCTACATCACAGCCACACGTGGAAGCGGCCACTGACGCGGCATCCTAAAAAGGCTGTTCAACCCGAAGGACATCAGGTGGCGCCGTACTCACCAGGCCCTGATACTTAGGGCGGCGACCAGCGCCGAGGAAGACATTTTGGCAGCAATGACAGCAACGCGTGCATTGCCTCACGGTTATATCTTCGTCCACGCAGATACTTCGCCTCTGAAGCTATATCAAAGCCACACGTGGAAGCGGCCACTGACGCGGCATCCTAAGAAGGCTGTTCGATCCGAAGGATATCAGGTGGTGCCGTACTCACCAGGCCCTGATACTTAGAGCTGCGACCATGCAGCGCCGAGGAAGACATTTTGGCAGCAACGACAGCAACGCGCGCATTGCCTCACGGTTATATCTTCGTCCATGCAGATACTTCGCCCCTGAAGCTACATCACAGCCACACGTGGAAGCGGCCACTGACGCGGCATCCTAAGAAGGCTGTTCGACCCGAAGGACATCAGGTGGCGCCGTACTCACCAGGCCCTGATACTTAGGGCGGCGACCAGCGCCGAGGAAGACATTTTGGCAGCAACGACAGCAAAGCGTGCATTGCCTCGCGGTTATATCTTCGTCCACGCAGATACTTCGCCTCTGAAGCTACATCACAGCCACACGTGGAAGCGGCCACTGACGCGGCATCCTAAGAAGGCTGTTCCACCCGAAGGACATCAGGTGGCGCCGTACTCACCAGGCCCTGATACTTACGGCGGCGACCTGCGCCGAGGAAGACATTTTGGCAGCAATGACAGCAATGCGTGCATTGCCTCACGGTTATATCTTCATCCACGCAGATACTTCGCCTCTGAAGCTACATCACAGCCACACGTGGAAGCGGCCACTGGCGCGGCATCCTAAGAAGGCTGTTCGACCCGAAGGACATCAGGTGGCGCCGTACTCACCAGGCCCTGATACTTAAGGCTGCGACCATGCAGCGCCGAGGAAGACATTTTGTCAGCAACGACAGCAACGCGCGCATTGCCTCACGGTTATATCTTCGTCCATGCAGATACTTCGCCTCTGAAGCTACATCACAGCCACACGTGGAAGCGGCCACTGACGCGGCATCCTAAGAAGGCTGTTCCACCCGAAGGACATCAGGTGGCGCCGTACTCACCAGGCCCTGATACTTCCGGCTGCGACCAGCGACGAGGAAGACATTTTGACAGCAACGACAGCAACGCGTGCATTGCCTCACGGTTATATCTTCGTCCGTGCAGATACTTCGCCTCTGAAGCTACATCACAGCCAGCCACACGTGGAAGCGGCCACTGACGCGGCATCCTAAGAAGGCTGTTCGACCCGAAGGACATCAGGTGGCGCCATAGTCACCAGGCCCTGATACTTAAGGCTGCGACAATGCAGCGCCGAGGAAGACATTTTGGCAGGAATGACAGCAGCGCATGCATTGCCTCACGGTTATATCTTCGTCCACGCAGATACTTCGCCTCTGAAGCTACATCACAGCCACACGTGGAAGCGGCCACTGACGCGGCATCCTAAGAAGGCTGTTCGACCCGAAGGAACTCAGGTGGCGCCGTAGTCACCAGGCCCTGATACCTAAGGCTGCGACCATGCAGCGCCGAGGAAGACATTTTGGCAGCAACGACAGCAACGCGTGCATTGCCTCACGGTTATATCTTCGTCCACGCAGATACTTCGCCTCTGAAGCTACATCACAGCCACACGTGGAAGCGGCCACTGACGCGGCATCCTAAGAAAGCTGTTCGACCCGAAGGACATTAGGTGGCGCCGTAGTCACCAGGCCCTGATACTTAGGGCGGCGACCAGCGCCGAGGAAGACACTTTGACAGCAACGACAGCAACGCGAGCATTGCCTCACGGTTATATCTTCGTCCACGCAGATACTTCGCCTCTGAAGCTACATCACAGCCACACGTGGAAGCGGCCACTGACGCGTCATCCAAAGAAGGCTGTTCCACCCGAAGGACATCAGGTGGCGCCGTACTCACCCGGCCCTGATACTTGTGGCTGCGACTAGTGCCGAGGAAGACATTTTGGCAGTAACGACAGCAACGCGTGCATTGCCTCACGGTTATATCTTCGTCCACGCAGATACTTCGCCTCTGAAGCTACATCACAGCCACACGTGGAAGCGGCCACTGACGCGGCATCCTAAGAAGGCTGTTCGAGCCGAAGGACATCAGGTGGCGCCGTAGTCACCTGGCCCTGATACTTAATGCTGCGACCAGTGCCGTGGAAGACATTTTGGCAGCAATGACAGCAGCGCGTGCATTGCCTCACGGTTATATCTTCGTCCACGCAGATACTTCGCCTCTGAAGCTACATCACAGCCACACGTGGAAGCGGCCACTGACGCAGCATCCTAAGAAGGCTGTTCGACCCGAAGGTCATCAGGTGGCGCCGTAGTCACCAGGCCCTGATACTTAAGGCTGCGACCATGCAGCGCCGAGGAAGACATTTTGGCAGCAACGACAGCAACGCGTGCATTGCCTCACGGTTATATCTTCGTCCACGCAAATACTTCGCCTCTGAAGCTACATCACAGCCACACGTGGAAGCGGCCACTGACGCGGCATCCTAAGAAGGCTGTTCGACACGAAGGACATCAGGTGGCGCCGTACTCACCAGGCCCTGATACTTAAGGCTGCGACCAGCGCCGAGGAAGACATTTTGGCAGCAATGACAGCAACGCGTGCATTGCCTCACAGTTATATCTTCGTCCACGCAGATACTTCGCCTGTGAAGCTACATCACAGCCACACGTGGAAGCGGCCACTGACGCGGCATCCTAACAAGGCTGTTCGACCCGAAGGACATGAGGTGGCGCCGTACTCACCAGGCCCTGATATTTAAGGCTGCGACCAGCGCCGAGGAAGACATTTTGGCAGCAATGACAGCAACGCGTGCATTGCCTCACAGTTATATCTTCGTCCACGCAGATACTTCGCCTCTGAAGCTACATCACAGCCACACGTGGAAGCGGCCACTGACGCGGCATCCTAAGAAGGGTGTTCGACCCGAAGGACATCAGGTGGCGCCTTACTCACCAGGCCCTGATACTTATGGCGGCGACCAGCGCCGAGGAAGACATTTTGGCAGCAACGACAGCAAAGCGTGCATTGCCTCACGGTTATATCTTCGTCCACGCAGATACTTCGCCTCTGAAGCTACATCACAGCCACACGTGGAAGCGGCCACTGACGCGGCATCCCAAGAAGGACATCAGGTGGCGCCGTACTCAAGTGGCCCTGATACTTAGGGCGGCGACCAGCGCCGAGGAAGACATTTTGGCAGCAATGACAGCAACGCGTGCATTGCCTCACGGTTATATCTTCGTCCACGCAGATACTTCGCCTCTGAAGCTACATCACAGCCACACGTGGAAGCGGCCACTGACGCGGCATCCTAAGAAGGCTGTTCCACCCGAAGGACATCAGGTGGCGCCCTACTCACCAGGCCCTGATACTTAGGGCGGCGACCAGCGCCGAGGAAGACATTTTGGCAGCAATGATAGCAACGCGTGCATTGCCTCACGGTTATATCTTCGTCCACGCAGATACTTCGCCTCTATAGCTATATCACAGCCACACGTGGAAGCGGCCACTGACGCGGCATCCTAAGAAGGCTGTTCGACCCGAAGGACATCAGGTGGCGCCGTACTCACCAGGCCCTGATACTTAAGGCTGCGACCATGCAGCGCCGAGGAAGACATTTTGGCAGCAACGACAGCAACGCGCGCATTGCCTCACGGTTATATCTTCGTCCATGCAGATACTTCGCCTCTGAAGCTACATCACAGCCACACGTGGAAGCGGCCACTGACGCGGCATCCTAAGAAGGCTGTTCCACCCGAAGGACATCAGGTGGCGCCGTACTAACCAGGCCCTGATACTTCGGGCTGCGACCAGCGCTGAGGAAGACATTTTGACAGCAACGACAGCAACGCGTGCATTGCCTCACGGTTATATCTTCGTCCATGCAGATACTTCGCCTCTGAAGCTACATCACAGCCAGCCACACGTGGAAGCGGCCACTGACGCGGCATCCTAAGAAGGCTGTTCGACCCGAAGGACATCAGGTGGCGCCATAGTCACCAGGCCCTGATACTTAAGGCTGCGACAATGCAGCGCCGAGGAAGACATTTTGGCAGGAATGACAGCAGCGCATGCATTGCCTCACGGTTATATCTTCGTCCACGCAGATACTTCGCCTCTGAAGCTACATCAAAGCCACACGTGGAAGCGGCCACTGACGCGGCATCCTAAGAAGGCTGTTCGACCCGAAGGAACTCAGGTGGCGCCGTAGTCACCAGGCCCTGATACCTAAGGCTGCGACCATGCAGCGCCGAGGAAGACATTTTGGCAGCAACGACAGCAACGCGTGCATTGCCTCACGGTTATATCTTCGTCCACGCAGATACTTCGCCTCTGAAGCTACATCACAGCCACACGTGGAAGCGGCCACTGACGCGGCATCCTAAGAAAGCTGTTCGACCCGAAGGACATTAGGTGGCGCCGTAGTCACCAGGCCCTGATACTTAGGGCGGCGACCAGCGCCGAGGAAGACACTTTGACAGCAACGACAGCAACGCGAGCATTGCCTCACGGTTATATCTTCGTCCACGCAGATACTTCGCCTCTGAAGCTACATCACAGCCACACGTGGAAGCGGCCACTGACGCGTCATCCTAAGAAGGCTGTTCCACCCGAAGGACATCAGGTGGCGCCGTACTCACCCGGCCCTGATACTTGTGGCTGCGACTAGTGCCGAGGAAGACATTTTGGCAGCAACGACAGCAACGCGTGCATTGCCTCACGGTTATATCTTCGTCCACGCAGATACTTCGCCTCTGAAGCTACATCACAGCCACACGTGGAAGCGGCCACTGACGCGGCATCCTAAGAAGGCTGTTCGAGCCGAAGGACATCAGGTGGCGCCGTAGTCACCTGGCCCTGATACTTAATGCTGCGACCAGTGCCGAGGAAGACATTTTGGCAGCAATGACAGCAGCGCGTGCATTGCCTCACGGTTATATCTTCGTCCACGCAGATACTTCGCCTCTGAAGCTACATCACAGCCACACGTGGAAGCGGCCACTGACGCAGCATCCTAAGAAGGCTGTTCGACCCGAAGGTCATCAGGTGGCGCCGTAGTCACCAGGCCCTGATACTTAAGGCTGCGACCATGCAGCGCCGAGGAAGACATTTTGGCAGCAACGACAGCAACGCGTGCATTGCCTCACGGTTATATCTTCGTCCACGCAAATACTTCGCCTCTGAAGCTACATCACAGCCACACGTGGAAGCGGCCACTGACGCGGCATCCTAAGAAGGCTGTTCGACACGAAGGACATCAGGTGGCGCCGTACTCACCAGGCCCTGATACTTAAGGCTGCGACCAGCGCCAAGGAAGACATTTTGGCAGCAATGACAGCAACGCGTGCATTGCCTCACAGTTATATCTTCGTCCACGCAGATACTTCGCCTGTGAAGCTACATCACAGCCACACGTGGAAGCGGCCACTGACGCGGCATCCTAACAAGGCTGTTCGACCCGAAGGACATGAGGTGGCGCCGTACTCACCAGGCCCTGATATTTAAGGCTGCGACCAGCGCCGAGGAAGACATTTTGGCAGCAATGACAGCAACGCGTGCATTGCCTCACAGTTATATCTTCGTCCACGCAGATACTTCGCCTCTGAAGCTACATCACAGCCACACGTGGAAGCGGCCACTGACGCGGCATCCTAAGAAGGGTGTTCGACCCGAAGGACATCAGGTGGCGCCTTACTCACCAGGCCCTGATACTTATGGCGGCGACCAGCGCCGAGGAAGACATTTTGGCAGCAACGACAGCAAAGCGTGCATTGCCTCACGGTTATATCTTCGTCCACGCAGATACTTCGCCTCTGAAGCTACATCACAGCCACACGTGGAAGCGGCCACTGACGCGGCATCCCAAGAAGGACATCAGGTGGCGCCGTACTCAAGTGGCCCTGATACTTAGGGCGGCGACCAGCGCCGAGGAAGACATTTTGGCAGCAATGACAGCAACGCGTGCATTGCCTCACGGTTATATCTTCGTCCACGCAGATACTTCGCCTCTGAAGCTACATCACAGCCACACGTGGAAGCGGCCACTGACGCGGCATCCTAAGAAGGCTGTTCCACCCGAAGGACATCAGGTGGCGCCCTACTCACCAGGCCCTGATACTTAGGGCGGCGACCAGCGCCGAGGAAGACATTTTGGCAGCAATGATAGCAATGCGTGCATTGCCTCACGGTTATATCTTCGTCCACGCAGATACTTCGCCTCTATAGCTATATCACAGCCACACG
Organism: Amblyomma maculatum; assembly: GCF_055883805.1. Lineage (NCBI taxonomy): Eukaryota > Metazoa > Arthropoda > Arachnida > Ixodida > Ixodidae > Amblyomma > Amblyomma maculatum. The sequence goes on from NC_139349.1 coordinate 187,537,253, forward strand.
TGGAAGCGGCCACTGACGCGGCATCCTAAGAAGGCTGTTCGACCCGAAGGACATCAGGTGGCGCCGTACTCACCAGGCCCTGATACTTAAGGCTGCGACCATGCAGCGCCGAGGAAGACATTTTGGCAGCAACGACAGCAACGCGCGCATTGCCTCACTGTTATATCTTCGTCCATGCAGATACTTCGCCTCTGAAGCTACATCACAGCCACACGTGGAAGCGGCCACTGACGCGGCATCCTAAGAAGGCTGTTCCACCCGAAGGACATCAGGTGGCGCCGTACTAACCAGGCCCTGATACTTCGGGCTGCGACCAGCGCTGAGGAAGACATTTTGACAGCAACGACAGCAACGCGTGCATTGCCTCACGGTTATATCTTCGTCCATGCAGATACTTCGCCTCTGAAGCTACATCACAGCCAGCCACACGTGGAAGCGGCCACTGACGCGGCATTCTAAGAAGGCTGTTCGACCCGAAGGACATCAGGTGGCGCCATAGTCGCCAGGCCCTGATACTTAAGGCTGCGACCATGCAGCGCCGAGGAAGACATTTTGGCAGCAATGACAGCAACGCGTGCATTGCCTCACGGTTATATCTTCGTCCGCGCAGATACTTCGCGTCTGAAGCTACATCACAGCCACACGTGGAAGCGGCCACTGACACGGCATCCTAAGAAAGCTGTTCGACCCGAAGGACATCAGGTGGCGCCGTAGTCACCAGGCCCTGATATTTATGGCTGCGACCAGCGCCGAGGAAGACATTTTGACAGCAACGACAGCAACGCGTGCATTGCCTCACGGTTATATCTTCGTCCACGCAGATACTTCGCCTCTGAAGCTACATCACAGCCACACGTGGAAGCGGCCACTGACGCGGCATCCTAAGAAGGCTGTTCCACCCGAAGGGCATCAGGTGGCGCCGTACTCACCCGGCCCTGATACTTGTGGCTGCGACTAGCGCCGAGGAAGACATTTTGGCAGCAACGACAGCAACGCGTGCATTGCCTCACAGTTATATCTTCGTCCACGCAGATACTTCGCCTCTGAAGCTACATCACAGCCACACGTGGAAGCGGCCACTGACGCGGCATCCTAAGAAGGCTGTTCGACCCGAAGGACATCAGGTGGCGCCGTAGTCACCCATACGGAAATCCCATATCTGCTTCAGATATGGAACATATGCTGCCAGATACAAATATATAAGGCATCAAATAAGTCCTTATCTGGGCCAGATAAGATCATATATGTGCAAAATGTCGCCCTTATATGGCTCAGATTTGGCCATAACATGCAACATATATTCCATATCTGAACGACTAACGGGACCTTATATGGCTTGATCAGGGGCATATATGGTTTCCTCGCGACCTTATGTGGCCTGATAAAGGGCATATATGGCATCGTTATGACCTTATATAGACAGACCAGGGCCAAACCCTTACGGAAATCCCATATCTGCTTCAGATATGGAACATATGCTGCCAGATACCAATATATAAGGCAGCAAATAAGTTCTTATCTTGGCCAGATAAGGTCATATATGTGCAAAATGCTGCCCTTATATGGCTCAGATTTGGCCATATCATGCAACATATAATCCATATCTGAACGACTAACGGGACCTTATATGGCTTGATCAGGGGCATATATGGTTTCCTTGCGACCTTATGTGGCCTGATAAAGGGCATATATGGCATCGTCATGACCTTATATAGACAGACCAGGGCCATATGCCTGGCATCAACAGGACTTTATATAACCTCATCGGGGCCTTAATTATGTAGGTGCCATAGCTATTGTATATTAGCAATATATGGCCTTCGTCTACCTTCTGCAAATATCCAATATTGGCCTCATGTGGTCGAGCTTCAATTTTTCTACACTCAGCATGGCCTGCGTGTTAACTGTATCCAATTTAGAAAATAGCTACGACTCATATTTCAAATATTCTACAGATTTCGCTGCCCTATAATTATTGCACCATGTGTTCCTTAAACCAGGAGGGCGCTGGGTTATAGCTACATGCTCCTCTTTCCGCCTACTTAACTCGCATTTTCATTTAAAATGCGGCCGCAGTCCGGTGCACAAAAGCATGGTCGGTTAAGTTGAGCGATTCAAAATATCAAGAAAATGATGGCAGTTCAGTATACGGCCCCCTCCGCGCTGTCAGACGGTGACTCACCCTCAGAGACAGCTGGCGGTTGCTTCGTCGAGGGCCGCAGTGGTTAGACAGTGACTCCTCCTCTCCTGCGTTCCCCTCTTCCCTCTCAGACAGCGGCGGCCCCTGCGTCGCCGGCTCGCATTTCATCTCTCCTCCTCGCTGCCACGCTCTATACCGCGTAGGCCTCGCGCTCTCCGTTTTGTGTGTGCTTGCTTCTTTCCCCTCCTCCTTTCAACTCCGTGCGCCTAAGCACATGGTATCTCGTTCCTTTTCGGTGGCAGACATCGGAGTTCGGTGCGGCTGGCGGGCGTGCTGCATGTTGTGTATGCTGGTGTGCGTGTGCCAGCACCTGTTCGCTATTAGCTGTGTGCGTGTAACAAAAATGCGACAGCAAACCTACAAGAGCTTCAGTCTGACCGTCCGCACAGAGGAAATTACTGTGTCCCACTGCGGGTGGAAGCTGCCTCCCCAGCCTTAGCAGCGAACCTGATGGTCGATTGAGCTTTTCGGGGATTCTGCGCTGGGTGGCCCGGCCAAATCTTCACCATTGTGTTTGATCGCACCCTCATCGTGCCGCCTCATCTTCACGCCCGATCACCAAAACCGTGAGCGTGAGACTTCTTGTCGGGAACTAGCACTTGCTAGCCTCAGGATATTGTTCACTTTATTATTTTGATAGAAAATCAATTTTCCACTCAGTAAATTGGATGGTAATTGCCAGTATGTGATATTTTTCCGTACATTTCGTTACTAATTTTTCTTTTGCTCTAGCAATTTTGACAAATTTCAGTGAGAGGATAGGTTCCTTCGTTGTTTATTAATAGTATTATTATTATTTGCACTACCTAAGTAGCTTCATGCTTGATTTGGTTTAGGGGCAGAGTTGTCGCTGTCATGAGAAATGCCATCGGACATGCTTCTTTTTTGTTTTCTCTCCTAATTTGAAAAGCAACCATGAGTTAGGCGCGTTCGCTCAATTTTCACTGCAGTCTCTGCTTAAGGTAACACCAGTACTTCCTGACAGCCTATATGTATTTCGCTAAGGTTTAGGTATTATCAGCAGTCCCAGCAGTGTGTGTTTTATCACCCTACGGTTTAGCGGTACCTTTTCCGGGTGTCGAGAAACCTTTAAATTTCATTTTAATTGTCTAGTTCGATTAATAGCCGTTTATTTTATTTAGCTTCGCAAGTAAACCAGCTCAAACTAAAAGCATTTACTGGTTAAAGCTCTGTGTGTAAAAGAGCAGAATAAAAATGTAATATCTAATTTAACAGGTTAATGTATTTCACTTTAGCGTCTCGTGTAGACATTGTTCTGCTCAGATATCTCGTTAGTTTGTTATAGTATCCCGCGTCAATGAGTAGAATCTCAATATTTACTAACGGATGAGCATGTCTTTGACCTTCAGTATACACACATAATTCAGGACCATCTTTGAGCGATTCCATATAGGCAGGGAAAAAAGAAAACCTGTGGTTTCAAAGCTATTTTCCTGTACGGTTTGAAATAAAAGGGGAAATTCAGGTTTCCCTTGGCAAACCTGATTGAGCGTGCGTTTAGCTGGAATACTGAAATTGTTTTGTGTGCGTTGTAATAAAGTGTTATGTTGATATGCAGATATATAGATCTATAGTTCAAAACCTACCTGCCATGCGGGCTAGATCTTTAAATCAGGAATAGGGCAGATAAGGCATATCTGACCAGATATGCCTTATCTGGTACTCGAAATCAGGAATTGGGCAGATCAGGCATATACAACCAGATATGCCTTATCTGGTACTCGAAATCAGGGATTGGGCAGATATGCCTTATCTGGCCCAGATCTGTCTTAATATATCATATCTGCCCAATTCCTGATCTACCTGATCTGGATTTTTGTATAAGTTCAGATATGGCATTTCCGTAAGGGCACCAGGCCCTGATACTTAGGGCTGCTACCAGTGCCGAGGAAGACATTTTGGCAGCAATGACAGCAGCGCGTGCATTGCCTCACGGTTATATCTTCGTCCACGCAGATACTTCGCCTCTGAAGCTACATCACAGCCACACGTGGAAGCGGCCACTGACGTGGCATCCTAAGAAGGCTGTTCGACCCGAAGGACATCGGGTGGCGCCGTAGTCATCAGGCCCTGATACTTAGGGCTGCGACCAGTGCCGAGGAAGATATTTTGGCAGCAATGACAGCAGCGCGTGCATTGCCTCACGGTTATATCTTCGTCCACGCAAATACTTCGCCTCTGAAGCTACATCACAGCCACACGTGGAAGCGGCCACTGACGGGGCATCCTAAGAAGGCTGTTCGACCCGAAGGACATCAGGTGGCGCCGTAGTCACCAGGCCCTGATACTTAAGGCTGCGACCATGCAGCGCCGAGGAAGACATTTTGGCAGCAACGACAGCAACGCGTGTATTGCCTCACGGTTATATCTTCGTCCACGCAGATACTTCGCCTCTGAAGCTACATCACAGCCACACGTGGAAGCGGCCTGTGACGCGGCATCCTAAGAAGGCTGTTCGACCCGAAGGACATCAGGTGGCGCCGTACTCACCAGGCCCTGATATTTAAGGCTGCGACCAGCGCCGAGGAAGACATTTTGGCAGCAATGACAGCAACGCGTGCATTGCCTCACAGTTATATCTTCGTCCACGCAGATACTTCGCCTCTGAAGCTACATCACAGCCACACGTGGAAGCGGGGACTGACGCGGCATCCTAAGAAGGCTGTTCGACCCGAAGGACATCAGGTGGCGCCGTACTCACCAGGCCCTGATACTTAGTGCGGCGACCAGCGCTGAGGAAGACATTTCGGCAGCAACGACAGCAAAGTGTGCATTGCCTCACGGTTATATCTTCGTCCATGCAGATACTTCGCCTCTGAAGCTCCATCACAGCCACTAGTGGAAGCGGCCACTGACGCGGCATCCTAAGAAGGCTGTTCCACCCGAAGGACATCAGGTGGCGCCGTACTCACCAGGCCCTGATACTTAGGGCGGCGACCAGCGCCGAGGAAGACATTTTGGCAGCAATGACAGCAACGCGTGCATTGCCTCACGGTTATATCTTCGTCCATGCAGATACTTCGCCTCTGAAGCTACATCACAGCCACACGTGGAAGCGGCCACTGACGCGGCATCCTAAGAAGGCTGTTCCACCCGAAGGACATCAGGTGGCGCCGTACTCACCAGGCCCTGATACTTAGGGCGGCGACCAGCGCCGAGGAAGACATTTTGGCAGCAATGACAGCAACGCGTGCATTGCCTCACGGTTATATCTTCGTCCACGCAGATACTTCGCCTCTGAAGCTACATCACAGCCACACGTGGAAGAGGCCACTGACGCGGCATATTAAGGAGGCTGTTCGACCCGAAGGACATCAGGTGGCGCCGTACTCACCAGGCCCTGATACTTAAGGCTGCGACCATGCAGCGCCGAGGAAGACATTTTGGCAGCAACGACAGCAACGCCCGCATTGCCTCACGGTTATATCTTCGTCCATGCAGATACTTCGCCTCTGAAGCTACATCACAGCCACACGTGGAAGCGGCCACTGACGCGGCATCCTAAGAAGGCTGTTCCACCCGAAGGACATCAGGTGGCGCCGTACTCACCAGGCCCTGATACTTAGGGCGGCGACCAGCGCCGAGGAAGACATTTTGGCAGCAATGACAGCAACGCGTGCATTGCCTCACGGTTATATCTTCGTCCACGCAGATACTTCGCCTCTGAAGCTACATCACAGCCACACGTGGAAGCGGCCACTGACGCGGCATCCTAAGAAGGCTGTTCCACCAACAGAACATCAGGTGGCGCCGTACTCACCAGGCCCTGATACTTCGGGCTGCGACCAGCGCCGAGGAAGACATTTTGACAGCAACGACAGCAACGCGTGCATTGCCTCATGGTTATATCTTCGTCCACGCAGATACTTCGCCTCTGAAGCTACATCACAGCCAGCCACACGTGGAAGCGGCCACTGACGCGGCATCATAAGAAGGCTGTTCGACCCGAAGGACATCAGGTGGCGCCGTAGTCACCAGGCCCTGATGCTTAAGGCTGCGACCATGCAGCGCCGAGGAAGACATTTTGGCAGCAATGACAGCAGCGCGTGCATTGCCTCACGGTTATATCTTCGTTCACGTAGATACTTCGCCTCTGAAGCTACATCACAGCCACACGTGGAAGCGGCCACTGACGCGGCATCCTAAGAAGGCTGTTCGACCCGAAGGACATCAGGTGGCGCCGTAGTCACCAGGCCCTGATACTTAAGGCTGCGACCATGCAGCGCCGAGGAAGACATTTTGGCAGCAACGACAGCAACGCGTGCATTGCCTCACGGTTATATCTTCGTCCACGCAGATACTTCGCCTCTGAAGCTACATCACTGCCACACGTGGATGCGGCCACTGACGCGGCATCCTAAGAAGGACATCAGGTGGCGCCGTACTCACCAGGCCCTGATACTTAGGGCGGGGACCAGCGCCGAGGAAGACATTTTGGCAGCAATGACAGCAACGCGTGCATTGCCTCATGGTTATATCTTCGTCCACGCAGATACTTCGCCTCTGATGCTACATCACAGCCACACGTGGAAGCGGCCACTGACGCGGCATCCTAAGAAGGCTGTTCCACCCTAAGGACATCAGGTGGCGCCGTAGTCACCAGGCCCTGATACTTAAGGCTGCGACCATGCAGCGCCGAGGAAGACATTGTGGCAGCAACGACAGCAACGCGTGTATTGCCTCACGGTTATATCTTCGTCCACGCAGATACTTCGCCTCTGAAGCTACATCACAGCCACACGTGGAAGCGGCCTGTGACGTGGCATCCTAAGAAGGCTGTTCGACCCGAAGGACATCAGGTGGCGCCGTACTCACCAGGCCCTGATATTTAAGGCTGCGACCAGCGCCGAGGAAGACATTTTGGCAGCAATGACAGCAACGCGTGCATTGCCTCACAGTTATATCTTCGTCCACGCAGATACTTCGCCTCTGAAGCTACATCACAGCCACACGTGGAAGCGGGGACTGACGCGGCATCCTAAGAAGGCTGTTCGACCCGAAGGACATCAGGTGGCGCCGTACTCACCAGGCCCTGATACTTAGGGCGGCGACCAGCGCTGAGGAAGACATTTCGGCAGCAACGACAGCAAAGTGTGCATTGCCTCACGATTATATCTTCGTCCATGCAGATACTTCGCCTCTGAAGCTCCATCACAGCCACTAGTGGAAGCGGCCACTGACGCGGCATCCTAAGAAGGCTGTTCCACCCGAAGGACATCAGGTGGCGCCGTACTCACCAGGCCCTGATGCTTAGGGCGGCGACCAGCGCCGAGGAAGACATTTTGGCAGCAATGACAGCAACGCGTGCATTGCCTCACGGTTATATCTTCATCCATGCAGATACTTCGCCTCTGAAGCTACATCACAGCCACACGTGGAAGCGGCCACTGACGCGGCATCCTAAGAAGGCTGTTCCACCCGAAGGACATCAGGTGGCGCCGTACTCACCAGGCCCTGATACTTAGGGCGGCGACCAGCGCCGAGGAAGACATTTTGGCAGCAATGACAGCAACGCGTGCATTGCCTCACGGTTATATCTTCGTCCACGCAGATACTTCGCCTCTGAAGCTACATCACAGCCACACGTGGAAGAGGCCACTGACGCGGCATATTAAGGAGGCTGTTCGACCCGAAGGACATCAGGTGGCGCCGTACTCACCAGGCCCTGATACTTAAGGCTGCGACCATGCAGCGCCGAGGAAGACATTTTGGCAGCAACGACAGCAACGCCCGCATTGCCTCACGGTTATATCTTCGTCCGTGCAGATACTTCGCCTCTGAAGCTACATCACAGCCACACGTGGAAGCGGCCACTGACGCGGCATCCTAAGAAGGCTGTTCCACCCGAAGGACATCAGGTGGCGCCGTACTCACCAGGCCCTGATACTTAGGGCGGCGACCAGCGCCGAGGAAGACATTTTGGCAGCAATGACAGCAACGCGTGCATTGCCTCACGGTTATATCTTCGTCCACGCAGATACTTCGCCTCTGAAGCTACATCACAGCCACACGTGGAAGCGGCCACTGACGCGGCATCCTAAGAAGGCTGTTCCACCAACAGAACATCAGGTGGCGCCGTACTCACCAGGCCCTGATACTTCGGGCTGCGACCAGCGCCGAGGAAGACATTTTGACAACAACGACAGCAACGCGTGCATTGCCTCATGGTTATATCTTCGTCCACGCAGATACTTCGCCTCTGAAGCTACATCACAGCCAGCCACACGTGGAAGCGGCCACTGACGCGGCATCATAAGAAGGCTGTTCGACCCGAAGGACATCAGGTGGCGCCGTAGTCACCAGGCCCTGATACTTAAGGCTGCGACCATGCAGCGCCGAGGAAGACATTTTGGCAGCAATGACAGCAGCGCGTGCATTGCCTCACGGTTATATCTTCGTTCACGTAGATACTTCGCCTCTGAAGCTACATCACAGCCACACGTGGAAGCGGCCACTGACGCGGCATCCTAAGAAGGCTGTTCGACCCGAAGGACATCAGGTGGCGCCGTAGTCACCAGGCCCTGATACTTAAGGCTGCGACCATGCAGCGCCGAGGAAGACATTTTGGCAGCAACGACAGCAACGCGTGCATTGCCTCACGGTTATATCTTCGTCCACGCAGATACTTCGCCTCTGAAGCTACATCACTGCCACACGTGGAAGCGGCCACTGACGCGGCATCCTAAGAAGGACATCAGGTGGCGCCGTACTCACCAGGCCCTGATACTTAGGGCGGGGACCAGCGCCGAGGAAGACATTTTGGCAGCAATGACAGCAACGCGTGCATTGCCTCATGGTTATATCTTCGTCCACGCAGATACTTCGCCTCTGATGCTACGTCACAGCCACACGTGGAAGCGGCCACTGACGCGGCATCCTAAGAAGGCTGTTGCACCCTAAGGACATCAGGTGGCGCCGTAGTCACCAGGCCCTGATACTTAAGGCTGCGACCATGCAGCGCCGAGGAAGACATTGTGGCAGCAACGACAGCAACGCGTGTATTGCCTCACGGTTATATCTTCGTCCACGCAGATACTTCGCCTCTGAAGCTACATCACAGCCACACGTGGAAGCGGCCTGTTACGTGGCATCCTAAGAAGGTTGTTCGACCCGAAGGACATCAGGTGGCGCCGTACTCACCAGGCCCTGATACTTAAGGCTGCGACCATGCAGCGCCGAGGAAGACATTGTGGCAGCAATGACAGCAACGCGTGCATTGCCTCACGGTTATATCTTCGTCCACGCAGATACTTCGCCTCTGAAGCTACATCACAGCCACACGTGGAAGAGGCCACTGACGCGGCATATTAAGGAGGCTGTTCGACCCGAAGGACATCAGGTGGCGCCGTACTCACCAGGCCCTGATACTTAAGGCTGCGACCATGCAGCGCCGAGGAAGACATTTTGGCAGCAACGACAGCAACGCCCGCATTGCCTCACGGTTATATCTTCGTCCATGCAGATACTTCGCCTCTGAAGCTACATCACAGCCACACGTGGAAGCGGCCACTGACGCGGCATCCTAAGAAGGCTGTTCCACCCGAAGGACATCAGGTGGCGCCGTACTCACCAGGCCCTGATACTTAGGGCGGCGACCAGCGCCGAGGAAGACATTTTGGCAGCAATGACAGCAACGCGTGCATTGCCTCACGGTTATATCTTCGTCCACGCAGATACTTCGCCTCTGAAGCTACATCACAGCCACACGTGGAAGCGGCCACTGACGCGGCATCCTAAGAAGGCTGTTCCACCAACAGAACATCAGGTGGCGCCGTACTCACCAGGCCCTGATACTTCGGGCTGCGACCAGCGCCGAGGAAGACATTTTGACAGCAACGATAGCAACGCGTGCATTGCCTCATGGTTATATCTTCGTCCACGCAGATACTTCGCCTCTGAAGCTACATCACAGCCAGCCACACGTGGAAGCGGCCACTGACGCGGCATCATAAGAAGGCTGTTCGACCCGAAGGACATCAGGTGGCGCCGTAGTCACCAGGCCCTGATACTTAAGGCTGCGACCATGCAGCGCCGAGGAAGACATTTTGGCAGCAATGACAGCAGCGCGTGCATTGCCTCACGGTTATATCTTCGTTCACGTAGATACTTCGCCTCTGAAGCTACATCACAGCCACACGTGGAAGCGGCCACTGACGCGGCATCCTAAGAAGGCTGTTCGACCCGAAGGACATCAGGTGGCGCCGTAGTCACCAGGCCCTGATACTTAAGGCTGCGACCATGCAGCGCCGAGGAAGACATTTTGGCAGCAACGACAGCAACGCGTGCATTGCCTCACGGTTATATCTTCGTCCACGCAGATACTTCGCCTCTGAAGCTACATCACTGCCACACGTGGAAGCGGCCACTGACGCGGCATCCTAAGAAGGACATCAGGTGGCGCCGTACTCACCAGGCCCTGATACTTAGGGCGGGGACCAGCGCCGGGGAAGACATTTTGGCAGCAATGACAGCAACGCGTGCATTGCCTCATGGTTATATCTTCGTCCACGCAGATACTTCGCCTCTGATGCTACGTCACAGCCACACGTGGAAGCGGCCACTGACGCGGCATCCTAAGAAGGCTGTTGCACCCTAAGGACATCAGGTGGCGCCGTAGTCACCAGGCCCTGATACTTAAGGCTGCGACCATGCAGCGCCGAGGAAGACATTGTGGCAGCAACGACAGCAACGCGCGTATTGCCTCACGGTTATATCTTCGTCCACGCAGATACTTCGCCTCTGAAGCTACATCACAGCCACACGTGGAAGCGGCCTGTGACGTGGCATCCTAAGAAGGTTGTTCGACCCGAAGGACATCAGGTGGCGCCGTACTCACCAGGCCCTGATACTTAAGGCTGCGACCATGCAGCGCCGAGGAAGACATTGTGGCAGCAATGACAGCAACGCGTGCATTGCCTCACGGTTATATCTTCATCCATGCAGATACTTCGCCTCTGAAGCTACATCACAGCCACACGTGGAAGCGGCCACTGACGCGGCATCCTAAGAAGGCTGTTCCACCCGAAGGACATCAGGTGGCGCCGTACTCACCAGGCCCTGATACTTAGGGCGGCGACCAGCGCCGAGGAAGACATTTTGGCAGCAATGACAGCAACGCGTGCATTGCCTCACGGTTATATCTTCGTCCACGCAGATACTTCGCCTCTGAAGCTACATCACAGCCACACGTGGAAGAGGCCACTGACGCGGCATCCTAATTAGGCTGTTCGACCCGAAGGACATCAGGTGGCGCCGTACTCACCAGGCCCTGATACTTAAGGCTGCGACCATGCAGCGCCGAGGAAGACATTTTGGCAGCAACGACAGCAACGCGCGCATTGCCTCACGGTTATATCTTCGTCCATGCAGATACTTCGCCTCTGAAGCTACATCACAGCCACACGTGGAAGCGGCCACTGACGCGGCATCCTAAGAAGGCTGTTCCACCCGAAGGACATCAGGTGGCGCCGTACTCACCAGGCCCTGATACTTAGGGCGGCGACCAGCGCCGAGGAAGACATTTTGGCAGCAATGACAGCAACGCGTGCATTGCCTCACGGTTATATCTTCGTCCACGCAGATACTTCGCCTCTGAAGCTACATCACAGCCACACGTGGAAGCGGCCACTGACGCGGCATCCTAAGAAGGCTGTTCCACCAACAGAACATCAGGTGGCGCCGTACTCACCAGGCCCTGATACTTCGGGCTGCGACCAGCGCCGAGGAAGACATTTTGGCAGCAATGACAGCAGCGCGTGCATTGCCTCACGGTTATATCTTCGTTCACGTAGATACTTCGCCTCTGAAGCTACATCACAGCCACACGTGGAAGCGGCCACTGATGCGGCATCCTAAGAAGGCTGTTCGACCCGAAGGACATCAGGTGGCGCCGTAGTCACCAGGCCCTGATACTTAAGGCTGCGACCATGCAGCGCCGAGGAAGACATTTTGGCAGCAACGACAGCAACGCGTGCATTGCCTCACGGTTATATCTTCGTCCACGCAGATACTTCGCCTCTGAAGCTACATCACTGCCACACGTGGAAGCGGCCACTGACGCGGCATCCTAAGAAGGACATCAGGTGGCGCCGTACTCACCAGGCCCTGATACTTAGGGCGGGGACCAGCGCCGAGGAAGACATTTTGGCAGCAATGACAGCAACGCGTGCATTGCCTCATGGTTATATCTTCGTCCACGCAGATACTTCGCCTCTGATGCTACATCACAGCCACACGTGGAAGCGGCCACTGACGCGGCATCCTAAGAAGGCTGTTCGACCCGAAGGACATCAGGTGGCGCCGTAGTCACCAGGCCCTGATACTTAAGGCTGCGACCATGCAGCGCCGAGGAAGACATTTTGGCAGCAACGACAGCAACGCGTGTATTGCCTCACGGTTATATCTTCGTCCACGCAGATACTTCGCCTCTGAAGCTACATCACAGCCACACGTGGAAGCGGCCTGTGACGCGGCATCCTAAGAAGGCTGTTCGACCCGAAGGACATCAGGTGGCGCCGTACTCACCAGGCCCTGATATTTAAGGCTGCGACCAGCGCCGAGGAAGACATTTTGGCAGCAATGACAGCAACGCGTGCATTGCCTCACAGTTATATCTTCGTCCACGCAGATACTTCGCCTCTGAAGCTACATCACAGCCACACGTGGAAGCGGGGACTGACGCGGCATCCTAAGAAGGCTGTTCGACCCGAAGGACATCAGGTGGCGCCGTACTCACCAGGCCCTGATACTTAGTGCGGCGACCAGCGCTGAGGAAGACATTTCGGCAGCAACGACAGCAAAGTGTGCATTGCCTCACGGTTATATCTTCGTCCATGCAGATACTTCGCCTCTGAAGCTCCATCACAGCCACTAGTGGAAGCGGCCACTGACGCGGCATCCTAAGAAGGCTGTTCCACCCGAAGGACATCAGGTGGCGCCGTACTCACCAGGCCCTGATACTTAGGGCGGCGACCAGCGCCGAGGAAGACATTTTGGCAGCAATGACAGCAACGCGTGCATTGCCTCACGGTTATATCTTCGTCCATGCAGATACTTCGCCTCTGAAGCTACATCACAGCCACACGTGGAAGCGGCCACTGACGCGGCATCCTAAGAAGGCTGTTCCACCCGAAGGACATCAGGTGGCGCCGTACTCACCAGGCCCTGATACTTAGGGCGGCGACCAGCGCCGAGGAAGACATTTTGGCAGCAATGACAGCAACGCGTGCATTGCCTCACGGTTATATCTTCGTCCACGCAGATACTTCGCCTCTGAAGCTACATCACAGCCACACGTGGAAGCGGCCACTGACGCGGCATCCTAAGAAGGCTGTTCCACCAACAGAACATCAGGTGGCGCCGTACTCACCAGGCCCTGATACTTCGGGCTGCGACCAGCGCCGAGGAAGACATTTTGACAGCAACGACAGCAACGCGTGCATTGCCTCATGGTTATATCTTCGTCCACGCAGATACTTCGCCTCTGAAGCTACATCACAGCCAGCCACACGTGGAAGCGGCCACTGACGCGGCATCATAAGAAGGCTGTTCGACCCGAAGGACATCAGGTGGCGCCGTAGTCACCAGGCCCTGATACTTAAGGCTGCGACCATGCAGCGCCGAGGAAGACATTTTGGCAGCAATGACAGCAGCGCGTGCATTGCCTCACGGTTATATCTTCGTTCACGTAGATACTTCGCCTCTGAAGCTACATCACAGCCACACGTGGAAGCGGCCACTGACGCGGCATCCTAAGAAGGCTGTTCGACCCGAAGGACATCAGGTGGCGCCGTAGTCACCAGGCCCTGATACTTAAGGCTGCGACCATGCAGCGCCGGGGAAGACATTTTGGCAGCAACGACAGCAACGCGTGCATTGCCTCACGGTTATATCTTCGTCCACGCAGATACTTCGCCTCTGAAGCTACATCACTGCCACACGTGGAAGCGGCCACTGACGCGGCATCCTAAGAAGGACATCAGGTGGCGCCGTACTCACCAGGCCCTGATACTTAGGGCGGGGACCAGCGCCGAGGAAGACATTTTGGCAGCAATGACAGCAACGCGTGCATTGCCTCATGGTTATATCTTCGTCCACGCAGATACTTCGCCTCTGATGCTACGTCACAGCCACACGTGGAAGCGGCCACTGACGCGGCATCCTAAGAAGGCTGTTGCACCCTAAGGACATCAGGTGGCGCCGTAGTCACCAGGCCCTGATACTTAAGGCTGCGACCATGCAGCGCCGAGGAAGACATTGTGGCAGCAACGACAGCAACGCGTGTATTGCCTCACGGTTATATCTTCGTCCACGCAGATACTTCGCCTCTGAAGCTACATCACAGCCACACGTGGAAGCGGCCTGTGACGTGGCATCCTAAGAAGGTTGTTCGACCCGAAGGACATCAGGTGGCGCCGTACTCACCAGGCCCTGATATTTAAGGCTGCGACCAGCGCCGAGGAAGACATTTTGGCAGCAATGACAGCAACGCGTGCATTGCCTCACAGTTATATCTTCGTCCACGCAGATACTTCGCCTCTGAAGCTACATCACAGCCACACGTGGAAGCGGGGACTGACGCGGCATCCTAAGAAGGCTGTTCGACCCGAAGGACATCAGGTGGCGCCGTACTCACCAGGCCCTGATACTTAGGGCGGCGACCAGCGCTGAGGAAGTCATTTCGGCAGCAACGACAGCAAAGTGTGCATTGCCTCACGATTATATCTTCGTCCATGCAGATACTTCGCCTCTGAAGCTCCATCACAGCCACTAGTGGAAGCGGCCACTGACGCGGCATCCTAAGAAGGCTGTTCCACCCGAAGGACATCAGGTGGCGCCGTACTCACCAGGCCCTGATGCTTAGGGCGGCGACCAGCGCCGAGGAAGACATTTTGGCAGGAATGACAGCAACGCGTGCATTGCCTCACGGTTATATCTTCATCCATGCAGATACTTCGCCTCTGAAGCTACATCACAGCCACACGTGGAAGCGGCCACTGACGCGGCATCCTAAGAAGGCTGTTCCACCCGAAGGACATCAGGTGGCGCCGTACTCACCAGGCCCTGATACTTAGGGCGGCGACCAGCGCCGAGGAAGACATTTTGGCAGCAATGACAGCAACGCGTGCATTGCCTCACGGTTATATCTTCGTCCACGCAGATACTTCGCCTCTGAAGCTACATCACAGCCACACGTGGAAGAGGCCACTGACTCGGCATCCTAATTAGGCTGTTCGACCCGAAGGACATCAGGTGGCGCCGTACTCACCAGGCCCTGATACTTAAGGCTGCGACCATGCAGCGCCGAGGAAGACATTTTGGCAGCAACGACAGCAACGCGCGCATTGCCTCACGGTTATATCTTCGTCCATGCAGATACTTCGCCTCTGAAGCTACATCACAGCCACACGTGGAAGCGGCCACTGACGCGGCATCCTAAGAAGGCTGTTCCACCTGAAGGACATCAGGTGGCGCCGTACTCACCAGGCCCTGATACTTAGGGCGGCGACCAGCGCCGAGGAAGACATTTTGGCAGCAATGACAGCAACGCGTGCATTGCCTCACGGTTATATCTTCGTCCACGCAGATACTTCGCCTCTGAAGCTACATCACAGCCACACGTGGAAGCGGCCACTGACGCGGCATCCTAAGAAGGCTGTTCCACCAACAGAAAATCAGGTGGCGCCGTACTCACCAGGCCCTGATACTTCGGGCTGCGACCAGCGCCGAGGAAGACATTTTGACAGCAACGACAGCAACGCGTGCATTGCCTCATGGTTATATCTTCGTCCACGCAGATACTTCGCCTCTGAAGCTACATCACAGCCAGCCACACGTGGAAGCGGCCACTGACGCGGCATCATAAGAAGGCTGTTCGACCCGAAGGACATCAGGTGGCGCCGTAGTCACCAGGCCCTGATACTTAAGGCTGCGACCATGCAGCGCCGAGGAAGACATTTTGGCAGCAACGACAGCAACGCGTGCATTGCCTCACGGTTATATCTTCGTCCACGCAGATACTTCGCCTCTGAAGCTACATCACTGCCACACGTGGAAGCGGCCACTGACGCGGCATCCTAAGAAGGACATCAGGTGGCGCAGTACTCACCAGGCCCTGATACTTAGGGCGGCGACCAGCGCCGAGGAAGACATTTTGGCAGCAATGACAGCAACGCGTGCATTGCCTCATGGTTATATCTTCGTCCACGCAGATACTTCGCCTCTGATGCTACATCACAGCCACACGTGGAAGCGGCCACTGACGCGGCATCCTGAGAAGGCTGTTCCACCCTAAGGACATCAGGTGGCGCCGTACTCACCAGGCCCTGATACTTAGGGTGGCGACCAGCGCCGAGGAAGACATTTTGGCAGCAATGACAGCAACGCGTGCATTGCCTCACGGTTATATCTTCGTCCACGCAGATACTTCGCTTCTGAAGCTACATCACAGCCACACGTGGAAGCGGCCACTGACGCGGCATCCTAAGAAGGCTGTTCGACCCGAAGGACATCAGGTGGCGCCGTATTCACCAGGCCCTGATACTTAAGGCTGCGACCATGCAGCGCCGAGGAAGACATTTTGGCAGCAACGACAGCAACGCGCGCATTGCCTCACGGTTATATCTTCGTCCATGCAGATACTTCGCCTCTGAAGCTACATCACAGCCACACGTGGAAGCGGCCACTGACGCGGCATCCTAAGAAGGCTGTTCCACCCGAAGGACATCAGGTGGCGCCGTACTCACCAGGCCCTGATACTTCGGGCTGCTACCAGCGCCGAGGAAGACATTTTGACAGCAACGACAGCAACGCGTGCATTGCCTCACGGTTATATGTTTGTCCATGCAGATACTTCGCCTCTGAAGCTACATCACAGCCACACGTGGAAGCGGCCACTGACGCGGCATCCTAAGAAGGCTGTTCGACACGAAGGACATCAGGTGGCGCCGTAGTCACCAGGCCCTGATACTTAAGGCTGCGACCATGCAGCGCCGAGGAAGAGAATTTGGCAGCAACGACAGCAACGCGTGCATTGCCTCACGGTTATATGTTCGTCCATGCAGATACTTCGCCTCTGAAGCTACATCACAGCCAGCCACACGTGGAAGCGGCCACTGACGCGGCATCCTAAGAAGGCTGTTCGAGCCGAAGGACGTCAGGTGGCGCCGTACTCACCAGGCCCTGATACTTAATGCTGCGACCAGTGCCGAGGAAGACATTTTCGCAGCAATGACTGCAGTGCGTGCATCGCCTCACGGTTATATCTTCGTCCACGCAGATACTTCGCCTCTGAAGCTACATCACAGCCACACGTGGAAGCGGCCACTGACGCGGCATCCTAAGAAGGCTGTTCGACCCGAAGGACATCAGGTGGCGCCGTAGTCACCAGGCCCTGATACTTAAGGCTGCGGCCATGCAGCGCCGAGGAAGACATTTTGGCAGCAACGACAGCAACGCGTGCAATGCCTCACGGTTATATCTTCGTCCACGCAAATACTTCGCCTCTGAAGCTACATCACAGCCACACGTGGAAGCGGCCTGTGACGCGGCATCCTAAGAAGGCTGTTCGACCCGAAGGACATCAGGTGGCGCCGTACTCACCAGGCCCTGATATTTAAGGCTGCGACCAGCGCCGAGGAAGACATTTTGGCAGCAATGACAGCAACGCGTGCATTGCCTCACAGTTATATCTTCGTCCACGCAGATACTTCGCCTCTGAAGCTACATCACAGCCACACGTGGAAGCGGCGACTGACGCGGCATCCTAAGAAGGCTGTTCGACCCGAAGGACATCAGGTGGCCCCGTACTCACCAGGCCCTGATACTTAAGGCTGCGACCATGCAGCGCCGAGGAAGACATTTTGGCAGCAACGACAGCAACGCGCGCATTGCCTCACGGTTATATCTTCGTCCATGCAGATACTTCGCCTCTGAAGCTACATCACAGCCACACGTGGAAGCGGCCACTGACGCGGCATCCTAAGAAGGCTGTTCCACCCGAAGGACATCAGGTGGCGCCGTACTCACCAGGCCCTGATACTTAGGGCGGCGACCAGCGCCGAGGAAGACATTTTGGCAGCAATGACAGCAACGCGTGCATTGCCTCACGGTTATATCTTCGTCCACGCAGATACTTCGCCTCTGAAGCTACATCACAGCCACACGTGGAAGCGGCCACTGACGCGGCATCCTAAGAAGGCTGTTCCACCAACAGAACATCAGGTGGCGCCGTACTCACCAGGCCCTGATACTTCCGGCTGCGACCAGCGACGAGGAAGACATTTTGACAGCAACGACAGCAACGCGTGCATTGCCTCACGGTTATATCTTCGTCCGTGCAGATACTTCGCCTCTGAAGCTACATCACAGCCAGCCACACGTGGAAGCGGCCACTGACGCGGCATCCTAAGAAGGCTGTTCGACCCGAAGGACATCAGGTGGCGCCATAGTCACCAGGCCCTGATACTTAAGGCTGCGACAATGCAGCGCCGAGGAAGACATTTTGGCAGGAATGACAGCAGCGCATGCATTGCCTCACGGTTATATCTTCGTCCACGCAGATACTTCGCCTCTGAAGCTACATCACAGCCACACGTGGAAGCGGCCACTGACGCGGCATCCTAAGAAGGCTGTTCGACCCGAAGGAACTCAGGTGGCGCCGTAGTCACCAGGCCCTGATACCTAAGGCTGCGACCATGCAGCGCCGAGGAAGACATTTTGGCAGCAACGACAGCAATGCGTGCATTGCCTCACGGTTATATCTTCGTCCACGCAGATACTTCGCCTCTGAAGCTACATCACAGCCACACGTGGAAGCGGCCACTGACGCGGCATCCTAAGAAAGCTGTTCGACCCGAAGGACATCAGGTGGCGCCGTAGTCACCAGGCCCTGATACTTAGGGCGGCGACCAGCGCCGAGGAAGACACTTTGACAGCAACGACAGCAACGCGAGCATTGCCTCACGGTTATATCTTCGTCCACGCAGATACTTCGCCTCTGAAGCTACATCACAGCCACACGTGGAAGCGGCCACTGACGCGTAATCCTAAGAAGGCTGTTCCACCCGAAGGACATCAGGTGGCGCCGTACTCACCCGGCCCTGATACTTGTGGCTGCGACTAGCGCCGAGGAAGACATTTTGGCAGCAACGACAGCAACCCGTGCATTGCCTCACGGTTATATCTTCGTCCACGCAGATACTTCGCCTCTGAAGCTACATCACAGCCACACGTGGAAGCGGCCACTGACGCGGCATCCTAAGAAGGCTGTTCGAGCCGAAGGACATCAGGTGGCGCCATAGTCACCTGGCCCTGATACTTAATGCTGCGACCAGTGCCGAGGAAGACATTTTGGCAGCAATGACAGCAGCGCGTGCATTGCCTCACGGTTATATCTTCGTCCACGCAGATACTTCGCCTCTGAAGCTACATCACAGCCACACGTGGAAGCGGCCACTGACGCGGCATCTTAAGAAGGGTGTTCGACCCGAAGGACATCAGCTGGCGCCTTACTCACCAGGCCCTGATACTTATGGCGGCGACCAGCGCCGAGGAAGACATTTTGGCAGCAACGACAGCAAAGCGTGCATTGCCTCACGGTTATATCTTCGTCCACGCAGATACTTCGCCTCTGAAGCTACATCACAGCCACACGTGGAAGCGGCCACTGACGCGGCATCCCAAGAAGGACATCAGGTGGCGCCGTACTCAAGTGGCCCTGATACTTAGGGCGGCGACCAGCGCCGAGGAAGACATTTTGGCAGCAATGACAGCAACGCGTGCATTGCCTCACGGTTATATCTTCGTCCACGCAGATACTTCGCCTCTGAATCTACATCACAGCCACACGTGGAAGCGGCCACTGACGCGGCATCCTAAGAAGGCTGTTCCACCCGAAGGACATCAGGTGGCGCCCTACTCACCAGGCCCTGATACTTAGGGCGGCGACCAGCGCCGAGGAAGACATTTTGGCAGCAATGATAGCAACGCGTGCATTGCCTCACGGTTATATCTTTGTCCACGCAGATACTTCGCCTCTGTAGCTATATCACAGCCACACGTGGAAGCGGCCACTGACGCGGCATCCTAAGAAGGCTGTTCGACCCGAAGGACATCAGGTGGCGCCGTACTCACCAGGCCCTGATACTTAAGGCTGCGACCATGCAGCGCCGAGGAAGACATTTTGGCAGCAACGACAGCAACGCGCGCATTGCCTCACGGTTATATCTTCGTCCATGCAGATACTTCGCCTCTGAAGCTACATCACAGCCACACGTGGAAGCGGCCACTGACGCGGCATCCTAAGAAGGCTGTTCCACCCGAAGGACATCAGGTGGCGCCGTACTAACCAGGCCCTGATACTTCGGGCTGCGACCAGCGCTGAGGAAGACATTTTGACAGCAACGACAGCAACGCGTGCATTGCCTCACGGTTATATCTTCGTCCATGCAGATACTTCGCCTCTGAAGCTACATCACAGCCAGCCACACGTGGAAGCGGCCACTGACGCGGCATCCTAAGAAGGCTGTTCGACCCGAAGGACATCAGGTGGCGCCATAGTCACCAGGCCCTGATACTTAAGGCTGCGACAATGCAGCGCCGAGGAAGACATTTTGGCAGCAATGACAGCAACGCGTGCATTGCCTCACGGTTATATCTTCGTCCACGCAGATACTTCGCCTCTGAAGCTACATCACAGCCACACGTGGAAGCGGCCACTGACACGGCATCCTAAGAAAGCTGTTCGACCCGAAGGACATCAGGTGGCGCCGTAGTCACCAGGCCCTGATATTTATGGCTGCGACCAGCGCCGAGGAAGACATTTTGACAGCAACGACAGCAACGCGTGCATTGCCTCACGGTTATATCTTCGTCCACGCAGATACTTCGCCTCTGAAGCTACATCACAGCCACACGTGGAAGCGGCCACTGACGCGGCATCCTAAGAAGGCTGTTCGACCCGAAGGACATCAGGTGGCGCCGTACTCACCAGGCCCTGATATTTAATGCTGCGACCAGCGCCGAGGAAGACATTTTGACAGCAACGACAGCAACGCGTGCATTGCCTCACGGTTGTATCTTCGTCCACGCAGATACTTCGCCTCTGAAGCTACATCACAGCCACACGTGGAAGGGGCCACTGACGCGGCATCCTAAGAAGGCTGTTCGACCCGAAGGACATCAGGTGGCGCCGTAGTCACCCATACGGAAATCCCATATCTGCTTCAGATATGGATCATATGCTGCCAGATACAAATATATAAGGCATCAAATAAGTCCTTATCTGGGCAGATAAGATCATATATGTGCAAAATGTCGCCCTTATATGGCTCAGATTTGGCCATAACATGCAACATATATATCATATCTGAACGACTAACGGGACCTTATATGGCTTGATCAGGGGCATATATGGTTTCCTCGCGACCTTATGTGGCCTGATAAAGGGCATATATGGCATCGTTATGACCTTATATAGACAGACCAGGGCCAAACCCTTACGGAAATCCCATATCTGCTTCAGATATGGAACATATGCTGCCAGATACCAATATATAAGGCAGCAAATAAGTTCTTATCTTGGCCAGATAAGGTCATATATGTGCAAAATGTTGCCCTTATATGGCTCAGATTTGGCCATATCATGCAACATATAATCCATATCTGAACGACTAACGGGACCTTATATGGCTTGATCAGGGGCATATATGGTTTCCTTGCGACCTTATTTGGCCTGATAAAGGGCATATATGGCATCGTCATGACCTTATATAGACAGACCAGGGCCATATGCCTGGCATCAACAGGACTTTATATAACCTCATCGGGGCCTTAATTATGTAGGTGCCATAGCTATTGTATATTAGCAATATATGGCCTTCGTCTACCTTCTGCAAATATCCAATATTGGCCTCATGTGGTCGAGCTTCAATTTTTCTACACTCAGCATGGCCTGCGTGTTAACTGTATCCAATTTAGAAAATAGCTACGACTCATATTTCAAATATTCTACAGATTTCGCTGCCCTATAATTATTGCACCATGTGTTCCTTAAACCAGGAGGGCGCTGGGTTATAGCTACATGCTCCTCTTTCCGCCTACTTAACTCGCATTTTCATTTAAAATGCGGCCGCAGTCCGGTGCACAAAAGCATGGTCGGTTAAGTTGAGCGATTCAAAATATCAAGAAAATGATGGCAGTTCAGTATACGGCCCCCTCCGCGCTGTCAGACGGTGACTCACCCTCAGAGACAGCTGGCGGTTGCTTCGTCGAGGGCCGCAGTGGTTAGACAGTGACTCCTCCTCTCCTGCGTTCCCCTCTTCCCTCTCAGACAGCGGCGGCCCCTGCGTCGCCGGCTCGCATTTCATCTCTCCTCCTCGCTGCCACGCTCTATACCGCGTAGGCCTCGCGCTCTCCGTTTTGTGTGTGCTTGCTTCTTTCCCCTCCTCCTTTCAACTCCGTGCGCCTAAGCACATGGTATCTCGTTCCTTTTCGGTGGCAGACATCGGAGTTCGGTGCGGCTGGCGGGCGTGCTGCATGTTGTGTATGCTGGTGTGCGTGTGCCAGCGCCTGTTCGCTATTAGCTGTGTGCGTGTAACAAAAATGCGACAGCAAACCTACAAGAGCTTCAGTCTGACCGTCCGCACAGAGGAAATTACTGTGTCCCACTGCGGGTGGAAGCTGCCTCCCCAGCCTTAGCAGCGAACCTGATGGTCGATTGAGCTTTTCGGGGATTCTGCGCTGGGTGGCCCGGCCAAATCTTCACCATTGTGTTTGATCGCACCCTCATCGTGCCGCCTCATCTTCACGCCCGATCACCAAAACCGTGAGCGTGAGACTTCTTGTCGGGAACTAGCACTTGCTAGCCTCAGGATATTGTTCACTTTATTATTTTGATAGAAAATCAATTTTCCACTCAGTAAATTGGATGGTAATTGCCAGTATGTGATATTTTTCTGTACATTTCGTTGCTAATTTTTCTTTTGCTCTAGCAATTTTGACAAATTTCAGTGAGAGGATAGGTTCCTTCGTTGTTTATTAATAGTATTATTATTATTTGCACTACCTAAGTAGCTTCATGCTTGATTTGGTTTAGGGGCAGATTTGTCGCTGTCATGAGAAATGCCATCGGACATGCTTCTTTTTTGTTTTCTCTCCTAATTTGAAAAGCAACCATGAGTTAGGCGCGTTCGCTCAATTTTCACTGCAGTCTCTGCTTAAGGTAACACCAGTACTTCCTGACAGCCTATATGTATTTCGCTAAGGTTTAGGTATTATCAGCAGTCCCAGCAGTGTGTGTTTTATCACCCTACGGTTTAGCGGTACCTTTTCCGGGTGTCGAGAAACCTTTAAATTTCATTTTAATTGTCTAGTTCGATTAATAGCCGTTTATTTTATTTAGCTTCGCAAGTAAACCAGCTCAAACTAAAAGCATTTACTGGTTAAAGCTCTGTGTGTAAAAGAGCAGAATAAAAATGTAATATCTAATTTAACAGGTTAATGTATTTCACTTTAGCGTCTCGTGTAGACATTGTTCTGCTCAGATATCTCGCTAGTTTGTTATAGTATCGCGCGTCAATGAGTAGAATCTCAATATTTACTAATGGATGAGCATGTCTTTGACCCTCGGTATACACACATAATTCAGGACCGTCTTTGAGAGATTCCATATAGGCAGGGAAAAAAGAAAACCTGTGGTTTCAAAGCTATTTTCCTGTACGGTTTGAAATAAAAGGGGAAATTCAGGTTTCCCTTGGCAAACCTGATTGAGCGTGCGTTTAGCTGGAATACTGAAATTGTTTTGTGTGCGTTGTAATAAAGTGTTATGTTGATATGCAGATATATAGATCTATAGTTCAAAACCTACCTGCCATGCGGGCTAGATCTTTAAATCAGGAATAGGGCAGATAAGGCATATCTGACCAGATATGCCTTATCTGGTACTCGAAATCAGGAATTGGGCAGATCAGGCATATACAACCAGATATGCCTTATCTGGTACTCGAAATCAGGGATTGGGCAGATATGCCTTATCTGGCCCAGATCTGTCTTAATATATCATATCTGCCCAATTCCTGATCTACCTGATCTGGATTTTTTTATAAGTTCAGATATGGCATTTCCGTAAGGGCACTAGGCCCTGATACTTAGGGCTGCGACCTGTGCCGAGGAAGACATTTTGGCAGCAATGACAGCAGCGCGTGCATTGCCTCACGGTTATATCTTCGTCCACGCAGATACTTCGCCTCTGAAGCTACATCACAGCCACACGTGGAAGCGGCCACTGACGTGGCATCCTAAGAAGGCTGTTCGACCCGAAGGACATCGGGTGGCGCCGTAGTCATCAGGCCCTGATACTTAGGGCTGCGACCAGTGCCGAGGAAGATATTTTGGCAGCAATGACAGCAGCGCGTGCATTGCCTCACGGTTATATCTTCGTCCACGCAAATACTTCGCCTCTGAAGCTACATCACAGCCACACGTGGAAGCGGCCACTGACGGGGCATCCTAAGAAGGCTGTTCGACCCGAAGGACATCAGGTGGCGCCGTAGTCGCCAGGCCCTGATACTTAAGGCTGCGACCATGCAGCGCCGAGGAAGACATTTTGGCAGCAACGACAGCAACGCGTGTATTGCCTCACGGTTATATCTTCGTCCACGCAGATACTTCGCCTCTGAAGCTACATCACAGCCACACGTGGAAGCGGCCTGTGACGCGGCATCCTAAGAAGGCTGTTCGACCCGAAGGACATCAGGTGGCGCCGTACTCACCAGGCCCTGATATTTAAGGCTGCGACCAGCGCCGAGGAAGACATTTTGGCAGCAATGACAGCAACGCGTGCATTGCCTCACAGTTATATCTTCGTCCACGAAGATACTTCGCCTCTGAAGCTACATCACAGTCACACGTGGAAGCGGGGACTGACGCGGCATCCTAAGAAGGCTGTTCGACCCGAAGGACATCAGGTGGCGCCGTACTCACCAGGCCCTGATACTTAGGGCGGCGACCAGCGCTGAGGAAGACATTTCGGCAGCAACGACAGCAAAGTGTGCATTGCCTCACGGTTATATCTTCGTCCATGCAGATACTTCGCCTCTGAAGCTCCATCACAGCCACTAGTGGAAGCGGCCACTGACGCGGCATCCTAAGAAGGCTGTTCCACCCGAAGGACATCAGGTGGCGCCGTACTCACCAGGCCCTGATACTTAGGGCGGCGACCAGCGCCGAGGAAGACATTTTGGCAGCAATGACAGCAACGCGTGCATTGCCTCACGGTTATATCTTCGTCCATGCAGATACTTCGCCTCTGAAGCTACATCACAGCCACACGTGGAAGCGGCCACTGACGCGGCATCCTAAGAAGGCTGTTCCACCCGAAGGACATCAGGTGGCGCCGTACTCACCAGGCCCTGATACTTAGGGCGGCGACCAGCGCCGAGGAAGACATTTTGGCAGCAATGACAGCAACGCGTGCATTGTCTCACGGTTATATCTTCGTCCACGCAGATACTTCGCCTCTGAAGCTACATCACAGCCACACGTGGAAGAGGCCACTGACGCGGCATATTAAGGAGGCTGTTCGACCCGAAGGACATCAGATGGCGCCGTACTCACCAGGCCCTGATACTTAAGGCTGCGACCATGCAGCGCCGAGGAAGACATTTTGGCAGCAACGACAGCAACGCGCGCATTGCCTCACGGTTATATCTTCGTCCATGCAGATACTTCGCCTCTGAAGCTACATCACAGCCACACGTGGAAGCGGCCACTGACGCGGCATCCTAAGAAGGCTGTTCCACCCGAAGGACATCAGGTGGCGCCGTACTCACCAGGCCCTGATACTTAGGGCGGCGACCAGCGCCGAGGAAGACATTTTGGCAGCAATGACAGCAACGTGTGCATTGCCTCACGGTTATATCTTCGTCCACGCAGATACTTCGCCTCTGAAGCTACATCACAGCCACACGTGGAAGCGGCCACTGACGCGGCATCCTAAGAAGGCTGTTCCACCAACAGAACATCAGGTGGCGCCGTACTCACCAGGCCCTGATACTTCGGGCTGCGACCAGCGCCGAGGAAGACATTTTGACAGCAACGACAGCAACGCGTGCATTGCCTCATGGTTATATCTTCGTCCACGCAGATACTTCGCCTCTGAAGCTACATCACAGCCAGCCACACGTGGAAGCGGCCACTGACGCGGCATCATAAGAAGGCTGTTCGACCCGAAGGACATCAGGTGGCGCCGTAGTCACCAGGCCCTGATACTTAAGGCTGCGACCATGCAGCGCCGAGGAAGACATTTTGGCAGCAATGACAGCAGCGCGTGCATTGCCTCACGGTTATATCTTCGTTCACGCAGATACTTCGCCTCTGAAGCTACATCACAGCCACACGTGGAAGCGGCCACTGACGCGGCATCCTAAGAAGGCTGTTCGACCCGAAGGACATCAGGTGGCGCCGTAGTCACCAGGCCCTGATACTTAAGGCTGCGACCATGCAGCGCCGAGGAAGACATTTTGGCAGCAACGAGAGCAACGCGTGCATTGCCTCACGGTTATATCTTCGTCCACGCAGATACTTCGCCTCTGAAGCTACATCACTGCCACACGTGGAAGCGGCCACTGACGCGGCATCCTAAGAAGGACATCAGGTGGCGCCGTACTCACCAGGCCCTGATACTTAGGGCGGGGACCAGCGCCGAGGAAGACATTTTGGCAGCAATGACAGCAACGCGTGCATTGCCTCATGGTTATATCTTCGTCCACGCAGATACTTCGCCTCTGATGCTACATCACAGCCACACGTGGAAGCGGCCACTGACGCGGCATCCTAAGAAGGCTGTTCCACCCTAAGGACATCAGGTGGCGCCGTAGTCACCAGGCCCTGATACTTAAGGCTGCGACCATGCAGCGCCGAGGAAGACATTTTGGCAGCAACGACAGCAACGCGTGTATTGCCTCACGGTTATATCTTCGTCCACGCAGATACTTCGCCTCTGAAGCTACATCACAGCCACACGTGGAAGCGGCCTGTGACGCGGCATCCTAAGAAGGCTGTTCGACCCGAAGGACATCAGGTGGCGCCGTACTCACCAGGCCCTGATATTTAAGGCTGCGACCAGCGCCGAGGAAGACATTTTGGCAGCAATGACAGCAACGCGTGCATTGCCTCACAGTTATATCTTCGTCCACGCAGATACTTCGCCTCTGAAGCTACATCACAGCCACACGTGGAAGCGGGGACTGACGCGGCATCCTAAGAAGGCTGTTCGACCCGAAGGACATCAGGTGGCGCCGTACTCACCAGGCCCTGATACTTAGGGCGGCGACCAGCGCTGAGGAAGACATTTCGGCAGCAACGACAGCAAAGTGGGCATTGCCTCACGGTTATATCTTCGTCCATGCAGATACTTCGCCTCTGAAGCTCCATCACAGCCACTAGTGGAAGCGGCCACTGACGCGGCATCCTAAGAAGGCTGTTCCACCCGAAGGACATCAGGTGGCGCCGTACTCACCAGGCCCTGATGCTTAGGGCGGCGACCAGCGCCGAGGAAGACATTTTGGCAGCAATGACAGCAACGCGTGCATTGCCTCACGGTTATATCTTCGTCCATGCAGATACTTCGCCTCTGAAGCTACATCACAGCCACACGTGGAAGCGGCCACTGACGCGGCATCCTAAGAAGGCTGTTCCACCCGAAGGACATCAGGTGGCGCCGTACTCACCAGGCCCTGATACTTAGGGCGGCGACCAGCGCCGAGGAAGGCATTTTGGCAGCAATGACAGCAACGCGTGCATTGCCTCACGGTTATATCTTCGTCCACGCAGATACTTCGCCTCTGAAGCTACATCACAGCCACACGTGGAAGAGGCCACTGACGCGGCATCCTAATTAGGCTGTTCGACCCGAAGGACATCAGGTGGCGCCGTACTCACCAGGCCCTGATACTTAAGGCTGCGACCATGCAGCGCCGAGGAAGACATTTTGGCAGCAACGACAGCAACGCGCGCATTGCCTCACGGTTATATCTTCGTCCATGCAGATACTTCGCCTCTGAAGCTACATCACAGCCACACGTGGAAGCGGCCACTGACGCGGCATCCTAAGAAGGCTGTTCCACCCGAAGGACATCAGGTGGCGCCGTACTCACCAGGCCCTGATACTTAGGGCGGCGACCAGCGCCGAGGAAGACATTTTGACAGCAACGACAGCAACGCGTGCATTGCCTCATGGTTATATCTTCGTCCACGCAGATACTTCGCCTCTGAAGCTACATCACAGCCAGCCACACGTGGAAGCGGCCACTGACGCGGCATCATAAGAAGGCTGTTCGACCCGAAGGACATCAGGTGGCGCCGTAGTCACCAGGCCCTGATACTTAAGGCTGCGACCATGCAGCGCCGAGGAAGACATTTTGGCAGCAATGACAGCAGCGCGTGCATTGCCTCACGGTTATATCTTCGTTCACGCAGATACTTCGCCTCTGAAGCTACATCACAGCCACACGTGGAAGCGGCCACTGACGCGGCATCCTAAGAAGGCTGTTCGACCCGAAGGACATCAGGTGGCGCCGTAGTCACCAGGCCCTGATACTTAAGGCTGCGACCATGCAGCGCCGAGGAAGACATTTTGGCAGCAACGACAGCAACGCGTGCATTGCCTCACGATTATATCTTCGTCCACGCAGATACTTCGCCTCTGAAGCTACATCACTGCCACACGTGGAAGCGGCCACTGACGCGGCATCCTAAGAAGGACATCAGGTGGCGCCGTACTCACCAGGCCCTGATACTTAGGGCGGCGACCAGCGCCGAGGAAGACATTTTGGCAGCAATGACAGCAACGCGTGCATTGCCTCATGGTTATATCTTCGTCCACGC
The DNA here is from genome assembly GCF_055883805.1 of Amblyomma maculatum. Lineage (NCBI taxonomy): Eukaryota > Metazoa > Arthropoda > Arachnida > Ixodida > Ixodidae > Amblyomma > Amblyomma maculatum. The sequence continues at coordinate 187,566,357 of NC_139349.1, forward strand.
AGATACTTCGCCTCTGATGCTACATCACAGCCACACGTGGAAGCGGCCACTGACGCGGCATCCTAAGAAGGCTGTTCCACCCTAAGGACATCAGGTGGCGCCGTACTCACCAGGCCCTGATACTTAGGGTGGCGACCAGCGCCGAGGAAGACATTTTGGCAGCAATGACAGCAACGCGTGCATTGCCTCACGGTTATATCTTCGTCCACGCAGATACTTCGCTTCTGAAGCTACATCACAGCCACACGTGGAAGCGGCCACTGACGCGGCATCCTAAGAAGGCTGTTCGACCCGAAGGACATCAGGTGGCGCCGTACTCACCAGGCCCTGATACTTCGGGCTGCTACCAGCGCCGAGGAAGACATTTTGACAGCAACGACAGCAACGCGTGCATTGCCTCACGGTTATATGTTTGTCCATGCAGATACTTCGCCTCTGAAGCTACATCACAGCCAGCCACACGTGGAAGCGGCCACTGACGCGGCATCCTAAGAAGGCTGTTCGAGCCGAAGGACGTCAGGTGGCGCAGTACTCACCAGGCCCTGATACTTAATGCTGCGACCAGTGCCGAGGAAGACATTTTGGCAGCAATGACTGCAGTGCGTGCATCGCCTCACGGTTATATCTTCGTCCACGCAGATACTTCGCCTCTGAAGCCACATCACAGCCACACGTGGAAGCGGCCACTGACGCGGCATCCTAAGAAGGCTGTTCGACCCGAAGGACATCAGGTGGCGCCGTAGTCACCAGGCCCTGATACTTAAGGCTGCGACCATGCAGCGCCGAGGAAGACATTTTGGCAGCAACGACAGCAACGCGTGCATTGCCTCATGGTTATATCTTCGTCCACGCAGATACTTCGCCTCTGAAGCTACATCACAGCCAGCCACACGTGGAAGCGGCCACTGACGCGGCATCATAAGAAGGCTGTTCGACCCGAAGGACATCAGGTGGCGCCGTAGTCACCAGGCCCTGATACTTAAGGCTGCGACCATGCAGCGCCGAGGAAGACATTTTGGCAGCAATGACAGCAGCGCGTGCATTGCCTCACGGTTATATCTTCGTTCACGCAGATACTTCGCCTCTGAAGCTACATCACAGCCACACGTGGAAGCGGCCACTGACGCGGCATCCTAAGAAGGCTGTTCGACCCGAAGGACATCAGGTGGCGCCGTAGTCACCAGGCCCTGATACTTAAGGCTGCGACCATGCAGCGCCGAGGAAGACATTTTGGCAGCAACGACAGCAACGCGTGCATTGCCTCACGGTTATATCTTCGTCCACGCAGATACTTCGCCTCTGAAGCTACATCACTGCCACACGTGGAAGCGGCCACTGACGCGGCATCCTAAGAAGGACATCAGGTGGCGCCGTACTCACCAGGCCCTGATACTTAGGGCGGGGACCAGCGCCGAGGAAGACATTTTGGCAGCAATGACAGCAACGCGTGCATTGCCTCATGGTTATATCTTCGTCCACGCAGATACTTCGCCTCTGATGCTACATCACAGCCACACGTGGAAGCGGCCACTGACGCGGCATCCTAAGAAGGCTGTTCCACCCTAAGGACATCAGGTGGCGCCGTAGTCACCAGGCCCTGATACTTAAGGCTGCGACCATGCAGCGCCGAGGAAGACATTTTGGCAGCAACGACAGCAACGCGTGTATTGCCTCACGGTTATATCTTCGTCCACGCAGATACTTCGCCTCTGAAGCTACATCACAGCCACACGTGGAAGCGGCCTGTGACGCGGCATCCTAAGAAGGCTGTTCGACCCGAAGGACATCAGGTGGCGCCGTACTCACCAGGCCCTGATATTTAAGGCTGCGACCAGCGCCGAGGAAGACATTTTGGCAGCAATGACAGCAACGCGTGCATTGCCTCACAGTTATATCTTCGTCCACGCAGATACTTCGCCTCTGAAGCTACATCACAGCCACACGTGGAAGCGGGGACTGACGCGGCATCCTAAGAAGGCTGTTCGACCCGAAGGACATCAGGTGGCGCCGTACTCACCAGGCCCTGATACTTAGGGCGGCGACCAGCGCTGAGGAAGACATTTCGGCAGCAACGACAGCAAAGTGGGCATTGCCTCACGGTTATATCTTCGTCCATGCAGATACTTCGCCTCTGAAGCTCCATCACAGCCACTAGTGGAAGCGGCCACTGACGCGGCATCCTAAGAAGGCTGTTCCACCCGAAGGACATCAGGTGGCGCCGTACTCACCAGGCCCTGATGCTTAGGGCGGCGACCAGCGCCGAGGAAGACATTTTGGCAGCAATGACAGCAACGCGTGCATTGCCTCACGGTTATATCTTCGTCCATGCAGATACTTCGCCTCTGAAGCTACATCACAGCCACACGTGGAAGCGGCCACTGACGCGGCATCCTAAGAAGGCTGTTCCACCCGAAGGACATCAGGTGGCGCCGTACTCACCAGGCCCTGATACTTAGGGCGGCGACCAGCGCCGAGGAAGGCATTTTGGCAGCAATGACAGCAACGCGTGCATTGCCTCACGGTTATATCTTCGTCCACGCAGATACTTCGCCTCTGAAGCTACATCACAGCCACACGTGGAAGAGGCCACTGACGCGGCATCCTAATTAGGCTGTTCGACCCGAAGGACATCAGGTGGCGCCGTACTCACCAGGCCCTGATACTTAAGGCTGCGACCATGCAGCGCCGAGGAAGACATTTTGGCAGCAACGACAGCAACGCGCGCATTGCCTCACGGTTATATCTTCGTCCATGCAGATACTTCGCCTCTGAAGCTACATCACAGCCACACGTGGAAGCGGCCACTGACGCGGCATCCTAAGAAGGCTGTTCCACCCGAAGGACATCAGGTGGCGCCGTACTCACCAGGCCCTGATACTTAGGGCGGCGACCAGCGCCGAGGAAGACATTTTGGCAGCAATGACAGCAACGCGTGCATTGCCTCACGGTTATATCTTCGTCCACGCAGATACTTCGCCTCTGAAGCTACATCACAGCCACACGTGGAAGCGGCCACTGACGCGGCATCCTAAGAAGGCTGTTCCACCAACAGAACATCAGGTGGCGCCGTACTCACCAGGCCCTGATACTTCGGGCTGCGACCAGCGCCGAGGAAGACATTTTGACAGCAACGACAGCAACGCGTGCATTGCCTCATGGTTATATCTTCGTCCACGCAGATACTTCGCCTCTGAAGCTACATCACAGCCAGCCACACGTGGAAGCGGCCACTGACGCGGCATCATAAGAAGGCTGTTCGACCCGAAGGACATCAGGTGGCGCCGTAGTCACCAGGCCCTGATACTTAAGGCTGCGACCATGCAGCGCCGAGGAAGACATTTTGGCAGCAATGACAGCAGCGCGTGCATTGCCTCACGGTTATATCTTCGTTCACGCAGATACTTCGCCTCTGAAGCTACATCACAGCCACACGTGGAAGCGGCCACTGACGCGGCATCCTAAGAAGGCTGTTCGACCCGAAGGACATCAGGTGGCGCTGTAGTCACCAGGCCCTGATACTTAAGGCTGCGACCATGCAGCGCCGAGGAAGACATTTTGGCAGCAACGACAGCAACGCGTGCATTGCCTCACGATTATATCTTCGTCCACGCAGATACTTCGCCTCTGAAGCTACATCACTGCCACACGTGGAAGCGGCCACTGACGCGGCATCCTAAGAAGGACATCAGGTGGCGCCGTACTCACCAGGCCCTGATACTTAGGGCGGCGACCAGCGCCGAGGAAGACATTTTGGCAGCAATGACAGCAACGCGTGCATTGCCTCATGGTTATATCTTCGTCCACGCAGATACTTCGCCTCTGATGCTACATCACAGCCACACGTGGAAGCGGCCACTGACGCGGCATCCTAAGAAGGCTGTTCCACCCTAAGGACATCAGGTGGCGCCGTACTTACCAGGCCCTGATACTTAGGGTGGCGACCAGCGCCGAGGAAGACATTTTGGCAGCAATGACAGCAACGCGTGCATTGCCTCACGGTTATATCTTCGTCCACGCAGATACTTCGCTTCTGAAGCTACATCACAGCCGCACGTGGAAGCGGCCACTGACGCGGCATCCTAAGAAGGCTGTTCGACCCGAAGGACATCAGGTGGCGCCGTACTCACCAGGCCCTGATACTTCGGGCTGCTACCAGCGCCGAGGAAGACATTTTGACAGCAACGACAGCAACGCGTGCATTGCCTCACGGTTATATGTTTGTCCATGCAGATACTTCGCCTCTGAAGCTACATCACAGCCAGCCACACGTGGAAGCGGCCACTGACGCGGCATCCTAAGAAGGCTGTTCGAGCCGAAGGACGTCAGGTGGCGCCGTACTCACCAGGCCCTGATACTTAATGCTGCGACCAGTGCCGAGGAAGACATTTTGGCAGCAATGACTGCAGTGCGTGCATCGCCTCACGGTTATATCTTCGTCCACGCAGATACTTCGCCTCTGAAGCTACATCACAGCCACACGTGGAAGCGGCCACTGACGCGGCATCCTAAGAAGGCTGTTCGACCCGAAGGACATCAGGTGGCGCCGTAGTCACCAGGCCCTGATACTTAAGGCTGCGACCATGCAGCGCCGAGGAAGACATTTTGGCAGCAACGACAGCAACGCGTGCAATGCCTCACGGTTATACCTTCGTCCACGCAAATACTTCGCCTCTGAAGCTACATCACAGCCACACGTGGAAGCGGCCACTGACGCGGCATCCTAAGAAGGCTGTTCGACACGAAGGACATCAGGTGGCGCCGTAGTCACCAGGCCCTGATACTTAAGGCTGCGACCATGCAGCGCCGAAGAAGAGAATTTGGCTGCAACGACAGCAACGCGTGCATTGCCTCACGGTTATATGTTCGTCCATGCAGATACTTCGCCTCTGAAGCTACATCACAGCCAGCCACACGTGGAACCGGCCACTGACGCGGCATCCTAAGAAGGCTGTTCGAGCCGAAGGACGTCAGGTGGCGCCGTACTCACCAGGCCCTGATACTTAATGCTGCGACCAGTGCCGAGGAAGACATTTTCGCAGCAATGACTGCAGTGCGTGCATCGCCTCACGGTTATATCTTCGTCCACGCAGATACTTCGCCTCTGAAGCTACATCACAGCCACACGTGGAAGCGGCCACTGACGCGGCATCCTAAGAAGGCTGTTCGACCCGAAGGACATCAGGTGGCGCCGTAGTCACCAGGCCCTGATACTTAAGGCTGCGACCATGCAGCGCCGAGGAAGACATTTTGGCAGCAACGACAGCAACGCGTGCAATGCCTCACGGTTATATCTTCGTCCACGCAAATACTTCGCCTCTGAAGCTACATCACAGCCACACGTGGAAGCGGCCTGTGACGCGGCATCCTAAGAAGGCTGTTCAACCCGAAGGACATCAGGTGGCGCCGTACTCACCAGGCCCTGATATTTAAGGCTGCGACCAGCGCCGAGGAAGACATTTTGGCAGCAATGACAGCAACGCGTGCATTGCCTCACAGTTATATCTTCGTCCACGCAGATACTTCGCCTCTGAAGCTACATCACAGCCACACGTGGAAGCGGCGACTGACGCGGCATCCTAAGAAGGCTGTTCGACCCGAAGGACATCAGGTGGCCCCGTACTCACCAGGCCCTGATACTTAAGGCTGCGACCATGCAGCGCCGAGGAAGACATTTTGGCAGCAACGACAGCAACGCGCGCATTGCCTCACGGTTATATCTTCGTCCATGCAGATACTTCGCCTCTGAAGCTACATCACAGCCACACGTGGAAGCGGCCACTGACGCGGCATCCTAAGAAGGCTGTTCGACCCGAAGGACATCAGGTGGCGCCGTACTCACCAGGCCCTGATACTTAGGGCGGCGACCAGCGCCGAGGAAGACATTTTGGCAGCAATGACAGCAACGCGTGCATTGCCTCACGGTTATATCTTCGTCCACGCAGATACTTCGCCTCTGAAGCTACATCACAGCCACACGTGGAAGCGGCCACTGACGCGGCATCCTAAGAAGGCTGTTCCACCAACAGAACATCAGGTGGCGCCGTACTCACCAGGCCCTGATACTTCGGGCTGCGACCAGCGCCGAGGAAGACATTTTGACAGCAACGACAGCAACGCGTGCATTGCCTCATGGTTATATCTTCGTCCACGCAGATACTTCGCCTCTGAAGCTACATCACAGCCAGCCACACGTGGAAGCGGCCACTGACGCGGCATCATAAGAAGGCTGTTCGACCCGAAGGACATCAGGTGGCGCCGTAGTCACCAGGCCCTGATACTTAAGGCTGCGACCATGCAGCGCCGAGGAAGACATTTTGGCAGCAATGACAGCAGCGCGTGCATTGCCTCACGGTTATATCTTCGTTCACGCAGATACTTCGCCTCTGAAGCTACATCACAGCCACACGTGGAAGCGGCCACTGACGCGGCATCCTAAGAAGGCTGTTCGACCCGAAGGACATCAGGTGGCGCCGTAGTCACCAGGCCCTGATACTTAAGGCTGCGACCATGCAGCGCCGAGGAAGACATTTTGGCAGCAACGACAGCAACGCGTGCATTGCCTCACGGTTATATCTTTGTCCACGCAGATACTTCGCCTCTGAAGCTACATCACTGCCACACGTGGAAGCGGCCACTGACGCGGCATCCTAAGAAGGACATCAGGTGGCGCCGTACTCACCAGGCCCTGATACTTAGGGCGGCGACCAGCGCCGAGGAAGACATTTTGGCAGCAATGACAGCAACGCGTGCATTGCCTCACGGTTATATCTTCGTCCACGCAGATACTTCGCCTCTGATGCTACATCACAGCCACACGTGGAAGCGGCCACTGACGCGGCATCCTAAGAAGGCTGTTCCACCCTAAGGACATCAGGTGGCGCCGTACTCACCAGGCCCTGATACTTAGGGTGGCAACCAGCGCCGAGGAAGACATTTTGGCAGCAATGACAGCAACGCGTGCATTGCCTCACGGTTATATCTTCGTCCACGCAGATACTTCGCTTCTGAAGCTACATCACAGCCGCACGTGGAAGCGGCCACTGACGCGGCATCCTAAGAAGGCTGTTCGACCCGAAGGACATCAGGTGGCGCCGTATTCACCAGGCCCTGATACTTAAGGCTGCGACCATGCAGCGCCGAGGAAGACATTTTGGCAGCAACGACAGCAACGCGCGCATTGCCTCATGGTTATATCTTCGTCCATGCAGACACTTCGCCTCTGAGGCTACATCACAGCCACACGTGGAAGCGGCCACTGACGCGGCATCCTAAGAAGGCTGTTCCACCCGAAGGACATCAGGTGGCGCCGTACTCACCAGGCCCTGATACTTCGGGCTGCTACCAGCGCCGAGGAAGACATTTTGACAGCAACGACAGCAACGCGTGCATTGCCTCACGGTTATATGTTTGTCCATGCAGATACTTCGCCTCTGAAGCTACATCACAGCCAGCCACACGTGGAAGCGGCCACTGACGCGGCATCCTAAGAAGGCTGTTCGAGCCGAAGGACGTCAGGTGGCGCCGTACTCACCAGGCCCTGATACTTAATGCTGCGACCAGTGCCGAGGAAGACATTTTGGCAGCAATGACTGCAGTGCGTCCATCGCCTCACGGTTATATCTTCGTCCACGCAGATACTTCGCCTCTGAAGCTACATCACAGCCACACGTGGAAGCGGCCACTGACGCGGCATCCTAAGAAGGCTGTTCGACCCGAAGGACATCAGGTGGCGCCGTAGTCACCAGGCCCTGATACTTAAGGCTGCGACCATGCAGCGCCGAGGAAGACATTTTGGCAGCAACGACAGCAACGCGTGCAATGCCTCACGGTTATACTTTCGTCCACGCAAATACTTCGCCTCTGAAGCTACATCACAGCCACACGTGGAAGCGGCCACTGACGCGGCATCCTAAGAAGGCTGTTCGACACGAAGGACATCAGGTGGCGCCGTAGTCACCAGGCCCTGATACTTAAGGCTGCGACCATGCAGCGCCGAGGAAGAGAATTTGGCAGCAACGACAGCAACGCGTGCATTGCCTCACGGTTATATGTTCGTCCATGCAGATACTTCGCCTCTGAAGCTACATCACAGCCAGCCACACGTGGAAGCGGCCACTGACGCGGCATCCTAAGAAGGCTGTTCGAGCCGAAGGACGTCAGGTGGCGCCGTACTCACCAGGCCCTGATACTTAATGCTGCGACCAGTGCCGAGGAAGACATTTTGGCAGCAATGACTGCAGTGCGTGCATCGCCTCACGGTTATATCTTCGTCCACGCAGATACTTCGCCTCTGAAGCTACATCACAGCCACACGTGGAAGCGGCCACTGACGCGGCATCCTAAGAAGGCTGTTGGACCCGAAGAACATCAGGTGGCGCCGTAGTCACCAGGCCCTGATACTTAAGGCTGCGACCATGCAGCGCCGAGGAAGACATTTTGGCAGCAACGACAGCAACGCGTGCAATGCCTCACGGTTATATCTTCGTCCACGCAAATACTTCGCCTCTGAAGCTACATCACAGCCACACGTGGAAGCGGCCTGTGACGCGGCATCCTAAGAAGGCTGTTCGACCCGAAGGACATCAGGTGGCGCCGTACTCACCAGGCCCTGATATTTAAGGCTGCGACCAGCGCCGAGGAAGACATTTTGGCAGCAATGACAGTGTCACGAAATCGGCGCCCATTTTCATCAAGCCGGTACAGCGCTAGGCGCGCGCGGCGTCGCGTGGAGAGCATGGAGAGAAAAGCCCCTTCCCCGCGCGGGAGAGCGCGTAGCTTTGTACGCGTTGTCGTCACCCTCTTTCCCCTTGCCCGGGGAGGGCGGTGGTTCATCGGCCTGGAATGTGCCAGGCCTTTCGAGAAGGTTCTATGGGACCTGGCCAATGACGACGCGCGGCTCGACGGGAGGAGAAGAGGGAGCTATAACCAGCGGAGTTATGTGTGTGTGCGCGCTAGCTTTGGCGCGTGTTAACAAACAGACGCGGCGCGCCCTATTTAAAGAGACCGCGCCGTTTGATGAGCCAGTCAGTCAGTCAGTTCGTCAAGTGTTTTGCGACGTGCTCGCCTGTGTTTCGACTGGACTCTCGGGGATCACCCGCTGCTGGCAAGCCCACGGACTTTCAAGGGAGCGGCGCTCGTCTCGTATGGCGGCCACATCGTGACTCTTGAGGCGTCGGACTGCAACAGTGCCCGGTGAACAATTTGGTGTTTGTTTATGTAACTCTCTCGTGTTTGATCTATTGTAAAGCCTCTACGTTATTGGATACCTGTGTAATTGCATGCTTAGCGTTTGTATTCTGTGAACCTCTCATCTATGTATTTCAAGTGATCTTGTGTATTCCTTTGTATCGTCTCTTGCTGTGCATAAATTGTGTTTTGTTTGTTACTTCTAACTCCGATCCTTTCTCTGGTTTGAACCGGCGACCGCTGGGCACCAAACGACCACCCCCTTCTGTCACCACAAGGTAGTTGCATTCCGGCTGAGCTTGCCACGCAGGTCGAGGGCATCTCCTTTGCGACCGGAACAGCTACCCCCACTCACTCAAAGGGTGTCTGGGAGTGTGCGCACCGTTAAGGGCGCATCGTTAATAATACCCCCTTAAATATTAACGGGTGACAGACAGCAACGCGTGCATTGCCTCACAGTTATATCTTCGTCCACGCAGATACTTCGCCTCTGAAGCTACATCACAGCCACACGTGGAAGCGGCGACTGACGCGGCATCCTAAGAAGGCTGTTCGACCCGAAAGACATCAGGTGGCGCCGTACTCACCAGGCCCTGATACTTAGGGCGGCGACCAGCGCTGAGGAAGACATTTTGGCAGCAACGACAGCAAAGTGTGCATTGCCTCATGGTTATATCTTCGTCCATGCAGATACTTCGCCTCTGAAGCTCCATCACAGCCACTAGTGGAAGCGGCCACTGACGCGGCATCCTAAGAAGGCTGTTCCACCCGAAGGACATCATGTGGCGCCGTACTCACCAGGCCCTGATACTTAGGGCGGCGACCAGCGCCGAGGAAGACATTTTGGCAGCAATGACAGCAACGCGTGCATTGCCTCACGGTTATATCTTCGTCCATGCAGATACTTCGCCTCTGAAGCTACATCACAGCCACACGTGGAAGCGGCCACTGACGCAGCATCCTAAGAAGGCTGTTCCACCCGAAGGAGATCAGGTGGCGCCGTACTCACCAGGCCCTGATACTTAGGGCGGCGACCAGCGCCGAGGAAGACATTTTGGCAGCAATGACAGCAATGCGTGCATTGCCTCACGGTTATATCTTCGTCCACGCAGATACTTCGCCTCTGAAGCTACATCACAGCCACACGTGGAAGAGGCCACTGACGCGGCATCCTAAGGAGGCTGTTCGACCCGAAGGACATCAGGTGGCGCCGTACTCACCAGGCCCTGATACTTAAGGCTGCGACCATGCAGCGCCAAGGAAGACATTTTGGCAGCAACAACAGACACGCGCATTGCCTCACGGTTATATCTTCGTCCATGCAGATACTTCGCCTCTGAAGCTACATCACAGCCACACGTGGAAGCGGCCACTGACGCGGCATCCTAAGAAGGCTGTTCCACCCGAAGGACATCAGGTGGCGCCGTAGTCACCAGGCCCTGATACTTAAGGCTGCGACCATGCAGCGCCGAGGAAGACATTTTGGCAGCAACGACAGCAACGCGTGCATTGCCTCACGGTTATATCTTCGTCCACGCAGATACTTCGCCTCTGAAGCTACATCACTGCCACACGTGGAAGCGGCCACTGACGCGGCATCCTAAGAAGGACATCAGGTGGCGCCGTACTCACCAGGCCCTGATACTTAGGGCGGCGACCAGCGCCGAGGAAGACATTTTGGCAGCAATGACAGCAACGCGTGCATTGCCTCATGGTTATATCTTCGTCCACGCAGATACTTCGCCTCTGATGCTACATCACAGCCACACGTGGAAGCGGCCACTGACGCGGCATCCTAAGAAGGCTGTTCCACCCTAAGGACATCAGGTGGCGCCGTACTCGCCAGGCCCTGATACTTAGGGTGGCGACCAGCGCCGAGGAAGACATTTTGGCAGCAATGACAGCAACGCGTGCATTGCCTCACGGTTATATCTTCGTCCACGCAGATACTTCGCTTCTGAAGCTACATCACAGCCACACGTGGAAGCGGCCACTGACGCGGCATCCTAAGAAGGCTGTTCGACCCGAAGGACATCAGGTGGCGCCGTACTCACGAGGCCCTGATACTTCGGGCTGCTACCAGCGCCGAGGAAGACATTTTGACAGCAACGACAGCAACGCGTGCATTGCCTCACGGTTATATGTTTGTCCATGCAGATACTTCGCCTCTGAAGCTACATCACAGCCAGCCACACGTGGAAGCGGCCACTGACGCGGCATCCTAAGAAGGCTGTTCGAGCCGAAGGACGTCAGGTGGCGCCGTACTCACCAGGCCCTGATACTTAATGCTGCGACCAGTGCCGAGGAAGACATTTTGGCAGCAATGACTGCAGTGCGTGCATCGCCTCACGGTTATATCTTCGTCCACGCAGATACTTCGCCTCTGAAGCTACATCACAGCCACACGTGGAAGCGGCCACTGACGCGGCATCCTAAGAAGGCTGTTCGACCCGAAGGACATCAGGTGGCGCCGTAGTCACCAGGCCCTGATACTTAAGGCTGCGACCATGCAGCGCCGAGGAAGACATTTTGGCAGCAACGACAGCAACGCGTGCAATGCCTCACGGTTATATGTTTGTCCATGCAGATACTTCGCCTCTGAAGCTACATCACAGCCAGCCACACGTGGAAGCGGCCACTGACGCGGCATCCTAAGAAGGCTGTTCGAGCCGAAGGACGTCAGGTGGCGCCGTACTCACCAGGCCCTGATACTTAATGCTGCGACCAGTGCCGAGGAAGACATTTTGGCAGCAATGACTGCAGTGCGTGCATCGCCTCACGGTTATATCTTCGTCCACGCAGATACTTCGCCTCTGAAGCTACATCACAGCCACACGTGGAAGCGGCCACTGACGCGGCAACCTAAGGAGGCTGTTCGACCCGAAGGACATCAGGTGGCGCCGTACTCACCAGGCCCTCATACTTAAGGCTGCGACCATGCAGCGCCGAGGAAGACATTTTGGCAGCAACGACAGCAACGCGCGCATTGCCTCACGGTTATATCTTCCTCCATGCAGATACTTCGCCTCTGAAGCTACATCACAGCCACACGTGGAAGCGGCCACTGACGCGGCATCCTAAGAAGGCTGTTCCACCCGAAGGACATCAGGTGGCGCCGTACTCACCAGGCCCTGATACTTAGGGCGGCGACCAGCGCCGAGGAAGACATTTTGGCAGCAATGACAGCAACGCGTGCATTGCCTCACGGTTATATCTTCGTCCACGCAGATACTTCGCCTCTGAAGCTACATCACAGCCACACGCGGAAGCGGCCACTGACGCGGCATCCTAAGAAGGCTGTTCCACCAACAGAACATCAGGTGGCGCCGTACTCACCAGGCCCTGATACTTCGGGCTGCGACCAGCGCCGAGGAAGACATTTTGACAGCAACGACAGCAACGCGTGCATTGCCTCATGGTTATATCTTCGTCCACGCAGATACTTCGCCTCTGAAGCTACATCACAGCCACACGTGGAAGCGGCCACTGATGCGGCATCCTAAGAAGGCTGTTCGACCCGAAGGACATCAGGTGGCGCCGTAGTCACCAGGCCCTGATACTTAAGGCTGCGACCATGCAGCGCCGAGGAAGACATTTTGGCAGCAACGACAGCAACGCGTGCATTGCCTCACGGTTATATCTTCGTCCACGCAGATACTTCGCCTCTGAAGCTACATCACAGCCACACGTGGAAGCGGCCACTGATGCGGCATCCTAAGAAGGCTGTTCGACCCGAAGGACATCAGGTGGCGCCGTAGTCACCAGGCCCTGATACTTAAGGCTGCGACCATGCAGCGCCGAGGAAGACATTTTGGCAGCAACGACAGCAACGCGTGCATTGCCTCACGGTTATATCTTCGTCCACGCAGATACTTCGCCTCTGAAGCTACATCACTGCCACACGTGGAAGCGGCCACTGACGCGGCATCCTAAGAAGGACATCAGGTGGCGCCATACTCACCAGGCCCTGATACTTAGGGCGGCGACCAGCGCCGAGGAAGACATTTTGGCAGCAATGACAGCAACGCGTGCATTGCCTCACGGTTATATCTTCGTCCACGCAGATACTTCGCCTCTGATGCTACATCACAGCCACACGTGGAAGCGGCCACTGACGCGGCATCCTAAGAAGGCTGTTCCACCCTAAGGACATCAGGTGGCGCCGTACTCACTAGGCCCTGATATTTAGGGTGGCGACCAGCGCCGAGGAAGACATTTTGGCAGCAATGACAGCAACGCGTGCATTGCCTCACGGTTATATCTTCGTCCACGCAGATACTTCGCTTCTGAAGCTACATCACAGCCACACGTGGAAGCGGCCACTGACGCGGCATCCTAAGAAGGCTGTTCGACCCGAAGGACATCAGGTGGCGCCGTATTCACCAGGCCCTGATACTTAAGGCTGCGACCATGCAGCGCCGAGGAAGACATTTTGGCAGCAACGACAGCAACCCGCGCATTGCCTCACGGTTATATCTTCGTCCATGCAGATACTTCGCCTCTGAAGCTACATCACAGCCACACGTGGAAGCGGCCACTGACGCGGCATCCTAAGAAGGCTGTTCCACCCGAAGGACATCAGGTGGCGCCGTACTCACCAGGCCCTGATACTTCGGGCTGCTACCAGCGCCGAGGAAGACATTTTGACAGCAACGACAGCAACGCGTGCATTGCCTCACGGTTATATGTTTGTCCATGCAGATACTTCGCCTCTGAAGCTACATCACAGCCAGCCACACGTGGAAGCGGCCACTGACGCGGCATCCTAAGAAGACTGTTCGAGCCGAAGGACGTCAGGTGGCGCCGTACTCACCAGGCCCTGATACTTAATGCTGCGACCAGTGCCGAGGAAGACATTTTGGCAGCAATGACTGCAGTGCGTGCATCGCCTCACGGTTATATCTTCGTCCACGCAGATACTTCGCCTCTGAAGCTACATCACAGCCACACGTGGAAGCGGCCACTGACGCGGCATCCTAAGAAGGCTGTTCGACCCGAAGGACATCAGGTGGCGCCATAGTCACCAGGCCCTGATACTTAAGGCTGCGACCATGCAGCGCCGAGGAAGACATTTTGGCAGCAACGACAGCAACGCGTGCAATGCCTCACGGTTATACCTTCGTCCACGCAAATACTTCGCCTCTGAAGCTACATCACAGCCACACGTGGAAGCGGCCACTGACGCGGCATCCTAAGAAGGCTGTTCGACACGAAGGACATCAGGTGGCGCCGTAGTCACCAGGCCCTGATACTTAAGGCTGCGACCATGCATCGCCGAGGAAGAGAATTTGGCAGCAACGACAGCAACGCGTGCATTGCCTCACGGTTATATGTTCGTCCATGCAGATACTTCGCCTCTGAAGCTACATCACAGCCAGCCACACGTGGAAGCGGCCACTGACGCGGCATCCTAAGAAGGCTGTTCGAGCCGAAGGACGTCAGGTGGCGCCGTACTCACCAGGCCCTGATACTTAATGCTGCGACCAGTGCCGAGGAAGACATTTTGGCAGCAATGACTGCAGTGCGTGCATCGCCTCACGATTATATCTTCGTCCACGCAGATACTTCGCCTCTGAAGCTACATCACAGCCACACGTGGAAGCGGCCACTGACGCGGCATCCTAAGAAGGCTGTTCGACCCGAAGGACATCAGGTGGCGCCGTAGTCACCAGGCCCTGATACTTAAGGCTGCGACCATGCAGCGCCGAGGAAGACATTTTGGCAGCAACGACAGCAACGCGTGCAATGCCTCACGGTTATATCTTCGTCCACGCAAATACTTCGCCTCTGAAGCTACATCACAGCCACACGTGGAAGCGGCCTGTGACGCGGCATCCTAAGAAGGCTGTTCGACCCGAAGGACATCAGGTGGCGCCGTACTCACCAGGCCCTGATACTTAAGGCTGCGACCATGCAGCGCCGAGGAAGAGAATTTGGCAGCAACGACAGCAACGCGTGCATTGCCTCACGGTTATATGTTCGTCCATGCAGATACTTCGCCTCTGAAGCTACATCACAGCCAGCCACACGTGGAAGCGGCCACTGACGCGGCATCCTAAGAAGGCTGTTCGAGCCGAAGGACGTCAGGTGGCGCCGTACTCACCAGGCCCTGATACTTAATGCTGCGACCAGTGCCGAGGAAGACATTTTGGCAGCAATGACTGCAGTGCGTGCATCGCCTCACGATTATATCTTCGTCCACGCAGATACTTCGCCTCTGAAGCTACATCACAGCCACACGTGGAAGCGGCCACTGACGCGGCATCCTAAGAAGGCTGTTCGACCCGAAGGACATCAGGTGGCGCTGTAGTCACCAGGCCCTGATACTTAAGGCTGCGACCATGCAGCGCCGAGGAAGACATTTTGGCAGCAACGACAGCAACGCGTGCAATGCCTCACGGTTATATCTTCGTCCACGCAAATACTTCGCCTCTGAAGCTACATCACAGCCACACGTGGAAGCGGCCTGTGACGCGGCATCCTAAGAAGGCTGTTCGACCCGAAGGACATCAGGTGGCGCCGTACTCACCAGGCCCTGATATTTAAGGCTGCGACCAGCGCCGAGGAAGACATTTTGGCAGCAATGACAGCAACGCGTGCATTGCCTCACAGTTATATCTTCGTCCACGCAGATACTTCGCCTCTGAAGCTACATCACAGCCACACGTGGAAGCGGCGACTGACGCGGCATCCTAAGAAGGCTGTTCGACCCGAAGGACATCAGGTGGCGCCGTACTCACCAGGCCCTGATACTTAGGGCGGCGACCAGCGCTGAGGAAGACATTTTGGCAGCAACGACAGCAAAGTGTGCATTGCCTCACGGTTATATCTTCGTCCATGCAGATACTTCGCCTCTGAAGCTCCATCACAGCCACTAGTGGAAGCGGCCACTGACGCGGCATCCTAAGAAGGCTGTTCCACCCGAAGGACATCAGGTGGCGCCGTACTCACCAGGCCCTGATACTTAGGGCGGCGACCAGCGCCGAGGAAGACATTTTGGCAGCAATGACAGCAACGCGTGCATTGCCTCACGGTTATATCTTCGTCCATGCAGATACTTCGCCTCTGAAGCTACATCACAGCCACACGTGGAAGCGGCCACTGACGCAGCATCCTAAGAAGGCTGTTCCACCCGAAGGACATCAGGTGGCGCCATACTCACTAGGCCCTGATACTTAGGGTGGCGACCAGCGCCGAGGAAGACATTTTGGCAGCAATGACAGCAACGCGTGCATTGCCTCACGGTTATATCTTCGTCCACGCAGATACTTCGCTTCTGAAGCTACATCACAGCCACACGTGGAAGCGGCCACTGACGCGGCATCCTAAGAAGGCTGTTCGACCCGAAGGACATCAGGTGGCGCCGTATTCACCAGGCCCTGATACTTAAGGCTGCGACCATGCAGCGCCGAGGAAGACATTTTGGCAGCAACGACAGCAACGCGCGCATTGCCTCACGGTTATATCTTAGTCCATGCAGATACTTCGCCTCTGAAGCTACATCACAGCCACACGTGGAAGCGGCCACTGACGCAGCATCCTAAGAAGGCTGTTCCACCCGAAGGACATCAGGTGGCGCCATACTCACTAGGCCCTGATACTTAGGGTGGCGACCAGCGCCGAGGAAGACATTTTGGCAGCAATGACAGCAACGCGTGCATTGCCCCACGGTTATATCTTCGTCCACGCAGATACTTCGCTTCTGAAGCTACATCACAGCCACACGTGGAAGCGGCCACTGACGCGGCATCCTAAGAAGGCTGTTCGAACCGAAGGACATCAGGTGGCGCCGTATTCACCAGGCCCTGATACTTAAGGCTGCGACCATGCAGCGCCGAGGAAGACATTTTGGCAGCAACGACAGCAACGCGCGCATTGCCTCACGGTTATATCTTAGTCCATGCAGATACTTCGCCTCTGAAGCTACATCACAGCCACACGTGGAAGCGGCCACTGACGCGGCATCCTAAGAAGGCTGTTCGACCCCAAGGACATCAGGTGGCGCCATAGTCACCAGGCCCTGATACTTAAGGCTGCGACCATGCAGCGCCGAGGAAGACATTTTGGCAGCAACGACAGCAACGCGTGCAATGCCTCACGGTTATACCTTCGTCCACGCAAATACTTCGCCTCTGAAGCTACATCACAGCCACACGTGGAAGCGGCCACTGACGCGGCATCCTAAGAAGGCTGTTCGACACGAAGGACATCAGGTGGCGCCGTAGTCACCAGGCCCTGATACTTAAGGGTGCGACCATGCATCGCCGAGGAAGAGAATTTGGCAGCAACGACAGCAACGCGTGCATTGCCTCACGGTTATATGTTCGTCCATGCAGATACTTCGCCTCTGAAGCTACATCACAGCCAGCCACACGTGGAAGCGGCCACTGACGCGGCATCCTAAGAAGGCTGTTCGAGCCGAAGGACGTCAGGTGGCGCCGTACTCACCAGGCCCTGATACTTAATGCTGCGACCAGTGCCGAGGAAGACATTTTGGCAGCAATGACTGCAGTGCGTGCATCGCCTCACGATTATATCTTCGTCCACGCAGATACTTCGCCTCTGAAGCTACATCACAGCCACACGTGGAAGCGGCCACTGACGCGGCATCCTAAGAAGGCTGTTCGACCCGAAGGACATCAGGTGGCGCCGTAGTCACCAGGCCCTGATACTTAAGGCTGCGACCATGCAGCGCCGAGGAAGACATTTTGGCAGCAACGACAGCAACGCGTGCAATGCCTCACGGTTATATCTTCGTCCACGCAAATACTTCGCCTCTGAAGCTACATCACAGCCACACGTGGAAGCGGCCTGTGACGCGGCATCCTAAGAAGGCTGTTCGACCCGAAGGACATCAGGTGGCGCCGTACTCACCAGGCCCTGATACTTAAGGCTGCGACCATGCAGCGCCGAGGAAGAGAATTTGGCAGCAACGACAGCAACGCGTGCATTGCCTCACGGTTATATGTTCGTCCATGCAGATACTTCGCCTCTGAAGCTACATCACAGCCAGCCACACGTGGAAGCGGCCACTGACGCGGCATCCTAAGAAGGCTGTTCGAGCCGAAGGACGTCAGGTGGCGCCGTACTCACCAGGCCCTGATACTTAATGCTGCGACCAGTGCCGAGGAAGACATTTTGGCAGCAATGACTGCAGTGCGTGCATCGCCTCACGATTATATCTTCGTCCACGCAGATACTTCGCCTCTGAAGCTACATCACAGCCACACGTGGAAGCGGCCACTGACGCGGCATCCTAAGAAGGCTGTTCGACCCGAAGGACATCAGGTGGCGCCGTAGTCACCAGGCCCTGATACTTAAGGCTGCGACCATGCAGCGCCGAGGAAGACATTTTGGCAGCAACGACAGCAACGCGTGCAATGCCTCACGGTTATATCTTCGTCCACGCAAATACTTCGCCTCTGAAGCTACATCACAGCCACACGTGGAAGCGGCCTGTGACGCGGCATCCTAAGAAGGCTGTTCGACCCGAAGGACATCAGGTGGCGCCGTACTCACCAGGCCCTGATATTTAAGGCTGCGACCAGCGCCGAGGAAGACATTTTGGCAGCAATGACAGCAACGCGTGCATTGCCCCACAGTTATATCTTCGTCCACGCAGATACTTCGCCTCTGAAGCTACATCACAGCCACACGTGGAAGCGGCGACTGACGCGGCATCCTAAGAAGGCTGTTCGACCCGAAGGACATCAGGTGGCGCCGTACTCACCAGGCCCTGATACTTAGGGCGGCGACCAGCGCTGAGGAAGACATTTTGGCAGCAACGACAGCAAAGTGTGCATTGCCTCACGGTTATATCTTCGTCCATGCAGATACTTCGCCTCTGAAGCTCCATCACAGCCACTAGTGGAAGCGGCCACTGACGCGGCATCCTAAGAAGGCTGTTCCACCCGAAGGACATCAGGTGGCGCCGTACTCACCAGGCCCTGATACTTAGGGCGGCGACCAGCGCCGAGGAAGACATTTTGGCAGCAATGACAGCAACGCGTGCATTGCCTCACGGTTATATCTTCGTCCATGCAGATACTTCGCCTCTGAAGCTACATCACAGCCACACGTGGAAGCGGCCACTGACGCAGCATCCTAAGAAGGCTGTTCCACCCGAAGGACATCAGGTGGCGCCATACTCACTAGGCCCTGATACTTAGGGTGGCGACCAGCGCCGAGGAAGACATTTTGGCAGCAATGACAGCAACGCGTGCATTGCCTCACGGTTATATCTTCGTCCACGCAGATACTTCGCTTCTGAAGCTACATCACAGCCACACGTGGAAGCGGCCACTGACGCGGCATCCTAAGAAGGCTGTTCGACCCGAAGGACATCAGGTGGCGCCGTATTCACCAGGCCCTGATACTTAAGGCTGCGACCATGCAGCGCCGAGGAAGACATTTTGGCAGCAACGACAGCAACGCGCGCATTGCCTCACGGTTATATCTTAGTCCATGCAGATACTTCGCCTCTGAAGCTACATCACAGCCACACGTGGAAGCGGCCACTGACGCGGCATCCTAAGAAGGCTGTTCCACCCGAAGGACATCAGGTGGCGCCGTACTCACCAGGCCCTGATACTTCGGGCTGCTACCAGCGCCGAGGAAGACATTTTGACAGCAACGACAGCAACGCGTGCATTGCCTCACGGTTATATGTTTGTCCATGCAGATACTTCGCCTCTGAAGCTACATCACAGCCAGCCACACGTGGAAGCGGCCACTGACGCGGCATCCTAAGAAGGCTGTTCGAGCCGAAGGACGTCAGGTGGCGCCGTACTCACCAGGCCCTGATACTTAATGCTGCGACCAGTGCCGAGGAAGACATTTTGGCAGCAATGACTGCAGTGCGTGCATCGCCTCACGGTTATATCTTCGTCCACGCAGATACTTCGCCTCTGAAGCTACATCACAGCCACACGTGGAAGCGGCCACTGACGCGGCATCCTAAGAAGGCTGTTCGACCCGAAGGACATCAGGTGGCGCCGTAGTCACCAGGCCCTGATACTTAAGGCTGCGACCATGCAGCGCCGAGGAAGACATTTTGGCAGCAACGACAGCAACGCGTGCAATGCCTCACGGTTATACCTTCGTCCACGCAAATACCTCGCCTCTGAAGCTACATCACAGCCACACGTGGAAGCGGCCACTGACGCGGCATCCTAAGAAGGCTGTTCGACACGAAGGACATCAGGTGGCGCCGTAGTCACCAGGCCCTGATACTTAAGGCTGCGACCATGCAGCGCCGAGGAAGAGAATTTGGCAGCAACGACAGCAACGCGTGCATTGCCTCACGGTTATATGTTCGTCCATGCAGATACTTCGCCTCTGAAGCTACATCACAGCCAGCCACACGTGGAAGCGGCCACTGACGCGGCATCCTAAGAAGGCTGTTCGAGCCGAAGGACGTCAGGTGGCGCCGTACTCACCAGGCCCTGATACTTAATGCTGCGACCAGCGCCGAGGAAGACATTTTGGCAGCAATGACTGCAGTGCGTGCATCGCCTCACGGTTATATCTTCGTCCACGCAGATACTTCGCCTCTGAAGCTACATCACAGCCACACGTGGAAGCGGCCACTGACGCGGCATCCTAAGAAGGCTGTTCGACCCGAAGGACATCAGGTGGCGCCGTAGTCACCAGGCCCTGATACTTAAGGCTGCGACCATGCAGCGCCGAGGAAGACATTTTGGCAGCAACGACAGCAACGCGTGCAATGCCTCACGGTTATATCTTCGTCCACGCAAATACTTCGCCTCTGAAGCTACATCACAGCCACACGTGGAAGCGGCCTGTGACGCGGCATCCTAAGAAGGCTGTTCGACCCGAAGGACATCAGGTGGCGCCGTACTCACCAGGCCCTGATATTTAAGGCTGCGACCAGCGCCGAGGAAGACATTTTGGCAGCAATGACAGCAACGCGTGCATTGCCTCACAGTTATATCTTCGTCCACGCAGATACTTCGCCTCTGAAGCTACATCACAGCCGCACGTGGAAGCGGCGACTGACGCGGCATCCTAAGAAGGCTGTTCGACCCGAAGGACATCAGGTGGCGCCGTACTCACCAGGCCCTGATACTTAGGGCGGCGACCAGCGCTGAGGAAGACATTTTGGCAGCAACGACAGCAAAGTGTGCATTGCCTCACGGTTATATCTTCGTCCATGCAGATACTTCGCCTCTGAAGCTCCATCACAGCCACTAGTGGAAGCGGCCACTGACGCGGCATCCTAAGAAGGCTGTTCCACCCGAAGGACATCAGGTGGCGCCGTACTCACCAGGCCCTGATACTTAGGGCGGCGACCAGCGCCGAGGAAGACATTTTGGCAGCAATGACAGCAACGCGTGCATTGCCTCACGGTTATATCTTCGTCCATGCAGATACTTCGCCTCTGAAGCTACATCACAGCCACACGTGGAAGCGGCCACTGACGCAGCATCCTAAGAAGGCTGTTCCACCCGAAGGACATCAGGTGGCGCCGTACTCACCAGGCCCTGATACTTAGGGCGGCGACCAGCGCCGAGGAAGACATTTTGGCAGCAATGACAGCAACGCGTGCATTGCCTCACGGTTATATCTTCGTCCACGCAGATACTTCGCCTCTGAAGCTACATCACAGCCACACGTGGAAGAGGCCACTGACGCAGCATCCTAAGGAGGCTGTTCGACCCGAAGGACATCAGGTGGCGCCGTACTCACCAGGCCCTGATACTTAAGGCTGCGACCATGCAGCGCCGAGGAAGACATTTTGGCAGCAACGACAGCAACGCGCGCATTGCCTCACGGTTATATCTTCGTCCATGCAGATACTTCGCCTCTGAAGCTACATCACAGCCACACGTGGAAGCGGCCACTGACGCGGCATCCTAAGAAGGCTGTTCCACCCGAAGGACATCAGGTGGCGCCGTACTCACCAGGCCCTGATACTTAGGGCGGCGACCAGCGCCGAGGAAGACATTTTGGCAGCAATGACAGCAACGCGTGCATTGCCTCACGGTTATATCTTCGTCCACGCAGATACTTCGCCTCTGAAGCTACATCACAGCCACACGTGGAAGCGGCCACTGACGCGGCATCCTAAGAAGGCTGTTCCACCAACAGAACATCAGGTGGCGCCGTACTCACCAGGCCCTGATACTTCGGGCTGCGACCAGCGCCGAGGAAGACATTTTGACAGCAACGACAGCAACGCGTGCATTGCCTCATGGTTATATTTTCGTCCACGCAGATACTTCGCCTCTGAAGCTACATCACAGCCAGCCACACGTGGAAGCAGCCACTGACGCGGCATCATAAGAAGGCTGTTCGACCCGAAGGACATCAGGTGGCGCCGTAGTCACCAGGCCCTGATACTTAAGGCTGCGACCATGCAGCGCCGAGGAAGACATTTTGGCAGCAATGACAGCAGCGCGTGCATTGCCTCACGGTTATATCTTCGTTCACGCAGATACTTCGCCTCTGAAGCTACATCACTGCCACACGTGGAAGCGGCCACTGACGCGGCATCCAAAGAAGGACATCAGGTGGCGCCGTACTCACCAGGCCCTGATACTTAGGGCGGCGACCAGCGCCGAGGAAGACATTTTGGCAGCAACGACAGCAACGCGTGCAATGCCTCACGGTTATATCTTCGTCCACGCAAATACTTCGCCTCTGAAGCTACATCACAGCCACACGTGGAAGCGGCCTGTGACGCGGCATCCTAAGAAGGCTGTTCGACCCGAAGGACATCAGGTGGCGCCGTACTCACCAGGCCCTGATATTTAAGGCTGCGACCAGCGCCGAGGAAGACATTTTGGCAGCAATGACAGCAACGCGTGCATTGCCTCACAGTTATATCTTCGTCCACGCAGATACTTCGCCTCTGAAGCTACATCACAGCCACACGTGGAAGCGGCGACTGACGCGGCATCCTAAGAAGGCTGTTCGACCCGAAGGACATCAGGTGGCGCCGTACTCACCAGGCCCTGATACTTAGGGCGGCGACCAGCGCTGAGGTAGACATTTTGGCAGCAACGACAGCAAAGTGTGCATTGCCTCACGGTTATATCTTCGTCCATGCAGATACTTCGCCTCTGAAGCTCCATCACAGCCACTAGTGGAAGCGGCCACTGACGCGGCATCCTAAGAAGGCTGTTCCACCCGAAGGACATCAGGTGGCGCCGTACTCACCAGGCCCTGATACTTAGGGCGGCGACCAGCGCCGAGGAAGACATTTTGGCAGCAATGACAGCAACGCGTGCATTGCCTCACGGTTATATCTTCGTCCATGCAGATACTTCGCCTCTGAAGCTACATCACAGCCACACGTGGAAGCGGCCACTGACGCAGCATCCTAAGAAGGCTGTTCCACCCGAAGGACATCAGGTGGCGCCGTACTCACCAGGCCCTGATACTTAGGGCGGCGACCAGCGCCGAGGAAGACATTTTGGCAGCAATGACAGCAACGCGTGCATTGCCTCACGGTTATATCTTCGTCCACGCAGATACTTCGCCTCTGAAGCTACATCACAGCCACACGTGGAAGAGGCCACTGACGCAGCATCCTAAGGAGGCTGTTCGACCCGAAGGACATCAGGTGGCGCCGTACTCACCAGGCCCTGATACTTAAGGCTGCGACCATGCAGCGCCGAGGAAGACATTTTGGCAGCAACGACAGCAACGCGCGCATTGCCTCACGGTTATATCTTCGTCCATGCAGATACTTCGCCTCTGAAGCTACATCACAGCCACACGTGGAAGCGGCCACTGACGCGGCATCCTAAGAAGGCTGTTCCACCCGAAGGACATCAGGTGGCGCCGTACTCACCAGGCCCTGATACTTAGGGCGGCGACCAGCGCCGAGGAAGACATTTTGGCAGCAATGACAGCAACGCGTGCATTGCCTCACGGTTATATCTTCGTCCACGCAGATACTTCGCCTCTGAAGCTACATCACAGCCACACGTGGAAGCGGCCACTGACGCGGCATCCTAAGAAGGCTGTTCCACCAACAGAACATCAGGTGGCGCCGTACTCACCAGGCCCTGATACTTCGGGCTGCGACCAGCGCCGAGGAAGACATTTTGACAGCAACGACAGCAACGCGTGCATTGCCTCATGGTTATATCTTCGTCCACGCAGATACTTCGCCTCTGAAGCTACATCACAGCCAGCCACACGTGGAAGCAGCCACTGACGCGGCATCATAAGAAGGCTGTTCGACCCGAAGGACATCAGGTGGCGCCGTAGTCACCAGGCCCTGATACTTAAGGCTGCGACCATGCAGCGCCGAGGAAGACATTTTGGCAGCAATGACAGCAGCGCGTGCATTGCCTCACGGTTATATCTTCGTTCACGCAGATACTTCGCCTCTGAAGCTACATCACTGCCACACGTGGAAGCGGCCACTGACGCGGCATCCAAAGAAGGACATCAGGTGGCGCCGTACTCACCAGGCCCTGATACTTAGGGCGGCGACCAGCGCCGAGGAAGACATTTTGGCAGCAATGACAGCAACGCGTGCATTGCCTCACGGTTATATCTTCGTCCACGCAGATACTTCGCCTCTGATGCTACATCACAGCCACACGTGGAAGCGGCCACTGACGCGGCATCCTAAGAAGGCTGTTCCACCCGAAGGACATCAGGTGGCGCCGTACTCACCAGGCCCTGATACTTAGGGTGGCGACCAGCGCCGAGGAAGACATTTTGGCAGCAATGACAGCAACGCGTGCATTGCCTCACGGTTATATCTTCGTCCACGCAGATACTTCGCTTCTGAAGCTACATCACAGCCACACGTGGAAGCGGCCACTGACGCGGCATCCTAAGAAGGCTGTTCGACCCGAAGGACCTCAGGTGGCGCCGTACTCACCAGGCCCTGATACTTAAGGCTGCGACCATGCAGCGCCGAGGAAGACATTTTGGCAGCAACGACAGCAACGCGCGCATTGCCTCACGGTTATATCTTCGTCCATGCAGATACTTCGCCTCTGAAGCTACATCACAGCCACACGTGGAAGCGGCCACTGACGCGGCATCCTAAGAAGGCTGTTCCACCCGAAGGACATCAGGTGGCGCCGTACTCACCAGGCCCTGATACTTCGGGCTGCTACCAGCGCCGAGGAAGACATTTTGACAGCAACGACCGCAACGCGTGCATTGCCTCACGGTTATATGTTCGTCCATGCAGATACTTCGCCTCTGAAGCTACATCACAGCCAGCCACACGTGGAAGCGGCCACTGACGCGGCATCCTAAGAAGGCTGTTCGAGCCGAAGGACGTCAGGTGGCGCCGTACTCACCAGGCCCTGATACTTAAGGCTGCGACCATGCAGCGCCGAGGAAGAGAATTTGGCAGCAACGACAGCAACGCGTGCATTGCCTCACGGTTATATGTTCGTCCATGCAGATACTTCGCCTCTGAAGCTACATCACAGCCAGCCACACGTGGAAGCGGCCACTGACGCGGCATCCTAAGAAGGCTGTTCGACCCGAAGGACATCAGGTGGCGCCGTAGTCACCAGGCCCTGATACTTAAGGCTGCGACCATGCAGCGCCGAGGAAGAGAATTTGGCAGCAACGACAGCAACGCGTGCATTGCCTCACGGTTATATCTTCGTCCACGCAGATACTTCGCCTCTGAAGCTACATCACAGCCACACGTGGAAGCGGCCACTGACGCGGCATCCTAAGAAGGCTGTTCGACCCGAAGGACATCAGGTGGCGCCGTAGTCACCAGGCCCTGATACTTAAGGCTGCGACCATGCAGCGCCGAGGAAGACATTTTGGCAGCAACGACAGCAACGCGTGCAATGCCTCACGGTTATATCTTCGTCCACGCAAATACTTCGCCTCTGAAGCTACATCACAGCCACACGTGGAAGCGGCCACTGACGCGGCATCCTAAGAAGGCTGTTCGACACGAAGGACATCAGGTGGCGCCGTAGTCACCAGGCCCTGATACTTAAGGCTGCGACCATGCAGCGCCGAGGAAGACAATTTGGCAGCAACGACAGCAACGCGCGCATTGCCTTACGGTTATATCTTCGTCCATGCAGATACTCCGCCTCTGAAGCTACATCACAGCCACATGTGGAAGCGGCCACTGACGCGGCATCCTAAGAAGGCTGTTCGACCCGAAGGACATCAGGTGGCGCCGTACTCACCAGGCCCTGATATTTAATGCTGCGACCAGCGCCGAGGAAGACATTTTGACAGAAGCGACAGCAACGCGTGCATTGCCTCACAGTTGTATCTTCGTCCACGCAGATACTTCACCTCTGAAGCTACATCACAGCCACACGTGGAAGCGGCCACTGACGCGGCATCCTAAGAAGGCTGTTCGACCCGAAGGACATCAGGTGGCGCCATAGTCACCCTTACGGAAATCCCATATCTGCTTCAGATATGGAACATATGCTGCCAGATACAAATATATAAGGCATCAAATAAGTCCTTATCACCTCCTCCTATGACCTCCTATGATAAGCTCCATAAAACCTCGGCCCTCAGTCACCAGCGGCTGCGGAACAACTGACCACGGCGGCGGTCAGACCTGTGACGCAGCAGGGGGTGCTAAGAAAGCCTGGCTCCGCTGGACAGGCCGCCATTGGAAACTGATCCTGGCAACGTTTAATGCTAGAACCCTAGCTAGTGAAGCTAGTTTAGCAGTGCTGTTAGAGGAACTAGAGGGCATGAAATGGGATGTCATAGGGCTTAGTGAGGTTAGGAGGCCGAATGAGGCATATACTGTACTGAAGGATGGGCATGTACTGTGTTATCGAGGTTTACCAGAGAGGCGACAACTAGGAGTAGGTTTCCTTGTCAATAAGTATATAGCGGGTAATATAGATGAATTCTATAGTATTAATGAGAGGGTTGCAGGCATCGTAATTAGGCTTAATAAGCGGTATAAACTGAAGGTTGTACAGGCCTATGCACCTACATGTAGTTACGATGACCAGGCAGTTGAAAGCTTCTATGAAGATGTAGAATCGGCAATGCGAAAAGTAAAGACGCAGTATACTGTACTAATGGGCGACTTCAATGCCAAGGTAGGGAAAAAACAGGCAGGAGGCAAGGCAGTAGGTGATTATGGCATTGGTTCTAGGAATAGCAGGGGGGAGTTACTAGTTGAGTTTGCAGAGCGCAATAACTTACGAATCATGAATACCTTCTTCAGCAAACGGAAGAACCGAAAATGGACATGGAAAAGTCCTAACGGAGAGACTAAAAATGAAATCGACTTCATAATGTGTTCAACCCCCGCCATTGTGCAGGACGTAGAGGTAATCGGGAAAGTTCGATGTAGTGACCACAGGATGGTGAGGTCCCGAATTAGCCTAAATCTGAAGAAGGAACGCAATAGATTAGTAAGAAAGAAACCCATCAACGAATTAGCGGTGAGGGGGAGGGCAGAAGAGTTCAGGATCTCGCTACAGAATAGGTATTCAGCTCTAACTGAGGATGGCGACATTACCCTAGAGGCAAGGAACAATAATTTCAGAGATATCATTACCGAGTGCGCGGTAGAAGTAGGCGGTAGGATAGTTAGAGAGGATACCGGTAAGCTGTCTAAGGAGACGAAAGATTTGATTAAGAAACGGCAGAGTATGAAAGCTTCCAATCCAACAGACCAGATCGAATTGGCCGAGATATCAAAGCTAATCAATAAGCGCAAGGTGGCCGATATAAGGAAGTATAACATGGAGAAAATTGAGCATGCTGTAAAGAACGGGGGAAGCCTTAAAGCGGTAAAGAAATTGGGCATAGGCAAAAACCAGATGTATGCGATAAGGGACAAGGCGGGCAACGTCATCACTAATATGGACAAGATAGTCAAAGTAGCCGAGGAGTTCTATACAGATCTCTACAGTAGCCAAAGTAGTCAGGACCGTAATGAGATTGGCGGTAGGGAAAAACAGTCAGACGTTCCACCAGTGACGAAGGACGAGGTCAAGAAAGCACTAGAAACTATGAAAAGGGGGAAATCAGCTGGAGAGGATCAGATAACTATAGATTTGCTGAAGGACGGGGGGGATATCGTGCTAGAAAAACTGGCCACCCTGTATACGCAGTGCCTGGTGTCATTGACGGTACCGGAAGCATGGAAGAATGCATACATTATCCTCATTCACAAGAAAGGGGACTCTAAGGACCTTAAAAATTACAGACCAATCAGCTTACTGTCTGTTACGTATAAGGTATTTACTAAGGTAATCGCTAATAGAATCAGGACAACCTTAGACTGCAATCAAGCAAAGGATCAAGCAGGGTTTCGGAAACGGTACTCTACTATCGATCATATCCATACCATCAATCAGGTGATAGAAAAATGCGCGGAATATAACCAGCCCTTATACATAGCATTCATTGATTACGAAAAAGCATTTGACTCAGTTGAAACCTCGGCGGTGATGCAGGCATTGCGAAATCAGGGGGTAGACGAGCCGTACGTGAAAGTGCTGGAAGATATATATAGTGGCTGCACAGCAACCATAGTTCTGCATAAAGAAAGTAACAAAATTCCCATAAAGAAAGGTGTTAGGCAAGGAGACACAATCTCCCCAGTACTATTCACAGCTTGTTTAGAGGAAGTATTCAGAGACTTGGAATGGGAGCAGTTAGGGATAAGGCTAGATGGAGAATACCTCAGTAATCTGCGATTTGCTGATGACATTGCCTTGCTAAGCAACTCGGGAGATGAACTGCAAATAATGATTGATGACCTAGACAGGAAAAGTAGAAAGGTAGGCTTGAAAATCAATATGCAGAAGACTAAGGTAATGTTCAACAGCCTCGGGAAGGAACAGGAGTTTACATTAGGTAGCGAAATACTGGAAGTAGTAGGCGAATATATCTACTTAGGACAGGTAGTAACCGCAGATCCGGACCATGAAAAGGAAATAACAAGAAGAATAAGATTGGGATGGAGCGCATTTGGCAAGCACTCGCAGATTATGACTAGCAGCTTACCGGTATCGCTCAAGAGGAAAGTATACAACAGTTGCATCTTGCCTGTACTCACCTATGGGGCTGAAACGTGGAGGCTAACCAAGAGAGTTCTGCTTAAGTTGAGGACAACCCAGAGGGCTATGGAACGAAAAATGGTAGGGGTAACATTAAGAGATAGAAAGCGTGCAGAGTGGGTCAGAGAAATAACTCAAGTTAACGACATTCTAGTGGAAATTAAGAAGAAGAAATGGACATGGGCAGGACATGTAGTGCGAAGAGAGGATAACCGATGGTCGCTGAGGGTAACAAACTGGATTCCAAGGGAAGGAAAGCGTAGCAGGGGGCGGCAGAAAGTTAGGTGGGCGGATGATATTAAGAAGTTCGCAGGGGTCAAGTGGATGCAGCTAGCACAGAACCGGGTTAAGTGGAGAGATATGGGAGAGGCCTTCGCCCTGCAGTGGGTATAATCAGGCTGATGATGATGATGATGATGATGTGCAAAATGTTGCCCTTATATGGCTCAGATTTGGCCATATCATGCAACATATATTCCATATCTGAACGACTAAAGGGACCTTATATGGCTTGATTAGGGGCATATATGGTTTCCTCGCGACCTTATGTGGCCTGATAAAGGGCATATATGGCATCGTTATGACCTTATATAGACAGACCAGGGCCAAACCCTTACGGAAATCCCATATCTGCTTCAGATATGGAACATATGCTGCCAGATACAAATATATAAGGCAGCAAATAAGTCCTTATCTGGGCCAGATAAGGTCATATATGTGCAAAATGTTGCCCTTATATGGCTCAGATTTGGCCATATCATGTAACATATAATCCATATCTGAACGACTAACGGGACCTTATATGGCTTGATGGGGGGCATATATGGTTTCCTCGCGACCTTATGTGGCCTGATAAAGGGCATATATGGCATCGTCATGACCTTATATAGTCAGACCAGGGCCATATGCCTGGCATCAACTGGACTTTATATAACCTCATCGGGGCCTTAATTATGTAGGTGCCATAGCTATTGTATATTAGCAATATATGGCCTTCGTCTACCTTCTGCAAATATCCAATATTGGCCTCATGTGGTCGAGCTTCAATTTTTCTACACTCAGCATGGCCTGTGTGTTAACTGTATCCAATATAGAAAATAGCTACGACTCATATTTCAAATATTCTACAGATTTCGCTGCCCTATAATTATTGCACCATGTGTTCCTTAAACCAGGAGGGCGCTGGGTTATAGCTACATGCTCCTCTTACCGCCTACTTAACTCGCATTTTCATTTAAAATGCGGCCGCAGTCCGGTGCACAAAAGCATGGTCGGTTAAGTTGAGCGATTCAAAATATCAAGAAAATGATGGCAGTTCAGTATACGGCCCCCTCCGCGCTGTCAGACGGTGACTCACCCTCAGAGACAGCTGGCGGTTGCTTCGTCGAGGGCCGCAGTGGTTAGACAGTGACTCCTCCTCTCCTGCGTTCCCCTCTTCCCTCTCAGACAGCGGCGGCCCATGCGTCGCCGGCTCGCATTTCATCTCTCCTCCTCGCTGCCACGCTCTATACCGCTTAGGCCTCGCGCTCTCCGTTTTGTGTGTGCTTGCTTCTTTCCCCTCCTCCTTTCAACTCCGTGCGCCTAAGCACTTGGTATCTCGTTCCTTTTCGGTGGCAGACATCGGAGTTCGGTGCGGCTGGCGGGCGTGCTGCATGTTGTGTATGCTGGTGTGCGTGTGCCAGCGCCTGTTCGCTATTAGCTGTGTGCGTGTAACAAAAATGCGACAGCAAACCTACAAGAGCTTCAGTCTGACCGTCCGCACAGAGGAAATTACTGTGTCCCACTGCGGGTGGAAGCTGCCTCCCCAGCCTTTGCAGCGAACCTGATGGTCGATTGAGCTTTTCGGGGATTCTGCGCTGGGTGGCCCGGCCAAATCTTCACCATTGTTTTTGATCGCACCCTCATCGTGCCGCCTCATCTTCACGCCCGATCACCAAAACCGTGAGCGTGAGACTTCTTGTCGGGAACTAGCACTTGCTAAACTCAGGATATTGTTCACTTTATTATTTTGATAGAAAATCAATTTTCCACTCAGTAAATTGGATGGTAATTGCCAGTATGTGATATTTTTCCGTACATTTCGTTGCTAATTTGTCTTTTGCTCTAGCAATTTTGACAAATTTCAGTGAGAGGATAGGTTCCTTCGTTGTTTATTAATATTATTATTATTATTTGCACTACCTAAGTAGCTTCATGCTTGATTTGGTTTAGGGGCAGAGTTGTCGCTGTCATGAGAAATGCCATCGGACATGCTTCTTTTTTGTTTTCTCTCCTAATTTGAAAAGCAACCATGAGTTAGGCACGTTCGCTCAATTTTCACTGCAGTCTCTGCTTAAGGTAACACCAGTGCTTCCTGACAGCCTATATGTATTTCGCTAAGGTTTAGGTATTATCAGCAGTCCCAGCAGTGTGTGTTTTATCACCCTACGGTTTAGCGGTACCTTTTCCGGGTGTCGAGAAACCTTTAAATTTCATTTTAATTGTCTAGTTCGATTAATAGCCGTTTATTTTATTTAGCTTCGCAAGTAAACCAGCTCAAACTAAAAGCATTTACTGGTTAAAGCTCTGTGTGTAAAAGAGCAGAATAAAAATGTAATATCTAATTTAACAGGTTAATGTATTTCACTTTAGCGTCTCGTGTAGACATTATTCTGTTCAGATATCTCGTTAGTTTGTTATAGTATCGCGCGTCAATGAGTAGAATCTCAATATTTACTAACGGATGAGCATGTCTTTGACCCTCGGTATACACACATAATTCAGGACCGTCTTTGAGCGATTCCATATAGGCAGGGAAAAAAGAAAACCTGTGGTTTCAAAGCTATTTTCCTGTACGGTTTGAAATAAAAGGGGAAATTCAGGTTTCCCTTGGCAAACCTGATTGAGCGTGCGTTTAGCTGGAATACTGAAATTGTTTTGTGTGCGTTGTAATAAAGTGTTATGTTGATATGCAGATATATAGATCTATAGTTCAAAACCTACCTGCCATGCGGGCTAGATCTTTAAATCAGGAATAGGGCAGATAAGGCATATCTGACCAGATATGCCTTATCTGGTACTCGAAATCAGGAATCGGGCAGATCAGGCATATACAACCAGATATGCCTTATCTGGTACTCGAAATCAGGGATTAGGCAGATATGCCTTATCTGGCCCAGATCTGTCTTAATATACCATATCTGCCCAATTCCTGATCTACCTGATCTGGATTTTTTTATAAGTCAAGATATGGCATTTCCGTAAGGGCACCAGGCCCTGATACTTACGGCTGCGACCAGTGCCGAGGAAGACATTTTGGCAGCAATGACAGCAGCGCGTGCATTGCCTCACGGTTATATCTTCGTCCATGCAGATACTTCGCCTCTGAAGCTACATCACAGCCACACGTGGAAGCGGCCACTGACGTGGCATCCTAAGAAGGCTGTTCGACCCGAAGGACATCGGGTGGCGCCGTAGTCATCAGGCCCTGATACTTAGGGCTGCGACCAGTGCCGAGGAAGATATTTTGGCAGCAATGACAGCAGCGCGTGCATTGCCTCACGGTTATATCTTCGTCCACGCAAATACTTCGCCTCTGAAGCTACATCACAGCCACACGTGGAAGCGGCCACTGACGCGGCATCCTAAGAAGGCTGTTCGACCCGAAGGACATCAGGTGGCGCCGTAGTCACCAGGCCCTGATACTTAAGGCTGCGACCATGCAGCGCCGAGGAAGACATTTTGGCAGCAACGACAGCAACGCGTGTATTGCCTCACGGTTATATCTTCGTCCACGCAGATACTTCGCCTCTGAAGCTACATCACAGCCACACGTGGAAGCGGCCTGTGACGCGGCATCCTAAGAAGGCTGTTCGACCCGAAGGACATCAGGTGGCGCCGTACTCACCAGGCCCTGATATTTAAGGCTGCGACCAGCGCCGAGGAAGACATTTTGGCAGCAATGACAGCAACGCGTGCATTGCCTCACAGTTATATCTTCGTCCATGCAGATACTTCGCCTCTGAAGCTACATCACAGCCACACGTGGAAGCGGCCACTGACGCGGCATCCTAAGAAGGCTGTTCCACCCGAAGGACATCAGGTGGCGCCGTACTCACCAGGCCCTGATACTTAGGGCGGCGACCAGCGCCGAGGAAGACATTTTGGCAGCAATGACAGCAACGCGTGCATTGCCTCACGGTTATATCTTCGTCCACGCAGATACTTCGCCTCTGAAGCTACATCACAGCCACACGTGGAAGAGGCCACTGACGCGGCATCCTAAGGAGGCTGTTCGACCCGAAGGACATCAGGTGGCGCCGTACTCACCAGGCCCTGATACTTAAGGCTGCGACCATGCAGCGCCGAGGAAGACATTTTGGCAGCAACGACAGCAACGCGCGCATTGCCTCATGGTTATATCTTCGTCCACGCAGATACTTCGCCTCTGAAGCTACATCACAGCCAGCCACACGTGGAAGCGGCCACTGACGCGGCATCATAAGAAGGCTGTTCGACCCGAAGGACATCAGGTGGCGCCGTAGTCACCAGGCCCTGATACTTAAGGCTGCGACCATGCAGCGCCGAGGAAGACATTTTGGCAGCAATGACAGCAGCGCGTGCATTGCCTCACGGTTATATCTCCGTTCACGCAGATACTTCGCCTCTGAAGCTACATCACAGCCACACGTGGAAGCGGCCACTGACGCGGCATCCTAAGAAGGCTGTTCGACCCGAAGGACATCAGGTGGCGCCGTAGTCACCAGGCCCTGATACTTAAGGCTGCGACCATGCAGCGCCGAGGAAGACATTTTGGCAGCAACGACAGCAACGCGTGCATTGCCTCACGGTTATATCTTCGTCCACGCAGATACTTCGCCTCTGAAGCTACATCACTGCCACACGTGGAAGCGGCCACTGACGCGGCATCCTAAGAAGGACATCAGGTGGCGCCGTACTCACCAGGCCCTGATACTTAGGGCGGCGACCAGCGCCGAGGAAGACATTTTGGCAGCAATGACAGCAACGCGTGCATTGCCTCACGGTTATATCTTCGTCCACGCAGATACTTCGCCTCTGATGCTACATCACAGCCACACGTGGAAGCGGCCACTGACGCGGCATCCTAAGAAGGCTGTTCCACCCGAAGGACATCAGGTGGCGCCGTACTCACCAGGCCCTGATACTTAGGGCGGCGACCAGCGCCGAGGAAGACATTTTGGCAGCAATGACAGCAACGCGTGCATTGCCTCACGGTTATATCTTCGTCCACGCAGATACTTCGCCTCTGATGCTACATCACAGCCACACGTGGAAGCGGCCACTGAAGCGGCATCCTAAGAAGGCTGTTCGACCCGAAGGACATCAGGTGGCGCCATACTCACCAGGCCCTGATACTTAAGGCTGCGACCATGCAGCGCCGAGAAAGACATTTTGGCAGCAACGACAGCAGCGCGCGCATTGCCTCACGGTTATATCTTCGTCCATGCAGATACTTCGCCTCTGAAGCTACATCACAGCCACACGTGGAAGCGGCCTGTGACGCGGCATCCTAAGAAGGCTGTTCGACCCGAAGGACATCAGGTGGCGCCGTACTCACCAGGCCCTGATATTTAAGGCTCCGACCAGCACCGAGGAAGACATTTTGGCAGCAATGACAGCAACGCGTGCATTGCCTCACAGTTATATCTTCGTCCACGCAGATACTTCGCCTCTGAAGCTACATCACAGCCACACGTGGAAGCGGCGACTGACGCGGCATCCTAAGAAGGCTGTTCGACCCGAAGGACATCAGGTGGCGCCGTACTCACCAGGCCCTGATACTTAGGGCGGCGACCAGCGCTGAGGAAGACATTTTGGCAGCAACGACAGCAAAGTGTGCATTGCCTCACGGTTATATCTTCGTCCATGCAGATACTTCGCCTCTGAAGCTCCATCACAGCCACTAGTGGAAGCGGCCACTGACGCGGCATCCTAAGAAGGCTGTTCCACCCGAAGGACATCAGGTGGCGCCGTACTCACCAGGCCCTGATACTTAGGGCGGCGACCAGCGCCGAGGAAGACATTTTGGCAGCAATGACAGCAACGCGTGCATTGCCTCACGGTTATATCTTCGTCCATGCAGATACTTCGCCTCTGAAGCTACATCACAGCCACACGTGGAAGCGGCCACTGACGCAGCATCCTAAGAAGGCTGTTCCACCCGAAGGACATCAGGTGGCGCCGTACTCACCAGGCCCTGATACTTAGGGCGGCGACCAGCGCCGAGGAAGACATTTTGGCAGCAATGACAGCAACGCGTGCATTGCCTCACGGTTATATCTTCGTCCATGCAGATACTTCGCCTCTGAAGCTACATCACAGCCACACGTGGAAGCGGCCACTGACGCAGCATCCTAAGAAGGCTGTTCCACCCGAAGGACATCAGGTGGCGCCGTACTCACCAGGCCCTGATACTTAGGGCGGCGACCAGCGCCGAGGAAGACATTTTGGCAGCAATGACAGCAACGCGTGCATTGCCTCACGGTTATATCTTCGTCCATGCAGATACTTCGCCTCTGAAGCTACATCACAGCCACACGTGGAAGCGGCCTGTGACGCGGCATCCTAAGAAGGCTGTTCGACCCGAAGGACATCAGGTGGCGCCGTACTCACCAGGCCCTGATATTTAAGGCTCCGACCAGCACCGAGGAAGACATTTTGGCAGCAATGACAGCAACGCGTGCATTGCCTCACAGTTATATCTTCGTCCACGCAGATACTTCGCCTCTGAAGCTACATCACAGCCACACGTGGAAGCGGCGACTGACGCGGCATCCTAAGAAGGCTGTTCGACCCGAAGGACATCAGGTGGCGCCGTACTCACCAGGCCCTGATACTTAGGGCGGCGACCAGCGCTGAGGAAGACATTTTGGCAGCAACGACAGCAAAGTGTGCATTGCCTCACGGTTATATCTTCGTCCATGCAGATACTTCGCCTCTGAAGCTCCATCACAGCCACTAGTGGAAGCGGCCACTGACGCGGCATCCTAAGAAGGCTGTTCCACCCGAAGGACATCAGGTGGCGCCGTACTCACCAGGCCCTGATACTTAGGGCGGCGACCAGCGCCGAGGAAGACATTTTGGCAGCAATGACAGCAACGCGTGCATTGCCTCACGGTTATATCTTCGTCCATGCAGATACTTCGCCTCTGAAGCTACATCACAGCCACACGTGGAAGCGGCCACTGACGCAGCATCCTAAGAAGGCTGTTCCACCCGAAGGACATCAGGTGGCGCCGTACTCACCAGGCCCTGATACTTAGGGCGGCGACCAGCGCCGAGGAAGACATTTTGGCAGCAATGACAGCAACGCGTGCATTGCCTCACGGTTATATCTTCGTCCACGCAGATACTTCGCCTCTGAAGCTACATTACAGCCACACGTGGAAGAGGCCACTGACGCGGCATCCTAAGGAGGCTGTTCGACCCGAAGGACATCAGGTGGCGCCGTACTCACCAGGCCCTGATACTTAAGGCTGCGACCATGCAGCGCCGAGGAAGACATTTTGGCAGCAATGACAGCAACGCGTGCATTGCCTCACGGTTATATCTTCGTCCACGCAGATACTTCGCCTCTGAAGCTACATCACAGCCACACGTGGAAGCGGCCACTGACGCGGCATCCTAAGAAGGCTGTTCCACCAACAGAACATCAGGTGGCGCCGTACTCACCAGGCCCTGATACTTCGGGCTGCGACCAGCGCCGAGGAAGACATTTTGACAGCAACGACAGCAACGCGTGCATTGCCTCATTTTTATATCTTCGTCCACGCAGATACTTCGCCTCTGAAGCTACATCACAGCCAGCCACACGTGGAAGCGGCCACTGACGCGGCATCATAAGAAGGCTGTTCGACCCGAAGTTCATCAGGTGGCGCCGTAGTCACCAGGCCCTGATACTTAAGGCTGCGACCATGCAGCGCCGAGGAAGACATTTTGGCAGCAATGACAGCAGCGCGTGCATTGCCTCACGGTTATATCTTCGTCCACGCAGATACTTCGCCTCTGAAGCTACATCACTGCCACACGTGGAAGCGGCCACTGACGCGGCATCCTAAGAAGGACATCAGGTGGCGCCGTACTCACCAGGCCCTGATACTTAGGGCGGCGACCAGCGCCGAGGAAGACATTTTGGCAGCAATGACAGCAACGCGTGCATTGCCTCACGGTTATATCTTCGTCCATGCAGATACTTCGCCTCTGATGCTACATCACAGCCACACGTGGAAGCGGCCACTGACGCGGCATCCTAAGAAGGCTGTTCCACCCGAAGGACATCAGGTGGCGCCGTACTCACCAGGCCCTGATACTTAGGGCGGCGACCAGCGCCGAGGAAGACATTTTGGCAGCAATGACAGCAACGCGTGCATTGCCTCACGGTTATATCTTCGTCCACGCAGATACTTCGCCTCTGATGCTACATCACAGCCACACGTGGAAGCGGCCACTGAAGCGGCATCCTAAGAAGGCTGTTCGACCCGAAGGACATCAGGTGGCGCCATACTCACCAGGCCCTGATACTTAAGGCTGCGACCATGCAGCGCCGAGAAAGACATTTTGGCAGCAACGACAGCAGCGCGCGCATTGCCTCACGGTTATATCTTCGTCCATGCAGATACTTCGCCTCTGAAGCTACATCACAGCCACACGTGGAAGCGGCCTGTGACGCGGCATCCTAAGAAGGCTGTTCGACCCGAAGGACATCAGGTGGCGCCGTACTCACCAGGCCCTGATACTTAGGGCGGCGACCAGCGCTGAGGAAGACATTTTGGCAGCAACGACAGCAAAGTGTGCATTGCCTCAC
Source organism: Amblyomma maculatum (assembly GCF_055883805.1). Lineage (NCBI taxonomy): Eukaryota > Metazoa > Arthropoda > Arachnida > Ixodida > Ixodidae > Amblyomma > Amblyomma maculatum. The sequence goes on from NC_139349.1 coordinate 187,604,388, forward strand.
GGTTATATCTTCGTCCATGCAGATACTTCGCCTCTGAAGCTCCATCACAGCCACTAGTGGAAGCGGCCACTGACGCGGCATCCTAAGAAGGCTGTTCCACCCGAAGGACATCAGGTGGCGCCGTACTCACCAGGCCCTGATACTTAGGGCGGCGACCAGCGCCGAGGAAGACATTTTGGCAGCAATGACAGCAACGCGTGCATTGCCTCACGGTTATATCTTCGTCCATGCAGATACTTCGCCTCTGAAGCTACATCACAGCCACACGTGGAAGCGGCCACTGACGCAGCATCCTAAGAAGGCTGTTTCACCCGAAGGACATCAGGTGGCGCCGTACTCACCAGGCCCTGATACTTAGGGCGGCGACCAGCGCCGAGGAAGACATTTTGGCAGCAATGACAGCAACGCGTGCATTGCCTCACGGTTATATCTTCGTCCATGCAGATACTTCGCCTCTGAAGCTACATCACAGCCACACGTGGAAGCGGCCACTGACGCAGCATCCTAAGAAGGCTGTTCCACCCGAAGGACATCAGGTGGCGCCGTACTCACCAGGCCCTGATACTTAGGGCGGCGACCAGCGCCGAGGAAGACATTTTGGCAGCAATGACAGCAACGCGTGCATTGCCTCACGGTTATATCTTCGTCCATGCAGATACTTCGCCTCTGAAGCTACATCACAGCCACACGTGGAAGCGGCCTGTGACGCGGCATCCTAAGAAGGCTGTTCGACCCGAAGGACATCAGGTGGCGCCGTACTCACCAGGCCCTGATATTTAAGGCTCCGACCAGCACCGAGGAAGACATTTTGGCAGCAATGACAGCAACGCGTGCATTGCCTCACAGTTATATCTTCGTCCACGCAGATACTTCGCCTCTGAAGCTACATCACAGCCACACGTGGAAGCGGCGACTGACGCGGCATCCTAAGAAGGCTGTTCGACCCGAAGGACATCAGGTGGCGCCGTACTCACCAGGCCCTGATACTTAGGGCGGCGACCAGCGCTGAGGAAGACATTTTGGCAGCAACGACAGCAAAGTGTGCATTGCCTCACGGTTATATCTTCGTCCATGCAGATACTTCGCCTCTGAAGCTCCATCACAGCCACTAGTGGAAGCGGCCACTGACGCGGCATCCTAAGAAGGCTGTTCCACCCGAAGGACATCAGGTGGCGCCGTACTCACCAGGCCCTGATACTTAGGGCGGCGACCAGCGCCGAGGAAGACATTTTGGCAGCAATGACAGCAACGCGTGCATTGCCTCACGGTTATATCTTCGTCCATGCAGATACTTCGCCTCTGAAGCTACATTACAGCCACATGTGGAAGAGGCCACTGACGCGGCATCCTAAGGAGGCTGTTCGACCCGAAGGACATCAGGTGGCGCCGTACTCACCAGGCCCTGATACTTAAGGCTGCGACCATGCAGCGCCGAGGAAGACATTTTGGCAGCAATGACAGCAACGCGTGCATTGCCTCACGGTTATATCTTCGTCCACGCAGATACTTCGCCTCTGAAGCTACATCACAGCCACACGTGGAAGCGGCCACTGACGCGGCATCCTAAGAAGGCTGTTCCACCAACAGAACATCAGGTGGCGCCGTACTCACCAGGCCCTGATACTTCGGGCTGCGACCAGCGCCGAGGAAGACATTTTGACAGCAACGACAGCAACGCGTGCATTGCCTCATTTTTATATCTTCGTCCACGCAGATACTTCGCCTCTGAAGCTACATCACAGCCAGCCACACGTGGAAGCGGCCACTGACGCGGCATCATAAGAAGGCTGTTCGACCCGAAGTTCATCAGGTGGCGCCGTAGTCACCAGGCCCTGATACTTAAGGCTGCGACCATGCAGCGCCGAGGAAGACATTTTGGCAGCAATGACAGCAGCGCGTGCATTGCCTCACGGTTATATCTTCGTCCACGCAGATACTTCGCCTCTGAAGCTACATCACTGCCACACGTGGAAGCGGCCACTGACGCGGCATCCTAAGAAGGACATCAGGTGGCGCCGTACTCACCAGGCCCTGATACTTAGGGCGGCGACCAGCGCCGAGGAAGACATTTTGGCAGCAATGACAGCAACGCGTGCATTGCCTCACGGTTATATCTTCGTCCATGCAGATACTTCGCCTCTGATGCTACATCACAGCCACACGTGGAAGCGGCCACTGACGCGGCATCCTAAGAAGGCTGTTCCACCCGAAGGACATCAGGTGGCGCCGTACTCACCAGGCCCTGATACTTAGGGCGGCGACCAGCGCCGAGGAAGACATTTTGGCAGCAATGACAGCAACGCGTGCATTGCCTCACGGTTATATCTTCGTCCACGCAGATACTTCGCCTCTGATGCTACATCACAGCCACACGTGGAAGCGGCCACTGAAGCGGCATCCTAAGAAGGCTGTTCGACCCGAAGGACATCAGGTGGCGCCATACTCACCAGGCCCTGATACTTAAGGCTGCGACCATGCAGCGCCGAGAAAGACATTTTGGCAGCAACGACAGCAGCGCGCGCATTGCCTCACGGTTATATCTTCGTCCATGCAGATACTTCGCCTCTGAAGCTACAGCACAGCCACACGTGGAAGCGGCCTGTGACGCGGCATCCTAAGAAGGCTGTTCGACCCGAAGGACATCAGGTGGCGCCGTACTCACCAGGCCCTGATACTTAGGGTGGCGACCAGCGCTGAGGAAGACATTTTGGCAGCAACGACAGCAAAGTGTGCATTGCCTCACGGTTATATCTTCGTCCATGCAGATACTTCGCCTCTGAAGCTCCATCACAGCCACTAGTGGAAGCGGCCACTGACGCGGCATCCTAAGAAGGCTGTTCCACCCGAAGGACATCAGGTGGCGCCGTACTCACCAGGCCCTGATACTTAGGGCGGCGACCAGCGCCGAGGAAGACATTTTGGCAGCAATGACAGCAACGCGTGCATTGCCTCACGGTTATATCTTCGTCCATGCAGATACTTCGCCTCTGAAGCTACATCACAGCCACACGTGGAAGCGGCCACTGACGCAGCATCCTAAGAAGGCTGTTCCACCCGAAGGACATCAGGTGGCGCCGTACTCACCAGGCCCTGATACTTAGGGCGGCGACCAGCGCCGAGGAAGACATTTTGGCAGCAATGACAGCAACGCGTGCATTGCCTCACGGTTATATCTTCGTCCACGCAGATACTTCGCCTCTGAAGCTACATCACAGCCACACGTGGAAGCGGCCACTGACGCGGCATCCTAAGAAGGCTGTTCCACCCGAAGGACATCAGGTGGCGCCGTACTCACCAGGCCCTGATACTTAGGGCGGCGACCAGCGCCGAGGAAGACATTTTGGCAGCAATGACAGCAACGCGTGCATTGCCTCACGGTTATATCTTCGTCCACGCAGATACTTCGCCTCTGAAGCTACATCACAGCCACACGTGGAAGAGGCCACTGACGCGGCATCCTAAGGAGGCTGTTCGACCCGAAGGACATCAGGTGGCGCCGTACTCACCAGGCCCTGATACTTAAGGCTGCGACCATGCAGCGCCGAGGAAGACATTTTGGCAGCAACGACAGCAACGCGCGCATTGCCTCACGGTTATATCTTCGTCCATGCAGATACTTCGCCTCTGAAGCTACATCACAGCCACACGTGGAAGCGGCCACTGACGCGGCATCCTAAGAAGGCTGTTCCACCCGAAGGACATCAGGTGGCGCCGTACTCACCAGGCCCTGATACTTAGGGCGGCGACCAGCGCCGAGGAAGACATTTTGGCAGCAATGACAGCAACGCGTGCATTGCCTCACGGTTATATCTTCGTCCACGCAGATACTTCGCCTCTGAAGCTACATCACAGCCACACGTGGAAGCGGCCACTGACGCGGCATCCTAAGAAGGCTGTTCCACCAACAGAACATCAGGTGGCGCCGTACTCACCAGGCCCTGATACTTCGGGCTGCGACCAGCGCCGAGGAAGACATTTTGACAGCAACGCGTGCATTGCCTCATTTTTATATCTTCGTCCACGCAGATACTTCGCCTCTGAAGCTACATCACAGCCACACGTGGAAGCGGCCACTGACGCGGCATCCAAAGAAGGACATCAGGTGGCGCCGTACTCACCAGGCCCTGATACTTAGGGCGGCGACCAGCGCCGAGGAAGACATTTTGGCAGCAATGACAGCAACGCGTGCATTGCCTCACGGTTATATCTTCGTCCACGCAGATACTTCGCCTCTGATGCTACATCACAGCCACACGTGGAAGCGGCCACTGACGCGGCATCCTAAGAAGGCTGTTCCACCCGAAGGACATCAGGTGGCGCCGTACTCTCCAGGCCCTGATACTTAGGGTGGCGACCAGCGCCGAGGAAGACATTTTGGCAGCAATGACAGCAACGCGTGCATTGCCTCACGGTTATATCTTCGTCCACGCAGATACTTCGCTTCTGAAGCTACATCACAGCCACACGTGGAAGCGGCCACTGACGCGGCATCCTAAGAAGGCTGTTCGACCCGAAGGACATCAGGTGGCGCCGTACTCACCAGGCCCTGATACTTAAGGCTGCGACCATGCAGCGCCGAGGAAGACATTTTGGCAGCAACGACAGCAACGCGCGCATTGCCTCACGGTTATATCTTCGTCCATGCAGATACTTCGCCTCTGAAGCTACATCACAGCCACACGTGGAAGCGGCCACTGATGCGGCATCCTAAGAAGGCTGTTCCACCCGAAGGACATCAGGTGGCGCCGTACTCACCAGGCCCTGATACTTCGGGCTGCTACCAGCGCCGAGGAAGACATTTTGACAGCAACGACCGCAACGCGTGCATTGCCTCACGGTTATATGTTCGTCCATGCAGATACTTCGCCTCTGAAGCTACATCACAGCCAGCCACACGTGGAAGCGGCCACTGACGCGGCATCCTAAGAAGCCTGTTCGAGCCGAAGGACGTCAGGTGGCGCCGTACTCACCAGGCCCTGATACTTAATGCTGCGACCAGTGCCGAGGAAGACATTTTGGCAACAGTGACTGCAGTGCGTGCATCGCCTCACGGTTATATCTTCGTCCACGCAGATACTTCGCCTCTGAAGCTACATCACAGCCACACGTGGAAGCGGCCACTGACGCGGCATCCTAAGAAGGCTGTTCGACCCGAAGGACATCAGGTGGCGCCGTAGTCACCAGGCCCTGATACTTAAGGCTGTGACCATGCAGCGCCGAGGAAGACATTTTGGCAGCAACGACAGCAACGCGTGCAATGCCTCACGGTTATACCTTCGTCCACGCAAATACTTCGCCTCTGAAGCTACATCACAGCCACACGTGGAAGCGGCCACTGACGCGGCATCCTAAGAAGGCTGTTCGACACGAAGGACATCAGGTGGCGCCGTAGTCACCAGGCCCTGATACTTAAGGCTGCGACCATGCAGCGCCGAGGAAGAGAATTTGGCAGCAACGACAGCAATGCGTGCATTGCCTCACGGTTATATGTTCGTCCATGCAGATACTTCGCCTCTGAAGCTACATCACAGCCAGCCACACGTGGAAGCGGCCACTGACGCGGCATCCTAAGAAGGCTGTTCGAGCCGAAGGACGTCAGGTGGCGCCGTACTCACCAGGCCCTGATACTTAATGCTGCGACCATGCAGCGCCGAGGAAGACATTTTGGCAGCAACGACAGCAACGCGTGCAATGCCTCACGGTTATACCTTCGTCCACGCAAATACTTCGCCTCTGAAGCTACATCACAGCCACACGTGGAAGCGGCCACTGACGCGGCATCCTAAGAAGGCTGTTCGACACGAAGGACATCAGGTGGCGCCGTAGTCACCAGGCCCTGATACTTAAGGCTGCGACCATGCAGCGCCGAGGAAGAGAATTTGGCAGCAACGACAGCAATGCGTGCATTGCCTCACGGTTATATGTTCGTCCATGCAGATACTTCGCCTCTGAAGCTACATCACAGCCAGCCACACGTGGAAGCGGCCACTGACGCGGCATCCTAAGAAGGCTGTTCGAGCCGAAGGACGTCAGGTGGCGCCGTACTCACCAGGCCCTGATACTTAAGGCTGCGACCATGCAGCGCCGAGGAAGACATTTTGGCAGCAATGACAGCAGCGCGTGCATTGCCTCACGGTTATATCTTCGTTCACGCAGATACTTCGCCTCTGAAGCTACATCACTGCCACACGTGGAAGCGGCCACTGACGCGGCATCCAAAGAAGGACATCAGGTGGCGCCGTACTCACCAGGCCCTGATACTTAGGGCGGCGACCAGCGCCGAGGAAGACATTTTGGCAGCAATGACAGCAACGCGTGCATTGCCTCACGGTTATATCTTCGTCCACGCAGATACTTCACCTCTGAAGCTACATCACAGCCACACGTGGAAGCGGCCACTGACGCGGCATCCTAAGAAGGCTGTTCGACCCGAAGGACATCAGGTGGCGCCATAGTCACCCTTACGGAAATCCCATATCTGCTTCAGATATGGAACATATGCTGCCAGATACAAATATATAAGGCAGCAAATAAGTCCTTATCTGGGCCAGATAAGGTCATATATGTGCAAAATGTTGCCCTTATATGGCTCAGATTTGGCCATATCATGTAACATATAATCCATATCTGAACGACTAACGGGACCTTATATGGCTTGATGGGGGGCATATATGGTTTCCTCGCGACCTTATGTGGCCTGATAAAGGGCATATATGGCATCGTCATGACCTTATATAGTCAGACCAGGGCCATATGCCTGGCATCAACTGGACTTTATATAACCTCATCGGGGCCTTAATTATGTAGGTGCCATAGCTATTGTATATTAGCAATATATGGCCTTCGTCTACCTTCTGCAAATATCCAATATTGGCCTCATGTGGTCGAGCTTCAATTTTTCTACACTCAGCATGGCCTGTGTGTTAACTGTATCCAATATAGAAAATAGCTACGACTCATATTTCAAATATTCTACAGATTTCGCTGCCCTATAATTATTGCACCATGTGTTCCTTAAACCAGGAGGGCGCTGGGTTATAGCTACATGCTCCTCTTTCCGCCTACTTAACTCGCATTTTCATTTAAAATGCGGCCGCAGTCCGGTGCACAAAAGCATGGTCGGTTAAGTTGAGCGATTCAAAATATCAAGAAAATGATGGCAGTTCAGTATACGGCCCCCTCCGCGCTGTCAGACGGTGACTCACCCTCAGAGACAGCTGGCGGTTGCTTCGTCGAGGGCCGCAGTGGTTAGACAGTGACTCCTCCTCTCCTGCGTTCCCCTCTTCCCTCTCAGACAGCGGCGGCCCATGCGTCGCCGGCTCGCATTTCATCTCTCCTCCTCGCTGCCACGCTCTATACCGCTTAGGCCTCGCGCTCTCCGTTTTGTGTGTGCTTGCTTCTTTCCCCTCCTCCTTTCAACTCCGTGCGCCTAAGCACTTGGTATCTCGTTCCTTTTCGGTGGCAGACATCGGAGTTCGGTGCGGCTGGCGGGCGTGCTGCATGTTGTGTATGCTGGTGTGCGTGTGCCAGCGCCTGTTCGCTATTAGCTGTGTGCGTGTAACAAAAATGCGACAGCAAACCTACAAGAGCTTCAGTCTGACCGTCCGCACAGAGGAAATTACTGTGTCCCACTGCGGGTGGAAGCTGCCTCCCCAGCCTTTGCAGAGAACCTGATGGTCGATTGAGCTTTTCGGGGATTCTGCGCTGGGTGGCCCGGCCAAATCTTCACCATTGTTTTTGATCGCACCCTCATCGTGCCGCCTCATCACGCCCGATCACCAAAACCGTGAGCGTGAGACTTCTTGTCGGGAACTAGCACTTGCTAAACTCAGGATATTGTTCACTTTATTATTTTGATATAAAATCAATTTTCCACTCAGTAAATTGGATGGTAATTGCCAGTATGTGATATTTTTCCGTACATTTCGTTGCTAATTTGTCTTTTGCTCTAGCAATTTTGACAAATTTCAGTGAGAGGATAGGTTCCTTCGTTGTTTATTAATATTATTATTATTATTTGCACTACCTAAGTAGCTTCATGCTTGATTTGGTTTAGGGGCAGAGTTGTCGCTGTCATGAGAAATGCCATCGGACATGCTTCTTTTTTGTTTTCTCTCCTAATTTGAAAAGCAACCATGAGTTAGGCACGTTCGCTCAATTTTCACTGCAGTCTCTGCTTAAGGTAACACCAGTGCTTCCTGACAGCCTATATGTATTTCGCTAAGGTTTAGGTATTATCAGCAGTCCCAGCAGTGTGTGTTTTATCACCCTACGGTTTAGCGGTACCTTTTCCGGGTGTCGAGAAACCTTTAAATTTCATTTTAATTGTCTAGTTCGATTAATAGCCGTTTATTTTATTTAGCTTCGCAAGTAAACCAGCTCAAACTAAAAGCATTTACTGGTTAAAGCTCTGTGTGTAAAAGAGCAGAATAAAAATGTAATATCTAATTTAACAGGTTAATGTATTTCACTTTAGCGTCTCGTGTAGACATTATTCTGTTCAGATATCTCGTTAGTTTGTTATAGTATCGCGCGTCAATGAGTAGAATCTCAATATTTACTAACGGATGAGCATGTCTTTGACCCTCGGTATACACACATAATTCAGGACCGTCTTTGAGCGATTCCATATAGGCAGGGAAAAAAGAAAACCTGTGGTTTCAAAGCTATTTTCCTGTACGGTTTGAAATAAAAGGGGAAATTCAGGTTTCCCTTGGCAAACCTGATTGAGTGTGCATTTAGCTGGAATACTGAAATTGTTTTGTGTGCGTTGTAATAAAGTGTTATGTTGATATGCAGATATATAGATCTATAGTTCAAAACCTACCTGCCATGCGGGCTAGATCTTTAAATCAGGAATAGGGCAGATAAGGCATATCTGACCAGATATGCCTTATCTGGTACTCGAAATCAGGAATCGGGCAGATCAGGCATATACAACCAGATATGCCTTATCTGGTACTCGAAATCAGGGATTAGGCAGATATGCCTTATCTGGCCCAGATCTGTCTTAATATACCATATCTGCCCAATTCCTGATCTACCTGATCTGGATTTTTTTATAAGTCAAGATATGGCATTTCCGTAAGGGCACCAGGCCCTGATACTTACGGCTGCGACCAGTGCCGAGGAAGACATTTTGGCAGCAATGACAGCAGCGCGTGCATTGCCTCACGGTTATATCTTCGTCCATGCAGATACTTCGCCTCTGAAGCTACATCACAGCCACACGTGGAAGCGGCCACTGACGTGGCATCCTAAGAAGGCTGTTCGACCCGAAGGACATCGGGTGGCGCCATAGTCATCAGGCCCTGATACTTAGGGCTGCGACCAGTGCCGAGGAAGATATTTTGGCAGCAATGACAGCAGCGCGTGCATTGCCTCACGGTTATATCTTCGTCCACGCAAATACTTCGCCTCTGAAGCTACATCACAGCCACACGTGGAAGCGGCCACTGACGCGGCATCCTAAGAAGGCTGTTCGACCCGAAGGACATCAGGTGGCGCCGTAGTCACCAGGCCCTGATACTTAGGGCTGCGACCAGCGCCGAGGAAGACATTTTGGCAGCAATGACAGCAACGCGTGCATTGCCTCACAGTTATATCTTCGTCCATGCAGATACTTCGCCTCTGAAGCTACATCACAGCCACACGTGGAAGCGGCCACTGACGCGGCATCCTAAGAAGGCTGTTCCACCCGAAGGACATCAGGTGGCGCCGTACTCACCAGGCCCTGATACTTAGGGCGGCGACCAGCGCCGAGGAAGACATTTTGGCAGCAATGACAGCAACGCGTGCATTGCCTCACGGTTATATCTTCGTCCACGCAGATACTTCGCCTCTGAAGCTACATCACAGCCACACGTGGAAGAGGCCACTGACGCGGCATCCTAAGGAGGCTGTTCGACCCGAAGGACATCAGGTGGCGCCGTACTCACCAGGCCCTGATACTTAAGGCTGCGACCATGCAGCGCCGAGGAAGACATTTTGGCAGCAACGACAGCAACGCGCGCATTGCCTCATGGTTATATCTTCGTCCACGCAGATACTTCGCCTCTGAAGCTACATCACAGCCAGCCACACGTGGAAGCGGCCACTGGCGCGGCATCATAAGAAGGCTGTTCGACCCGAAGGACATCGGGTGGCGCCGTAGTCACCAGGCCCTGATACTTAAGGCTGCGACCATGCAGCGCCGAGGAAGACATTTTGGCAGCAATGACAGCAGCGCGTGCATTGCCTCACGGTTATATCTCCGTTCACGCAGATACTTCGCCTCTGAAGCTACATCACAGCCACACGTGGAAGCGGCCACTGACGCGGCATCCTAAGAAGGCTGTTCGACCCGAAGGACATCAGGTGGCGCCGTAGTCACCAGGCCCTGATACTTAAGGCTGCGACCATGCAGCGCCGAGGAAGACATTTTGGCAGCAACGACAGCAACGCGTGCATTGCCTCACGGTTATATCTTCGTCCACGCAGATACTTCGCCTCTGAAGCTACATCACTGCCACACGTGGAAGCGGCCACTGACGCGGCATCCTAAGAAGGACATCAGGTGGCGCCGTACTCACCAGGCCCTGATACTTAGGGCGGCGACCAGCGCCGAGGAAGTCATTTTGGCAGCAATGACAGCAACGCGTGCATTGCCTCACGGTTATATCTTCGTCCACGCAGATACTTCGCCTCTGATGCTACATCACAGCCACACGTGGAAGCGGCCACTGACGCGGCATCCTAAGAAGGCTGTTCCACCCGAAGGACATCAGGTGGCGCCGTACTCACCAGGCCCTGATACTTAGGGCGGCGACCAGCGCCGAGGAAGACATTTTGGCAGCAATGACAGCAACGCGTGCATTGCCTCACGGTTATATCTTCGTCCACGCAGATACTTCGCCTCTGATGCTACATCACAGCCACACGTGGAAGCGGCCACTGAAGCGGCATCCTAAGAAGGCTGTTCGACCCGAAGGACATCAGGTGGCGCCATACTCACCAGGCCCTGATACTTAAGGCTGCGACCATGCAGCGCCGAGAAAGACATTTTGGCAGCAACGACAGCAGCGCGCGCATTGCCTCACGGTTATATCTTCGTCCATGCAGATACTTCGCCTCTGAAGCTACATCACAGCCACACGTGGAAGCGGCCTGTGACGCGGCATCCTAAGAAGGCTGTTCGACCCGAAGGACATCAGGTGGCGCCGTACTCACCAGGCCCTGATATTTAAGGCTCCGACCAGCACCGAGGAAGACATTTTGGCAGCAATGACAGCAACGCGTGCATTGCCTCACAGTTATATCTTCGTCCACGCAGATACTTCGCCTCTGAAGCTACATCACAGCCACACGTGGAAGCGGCGACTGACGCGGCATCCTAAGAAGGCTGTTCGACCCGAAGGACATCAGGTGGCGCCGTACTCACCAGGCCCTGATACTTAGGGCGGCGACCAGCGCTGAGGAAGACATTTTGGCAGCAACGACAGCAAAGTGTGCATTGCCTCACGGTTATATCTTCGTCCATGCAGATACTTCGCCTCTGAAGCTCCATCACAGCCACTAGTGGAAGCGGCCACTGACGCGGCATCCTAAGAAGGCTGTTCCACCCGAAGGACATCAGGTGGCGCCGTACTCACCAGGCCCTGATACTTAGGGCGGCGACCAGCGCCGAGGAAGACATTTTGGCAGCAATGACAGCAACGCGTGCATTGCCTCACGGTTATATCTTCGTCCATGCAGATACTTCGCCTCTGAAGCTACATCACAGCCACACGTGGAAGCGGCCACTGACGCAGCATCCTAAGAAGGCTGTTCCACCCGAAGGACATCAGGTGGCGCCGTACTCACCAGGCCCTGATACTTAGGGCGGCGACCAGCGCCGAGGAAGACATTTTGGCAGCAATGACAGCAACGCGTGCATTGCCTCACGGTTATATCTTCGTCCACGCAGATACTTCGCCTCTGAAGCTACATCACAGCCACACGTGGAAGAGGCCACTGACGCGGCATCCTAAGGAGGCTGTTCGACCCGAAGGACATCAGGTGGCGCCGTACTCACCAGGCCCGGATACTTAAGGCTGCGACCATGCAGCGCCGAGGAAGACATTTTGGCAGCAACGACAGCAACGCGCGCATTGCCTCACGGTTATATCTTCGTCCATGCAGATACTTCGCCTCTGAAGCTACATCACAGCCACACGTGGAAGCGGCCACTGACGCGGCATCCTAAGAAGGCTGTTCCACCCGAAGGACATCAGGTGGCGCCGTACTCACCAGGCCCTGATACTTAGGGCGGCGACCAGCGCCGAGGAAGACATTTTGGCAGCAATGACAGCAACGCGTGCATTGCCTCACGGTTATATCTTCGTCCACACAGATACTTCGCCTCTGAAGCTACATCACAGCCACACGTGGAAGCGGCCACTGACGCGGCATCCTAAGAAGGCTGTTCCACCAACAGAACATCAGGTGGCGCCGTACTCACCAGGCCCTGATACTTCGGGCTGCGACCAGCGCCGAGGAAGACATTTTGACAGCAACGACAGCAACGCGTGCATTGCCTCATTTTTATATCTTCGTCCACGCAGATACTTCGCCTCTGAAGCTACATCACAGCCAGCCACACGTGGAAGCGGCCATTGACGCGGCATCATAAGAAGGCTGTTCGACCCGAAGGACATCAGGTGGCGCCGTAGTCACCAGGCCCTGATACTTAAGGCTGCGACCATGCAGCGCCGAGGAAGACATTTTGGCAGCAATGACAGCAGCGCGTGCATTGCCTCACGGTTGTATCTTCGTCCACGCAGATACTTCGCCTCTGAAGCTACATCACTGCCACACGTGGAAGCGGCCACTGACGCGGCATCCAAAGAAGGACATCAGGTGGCGCCGTACTCACCAGGCCCTGATACTTAGGGCGGCGACCAGCGCCGAGGAAGACATTTTGGCAGCAATGACAGCAACGCGTGCATTGCCTCACGGTTATATCTTCGTCCACGCAGATACTTCGCCTCTGATGCTACATCACAGCCACACGTGGAAGCGGCCACTGACGCGGCATCCTAAGAAGGCTGTTCCACCCGAAGGACATCAGGTGGCGCCGTACTCACCAGGCCCTGATACTTAGGGCGGCGACCAGCGCCGAGGAAGACATTTTGGCAGCAATGACAGCAACACGTGCATTGCCTCACGGTTATATCTTCGTCCACGCAGATACTTCGCCTCTGATGCTACATCACAGCCACACGTGGAAGCGGCCACTGAAGCGGCATCCTAAGAAGGCTGTTCGACCCGAAGGACATCAGGTGGCGCCATACTCACCAGGCCCTGATACTTAAGGCTGCGACCATGCAGCGCCGAGAAAGACATTTTGGCAGCAACGACAGCAGCGCGCGCATTGCCTCACGGTTATATCTTCGTCCATGCAGATACTTCGCCTCTGAAGCTACATCACAGCCACACGTGGAAGCGGCCTGTGACGCGGCATCCTAAGAAGGCTGTTCGACCCGAAGGACATCAGGTGGCGCCGTACTCACCAAGCCCTGATATTTAAGGCTCCGACCAGCACCGAGGAAGACATTTTGGCAGCAATGACAGCAACGCGTGCATTGCCTCACAGTTATATCTTCGTCCACGCAGATACTTCGCCTCTGAAGCTACATCACAGCCACACGTGGAAGCGGCGACTGACGCGGCATCCTAAGAAGGCTGTTCGACCCGAAGGACATCAGGTGGCGCCGTACTCACCAGGCCCTGATACTTAGGGCGGCGACCAGCGCTGAGGAAGACATTTTGGCAGCAACGACAGCAAAGTGTGCATTGCCTCACGGTTATATCTTCGTCCATGCAGATACTTCGCCTCTGAAGCTCCATCACAGCCACTAGTGGAAGCGGCCACTGACGCGGCATCCTAAGAAGGCTGTTCCACCCGAAGGACATCAGGTGGCGCCGTACTCACCAGGCCCTGATACTTAGGGCGGCGACCAGCGCCGAGGAAGACATTTTGGCAGCAATGACAGCAACGCGTGCATTGCCTCACGGTTATATCTTCGTCCATGCAGATACTTCGCCTCTGAAGCTACATCACAGCCACACGTGGAAGCGGCCACTGACGCAGCATCCTAAGAAGGCTGTTCCACCCGAAGGACATCAGGTGGCGCCGTACTCACCAGGCCCTGATACTTAGGGCGGCGACCAGCGCCGAGGAAGACATTTTGGCAGCAATGACAGCAACGCGTGCATTGCCTCACGGTTATATCTTCGTCCACGCAGATACTTTGCCTCTGAAGCTACATCACAGCCACACGTGGAAGAGGCCACTGACGCGGCATCCTAAGGAGGCTGTTCGACCCGAAGGACATCAGGTGGCGCCGTACTCACCAGGCCCGGATACTTAAGGCTGCGACCATGCAGCGCCGAGGAAGACATTTTGGCAGCAACGACAGCAACGCGCGCATTGCCTCACGGTTATATCTTCGTCCATGCAGATACTTCGCCTCTGAAGCTACATCACAGCCACACGTGGAAGCGGCCACTGACGCGGCATCCTAAGAAGGCTGTTCCACCCGAAGGACATCAGGTGGCGCCGTACTCACCAGGCCCTGATACTTAGGGCGGCGACCAGCGCCGAGGAAGACATTTTGGCAGCAATGACAGCAACGCGTGCATTGCCTCACGGTTATATCTTCGTCCACGCAGATACTTCGCCTCTGAAGCTACATCACAGCCACACGTGGAAGCGGCCACTGACGCGGCATCCTAAGAAGGCTGTTCCACCAACAGAACATCAGGTGGCGCCGTACTCACCAGGCCCTGATACTTCGGGCTGCGACCAGCGCCGAGGAAGACATTTTGACAGCAACGACAGCAACGCGTGCATTGCCTCATTTTTATATCTTCGTCCACGCAGATACTTCGCCTCTGAAGCTACATCACAGCCAGCCACACGTGGAAGCGGCCACTGACGCGGCATCATAAGAAGGCTGTTCGACCCGAAGGACATCAGGTGGCGCCGTAGTCACCAGGCCCTGATACTTAAGGCTGCGACCATGCAGCGCCGAGGAAGACATTTTGGCAGCAATGACAGCAGCGCGTGCATTGCCTCACGGTTATATCTTCGTCCACGCAGATACTTCGCCTCTGAAGCTACATCACTGCCACACGTGGAAGCGGCCACTGACGCGGCATCCAAAGAAGGACATCAGGTGGCGCCGTACTCACCAGGCCCTGATACTTAGGGCGGCGACCAGCGCCGAGGAAGACATTTTGGCAGCAATGACAGCAACGCGTGCATTGCCTCACGGTTATATCTTCGTCCACGCAGATACTTCGCCTCTGATGCTACATCACAGCCACACGTGGAAGCGGCCACTGACGCGGCATCCTAAGAAGGCTGTTCCACCCGAAGGACATCAGGTGGCGCCGTACTCTCCAGGCCCTGATACTTAGGGTGGCGACCAGCGCCGAGGAAGACATTTTGGCAGCAATGACAGCAACGCGTGCATTGCCTCACGGTTATATCTTCGTCCACGCAGATACTTCGCTTCTGAAGCTACATCACAGCCACACGTGGAAGCGGCCACTGACGCGGCATCCTAAGAAGGCTGTTCGACCCGAAGGACATCAGGTGGCGCCGTACTCACCAGGCCCTGATACTTAAGGCTGCGACCATGCAGCGCCGAGGAAGACATTTTGGCAGCAACGACAGCAACGCGCGCATTGCCTCACGGTTATATCTTCGTCCATGCAGATACTTCGCCTCTGAAGCTACATCACAGCCACACGTGGAAGCGGCCACTGACGCGGCATCCTAAGAAGGCTGTTCCACCCGAAGGACATCAGGTGGCGCCGTACTCACCAGGCCCTGATACTTCGGGCTGCTACCAGCGCCGAGGAAGACATTTTGACAGCAACGACCGCAACGCGTGCATTGCCTCACGGTTATATGTTCGTCCATGCAGATACTTCGCCTCTGAAGCTACATCACAGCCAGCCACACGTGGAAGCGGCCACTGACGCGGCATCCTAAGAAGCCTGTTCGAGCCGAAGGACGTCAGGTGGCGCCGTACTCACCAGGCCCTGATACTTAATGCAGCGACCAGTGCCGAGGAAGACATTTTGGCAGCAGTGACTGCAGTGCGTGCATCGCCTCACGGTTATATCTTCGTCCACGCAGATACTTCGCCTCTGAAGCTACATCACAGCCACACGTGGAAGCGGCCACTGACGCGGCATCCTAAGAAGGCTGTTCGACCCGAAGGACATCAGGTGGCGCCGTAGTCACCAGGCCCTGATACTTAAGGCTGTGACCATGCAGCGCCGAGGAAGACATTTTGGCAGCAACGACAGCAACGCGTGCAATGCCTCACGGTTATACCTTCGTCCACGCAAATACTTCGCCTCTGAAGCTACATCACAGCCACACGTGGAAGCGGCCACTGACGCGGCATCCTAAGAAGGCTGTTCGACACGAAGGACATCAGGTGGCGCCGTAGTCACCAGGCCCTGATACTTAAGGCTGCGACCATGCAGCGCCGAGGAAGAGAATTTGGCAGCAACGACAGCAATGCGTGCATTGCCTCACGGTTATATGTTCGTCCATGCAGATACTTCGCCTCTGAAGCTACATCACAGCCAGCCACACGTGGAAGCGGCCACTGACGCGGCATCCTAAGAAGGCTGTTCGAGCCGAAGGACGTCAGGTGGCGCCGTACTCACCAGGCCCTGATACTTAATGCTGCGACCATGCAGCGCCGAGGAAGACATTTTGGCAGCAACGACAGCAACGCGTGCAATGCCTCACGGTTATACCTTCGTCCACGCAAATACTTCGCCTCTGAAGCTACATCACAGCCACACGTGGAAGCGGCCACTGACGCGGCATCCTAAGAAGGCTGTTCGACACGAAGGACATCAGGTGGCGCCGTAGTCACCAGGCCCTGATACTTAAGGCTGCGACCATGCAGCGCCGAGGAAGAGAATTTGGCAGCAACGACAGCAATGCATGCATTGCCTCACGGTTATATCTTCGTTCACGCAGATACTTCGCCTCTGAAGCTACATCACAGCCACACGTGGAAGCGGCCACTGACGCGGCATCCTAAGAAGGCTGTTCGACACGAAGGACATCAGGTGGCGCCGTACTCACCAGGCCCTGATATTTAATGCTGCGACCAGCGCCGAGGAAGACATTTTGACAGAAGCGACAGCAACGCGTGCATTGCCTCACAGTTGTATCTTCGTCCACGCAGATACTTCGCCTCTGAAGCTACATCACAGCCACACGTGGAAGCGGCCACTGACGCGGCATCCTAAGAAGGCTGTTCGACCCGAAGGACATCAGGTGGCGCCATAGTCACCCTTACGGAAATCCCATATCTGCTTCAGATATGGAACATATGCTGCCAGATACAAATATATAAGGCATCAAATAAGTCCTTATCTGGGCCAGATAAGATCATATATGTGCAAAATGTTGCCCTTATATGGCTCAGATTTCGCCATATCATGCAACATATATTCCATATCTGAACGACTAAAGGGACCTTATATGGCTTGATTAGGGGCATATATGGTTTCCTCGCGACCTTATGTGGCCTGATAAAGGGCATATATGGCATCGTTATGACATTATATAGACAGACCAGGGCCAAACCCTTACGGAAATCCCATATCTGCTTCAGATATGGAACATATGCTGCCAGATACAAATATATAAGGCAGCAAATAAGTCCTTATCTGGGCCAGATAAGGTCATATATGTGCAAAATGTGCCCTTATATGGCTCAGATTTGGCCATATCATGTAACATATAATCCATATCTGAACGACTAACGGGACCTTATATGGCTTGATGGGGGGCATATATGGTTTCCTCGCGACCTTATGTGGCCTGATAAAGGGCATATATGGCATCGTCATGACCTTATATAGTCAGACCAGGGCCATATGCCTGGCATCAACTGGACTTTATATAACCTCATCGGGGCCTTAATTATGTAGGTGCCATAGCTATTGTATATTAGCAATATATGGCCTTCGTCTACCTTCTGCAAATATCCAATATTGGCCTCATGTGGTCGAGCTTCAATTTTTCTACACTCAGCATGGCCTGTGTGTTAACTGTATCCAATATAGAAAATAGCTACGACTCATATTTCAAATATTCTACAGATTTCGCTGCCCTATAATTATTGCACCATGTGTTCCTTAAACCAGGAGGGCGCTGGGTTATAGCTACATGCTCCTCTTTCCGCCTACTTAACTCGCATTTTCATTTAAAATGCGGCCGCAGTCCGGTGCACAAAAGCATGGTCGGTTAAGTTGAGCGATTCAAAATATCAAGAAAATGATGGCAGTTCAGTATACGGCCCCCTCCGCGCTGTCAGACGGTGACTCACCCTCAGAGACAGCTGGCGGTTGCTTCGTCGAGGGCCGCAGTGGTTAGACAGTGACTCCTCCTCTCCTGCGTTCCCCTCTTCCCTCTCAGACAGCGGCGGCCCATGCGTCGCCGGCTCGCATTTCATCTCTCCTCCTCGCTGCCACGCTCTATACCGCTTAGGCCTCGCGCTCTCCGTTTTGTGTGTGCTTGCTTCTTTCCCCTCCTCCTTTCAACTCCGTGCGCCTAAGCACTTGGTATCTCGTTCCTTTTCGGTGGCAGACATCGGAGTTCGGTGCGGCTGGCGGGCGTGCTGCATGTTGTGTATGCTGGTGTGCGTGTGCCAGCGCCTGTTCGCTATTAGCTGTGTGCGTGTAACAAAAATGCGACAGCAAACCTACAAGAGCTTCAGTCTGACCGTCCGCACAGAGGAAATTACTGTGTCCCACTGCGGGTGGAAGCTGCCTCCCCAGCCTTTGCAGCGAACCTGATGGTCGATTGAGCTTTTCGGGGATTCTGCGCTGGGTGGCCCGGCCAAATCTTCACCATTGTTTTTGATCGCACCCTCATCGTGCCGCCTCATCTTCACGCCCGATCACCAAAACCGTGAGCGTGAGACTTCTTGTCGGGAACTAGCACTTGCTAAACTCAGGATATTGTTCACTTTATTATTTTGATAGAAAATCAATTTTCCACTCAGTAAATTGGATGGTAATTGCCAGTATGTGATATTTTTCCGTACATTTCGTTGCTAATTTGTCTTTTGCTCTAGCAATTTTGACAAATTTCAGTGAGAGGATAGGTTCCTTCGTTGTTTATTAATATTATTATTATTATTTGCACTACCTAAGTAGCTTCATGCTTGATTTGGTTTAGGGGCAGAGTTGTCGCTGTCATGAGAAATGCCATCGGACATGCTTCTTTTTTGTTTTCTCTCCTAATTTGAAAAGCAACCATGAGTTAGGCACGTTCGCTCAATTTTCACTGCAGTCTCTGCTTAAGGTAACACCAGTGCTTCCTGACAGCCTATATGTATTTCTCTAAGGTTTAGGTATTATCAGCAGTCCCAGCAGTGTGTGTTTTATCACCCTACGGTTTAGCGGTACCTTTTCCGGGTGTCGAGAAACCTTTAAATTTCATTTTAATTGTCTAGTTCGATTAATAGCCGTTTATTTTATTTAGCTTCGCAAGTAAACCAGCTCAAACTAAAAGCATTTACTGGTTAAAGCTCTGTGTGTAAAAGAGCAGAATAAAAATGTAATATCTAATTTAACAGGTTAATGTATTTCACTTTAGCGTCTCGTGTAGACATTATTCTGTTCAGATATCTCGTTAGTTTGTTATAGTATCGCGCGTCAATGAGTAGAATCTCAATATTTACTAACGAATGAGCATGTCTTTGACCCTCGGTATACACACATAATTCAGGACCGTCTTTGAGCGATTCCATATAGGCAGGGAAAAAAGAAAACCTGTGGTTTCAAAGCTATTTTCCTGTACGGTTTGAAATAAAAGGGGAAATTCAGGTTTCCCTTGGCAAACCTGATTGAGCGTGCGTTTAGCTGGAATACTGAAATTGTTTTGTGTGCGTTGTAATAAAGTGTTATGTTGATATGCAGATATATAGATCTATAGTTCAAAACCTACCTGCCATGCGGGCTAGATCTTTAAATCAGGAATAGGGCAGATAAGGCATATCTGACCAGATATGCCTTATCTGGTACTCGAAATCAGGAATCGGGCAGATCAGGCATATACAACCAGATATGCCTTATCTGGTACTCGAAATCAGGGATTGGGCAGATATGCCTTATCTGGCCCAGATCTGTCTTAATATACCATATCTGCCCAATTCCTGATCTACCTGATCTGGATTTTTTATAAGTCAAGATATGGCATTTCCGTAAGGGCACCAGGCCCTGATACTTACGGCTGCGACCAGTGCCGAGGAAGACATTTTGGCAGCAATGACAGCAGCGCGTGCATTGCCTCACGGTTATATCTTCGTCCATGCAGATACTTCGCCTCTGATGCTACATCACAGCCACACGTGGAAGCGGCCACTGACGCGGCATCCTAAGAAGGCTGTTCCACCCGAAGGACATCAGGTGGCGCCGTACTCACCAGGCCCTGATACTTAGGGCGGCGACCAGCGCCGAGGAAGACATTTTGGCAGCAATGACAGCAACGCGTGCATTGCCTCACGGTTATATCTTCGTCCACGCAGATACTTCGCCTCTGATGCTACATCACAGCCACACGTGGAAGCGGCCACTGAAGCGGCATCCTAAGAAGGCTGTTCGACCCGAAGGACATCAGGTGGCGCCATACTCACCAGGCCCTGATACTTAAGGCTGCGACCATGCAGCGCCGAGGAAGACATTTTGGCAGCAACGACAGCAGCGCGCGCATTGCCTCACGGTTATATCTTCGTCCATGCAGATACTTCGCCTCTGAAGCTACATCACAGCCACACGTGGAAGCGGCCTGTGACGCGGCATCCTAAGAAGGCTGTTCGACCCGAAGGACATCAGGTGGCGCCGTACTCACCAGGCCCTGATACTTCGGGCTGCTACCAGCGCCGAGGAAGACATTTTGACAGCAACGACCGCAACGCGTGCATTGCCTCACGGTTATATGTTCGTCCATGCAGATACTTCGCCTCTGAAGCTACATCACAGCCAGCCACACGTGGAAGCGGCCACTGACGCGGCATCCTAAGAAGCCTGTTCGAGCCGAAGGACGTCAGGTGGCGCCGTACTCACCAGGCCCTGATACTTAATGCTGCGACCAGTGCCGAGGAAGACATTTTGGCAGCAGTGACTGCAGTGCGTGCATCGCCTCACGGTTATATCTTCGTCCATGCAGATACTTCGCCTCTGAAGCTACATCACAGCCACACGTGGAAGCGGCCACTGACGCGGCATCCTAAGAAGGCTGTTCGACCCGAAGGACATCAGGTGGCGCCGTAGTCACCAGGCCCTGATACTTAAGGCTGCGACCATGCAGCGCCGAGGAAGACATTTTGGCAGCAACGACAGCAAAGTGTGCATTGCCTCACGGTTATATCTTCGTCCATGCAGATACTTCGCCTCTGAAGCTCCATCACAGCCACTAGTGGAAGCGGCCACTGACGCGGCATCCTAAGAAGGCTGTTCCACCCGAAGGACATCAGGTGGCGCCGTACTCACCCGGCCCTGATACTTAGGGCGGCGACCAGCGCCGAGGAAGACATTTTGGCAGCAATGACAGCAACGCGTGCATTGCCTCACGGTTATATCTTCGTCCATGCAGATACTTCGCCTCTGAAGCTACATCACAGCCACACGTGGAAGCGGCCACTGACGCAGCATCCTAAGAAGGCTGTTCCACCCGAAGGACATCACGTGGCGCCGTACTCACCAGGCCCTGATACTTAGGGCGGCGACCAGCGCCGAGGAAGACATTTTGGCAGCAATGACAGCAACGCGTGCATTGCCTCACGGTTATATCTTCGTCCACGCAGATACTTCGCCTCTGAAGCTACATCACAGCCACACGTGGAAGAGGCCACTGACGCGGCATCCTAAGGAGGCTGTTCGACCCGAAGGACATCAGGTGGCACCGTACTCACCAGGCCCTGATACTTAAGGCTGCGACCATGCAGCGCCGAGGAAGACATTTTGGCAGCAACGACAGCAACGCGCGCATTGCCTCACGGTTATATCTTCGTCCATGCAGATACTTCGCCTCTGAAGCTACATCACAGCCACACGTGGAAGCGGCCACTGACGCGGCATCCTAAGAAGGCTGTTCCACCCGAAGGACATCAGGTGGCGCCGTACTCACCAGGCCCTGATACTTAGGGCGGCGACCAGCGCCGAGGAAGACATTTTGGCAGCAATGACAGCAACGCGTGCATTGCCTCACGGTTATATCTTCGTCCACGCAGATACTTCGCCTCTGAAGCTACATCACAGCCACACGTGGAAGAGGCCACTGACGCGGCATCCTAAGGAGGCTGTTCGACCCGAAGGACATCAGGTGGCGCCGTACTCACCAGGCCCTGATACTTAAGGCTGCGACCATGCAGCGCCGAGGAAGACATTTTGGCAGCAACGACAGCAACGCGTGCATTGCCTCACGGTTATATCTTCGTCCACGCAGATACTTCGCCTCTGAAGCTACATCACAGCCACACGTGGAAGCGGCCACTGACGCGGCATCCTAAGAAGGCTGTTCCACCAACAGAACATCAGGTGGCGCCGTACTCACCAGGCCCTGATACTTCGGGCTGCGACCAGCGCCGAGGAAGACATTTTGACAGCAACGACAGCAACGCGTGCATTGCCTCATTTTTATATCTTCGTCCACGCAGATACCTCGCCTCTGAAGCTACATCACAGCCAGCCACACGTGGAAGCGGCCACTGACGCGGCATCATAAGAAGGCTGTTCGACCCGAAGGACATCAGGTGGCGCCGTAGTCACCAGGCCCTGATACTTAAGGCTGCGACCATGCAGCGCCGAGGAAGACATTTTGGCAGCAATGACAGCAGCGCGTGCATTGCCTCACGGTTATATCTTCGTCCACGCAGATACTTCGCCTCTGAAGCTACATCACTGCCACACGTGGAAGCGGCCACTGACGCGGCATCCAAAGAAGGACATCAGGTGGCGCCGTACTCACCAGGCCCTGATACTTAGGGCGGCGACCAGCGCCGAGGAAGACATTTTGGCAGCAATGACAGCAACGCGTGCATTGCCTCACGGTTATATCTTCGTCCACGCAGATACTTCGCCTCTGATGCTACATCACAGCCACACGTGGAAGCGGCCACTGACGCGGCATCCTAAGAAGGCTGTTCCACCCGAAGGACATCAGGTGGCGCCGTACTCACCAGGCCCTGATACTTAGGGCGGCGACCAGCGCCGAGGAAGACATTTTGGCAGCAATGACAGCAACGCGTGCATTGCCTCACGGTTATATCTTCGTCCACGCAGATACTTCGCCTCTGATGCTACATCACAGCCACACGTGGAAGCGGCCACTGACGCGGCATCCTAAGAAGGCTGTTCGAGCCGAAGGACGTCAGGTGGCGCCGTACTCACCAGGCCCTGATACTTAATGCTGCGACCATGCAGCGCCGAGGAAGACATTTTGGCAGCAACGACAGCAACGCGTGCAATGCCTCACGGTTATACCTTCGTCCACGCAAATACTTCGCCTCTGAAGCTACATCACAGCCACACGTGGAAGCCGCCACTGACGCGGCATCCTAAGAAGGCTGTTCGACACGAAGGACATCAGGTGGCGCCGTAGTCACCAGGCCCTGATACTTAAGGCTGCGACCATGCAGCGCCGAGGAAGAGAATTTGGCAGCAACGACAGCAATGCATGCATTGCCTCACGGTTATATCTTCGTTCACGCAGATACTTCGCCTCTGAAGCTACATCACAGCCACACGTGGAAGCGGCCACTGACGCGGCATCCTAAGAAGGCTGTTCGACACGAAGGACATCAGGTGGCGCCGTACTCACCAGGCCCTGATATTTAATGCTGCGACCAGCGCCGAGGAAGACATTTTGACAGAAGCGACAGCAACGCGTGCATTGCCTCACAGTTGTATCTTCGTCCACGCAGATACTTCGCCTCTGAAGCTACATCACAGCCACACGTGGAAGCGGCCACTGACGCGGCATCCTAAGAAGGCTGTTCGACCCGAAGGACATCAGGTGGCGCCATAGTCACCCTTACGGAAATCCCATATCTGCTTCAGATATGGAACATATGCTGCCAGATACAAATATATAAGGCATCAAATAAGTCCTTATCTGGGCCAGATAAGATCATATATGTGCAAAATGTTGCCCTTATATGGCTCAGATTTCGCCATATCATGCAACATATATTCCATATCTGAACGACTAAAGGGACCTTATATGGCTTGATTAGGGGCATATATGGTTTCCTCGCGACCTTATGTGGCCTGATAAAGGGCATATATGGCATCGTTATGACATTATATAGACAGACCAGGGCCAAACCCTTACGGAAATCCCATATCTGCTTCAGATATGGAACATATGCTGCCAGATACAAATATATAAGGCAGCAAATAAGTCCTTATCTGGGCCAGATAAGGTCATATATGTGCAAAATGTGCCCTTATATGGCTCAGATTTGGCCATATCATGTAACATATAATCCATATCTGAACGACTAACGGGACCTTATATGGCTTGATGGGGGGCATATATGGTTTCCTCGCGACCTTATGTGGCCTGATAAAGGGCATATATGGCATCGTCATGACCTTATATAGTCAGACCAGGGCCATATGCCTGGCATCAACTGGACTTTATATAACCTCATCGGGGCCTTAATTATGTAGGTGCCATAGCTATTGTATATTAGCAATATATGGCCTTCGTCTACCTTCTGCAAATATCCAATATTGGCCTCATGTGGTCGAGCTTCAATTTTTCTACACTCAGCATGGCCTGTGTGTTAACTGTATCCAATATAGAAAATAGCTACGACTCATATTTCAAATATTCTACAGATTTCGCTGCCCTATAATTATTGCACCATGTGTTCCTTAAACCAGGAGGGCGCTGGGTTATAGCTACATGCTCCTCTTTCCGCCTACTTAACTCGCATTTTCATTTAAAATGCGGCCGCAGTCCGGTGCACAAAAGCATGGTCGGTTAAGTTGAGCGATTCAAAATATCAAGAAAATGATGGCAGTTCAGTATACGGCCCCCTCCGCGCTGTCAGACGGTGACTCACCCTCAGAGACAGCTGGCGGTTGCTTCGTCGAGGGCCGCAGTGGTTAGACAGTGACTCCTCCTCTCCTGCGTTCCCCTCTTCCCTCTCAGACAGCGGCGGCCCATGCGTCGCCGGCTCGCATTTCATCTCTCCTCCTCGCTGCCACGCTCTATACCGCTTAGGCCTCGCGCTCTCCGTTTTGTGTGTGCTTGCTTCTTTCCCCTCCTCCTTTCAACTCCGTGCGCCTAAGCACTTGGTATCTCGTTCCTTTTCGGTGGCAGACATCGGAGTTCGGTGCGGCTGGCGGGCGTGCTGCATGTTGTGTATGCTGGTGTGCGTGTGCCAGCGCCTGTTCGCTATTAGCTGTGTGCGTGTAACAAAAATGCGACAGCAAACCTACAAGAGCTTCAGTCTGACCGTCCGCACAGAGGAAATTACTGTGTCCCACTGCGGGTGGAAGCTGCCTCCCCAGCCTTTGCAGCGAACCTGATGGTCGATTGAGCTTTTCGGGGATTCTGCGCTGGGTGGCCCGGCCAAATCTTCACCATTGTTTTTGATCGCACCCTCATCGTGCCGCCTCATCTTCACGCCCGATCACCAAAACCGTGAGCGTGAGACTTCTTGTCGGGAACTAGCACTTGCTAAACTCAGGATATTGTTCACTTTATTATTTTGATAGAAAATCAATTTTCCACTCAGTAAATTGGATGGTAATTGCCAGTATGTGATATTTTTCCGTACATTTCGTTGCTAATTTGTCTTTTGCTCTAGCAATTTTGACAAATTTCAGTGAGAGGATAGGTTCCTTCGTTGTTTATTAATATTATTATTATTATTTGCACTACCTAAGTAGCTTCATGCTTGATTTGGTTTAGGGGCAGAGTTGTCGCTGTCATGAGAAATGCCATCGGACATGCTTCTTTTTTGTTTTCTCTCCTAATTTGAAAAGCAACCATGAGTTAGGCACGTTCGCTCAATTTTCACTGCAGTCTCTGCTTAAGGTAACACCAGTGCTTCCTGACAGCCTATATGTATTTCTCTAAGGTTTAGGTATTATCAGCAGTCCCAGCAGTGTGTGTTTTATCACCCTACGGTTTAGCGGTACCTTTTCCGGGTGTCGAGAAACCTTTAAATTTCATTTTAATTGTCTAGTTCGATTAATAGCCGTTTATTTTATTTAGCTTCGCAAGTAAACCAGCTCAAACTAAAAGCATTTACTGGTTAAAGCTCTGTGTGTAAAAGAGCAGAATAAAAATGTAATATCTAATTTAACAGGTTAATGTATTTCACTTTAGCGTCTCGTGTAGACATTATTCTGTTCAGATATCTCGTTAGTTTGTTATAGTATCGCGCGTCAATGAGTAGAATCTCAATATTTACTAACGAATGAGCATGTCTTTGACCCTCGGTATACACACATAATTCAGGACCGTCTTTGAGCGATTCCATATAGGCAGGGAAAAAAGAAAACCTGTGGTTTCAAAGCTATTTTCCTGTACGGTTTGAAATAAAAGGGGAAATTCAGGTTTCCCTTGGCAAACCTGATTGAGCGTGCGTTTAGCTGGAATACTGAAATTGTTTTGTGTGCGTTGTAATAAAGTGTTATGTTGATATGCAGATATATAGATCTATAGTTCAAAACCTACCTGCCATGCGGGCTAGATCTTTAAATCAGGAATAGGGCAGATAAGGCATATCTGACCAGATATGCCTTATCTGGTACTCGAAATCAGGAATCGGGCAGATCAGGCATATACAACCAGATATGCCTTATCTGGTACTCGAAATCAGGGATTGGGCAGATATGCCTTATCTGGCCCAGATCTGTCTTAATATACCATATCTGCCCAATTCCTGATCTACCTGATCTGGATTTTTTATAAG
The DNA here is from genome assembly GCF_055883805.1 of Amblyomma maculatum. NCBI lineage: Eukaryota > Metazoa > Arthropoda > Arachnida > Ixodida > Ixodidae > Amblyomma > Amblyomma maculatum. The sequence goes on from NC_139349.1 coordinate 187,631,393, forward strand.
TCAAGATATGGCATTTCCGTAAGGGCACCAGGCCCTGATACTTACGGCTGCGACCAGTGCCGAGGAAGACATTTTGGCAGCAATGACAGCAGCGCGTGCATTGCCTCACGGTTATATCTTCGTCCATGCAGATACTTCGCCTCTGATGCTACATCACAGCCACACGTGGAAGCGGCCACTGACGCGGCATCCTAAGAAGGCTGTTCCACCCGAAGGACATCAGGTGGCGCCGTACTCACCAGGCCCTGATACTTAGGGCGGCGACCAGCGCCGAGGAAGACATTTTGGCAGCAATGACAGCAACGCGTGCATTGCCTCACGGTTATATCTTCGTCCACGCAGATACTTCGCCTCTGATGCTACATCACAGCCACACGTGGAAGCGGCCACTGAAGCGGCATCCTAAGAAGGCTGTTCGACCCGAAGGACATCAGGTGGCGCCATACTCACCAGGCCCTGATACTTAAGGCTGCGACCATGCAGCGCCGAGGAAGACATTTTGGCAGCAACGACAGCAGCGCGCGCATTGCCTCACGGTTATATCTTCGTCCATGCAGATACTTCGCCTCTGAAGCTACATCACAGCCACACGTGGAAGCGGCCTGTGACGCGGCATCCTAAGAAGGCTGTTCGACCCGAAGGACATCAGGTGGCGCCGTACTCACCAGGCCCTGATACTTCGGGCTGCTACCAGCGCCGAGGAAGACATTTTGACAGCAACGACCGCAACGCGTGCATTGCCTCACGGTTATATGTTCGTCCATGCAGATACTTCGCCTCTGAAGCTACATCACAGCCAGCCACACGTGGAAGCGGCCACTGACGCGGCATCCTAAGAAGCCTGTTCGAGCCGAAGGACGTCAGGTGGCGCCGTACTCACCAGGCCCTGATACTTAATGCTGCGACCAGTGCCGAGGAAGACATTTTGGCAGCAGTGACTGCAGTGCGTGCATCGCCTCACGGTTATATCTTCGTCCATGCAGATACTTCGCCTCTGAAGCTACATCACAGCCACACGTGGAAGCGGCCACTGACGCGGCATCCTAAGAAGGCTGTTCGACCCGAAGGACATCAGGTGGCGCCGTAGTCACCAGGCCCTGATACTTAAGGCTGCGACCATGCAGCGCCGAGGAAGACATTTTGGCAGCAACGACAGCAAAGTGTGCATTGCCTCACGGTTATATCTTCGTCCATGCAGATACTTCGCCTCTGAAGCTCCATCACAGCCACTAGTGGAAGCGGCCACTGACGCGGCATCCTAAGAAGGCTGTTCCACCCGAAGGACATCAGGTGGCGCCGTACTCACCCGGCCCTGATACTTAGGGCGGCGACCAGCGCCGAGGAAGACATTTTGGCAGCAATGACAGCAACGCGTGCATTGCCTCACGGTTATATCTTCGTCCATGCAGATACTTCGCCTCTGAAGCTACATCACAGCCACACGTGGAAGCGGCCACTGACGCAGCATCCTAAGAAGGCTGTTCCACCCGAAGGACATCACGTGGCGCCGTACTCACCAGGCCCTGATACTTAGGGCGGCGACCAGCGCCGAGGAAGACATTTTGGCAGCAATGACAGCAACGCGTGCATTGCCTCACGGTTATATCTTCGTCCACGCAGATACTTCGCCTCTGAAGCTACATCACAGCCACACGTGGAAGAGGCCACTGACGCGGCATCCTAAGGAGGCTGTTCGACCCGAAGGACATCAGGTGGCACCGTACTCACCAGGCCCTGATACTTAAGGCTGCGACCATGCAGCGCCGAGGAAGACATTTTGGCAGCAACGACAGCAACGCGCGCATTGCCTCACGGTTATATCTTCGTCCATGCAGATACTTCGCCTCTGAAGCTACATCACAGCCACACGTGGAAGCGGCCACTGACGCGGCATCCTAAGAAGGCTGTTCCACCCGAAGGACATCAGGTGGCGCCGTACTCACCAGGCCCTGATACTTAGGGCGGCGACCAGCGCCGAGGAAGACATTTTGGCAGCAATGACAGCAACGCGTGCATTGCCTCACGGTTATATCTTCGTCCACGCAGATACTTCGCCTCTGAAGCTACATCACAGCCACACGTGGAAGAGGCCACTGACGCGGCATCCTAAGGAGGCTGTTCGACCCGAAGGACATCAGGTGGCGCCGTACTCACCAGGCCCTGATACTTAAGGCTGCGACCATGCAGCGCCGAGGAAGACATTTTGGCAGCAACGACAGCAACGCGTGCATTGCCTCACGGTTATATCTTCGTCCACGCAGATACTTCGCCTCTGAAGCTACATCACAGCCACACGTGGAAGCGGCCACTGACGCGGCATCCTAAGAAGGCTGTTCCACCAACAGAACATCAGGTGGCGCCGTACTCACCAGGCCCTGATACTTCGGGCTGCGACCAGCGCCGAGGAAGACATTTTGACAGCAACGACAGCAACGCGTGCATTGCCTCATTTTTATATCTTCGTCCACGCAGATACCTCGCCTCTGAAGCTACATCACAGCCAGCCACACGTGGAAGCGGCCACTGACGCGGCATCATAAGAAGGCTGTTCGACCCGAAGGACATCAGGTGGCGCCGTAGTCACCAGGCCCTGATACTTAAGGCTGCGACCATGCAGCGCCGAGGAAGACATTTTGGCAGCAATGACAGCAGCGCGTGCATTGCCTCACGGTTATATCTTCGTCCACGCAGATACTTCGCCTCTGAAGCTACATCACTGCCACACGTGGAAGCGGCCACTGACGCGGCATCCAAAGAAGGACATCAGGTGGCGCCGTACTCACCAGGCCCTGATACTTAGGGCGGCGACCAGCGCCGAGGAAGACATTTTGGCAGCAATGACAGCAACGCGTGCATTGCCTCACGGTTATATCTTCGTCCACGCAGATACTTCGCCTCTGATGCTACATCACAGCCACACGTGGAAGCGGCCACTGACGCGGCATCCTAAGAAGGCTGTTCCACCCGAAGGACATCAGGTGGCGCCGTACTCACCAGGCCCTGATACTTAGGGCGGCGACCAGCGCCGAGGAAGACATTTTGGCAGCAATGACAGCAACGCGTGCATTGCCTCACGGTTATATCTTCGTCCACGCAGATACTTCGCCTCTGATGCTACATCACAGCCACACGTGGAAGCGGCCACTGACGCGGCATCCTAAGAAGGCTGTTCGAGCCGAAGGACGTCAGGTGGCGCCGTACTCACCAGGCCCTGATACTTAATGCTGCGACCATGCAGCGCCGAGGAAGACATTTTGGCAGCAACGACAGCAACGCGTGCAATGCCTCACGGTTATACCTTCGTCCACGCAAATACTTCGCCTCTGAAGCTACATCACAGCCACACGTGGAAGCCGCCACTGACGCGGCATCCTAAGAAGGCTGTTCGACACGAAGGACATCAGGTGGCGCCGTAGTCACCAGGCCCTGATACTTAAGGCTGCGACCATGCAGCGCCGAGGAAGAGAATTTGGCAGCAACGACAGCAATGCATGCATTGCCTCACGGTTATATCTTCGTTCACGCAGATACTTCGCCTCTGAAGCTACATCACAGCCACACGTGGAAGCGGCCACTGACGCGGCATCCTAAGAAGGCTGTTCGACACGAAGGACATCAGGTGGCGCCGTACTCACCAGGCCCTGATATTTAATGCTGCGACCAGCGCCGAGGAAGACATTTTGACAGAAGCGACAGCAACGCGTGCATTGCCTCACAGTTGTATCTTCGTCCACGCAGATACTTCGCCTCTGAAGCTACATCACAGCCACACGTGGAAGCGGCCACTGACGCGGCATCCTAAGAAGGCTGTTCGACCCGAAGGACATCAGGTGGCGCCATAGTCACCCTTACGGAAATCCCATATCTGCTTCAGATATGGAACATATGCTGCCAGATACAAATATATAAGGCATCAAATAAGTCCTTATCTGGGCCAGATAAGATCATATATGTGCAAAATGTTGCCCTTATATGGCTCAGATTTCGCCATATCATGCAACATATATTCCATATCTGAACGACTAAAGGGACCTTATATGGCTTGATTAGGGGCATATATGGTTTCCTCGCGACCTTATGTGGCCTGATAAAGGGCATATATGGCATCGTTATGACATTATATAGACAGACCAGGGCCAAACCCTTACGGAAATCCCATATCTGCTTCAGATATGGAACATATGCTGCCAGATACAAATATATAAGGCAGCAAATAAGTCCTTATCTGGGCCAGATAAGGTCATATATGTGCAAAATGTTGCCCTTATATGGCTCAGATTTGGCCATATCATGTAACATATAATCCATATCTGAACGACTAACGGGACCTTATATGGCTTGATGGGGGGCATATATGGTTTCCTCGCGACCTTATGTGGCCTGATAAAGGGCATATATGGCATCGTCATGACCTTATATAGTCAGACCAGGGCCATATGCCTGGCATCAACTGGACTTTATATAACCTCATCGGGGCCTTAATTATGTAGGTGCCATAGCTATTGTATATTAGCAATATATGGCCTTCGTCTACCTTCTGCAAATATCCAATATTGGCCTCATGTGGTCGAGCTTCAATTTTTCTACACTCAGCATGGCCTGTGTGTTAACTGTATCCAATATAGAAAATAGCTACGACTCATATTTCAAATATTCTACAGATTTCGCTGCCCTATAATTATTGCACCATGTGTTCCTTAAACCAGGAGGGCGCTGGGTTATAGCTACATGCTCCTCTTTCCGCCTACTTAACTCGCATTTTCATTTAAAATGCGGCCGCAGTCCGGTGCACAAAAGCATGGTCGGTTAAGTTGAGCGATTCAAAATATCAAGAAAATGATGGCAGTTCAGTATACGGCCCCCTCCGCGCTGTCAGACGGTGACTCACCCTCAGAGACAGCTGGCGGTTGCTTCGTCGAGGGCCGCAGTGGTTAGACAGTGACTCCTCCTCTCCTGCGTTCCCCTCTTCCCTCTCAGACAGCGGCGGCCCATGCGTCGCCGGCTCGCATTTCATCTCTCCTCCTCGCTGCCACGCTCTATACCGCTTAGGCCTCGCGCTCTCCGTTTTGTGTGTGCTTGCTTCTTTCCCCTCCTCCTTTCAACTCCGTGCGCCTAAGCACTTGGTATCTCGTTCCTTTTCGGTGGCAGACATCGGAGTTCGGTGCGGCTGGCGGGCGTGCTGCATGTTGTGTATGCTGGTGTGCGTGTGCCAGCGCCTGTTCGCTATTAGCTGTGTGCGTGTAACAAAAATGCGACAGCAAACCTACAAGAGCTTCAGTCTGACCGTCCGCACAGAGGAAATTACTGTGTCCCACTGCGGGTGGAAGCTGCCTCCCCAGCCTTTGCAGCGAACCTGATGGTCGATTGAGCTTTTCGGGGATTCTGCGCTGGGTGGCCCGGCCAAATCTTCACCATTGTTTTTGATCGCACCCTCATCGTGCCGCCTCATCTTCACGCCCGATCACCAAAACCGTGAGCGTGAGACTTCTTGTCGGGAACTAGCACTTGCTAAACTCAGGATATTGTTCACTTTATTATTTTGATAGAAAATCAATTTTCCACTCAGTAAATTGGATGGTAATTGCCAGTATGTGATATTTTTCCGTACATTTCGTTGCTAATTTGTCTTTTGCTCTAGCAATTTTGACAAATTTCAGTGAGAGGATAGGTTCCTTCGTTGTTTATTAATATTATTATTATTATTTGCACTACCTAAGTAGCTTCATGCTTGATTTGGTTTAGGGGCAGAGTTGTCGCTGTCATGAGAAATGCCATCGGACATGCTTCTTTTTTGTTTTCTCTCCTAATTTGAAAAGCAACCATGAGTTAGGCACGTTCGCTCAATTTTCACTGCAGTCTCTGCTTAAGGTAACACCAGTGCTTCCTGACAGCCTATATGTATTTCTCTAAGGTTTAGGTATTATCAGCAGTCCCAGCAGTGTGTGTTTTATCACCCTACGGTTTAGCGGTACCTTTTCCGGGTGTCGAGAAACCTTTAAATTTCATTTTAATTGTCTAGTTCGATTAATAGCCGTTTATTTTATTTAGCTTCGCAAGTAAACCAGCTCAAACTAAAAGCATTTACTGGTTAAAGCTCTGTGTGTAAAAGAGCAGAATAAAAATGTAATATCTAATTTAACAGGTTAATGTATTTCACTTTAGCGTCTCGTGTAGACATTATTCTGTTCAGATATCTCGCTAGTTTGTTATAGTATCGCGCGTCAATGAGTAGAATCTCAATATTTACTAACGAATGAGCATGTCTTTGACCCTCGGTATACACACATAATTCAGGACCGTCTTTGAGCGATTCCATATAGGCAGGGAAAAAAGAAAACCTGTGGTTTCAAAGCTATTTTCCTGTACGGTTTGAAATAAAAGGGGAAATTCAGGTTTCCCTTGGCAAACCTGATTGAGCGTGCGTTTAGCTGGAATACTGAAATTGTTTTGTGTGCGTTGTAATAAAGTGTTATGTTGATATGCAGATATATAGATCTATAGTTCAAAACCTACCTGCCATGCGGGCTAGATCTTTAAATCAGGAATAGGGCAGATAAGGCATATCTGACCAGATATGCCTTATCTGGTACTCGAAATCAGGAATCGGGCAGATCAGGCATATACAACCAGATATGCCTTATCTGGTACTCGAAATCAGGGATTGGGCAGATATGCCTTATCTGGCCCAGATCTGTCTTAATATACCATATCTGCCCAATTCCTGATCTACCTGATCTGGATTTTTTATAAGTCAAGATATGGCATTTCCGTAAGGGCACCAGGCCCTGATACTTACGGCTGCGACCAGTGCCGAGGAAGACATTTTGGCAGCAATGACAGCAGCGCGTGCATTGCCTCACGGTTATATCTTCGTCCATGCAGATACTTCGCCTCTGATGCTACATCACAGCCACACGTGGAAGCGGCCACTGACGCGGCATCCTAAGAAGGCTGTTCCACCCGAAGGACATCAGGTGGCGCCGTACTCACCAGGCCCTGATACTTAGGGCGGCGACCAGCGCCGAGGAAGACATTTTGGCAGCAATGACAGCAACGCGTGCATTGCCTCACGGTTATATCTTCGTCCACGCAGATACTTCGCCTCTGATGCTACATCACAGCCACACGTGGAAGCGGCCACTGAAGCGGCATCCTAAGAAGGCTGTTCGACCCGAAGGACATCAGGTGGCGCCATACTCACCAGGCCCTGATACTTAAGGCTGCGACCATGCAGCGCCGAGGAAGACATTTTGGCAGCAACGACAGCAGCGCGCGCATTGCCTCACGGTTATATCTTCGTCCATGCAGATACTTCGCCTCTGAAGCTACATCACAGCCACACGTGGAAGCGGCCACTGACGCGGCATCCTAAGAAGGCTGTTCGACCCGAAGGACATCAGGTGGCGCCGTAGTCACCAGGCCCTGATACTTAAGGCTGCGACCATGCAGCGCCGAGGAAGACATTTTGGCAGCAACGACAGCAAAGTGTGCATTGCCTCACGGTTATATCTTCGTCCATGCAGATACTTCGCCTCTGAAGCTCCATCACAGCCACTAGTGGAAGCGGCCACTGACGCGGCATCCTAAGAAGGCTGTTCCACCCGAAGGACATCAGGTGGCGCCGTACTCACCCGGCCCTGATACTTAGGGCGGCGACCAGCGCCGAGGAAGACATTTTGGCAGCAATGACAGCAACGCGTGCATTGCCTCACGGTTATATCTTCGTCCATGCAGATACTTCGCCTCTGAAGCTACATCACAGCCACACGTGGAAGCGGCCACTGACGCGGCATCCTAAGGAGGCTGTTCGACCCGAAGGACATCAGGTGGCACCGTACTCACCAGGCCCTGATACTTAAGGCTGCGACCATGCAGCGCCGAGGAAGACATTTTGGCAGCAACGACAGCAACGCGCGCATTGCCTCACGGTTATATCTTCGTCCATGCAGATACTTCGCCTCTGAAGCTACATCACAGCCACACGTGGAAGCGGCCACTGACGCGGCATCCTAAGAAGGCTGTTCCACCCGAAGGACATCAGGTGGCGCCGTACTCACCAGGCCCTGATACTTAGGGCGGCGACCAGCGCCGAGGAAGACATTTTGGCAGCAATGACAGCAACGCGTGCATTGCCTCACGGTTATATCTTCGTCCACGCAGATACTTCGCCTCTGAAGCTACATCACAGCCACACGTGGAAGAGGCCACTGACGCGGCATCCTAAGGAGGCTGTTCGACCCGAAGGACATCAGGTGGCGCCGTACTCACCAGGCCCTGATACTTAAGGCTGCGACCATGCAGCGCCGAGGAAGACATTTTGGCAGCAACGACAGCAACGCGTGCATTGCCTCACGGTTATATCTTCGTCCACGCAGATACTTCGCCTCTGAAGCTACATCACAGCCACACGTGGAAGCGGCCACTGACGCGGCATCCTAAGAAGGCTGTTCCACCAACAGAACATCAGGTGGCGCCGTACTCACCAGGCCCTGATACTTCGGGCTGCGACCAGCGCCGAGGAAGACATTTTGACAGCAACGACAGCAACGCGTGCATTGCCTCATTTTTATATCTTCGTCCACGCAGATACCTCGCCTCTGAAGCTACATCACAGCCAGCCACACGTGGAAGCGGCCACTGACGCGGCATCATAAGAAGGCTGTTCGACCCGAAGGACATCAGGTGGCGCCGTAGTCACCAGGCCCTGATACTTAAGGCTGCGACCATGCAGCGCCGAGGAAGACATTTTGGCAGCAATGACAGCAGCGCGTGCATTGCCTCACGGTTATATCTTCGTCCACGCAGATACTTCGCCTCTGAAGCTACATCACTGCCACACGTGGAAGCGGCCACTGACGCGGCATCCAAAGAAGGACATCAGGTGTCGCCGTACTCACCAGGCCCTGATACTTAGGGCGGCGACCAGCGCCGAGGAAGACATTTTGGCAGCAATGACAGCAACGCGTGCATTGCCTCACGGTTATATCTTCGTCCACGCAGATACTTCGCCTCTGATGCTACATCACAGCCACACGTGGAAGCGGCCACTGACGCGGCATCCTAAGAAGGCTGTTCCACCCGAAGGACATCAGGTGGCGCCGTACTCACCAGGCCCTGATACTTAGGGCGGCGACCAGCGCCGAGGAAGACATTTTGGCAGCAATGACAGCAACGCGTGCATTGCCTCACGGTTATATCTTCGTCCACGCAGATACTTCGCCTCTGATGCTACATCACAGCCACACGTGGAAGCGGCCACTGAAGCGGCATCCTAAGAAGGCTGTTCGACCCGAAGGACATCAGGTGGCGCCATACTCACCAGGCCCTGATACTTAAGGCTGCGACCATGCAGCGCCGAGGAAGACATTTTGGCAGCAACGACAGCAGCGCGCGCATTGCCTCACGGTTATATCTTCGTCCATGCAGATACTTCGCCTCTGAAGCTACATCACAGCCACACGTGGAAGCGGCCTGTGACGCGGCATCCTAAGAAGGCTGTTCGACCCGAAGGACATCAGGTGGCGCCGTACTCACCAGGCCCTGATACTTCGGGCTGCTACCAGCGCCGAGGAAGACATTTTGACAGCAACGACCGCAACGCGTGCATTGCCTCACGGTTATATGTTCGTCCATGCAGATACTTCGCCTCTGAAGCTACATCACAGCCAGCCACACGTGGAAGCGGCCACTGACGCGGCATCCTAAGAAGCCTGTTCGAGCCGAAGGACGTCAGGTGGCGCCGTACTCACCAGGCCCTGATACTTAATGCTGCGACCAGTGCCGAGGAAGACATTTTGGCAGCAGTGACTGCAGTGCGTGCATCGCCTCACGGTTATATCTTCGTCCACGCAGATACTTCGCCTCTGAAGCTACATCACAGCCACACGTGGAAGCGGCCACTGACGCGGCATCCTAAGAAGGCTGTTCGACCCGAAGGACATCAGGTGGCGCCGTAGTCACCAGGCCCTGATACTTAAGGCTGCGACCATGCAGCGCCGAGGAAGACATTTGGGCAGCAACGACAGCAACGCGTGCAATGCCTCACGGTTATACCTTCGTCCACGCAAATACTTCGCCTCTGAAGCTACATCACAGCCACACGTGGAAGCGGCCACTGACGCGGCATCCTATGAAGGCTGTTCGACACGAAGGACATCAGGTGGCGCCGTAGTCACCAGGCCCTGATACTTAAGGCTGCGACCATGCAGCGCCGAGGAAGAGAATTTGGCAGCAACGACAGCAATGCGTGCATTGCCTCACGGTTATATGTTCGTCCATGCAGATACTTCGCCTCTGAAGCTACATCACAGCCAGCCACACGTGGAAGCGGCCACTGACGCGGCATCCTAAGAAGGCTGTTCGAGCCGAAGGACGTCAGGTGGCGCCGTACTCACCAGGCCCTGATACTTAATGCTGCGACCAGTGCCGAGGAAGACATTTTGGCAGCAATGACTGCAGTGCGTGCATCGCCTCACGGTTATATCTTCGTCCACACAGATACTTCGCCTCTGAAGCTACATCACAGCCACACGTGGAAGCGGCCACTGACGCGGCATCCTAAGAAGGCTGTTCGACCCGAAGGACATCAGGTGGCGCCGTAGTCACCAGGCCCTGATACTTAAGGCTGCGACCATGCAGCGCCGAGGAAGACATTATGGCAGCAACGACAGCAACGCGTGTATTGCCTCACGGTTATATCTTCGTCCACGCAGATACTTCGCCTCTGAAGCTACATCACAGCCACACGTGGAAGCGGCCTGTGACGCGGCATCCTAAGAAGGCTGTTCGACCCGAAGGACATCAGGTGGCGCCGTACTCACCAGGCCCTGATATTTAAGGCTGCGACCAGCGCCGAGGAAGACATTTTGGCAGCAATGACAGCAACGCGTGCATTGCCTCACAGTTATATCTTCGTCCACGCAGATACTTCGCCTCTGAAGCTACATCACAGCCACACGTGGAAGCGGCGACTGACGCGGCATCCTAAGAAGGCTGTTCGACCCGAAGGACATCAGGTGGCGCCGTACTCACCAGGCCCTGATACTTAGGGCGGCGACCAGCGCTGAGGAAGACATTTTGGCAGCAACGACAGCAAAGTGTGCATTGCCTCACGGTTATATCTTCGTCCATGCAGATACTTCGCCTCTGAAGCTCCATCACAGCGACTAGTGGAAGCGGCCACTGACGCGGCATCCTAAGAAGGCTGTTCCACCCGAAGGACATCAGGTGGCGCCGTACTCACCAGGCCCTGATACTTAGGGCGGCGACCAGCGCCGAGGAAGACATTTTGGCAGCAATGACAGCAACGCGTGCATTGCCTCACGGTTATATCTTCGTCCATGCAGATACTTCGCCTCTGAAGCTACATCACAGCCACACGTGGAAGCGGCCACTGACGCGGCATCCTAAGAAGGCTGTTCCACCCGAAGGACATCAGGTGGCGCCGTACTCACCAGGCCCTGATACTTAGGGCGGCGACCAGCGCCGAGGAAGACATTTTGGCAGCAATGACAGCAACGCGTGCATTGCCTCACGGTTATATCTTCGTCCACGCAGATACTTCGCCTCTGAAGCTACATCACAGCCACACGTGGAAGAGGCCACTGACGCGGCATCCTAAGGAGGCTGTTCGACCCGAAGGACATCAGGTGGCGCCGTACTCACCAGGCCCTGATACTTAAGGCTGCGACCATGCAGCGCCGAGGAAGACATTTTGGCAGCAACGACAGCAACACGCGCATTGCCTCATGGTTATATCTTCGTCCACGCAGATACTTCGCCTCTGAAGCTACATCACAGCCAGCCACACGTGGAAGCGGCCACTGACGTGGCATCATAAGAAGGCTGTTCGACCCGAAGGACATCAGGTGGCGCCGTAGTCACCAGGCCCTGATACTTAAGGCTGCGACCATGCAGCGCCGAGGAAGACATTTTGGCAGCAATGACAGCAGCGCGTGCATTGCCTCACGGTTATATCTCCGTTCACGCAGATACTTCGCCTCTGAAGCTACATCACAGCCACACGTGGAAGCGGCCACTGACGCGGCATCCTAAGAAGGCTGTTCGACCCGAAGGACATCAGGTGGCGCCGTAGTCACCAGGCCCTGATACTTAAGGCTGCGACCATGCAGCGCCGAGGAAGACATTTTGGCAGCAACGACAGCAACGCGTGCATTGCCTCACGGTTATATCTTCGTCCACGCAGATACTTCGCCTCTGAAGCTACATCACTGCCACACGTGGAAGCGGCCACTGACGCGGCATCCTAAGAAGGACATCAGGTGGCGCCGTACTCACCAGGCCCTGATACTTAGGGCGGCGACCAGCGCCGAGGAAGACATTTTGGCAGCAATGACAGCAACGCGTGCATTGCCTCACGGTTATATCTTCGTCCACGCAGATACTTCGCCTCTGATGCTACATCACAGCCACACGTGGAAGCGGCCACTGACGCGGCATCCTAAGAAGGCTGTTCCACCCGAAGGACATCAGGTGGTGCCGTACTCACCAGGCCCTGATACTTAGGGCGGCGACCAGCGCCGAGGAAGACATTTTGGCAGCAATGACAGCAACGCGTGCATTGCCTCACGGTTATATCTTCGTCCACGCAGATACTTCGCCTCTGATGCTACATCACAGCCACACGTGGAAGCGGCCACTGAAGCGGCATCCTAAGAAGGCTGTTCGACCCGAAGGACATCAGGTGGCGCCATACTCACCAGGCCCTGATACTTAAGGCTGCGACCATGCAGCGCCGAGGAAGACATTTTGGCAGCAACGACAGCAGCGCGCGCATTGCCTCACGGTTATATCTTCGTCCATGCAGATACTTCGCCTCTGAAGCCACATCACAGCCACACGTGGAAGCGGCCTGTGACGCGGCATCCTAAGAAGGCTGTTCGACCCGAAGGACATCAGGTGGCGCCGTACTCACCAGGCCCTGATATTTAAGGCTGCGACCAGCACCGAGGAAGACATTTTGGCAGCAACGACAGCAAAGTGTGCATTGCCTCACGGTTATATCTTCGTCCATGCAGATACTTCGCCTCTGAAGCTCCATCACAGCGACTAGTGGAAGCGGCCACTGACGCGGCATCCTAAGAAGGCTGTTCCACCCGAAGGACATCAGGTGGCGCCGTACTCACCAGGCCCTGATACTTAGGGCGGCGACCAGCGCCGAGGAAGACATTTTGGCAGCAATGACAGCAACGCGTGCATTGCCTCACGGTTATATCTTCGTCCATGCAGATACTTCGCCTCTGAAGCTACATCACAGCCACACGTGGAAGCGGCCACTGACGCGGCATCCTAAGAAGGCTGTTCCACCCGAAGGACATCAGGTGGCGCCGTACTCACCAGGCCCTGATAATTAGGGCGGCGACCAGCGCCGAGGAAGACATTTTGGCAGCAATGACAGCAACGCGTGCATTGCCTCACGGTTATATCTTCGTCCACGCAGATACTTCGCCTCTGAAGCTACATCACAGCCACACGTGGAAGAGGCCACTGACGCGGCATCCTAAGGAGGCTGTTCGACCCGAAGGACATCAGGTGGCGCCGTACTCACCAGGCCCTGATACTTAAGGCTGCGACCAGCGCCGAGGAAGACATTTTGGCAGCAATGACAGCAACGCGTGCATTGCCTCACGGTTATATCTTCGTCCACGCAGATACTTCGCCTCTGAAGCTACATCACAGCCACACGTGGAAGAGGCCACTGACGCGGCATCCTAAGGAGGCTGTTCGACCCGAAGGACATCAGGTGGCACCGTACTCACCAGGCCCTAATACTTAAGGCTGCGACCATGCAGCGCCGAGGAAGACATTTTGGCAGCAACGACAGCAACGCGCGCATTGCCTCACGGTTATATCTTCGTCCATGCAGATACTTCGCCTCTGAAGCTACATCACAGCCACACGTGGAAGCGGCCACTGACGCGGCATCCTAAGAAGGCTGTTCCACCCGAAGGACATCAGGTGGCGCCGTACTCACCAGGCCCTGATACTTAGGGCGGCGACCAGCGCCGAGGAAGACATTTTGGCAGCAATGACAGCAACGCGTGCATTGCCTCACGGTTATATCTTCGTCCACGCAGATACTTCGCCTCTGAAGCTACATCACAGCCACACGTGGAAGAGGCCACTGACGCGGCATCCTAAGGAGGCTGTTCGACCCGAAGGACATCAGGTGGCGCCGTACTCACCAGGCCCTGATACTTAAGGCTGCGACCATGCAGCGCCGAGGAAGACATTTTGGCAGCAACGACAGCAACGCGTGCATTGCCTCACGGTTATATCTTCGTCCACGCAGATACTTCGCCTCTGAAGCTACATCACAGCCACACGTGGAAGCGGCCACTGACGCGGCATCCTAAGAAGGCTGTTCCACCAACAGAACATCAGGTGGCGCCGTACTCACCAGGCCCTGATACTTCGGGCTGCGACCAGCGCCGAGGAAGACATTTTGACAGCAACGACAGCAACGCGTGCATTGCCTCATTTTTATATCTTCGTCCACGCAGATACTTCGCCTCTGAAGCTACATCACAGCCAGCCACACGTGGAAGCGGCCACTGACGCGGCATCATAAGAAGGCTGTTCGACCCGAAGGACATCAGGTGGCGCCGTAGTCACCAGGCCCTGATACTTAAGGCTGCGACCATGCAGCGCCGAGGAAGACATTTTGGCAGCAATGACAGCAGCGCGTGCATTGCCTCACGGTTATATCTTCGTCCACGCAGATACTTCGCCTCTGAAGCTACATCACTGCCACACGTGGAAGCGGCCACTGACGCGGCATCCAAAGAAGGACATCAGGTGGCGCCGTACTCACCAGGCCCTGATACTTAGGGCGGCGACCAGCGCCGAGGAAGACATTTTGGCAGCAATGACAGCAACGCGTGCATTCCCTCACGGTTATATCTTCGTCCACGCAGATACTTCGCCTCTGATGCTACATCACAGCCACACGTGGAAGCGGCCACTGACGCGGCATCCTAAGAAGGCTGTTCCACCCGAAGGACATCAGGTGGCGCCGTACTCACCAGGCCCTGATACTTAGGGCGGCGACCAGCGCCGAGGAAGACATTTTGGCAGCAATGACAGCAACGCGTGCATTGCCTCACGGTTATATCTTCGTCCACGCAGATACTTCGCCTCTGATGCTACATCACAGCCACACGTGGAAGCGGCCACTGAAGCGGCATCCTAAGAAGGCTGTTCGACCCGAAGGACATCAGGTGGCGCCATACTCACCAGGCCCTGATACTTAAGGCTGCGACCATGCAGCGCCGAGGAAGACATTTTGGCAGCAACGACAGCAGCGCGCGCATTGCCTCACGGTTATATCTTCGTCCATGCAGATACTTCGCATCTGAAGCTACATCACAGCCACACGTGGAAGCGGCCTGTGACGCGGCATCCTAAGAGGGCTGTTCGACCCGAAGGACATCAGGTGGCGCCATACTCACCAGGCCCTGATACTTCGGGCTGCTACCAGCGCCGAGGAAGACATTTTGACAGCAACGACCGCAACGCGTGCATTGCCTCACGGTTATATGTTCGTCCATGCAGATACTTCGCCTCTGAAGCTACATCACAGCCAGCCACACGTGGAAGCGGCCACTGACGCGGCATCCTAAGAAGCCTGTTCGAGCCGAAGGACGTCAGGTGGCGCCGTACTCACCAGGCCCTGATACTTAATGCTGCGACCAGTACCGAGGAAGACATTTTGGCAGCAGTGACTGCAGTGCGTGCATCGCCTCACGGTTATATCTTCGTCCACGCAGATACTTCGCCTCTGAAGCTACATCACAGCCACACGTGGAAGCGGCCACTGACGCGGCATCCTAAGAAGGCTGTTCGACCCGAAGGACATCAGGTGGCGCCGTAGTCACCAGGCCCTGATACTTAAGGCTGCGACCATGCAGCGCCGAGGAAGACATTTTGGCAGCAACGACAGCAACGCGTGCAATGCCTCACGGTTATACCTTCGTCCACGCAAATACTTCGCCTCTGAAGCTACATCACAGCCACACGTGGAAGCGGCCACTGACGCGGCATCCTATGAAGGCTGTTCGACACGAAGGACATCAGGTGGCGCCGTAGTCACCAGGCCCTGATACTTAAGGCTGCGACCATGCAGCGCCGAGGAAGAGAATTTGGCAGCAACGACAGCAATGCGTGCATTGCCTCACGGTTATATGTTCGTCCATGCAGATACTTCGCCTCTGAAGCTACATCACAGCCAGCCACACGTGGAAGCGGCCACTGACGCGGCATCCTAAGAAGGCTGTTCGAGCCGAAGGACGTCAGGTGGCGCCGTACTCACAAGGCCCTGATACTTAATGCTGCGACCAGTGCCGAGGAAGACATTTTGGCAGCAATGACTGCAGTGCGTGCATCGCCTCACGGTTATATCTTCGTCCACACAGATACTTCGCCTCTGAAGCTACATCACAGCCACACGTGGAAGCGGCCACTGACGCGGCATCCTAAGAAGGCTGTTCGACCCGAAGGACATCAGGTGGCGCCGTAGTCACCAGGCCCTGATACTTAAGGCTGCGACCATGCAGCGCCGAGGAAGACATTTTGGCAGCAACGACAGCAACGCGTGCAATGCCTCACGGTTATATCTTCGTCCACGCAAATATTTCGCCTCTGAAGCTACATCACAGCCACACGTGGAAGCGGCCACTGACGCGGCATCCTAAGAAGGCTGTTCGACACGAAGGACATCAGGTGGCGCCGTAGTCACCAGGCCCTGATACTTAAGGCTGCGGCCATGCAGCGCCGAGGAAGACAATTTGGCAGCAACGACAGCAACGCGCGCATTGCCTTACGGTTATATCTTCGTCCATGCAGATACTTCGCCTCTGAAGCTACATCACAGCCACATGTGGAAGCGGCCACTGACGCGGCATCCTAAGAAGGCTGTTCGACCCGAAGGACATCAGGTGGCGCCGTACTCACCACGCGCTGATATTTAATGCTGCGACCAGCGCCGAGGAAGACATTTTGACAGAAGCGACAACAACGCGTGCATTGCCTCACGGTTGTATCTTCGTCCACGCAGATACTTCGCCTGTGAAGCTACATCACAGCCACACGTGGAAGCGGCCACTGACGCGGCATCCTAAGAAGGCTGTTCGACCCGAAGGACATCAGGTGGCGCCATAGTCACCCTTACGGAAATCCCATATCTGCTTCAGATATGGAACATATGCTGCCAGATGCAAATATATAAGGCATCAAATAAGTCCTTATCTGGGCCAGATAAGATCATATATGTGCAAAATGTTGCCCTTACATGGCTCAGATTTGGCCTTATCATGCAACATATATTCCATATCTGAATGACTAAAGGGACCTTATATGGCTTGATTAGGGGCATATATGGTTTCCTCGCGACCTTATGTGGCCTGATAAAGGGCATATATGGCATCGTTATGACCTTATATAGACAGACCAGGGCCAAACCCTTACAGAAATCCCATATCTGCTTCAGATATGGAACATATGCTGCCAGATACAAATATATATGGCAGCAAATAAGTCCTTATCTGGGCCAGATAAGGTCATATATGTGCAAAATGTTGCCCTTATATGGCTCAGATTTGGCCATATCATGTAACATATAATCCATATCTGAACGACTAACGGGACCTTATATGGCTTGATCAGGGGCATATATGGTTTCCTCGCGACCTTATGTGGCCTGATAAAGGGCATATATGGCATTGTCATGACCTTATATAGTCAGACCAGGGCCATATGCCTGGCATCAACTGGACTTTATATAACCTCATCGGGGCCTTAATTATGTAGGTGCCATAGCTATTGTATATTAGCAATATATGGCCTTCGTCTACCTTCTGCAAATATCCAATATTGGCCTCATGTGGTCGAGCTTCAATTTTTCTACACTCAGCATGGCCTGCGTGTTAACTGTATCCAATATAGAAAATAGCTACGACTCATATTTCAAATATTCTACAGATTTCGCTGCCCTATAATTATTGCACCATGTGTTCCTTAAACCAGGAGGGCGCTGGGTTATAGCTACATGCTCCTCTTTCCGCCTACTTAACTCGCATTTTCATTTAAAATGCGGCCGCAGTCCGGTGCACAAAAGCATGGTCGGTTAAGTTGAGCGATTCAAAATATCAAGAAAATGATGGCAGTTCAGTATACGGCCCCCTCCGCGCTGTCAGACGGTGACTCACCCTCAGAGACAGCTGGCGGTTGCTTCGTCGAGGGCCGCAGTGGTTAGACAGTGACTCCTCCTCTCCTGCGTTCCCCTCTTCCCTCTCAGACAGCGGCGGCCCATGCGTCGCCGGCTCGCATTTCATCTCTCCTCCTCGCTGCCACGCTCTATACCGCGTAGGCCTCGCGCTCTCCGTTTTGTGTGTGCTTGCTTCTTTCCCCTCCTCCTTTCAACTCCGTGCGCCTAAGCACTTGGTATCTCGTTCCTTTTCGGTGGCAGACATCGGAGTTCGGTGCGGCTGGCGGGCGTGCTGCATGTTGTGTATGCTGGTGTGCGTGTGCCAGCGCCTGTTCGCTATTAGCTGTGTGCGTGTAACAAAAATGCGACAGCAAACCTACAAGAGCTTCAGTCTGACCGTCCGCACAGAGGAAATTACTGTGTCCCACTGCGGGTGGAAGCTGCCTCCCCAGCCTTTGCAGCGAACCTGATGGTCGATTGAGCTTTTCGGGGATTCTGCGCTGGGTGGCCCGGCCAAATCTTCACCATTGTTTTTGATCGCACCCTCATCGTGCCGCCTCATCTTCACGCCCGATCACCAAAACCGTGAGCGTGAGACTTCTTGTCGGGAACTAGCACTTGCTAAACTCAGGATATTGTTCACTTTATTATTTTGATAGAAAATCAATTTTCCACTCAGTAAATTGGATGGTAATTGCCAGTATGTGATATTTTTCCGTACATTTCGTTGCTAATTTGTCTTTTGCTCTAGCAATTTTGACAAATTTCAGTGAGAGGATAGGTTCCTTCGTTGTTTATTAATATTATTATTATTATTTGCACTGCCTAAGTAGCTTCATGCTTGATTTGGTTTAGGGGCAGAGTTGTCGCTGTCATGAGAAATGCCATCGGACATGCTTCTTTTTTGTTTTCTCTCCTAATTTGAAAAGCAACCATGAGTTAGGCACGTTCGCTCAATTTTCACTGCAGTCTCTGCTTAAGGTAACACCAGTGCTTCCTGACAGCCTATATGTATTTCGCTAAGGTTTAGGTATTATCAGCAGTCCCAGCAGTGTGTGTTTTATCACCCTACGGTTTAGCGGTACCTTTTCCGGGTGTCGAGAAACCTTTAAATTTCATTTTAATTGTCTAGTTCGATTAATAGCCGTTTATTTTATTTAGCTTCGCAAGTAAACCAGCTCAAACTAAAAGCATTTACTGGTTAAAGCTCTGTGTGTAAAAGAGCAAAATAAAAATGTAATATTTAATTTAACAGGTTAATGTATTTCACTTTAGCGTCTCGTGTAGACATTATTCTGTTCAGATATCTCGTTAGTTTGTTATAGTATCGCGCGTCAATGAGTAGAATCTCAATATTTACTAACGGATGAGCATGTCTTTGACCCTCGGTATACACACATAATTCAGGACCGTCTTTGAGCGATTCCATATAGGCAGGGAAAAAAGAAAACCTGTGGTTTCAAAGCTATTTTCCTGTACGGTTTGAAATAAAAGGGGAAATTCAGGTTTCCCTTGGCAAACCTGATTGAGCGTGCGTTTAGCTGGAATACTGAAATTGTTTTGTGTGCGTTGTAATAAAGTGTTATGTTGATATGCAGATATATAGATCTATAGTTCAAAACCTACCTGCCATGCGGGCTAGATCTTTAAATCAGGAATAGGGCAGATAAGGCATATCTGACCAGATATGCCTTATCTGGTACTCGAAATCAGGAATCGGGCAGATCAGGCATATACAACCAGATATGCCTTATCTGGAAGTCGAAATCAGGGATTGGGCAGATATGCCTTATCTGGCCCAGATCTGTCTTAATATACCATATCTGCCCAATTCCTGATCTACCTGATCTGGATTTTTTTATAAGTCAAGATATGGCATTTCCGTAAGGGCACCAGGCCCTGATACTTACGGCTGCGACCAGTGCCGAGGAAGACATTTTGGCAGCAATGACAGCAGCGCGTGCATTGCCTCACGGTTATATCTTCGTCCATGCAGATACTTCGCCTCTGAAGCTACATCACAGCCACACGCGGAAGCGGCCACTGACGTGGCATCCTAAGAAGGCTGTTCGACCCGAAGGACATCGGGTGGCGCCGTAGTCATCAGGCCCTGATACTTAGGGCTGCGACCAGTGCCGAGGAAGATATTTTGGCAGCAATGACAGCAGCGCGTGCATTGCCTCACGGTTATATCTTCGTCCACACAAATACTTCGCCTCTGAAGCTACATCACAGCCACACGTGGAAGCGGCCACTGACGCGGCATCCTAAGAAGGCTGTTCGACCCGAAGGACATCAGGTGGCGCCGTAGTCACCAGGCCCTGATACTTAAGGCTGCGACCATGCAGCGCAGAGGAAGACATTTTGGCAGCAACGACAGCAACGCGTGTATTGCCTCACGGTTATATCTTCGTCCACGCAGATACTTCGCCTCTGAAGCTACATCACAGCCACACGTGGAAGCGGCCTGTGACGCGGCATCCTAAGAAGGCTGTTCGACCCGAAGGACATCAGGTGGCGCCGTACTCACCAGGCCCTGATACTTCGGGCTGCTACCAGCGCCGAGGAAGACATTTTGACAGCAAC
Source organism: Amblyomma maculatum (assembly GCF_055883805.1). Taxonomy (NCBI): domain Eukaryota; kingdom Metazoa; phylum Arthropoda; class Arachnida; order Ixodida; family Ixodidae; genus Amblyomma; species Amblyomma maculatum. The sequence continues at coordinate 187,652,202 of NC_139349.1, forward strand.
GACCGCAACGCGTGCATTGCCTCACGGTTATATGTTCGTCCATGCAGATACTTCGCCTCTGAAGCTACATCACAGCCAGCCACACGTGGAAGCGGCCACTGACGCGGCATCCTAAGAAGCCTGTTCGAGCCGAAGGACGTCAGGTGGCGCCGTACTCACCAGGCCCTGATACTTAATGCTGCGACCAGTGCCGAGGAAGACATTTTGGCAGCAGTGACTGCAGTGCGTGCATCGCCTCACGGTTATATCTTCGTCCACGCAGATACTTCGCCTCTGAAGCTACATCACAGCCACACGTGGAAGCGGCCACTGACGCGGCATCCTAAGAAGGCTGTTCGACCCGAAGGACATCAGGTGGCGCCGTAGTCACCAGGCCCTGATACTTAAGGCTGCGACCATGCAGCGCCGAGGAAGACATTTTGGCAGCAACGACAGCAACGCGTGCAATGCCTCACGGTTATACCTTCGTCCACGCAAATACTTCGCCTCTGAAGCTACATCACAGCCACACGTGGAAGCGGCCACTGACGCGGCATCCTATGAAGGCTGTTCGACACGAAGGACATCAGGTGGCGCCGTAGTCACCAGGCCCTGATACTTAAGGCTGCGACCATGCAGCGCCGAGGAAGAGAATTTGGCAGCAACGACAGCAATGCGTGCATTGCCTCACGGTTATATGTTCGTCCATGCAGATACTTCGCCTCTGAAGCTACATCACAGCCAGCCACACGTGGAAGCGGCCACTGACGCGGCATCCTAAGAAGGCTGTTCGAGCCGAAGGACGTCAGGTGGCGCCGTACTCACAAGGCCCTGATACTTAATGCTGCGACCAGTGCCGAGGAAGACATTTTGGCAGCAATGACTGCAGTGCGTGCATCGCCTCACGGTTATATCTTCGTCCACACAGATACTTCGCCTCTGAAGCTACATCACAGCCACACGTGGAAGCGGCCACTGACGCGGCATCCTAAGAAGGCTGTTCGACCCGAAGGACATCAGGTGGCGCCGTAGTCACCAGGCCCTGATACTTAAGGCTGCGACCATGCAGCGCCGAGGAAGACATTTTGGCAGCAACGACAGCAACGCGTGCAATGCCTCACGGTTATATCTTCGTCCACGCAAATATTTCGCCTCTGAAGCTACATCACAGCCACACGTGGAAGCGGCCACTGACGCGGCATCCTAAGAAGGCTGTTCGACACGAAGGACATCAGGTGGCGCCGTAGTCACCAGGCCCTGATACTTAAGGCTGCGGCCATGCAGCGCCGAGGAAGACAATTTGGCAGCAACGACAGCAACGCGCGCATTGCCTTACGGTTATATCTTCGTCCATGCAGATACTTCGCCTCTGAAGCTACATCACAGCCACATGTGGAAGCGGCCACTGACGCGGCATCCTAAGAAGGCTGTTCGACCCGAAGGACATCAGGTGGCGCCGTACTCACCACGCGCTGATATTTAATGCTGCGACCAGCGCCGAGGAAGACATTTTGACAGAAGCGACAACAACGCGTGCATTGCCTCACGGTTGTATCTTCGTCCACGCAGATACTTCGCCTCTGAAGCTACATCACAGCCACACGTGGAAGCGGCCACTGACGCGGCATCCTAAGAAGGCTGTTCGACCCGAAGGACATCAGGTGGCGCCATAGTCACCCTTACGGAAATCCCATATCTGCTTCAGATATGGAACATATGCTGCCAGATGCAAATATATAAGGCATCAAATAAGTCCTTATCTGGGCCAGATAAGATCATATATGTGCAAAATGTTGCCCTTACATGGCTCAGATTTGGCCATATCATGCAACATATATTCCATATCTGAATGACTAAAGGGACCTTATATGGCTTGATTAGGGGCATATATGGTTTCCTCGCGACCTTATGTGGCCTGATAAAGGGCATATATGGCATCGTTATGACCTTATATAGACAGACCAGGGCCAAACCCTTACGGAAATCCCATATCTGCTTCAGATATGGAACATATGCTGCCAGATACAAATATATATGGCAGCAAATAAGTCCTTATCTGGGCCAGATAAGGTCATATATGTGCAAAATGTTGCCCTTATATGGCTCAGATTTGGCCATATCATGTAACATATAATCCATATCTGAACGACTAACGGGACCTTATATGGCTTGATCAGGGGCATATATGGTTTCCTCGCGACCTTATGTGGCCTGATAAAGGGCATATATGGCATTGTCATGACCTTATATAGTCAGACCAGGGCCATATGCCTGGCATCAACTGGACTTTATATAACCTCATCGGGGCCTTAATTATGTAGGTGCCATAGCTATTGTATATTAGCAATATATGGCCTTCGTCTACCTTCTGCAAATATCCAATATTGGCCTCATGTGGTCGAGCTTCAATTTTTCTACACTCAGCATGGCCTGCGTGTTAACTGTATCCAATATAGAAAATAGCTACGACTCATATTTCAAATATTCTACAGATTTCGCTGCCCTATAATTATTGCACCATGTGTTCCTTAAACCAGGAGGGCGCTGGGTTATAGCTACATGCTCCTCTTTCCGCCTACTTAACTCGCATTTTCATTTAAAATGCGGCCGCAGTCCGGTGCACAAAAGCATGGTCGGTTAAGTTGAGCGATTCAAAATATCAAGAAAATGATGGCAGTTCAGTATACGGCCCCCTCCGCGCTGTCAGACGGTGACTCACCCTCAGAGACAGCTGGCGGTTGCTTCGTCGAGGGCCGCAGTGGTTAGACAGTGACTCCTCCTCTCCTGCGTTCCCCTCTTCCCTCTCAGACAGCGGCGGCCCATGCGTCGCCGGCTCGCATTTCATCTCTCCTCCTCGCTGCCACGCTCTATACCGCGTAGGCCTCGCGCTCTCCGTTTTGTGTGTGCTTGCTTCTTTCCCCTCCTCCTTTCAACTCCGTGCGCCTAAGCACTTGGTATCTCGTTCCTTTTCGGTGGCAGACATCGGAGTTCGGTGCGGCTGGCGGGCGTGCTGCATGTTGTGTATGCTGGTGTGCGTGTGCCAGCGCCTGTTCGCTATTAGCTGTGTGCGTGTAACAAAAATGCGACAGCAAACCTACAAGAGCTTCAGTCTGACCGTCCGCACAGAGGAAATTACTGTGTCCCACTGCGGGTGGAAGCTGCCTCCCCAGCCTTTGCAGCGAACCTGATGGTCGATTGAGCTTTTCGGGGATTCTGCGCTGGGTGGCCCGGCCAAATCTTCACCATTGTTTTTGATCGCACCCTCATCGTGCCGCCTCATCTTCACGCCCGATCACCAAAACCGTGAGCGTGAGACTTCTTGTCGGGAACTAGCACTTGCTAAACTCAGGATATTGTTCACTTTATTATTTTGATAGAAAATCAATTTTCCACTCAGTAAATTGGATGGTAATTGCCAGTATGTGATATTTTTCCGTACATTTCGTTGCTAATTTGTCTTTTGCTCTAGCAATTTTGACAAATTTCAGTGAGAGGATAGGTTCCTTCGTTGTTTATTAATATTATTATTATTATTTGCACTGCCTAAGTAGCTTCATGCTTGATTTGGTTTAGGGGCAGAGTTGTCGCTGTCATGAGAAATGCCATCGGACATGCTTCTTTTTTGTTTTCTCTCCTAATTTGAAAAGCAACCATGAGTTAGGCACGTTCGCTCAATTTTCACTGCAGTCTCTGCTTAAGGTAACACCAGTGCTTCCTGACAGCCTATATGTATTTCGCTAAGGTTTAGGTATTATCAGCAGTCCCAGCAGTGTGTGTTTTATCACCCTACGGTTTAGCGGTACCTATTCCGGGTGTCGAGAAACCTTTAAATTTCATTTTAATTGTCTAGTTCGATTAATAGCCGTTTATTTTATTTAGCTTCGCAAGTAAACCAGCTCAAACTAAAAGCATTTACTGGTTAAAGCTCTGTGTGTAAAAGAGCAAAATAAAAATGTAATATTTAATTTAACAGGTTAATGTATTTCACTTTAGCGTCTCGTGTAGGCATTATTCTGTTCAGATATCTCGTTAGTTTGTTATAGTATCGCGCGTCAATGAGTAGAATCTCAATATTTACTAACGGATGAGCATGTCTTTGACCCTCGGTATACACACATAATTCAGGACCGTCTTTGAGCGATTCCATATAGGCAGGGAAAAAAGAAAACCTGTGGTTTCAAAGCTATTTTCCTGTACGGTTTGAAATAAAAGGGGAAATTCAGGTTTCCCTTGGCAAACCTGATTGAGCGTGCGTTTAGCTGGAATACTGAAATTGTTTTGTGTGCGTTGTAATAAAGTGTTATGTTGATATGCAGATATATAGATCTATAGTTCAAAACCTACCTGCCATGCGGGCTAGATCTTTAAATCAGGAATAGGGCAGATAAGGCATATCTGACCAGATATGCCTTATCTGGTACTCGAAATCAGGAATCGGGCAGATCAGGCATATACAACCAGATATGCCTTATCTGGTACTCGAAATCAGGGATTGGGCAGATATGCCTTATCTGGCCCAGATCTGTCTTAATATACCATATCTGCCCAATTCCTGATCTACCTGATCTGGATTTTTTTATAAGTCAAGATATGGCATTTCCGTAAGGGCACCAGGCCCTGATACTTACGGCTGCGACCAGTGCCGAGGAAGACATTTTGGCAGCAATGACAGCAGCGCGTGCATTGCCTCACGGTTATATCTTCGTCCATGCAGATACTTCGCCTCTGAAGCTACATCACAGCCACACGCGGAAGCGGCCACTGACGTGGCATCCTAAGAAGGCTGTTCGACCCGAAGGACATCGGGTGGCGCCGTAGTCATCAGGCCCTGATACTTAGGGCTGCGACCAGTGCCGAGGAAGATATTTTGGCAGCAATGACAGCAGCGCGTGCATTGCCTCACGGTTATATCTTCGTCCACACAAATACTTCGCCTCTGAAGCTACATCACAGCCACACGTGGAAGCGGCCACTGACGCGGCATCCTAAGAAGGCTGTTCGACCCGAAGGACATCAGGTGGCGCCGTAGTCACCAGGCCCTGATACTTAAGGCTGCGACCATGCAGCGGCGAGGAAGACATTTTGGCAGCAACGACAGCAACGCGTGTATTGCCTCACGGTTATATCTTCGTCCACGCAGATACTTCGCCTCTGAAGCTACATCACAGCCACACGTGGAAGCGGCCTGTGACGCGGCATCCTAAGAAGGCTGTTCGACCCGAAGGACATCAGGTGGCGCCGTACTCACCAGGCCCTGATATTTAAGGCTGCGACCAGCGCCGAGGAAGACATTTTGGCAGCAATGACAGCAACGCGTGCATTGCCTCACAGTTATATCTTCGTCCACGCAGATACTTTGCCTCTGAAGCTACATCACAGCCACACGTGGAAGCGGCGACTGACGCGGCATCCTAAGAAGGCTGTTCGACCCGAAGGACATCAGGTGGCGCCGTACTCACCAGGCCCTGATACTTAGGGCGGCGACCAGCGCTGAGGAAGACATTTTGGCAGCAACGACAGCAAAGTGTGCATTGCCTCACGGTTATATCTTGGTCCATACAGATACTTCGCCTCTGAAGCTCCATCACAGCGACTAGTGGAAGCGGCCAGTGACGCGGCATCCTAAGAAGGCTGTTCCACCCGAAGGACATCAGGTGGCGCCGTACTCACCAGGCCCTGATACTTAGGGAGGCAACCAGCGCCGAGGAAGACATTTTGGCAGCAAAGACAGCAACGCGTGCATTGCCTCACGGTTATATATTCGTCCATGCAGATACTTCGCCTCTGAAGCTACATCACAGCCACACGTGGAAGCGGCCACTGACGCGGCATCCTAAGAAGGCTGTTCCACCCGAAGGACATCAGGTGGCGCCGTACTCACCAGGCCCTGATACTTAGGGCGGCGACCAGCGCCGAGGAAGACATTTTGGCAGCAACGACAGCAGCGCGCGCATTGCCTCACGGTTATATCATCGTCCATGCAGATACTTCGCCTCTGAAGCTACATCACAGCCACACGTGGAAGAGGCCACTGACGCGGCATCCTAAGGAGGCTGTTCGACCCGAAGGACATCAGGTGGCGCCGTACTCACCAAGCCTTGATACTTAAGGCTGCGACCATGCAGCGCCGAGGAAGACTTTTTGGCAGCAACGACAGCAACGCGCGCATTGCCTCATGGTTATATCTTCGTCCACGCAGATACTTCGCCTCTGAAGCTACATCACAGCCAGCCACACGTGGAAGCGGCCACTGACGCGGCATCATAAGAAGGCTCTTCGACCCGAAGGACATCAGGTGGCGCCGTAGTCACCAGGCCCTGATACTTAAGGCTGCGACCATGCAGCGCCGAGGAAGACATTTTGGCAGCAATGACAGCAGCGCGTGCATTGCCTCACGGTTATATCTCCGTTCACGCAGATACTTCGCCTCTGAAGGTACATCACAGCCACACGTGGAAGCGGCCACTGACGCGGCATCCTAAGAAGGCTGTTCGACCCGAAGGACATCAGGTGGCGCCGTAGTCACCAGGCCCTGATACTTAAGGCTGCGACCATGCAGCGCCGAGGAAGACATTTTGGCAGCAACGACAGCAACGCGTGCATTGCCTCACGGTTATATCTTCGTCCACGCAGATACTTCGCCTCTGATGCTATATCACAGCCACACGTGGAAGCGGCCACTGACGCGGCATCCTAAGAAGGCTGTTCCACCCGAAGGACATCAGGTGGCGCCGTACTCACCAGGCCCTGATACTTAGGGCGGCGACCAGCGCCGAGGAAGACATTTTGGCAGCAATGACAGCAACGCGTGCATTGCCTCACGGTTATATCTTCGTCCACGCAGATACTTCGCTTCTGAAGCTACATCACAGCCACACGTGGAAGCGGCCACTGAAGCGGCATCCTAAGAAGGCTGTTCGACCCGAAGGACATCAGGTGGCGCCATACTCACCAGGCCCTGATACTTAAGGCTGCGACCATGCAGCGCCGAGGAAGACATTTAGGCAGCAACGACAGCAGCGCGTGCATTGCCTCACGGTTATATCTTCGTCCACGCAGATACTTCGCCTCTGAAGCTACATCACAGCCACACGTGGAAGCCGCCACTGACGCGGCATCCTAACAAGGCTGTTCGACCCGAAGGACATCAGGTGGCGCCATACTCACCAGTCCCTGATATTTAATGCTGCGACCAGCGCCGAGGAAGACATTTTGACAGCAACGACAGCAACGCGTGCATTGCCTCACGGTTATATCTTCGTCCACGCAGATACTTCGCCTCTGATGCTACATCACAGCCACACGTGGAAGCGGCCACTGACGCGGCATCCTAAGAAGGCTGTTCCACCCGAAGGACATCAGGTGGCGCCGTACTCACCAGGCCCTGATACTTAGGGCGGCGACCAGCGCCGAGGAAGACATTTTGGCAGCAATGACAGCAACGCGTGCATTGCCTCACGGTTATATCTTCGTCCACGCAGATACTTCGCTTCTGAAGCTACATCACAGCCACACGCGGAAGCGGCCACTGACGCGGCATCCTAAGAAGGCTGTTCGACCCGAAGGACATCAGGTGGCGCCATACTCACCAGGCCCTGATACTTAAGGCTGCGACCATTGCAGCGCCGAGGAAGACATTTTGGCAGCAACGACAGCAGCGCGCGCATTGCCTCACGGTTATATCTTCGTCCATGCAGATACTTCGCCTCTGAAGCTACATCACAGCCACACGTGGAAGCGGCCACTGACGCGGCATCCTAAGAAGGCTGTTCCACCCGAAGGACATCAGGTGGCGCCGTACTCACCCGGCCCTGATACTTGTGGCTGCGACTAGCGCCGAGGAAGACATTTTGGCAGCAACGACAGCAACGCGTGCATTGCCTCACGGTTATATCTTCGTCCACGCAGATACTTCGCCTCTGAAGCTACATCACAGCCACACGTGGAAGCGGCCACTGACGCGGCATCCTAAGAAGGCTGTTCGACCCGAAGGACATCAGGTGGCGCCATAGTCACCAGGCGCTGATACTTAAGGCTGCGACCATGCAGCGCCGAGGAAGACATTTTGGCAGCAATGACAGCAGCGCGTGCATTGCCTCACGGTTATATCTTCGTCCACGCAGATACTTCGCCTCTGAAGCTACATCACAGCCACACGTGGAAGCGGCCACTGACGCGGCATCCTATGAAAGCAGTTCGACCCGAAGGACATCAGGTGGCGCCGTAGTCACCAGGCCCTGATACTTAGGGCTGCGACCAGCGCCGAGGAAGACATTTTGACAGCAACGACAGCAACGCGTGCATTGCCTCACGGTTATATCTTCGTCCACGCAGATACTTCGCCTCTGAAGCTACATCACAGCCACACGTGGAAGCGGCCACTGACGCGGCATCCTAAGAAGGCTGTTCCACCTGACGGACATCAGGTGGCGCCGTACTCACCCGGCCCTGATACTTGTGGCTGCAACTAGCGCCGAGGAAGACATTTTGGCAGCAACGACAGCAACGCGTGCATTGCCTCACGGTTATATCTTCGTCCAAGCAGATACTTCGCCTCTGAAGCTACATCACAGCCACACGTGGAAGCGGCCACTGACGCGGCATCCTAACAAGGCTGTTCGACCCGAAGGACATCAGGTGGCGCCATACTCACCAGTCCCTGATATTTAATGCTGCGACCAGCGCCGAGGAAGACATTTTGACAGCAACGACAGCAACGCGTGCATTGCCTCACGGTTATATCTTCGTCCACGCAGATACTTCGCCTCTGATGCTACATCACAGCCACACGTGGAAGCGGCCACTGACGCGGCATCCTAAGAAGGCTGTTCCACCCGAAGGACATCAGGTGGCGCCGTACTCACCAGGCCCTGATACTTAGGGCGGCGACCAGCGCCGAGGAAGACATTTTGGCAGCAATGACAGCAACGCGTGCATTGCCTCACGGTTATATCTTCGTCCACGCAGATACTTCGCTTCTGAAGCTACATCACAGCCACACGTGGAAGCGGCCACTGACGCGGCATCCTAAGAAGGCTGTTCGACCCGAAGGACATCAGGTGGCGCCATACTCACCAGGCCCTGATACTTAAGGCTGCGACCATGCAGCGCCGAGGAAGACATTTTGGCAGCAACGACAGCAGCGCGCGCATTGCCTCACGGTTATATCATCGTCCATGCAGATACTTCGCCTCTGAAGCTACATCACAGCCACACGTGGAAGCGGCCACTGACGCGGCATCCTAAGAAGGCTGTTCCACCCGAAGGACATCAGGTGGCGCCGTACTCACCCGGCCCTGATACTTGTGGCTGCGACTAGCGCCGAGGAAGACATTTTGGCAGCAACGACAGCAACGCGTGCATTGCCTCACGGTTATATCTTCGTCCACGCAGATACTTCGCCTCTGAAGCTACATCACAGCCACACGTGGAAGCGGCCACTGACGCGGCATCCTAAGAAGGCTGTTCGAGCCGAAGGACGTCAGGTGGCGCCGTAGTCACCAGGCCCTGATACTTAATGCTGCGACCAGTGCCGAGGAAGACATTTTGGCAGCAATGACTGCAGCGCGTGCATCGCCTCATGGTTATATCTTCGTCCACGCAGATACTTCGCCTCTGAAGCTACATCACAGCCACACGTGGAAGCGGCCACTGACGCGGCATCCTAAGAAGGCTGTTCGACCCGAAGGACATCAGGTGGCGCCGTAGTCACCAGGCCCTGATACTTAAGGCTGCGACCATGCATCGCCGAGGAAGACATTTTGGCAGCAACGACAGCAACGCGTGCATTGCCTCACGGTTATATCTTCGTCCACGCAAATACTTCGCCTCTGAAGCTACATCACAGCCACACGTGGAAGCGGCCACTGACGCGGCATCCTAAGAAGGCTGTTCGACACGAAGGACATCAGGTGGCGCCGTAGTCACCAGGCCCTGATACTTAAGGCTGCGACCATGCAGCGCCGAGGAAGACAATTTGGCAGCAACGACAGCAACGCGCGCTTGCCTTACGGTTATATCTTCGTCCATGCAGATACTTCGCCTCTGAAGCTACATCACAGCCACACGTGGAAGCGGCCACTGACGCGGCATCCTAACAAGGCTGTTCGACCCGAAGGACATCAGGTGGCGCCGTACTCACCAGGCCCTGATATTTAATGCTGCGACCAGCGCCGAGGAAGACATTTTGACAGCAACGACAGCAACGCGTGCATTGCCTCACGGTTATATCTTCGTCCACGCAGATACTTCGCCTCTGAAGCTACATCACAGCCACACGTGGAAGCGGCCACTGACGCGGCATCCTAAGAAGGCTGTTCGACCCGAAGGACATCAGGTGGCGCCGTACTCACCAGGCCCTGATATTTAATGCTGCGACCAGCGCCGAGGAAGACATTTTGACAGCAACGACAGCAATGCGTGCATTGCCTCATGGTTATATCTTCGTCCACGCAGATACTTCGCCTCTGAAGCTACATCACAGCCACACGTGGAAGCGGCCACTGACGCGGCATCCTAAGAAGGCTGTTCGACCCGAAGGACATCAGGTGGCGCCATAGTCACCCTTACGGAAATCCCATATCTGCTTCAGATGTGGAACATATGCTGCCAGATGCAAATATATAAGGCATCAAATAAGTCCTTATCTGGGCCAGATAAGATCATATCTGTGCAAAATGTTGCCCTTATATGGCTCAGATTTGGCCATATCATGCAACATATATTCCATATCTGAACGACTAACGGGACCTTATATGGCTTGATCAGGGGCATATATGGTTTCCTCGCGACCTTATGTGGCCTGATAAAGGGCATATATGGCATCGTTATGACCTTATATAGACAGACCAGGGCCGAACCTTTATGGAAATCCCATATCTGCTTCAGATATGGAACATATGCTGCCAGATACAAATATATAAGGCAGCAAATAAGTCCTTATCTTGGCCAGATAAGGTCATATATGTGCAAAATGTTGCCCTTATATGGCTCAGATTTGGCCATATCATGCAACATATAATCCATATCTGAACGACTAACGGGACCTTATATGGCTTGATCAGGGGCATATATGGTTTCCTCGCGACCTTATGTGGCCTGATAAAGGGCATATATGGCATCGTCATGACCTTATATAGACAGACCAGGGCCATATGCCTGGCATCAACAGGACTTTATATAACCTCATCGGGGCCTTAATTATGTAGATGCCATAGCTATTGTATATTAGCAATATATGGCCTTCGTCTACCTTCTGCAAATATCCAATATTGGCCTCATGTGGTCGAGCTTCAATTTTTCTACACTCAGCATGGCCTGCGTGTTAACTGTATCCAATTTAGAAAATAGCTACGACTCATATTTCAAATATTCTACAGATTTCGCTGCCCTATAATTATTGCACCATGTGTTCCTTAAACCAGGAGGGTGCTGGGTTATAGCTACATGCTCCTCTTTCCGCCTACTTAACTCGCATTTTCATTTAAAATGCGGCCGCAGTCCAGTGAACAAAAGCATGGTCAGTTAAGTTGAGCGATTCAAAATATCAAGAAAATTATGGCAGTTCAGTATACGGCCCCCTCCGCGCTGTCAGACGGTGACTGACCCTCAGAGACAGCTGGCGGTTGCTTCGTCGAGGGCCGCAGTGGTTAGACAGCGACTCCTCCTATCCGGCGTTCCCCTCTTCCCTCTCAGACAGCGGCGGCCCCTGCGTCGCCGGCTCGCATTTCATCTCTCCTCCTCGCTGCCACGCTCTATACCGCGTAGGCCTCGCGCTCTCCGTTTTGTGTGTGCTTGCTGCTTTCCCCTCCTCCTTTCAACTCCGTGCGCCTAAGCATTTGGTATCTCGTTCCTTTTCGGTGGCAGACATCGGAGTTCGGTGCGGCTGGCGGGCGTGCTGCATGTTGTGTATGCTGGTGTGCGTGTGCCAGCGCCTGTTCGCTATTAGCTGTGTGCGTGTAACAAAAATGCGACAGCAAACCTACAAGAGCTTCAGTCTGACCGTCCGCACAGAGGAAATTACTGTGTCCCACTGCGGGTGGAAGCTGCCTCCCCAGCCTTTGCAGCGAACCTGATGGTCGATTGAGCTTTTCGGGGATTCTGCGCTGGGTGGCCCGGCCAAATCTTCACCATTGTTTTTGATCGCACCCTCATCGTGCCGCCTCATCTTCACGCCCGATCACCAAAACCGTGAGCGTGAGACTTCTTGTCGGGAACTAGCACTTGCTAAACTCAGGATATTGTTCACTTTATTATTTTGATAGAAAATCAATTTTCCACTCAGTAAATTGGATGGTAATTGCCAGTATTTGATATTTTTCCGTACATTTCGTTGCTAATTTGTCTTTTGCTCTAGCAATTTTGACAAATTTCAGTGAGAGGATAGGTTCCTTCGTTGTTTATTAATATTATTATTATTATTTGCACTACCTAAGTAGCTTCATGCTTGATTTGGTTTAGGGGCAGAGTTGTCGCTGTCATGAGAAATGCCATCGGACATGCTTCTTTTTTGTTTTCTCTCCTAATTTGAAAAGCAACCATGAGTTAGGCACGTTCGCTCAATTTTCACTGCAGTCTCTGCTTAAGGTAACACCAGTGCTTCCTGACAGCCTATATGTATTTCGCTAAGGTTTAGGTATTATCAGCAGTCCCAGCAGTGTGTGTTTTATCACCCTACGGTTTAGCGGTACCTTTTCCGGGTGTCGAGAAACCTTTAAATTTCATTTTAATTGTCTAGTTCGATTAATAGCCGTTTATTTTATTTAGCTTCGCAAGTAAACCAGCTCAAACTAAAAGCATTTACTGGTTAAAGCTCTGTGTGTAAAAGAGCAGAATAAAAATGTAATATCTAATTTAACAGGTTAATGTATTTCACTTTAGCGTCTCGTGTAGACATTATTCTGTTCAGATATCTCGTTAGTTTGTTATAGTATCGCGCGTCAATGAGTAGAATCTCAATATTTACTAACGGATGAGCATGTCTTTGACCCTCGGTATACACACATAATTCAGGACCGTCTTTGAGCGATTCCATATAGGCAGGGAAAAAAGAAAACCTGTGGTTTCAAAGCTATTTTCCTGTACGGTTTGAAATAAAAGGGGAAATTCAGGTTTCCCTTGGCAAACCTGATTGAGCGTGCGTTTAGCTGGAATACTGAAATTGTTTTGTGTGCGTTGTAATAAAGTGTTATGTTGATATGCAGATATATAGATCTATAGTTCAAAACCTACCTGCCATGCGGGCTAGATCTTTAAATCAGGAATAGGGCAGATAAGGCATATCTGACCAGATATGCCTTATCTGGTAATCGAAATCAGGAATCGGGCAGATCAGGCATATACAACCAGATATGCCTTATCTGGTACTCGAAATCAGGGATTGGGCAGATATGCCTTATCTGGCCCAGATCTGTCTTAATATACCATATCTGCCCAATTCCTGATCTACCTGATCTGGATTTTTTTATAAGTCAAGATATGGCATTTCCGTAAGGGCACCAGGCCCTGATACTTACGGCTGCGACCAGTGCCGAGGAAGACATTTTGGCAGCAATGACAGCAGCGCGTGCATTGCCTCACGGTTATATCTTCGTCCATGCAGATACTTCGCCTCTGAAGCTACATCACAGCCACACGTGGAAGCGGCCACTGACGTGGCATCCTAAGAAGGCTGTTCGACCCGAAGGACATCGGGTGGCGCCGTAGTCATCAGGCCCTGATACTTAGGGCTGCGACCACTGCCGAGGAAGATATTTTGGCAGCAATGACAGCAGCGCGTGCATTGCCTCACGGTTATATCTTCGTCCACGCAAATACTTCGCCTCTGAAGCTACATCACTGCCACACGTGGAAGCGGCCACTGACGCGGCATCCTAAGAAGGCTGTTCGACCCGAAGGACATCAGGTGGCGCCGTACTCACCAGGCCCTGATATTTAAGGCTGCGACCAGCGCCGAGGAAGACATTTTGGCAGCAATGACAGCAACGCGTGCATTGCCTCACAGTTATATCTTCGTCCACGCAGATACTTCGCCTCTGAAGCTACATCACAGCCACACGTGGAAGCGGCGACTGACGCGGCATCCTAAGAAGGCTGTTCGACCCGAAGGACATCAGGTGGCGCCGTACTCACCAGGCCCTGATACTTAGGGCGGCGACCAGCGCTGAGGAAGACATTTTGGCAGCAACGACAGCAAAGTGTGCATTGCCTCACGGTTATATCTTCGTCCATGCAGATACTTCGCCTCTGAAGCTCCATCACAGCGACTAGTGGAAGCGGCCACTGACGCGGCATCCTAAGAAGGCTGTTCCACCCGAAGGACATCAGGTGGCGCCGTACTCACCAGGCCCTGATACTTAGGGCGGCGACCAGCGCCGAGGAAGACATTTTGGCAGCAATGACAGCAACGCGTGCATTGCCTCACGGTTATATCTTCGTCCATGCAGATACTTCGCCTCTGAAGCTACATCACAGCCACACGTGGAAGCGGCCACTGACGCGGCATCCTAAGAAGGCTGTTCGACCCGAAGGACATCAGGTGGCGCCGTACTCACCAGGCCCTGATACTTAAGGCTGCGACCATGCAGCGCCGAGGAAGACATTTTGGCAGCAACGACAGCAACGCGCGCATTGCCTCATGGTTATATCTTCGTCCACGCAGATACTTCGCCTCTTAAGCTACATCACAGCCACACGTGGAAGCGGACACTGACGCGGCATCCTAAGAAGGCTGTTCGACCCGAAGGACATCAGGTGGCGCCGTAGTCACCAGGCCCTGATACTTAAGGCTGCGACCATGCAGTGCCGAGGAAGACATTTTGGCAGCAACGACAGCAACGCGTGCATTGCCTCACGGTTATATCTTCGTCCACGCAGATACTTCGCCTCTGAAGCTACATCACTGCCACACGTGGAAGCGGCCACTGACGCGGCATCCTAAGAAGGACATCAGGTGGCGCCGTACCCACCAGGCCCTGATACTTAGGGCGGCGACCAGCGCCGAGGAAGACATTTTGGCAGCAATGACAGCAACGCGTGCATTGCCTCACGGTTATATCTTCGTCCACGCAGATACTTCGCCTCTGATGCTACATCACAGCCACACGTGGAAGCGGCCACTGACGCGGCATCCTAAGAAGGCTGTTCCACCCGAAGGACATCAGGTGGCGCCGTACTCACCAGGCCCTGATACTTAGGGCGGCGACCAGCGCCGAGGAAGACATTTTGGCAGCAAAACAGCAACGCGTGCATTGCCTCACGGTTATATCTTCGTCCACGCAGATACTTCGCCTCTGATGCTACATCACAGCCACACGTGGAAGCGGCCACTGAAGCGGCATCCTAAGAAGGCTGTTCGACCCGAAGGACATCAGGTGGCGCCATACTCACCAGGCCCTGATACTTAAGGCTGCGACCATGCAGCGCCGAGGAAGACATTTTGGCAGCAACGACAGCAGCGCGCGCATTGCCTCACGGTTATATCTTCGTCCATGCAGATACTTCGCCTCTGAAGCTACATCACAGCCACACGTGGAAGCGGCCTGTGACGCGGCATCCTAAGAAGGCTGTTCGACCCGAAGGACATCAGGTGGCGCCGTACTCACCAGGCCCTGATATTTAAGGCTGCGACCAGCACCGAGGAAGACATTTTGGCAGCAATGACAGCAACGCGTGCATTGCCTCACAGTTATATCTTCGTCCACGCAGATACTTCGCCTCTGAAGCTACATCACAGCCACACGTGGAAGCGGCGACTGACGCGGCATCCTAAGAAGGCTGTTCGACCCGAAGGACATCAGGTGGCGCCGTACTCACCAGGCCCTGATACTTAGGGCGGCGACCAGCGCTGAGGAAGACATTTTGGCAGCAACGACAGCAAAGTGTGCATTGCCTGACGGTTATATATTCGTCCATGCAGATACTTCGCCTCAAGCTCCATCACAGCCACTAGTGGAAGCGGCCACTGACGCGGCATCCTAAGAAGGCTGTTCCACCCGAACGACATCAGGTGGCGCCGTACTCACCAGGCCCTGATACTTAGGGCGGCGACCAGCGCCGAGGAAGACATTTTGGCAGCAATGACAGCAACGCGTGCATTGCCTCACGGTTATATCTTCGTCCATGCAGATACTTCGCCTCTGAAGCTACATCACAGCCACACGTGGAAGCGGCCACTGACGCAGCATCCTAAGAAGGCTGTTCCACCCGAAGGACATCAGGTGGCGCCGTACTCACCAGGCCCTGATACTTAGGGCGGCGACCAGCGCCGAGGAAGACATTTTGGCAGCAACGACAGCAACGCGTGCATTGCCTCACGGTTATATCTTCGTCCATGCAGATACTTCGCCTCTGAAGCTCCATCACAGCGACTAGTGGAAGCGGCCACTGACGCGGCATCCTAAGAAGGCTGTTCCACCCGAAGGACATCAGGTGGCGCCGTACTCACCAGGCCCTGATACTTAGGGCGGCGACCAGCGCCGAGGAAGACATTTTGGCAGCAAAGACAGCAACGCGTGCATTGCCTCACGGTTATATCTTCGTCCATGCAGATACTTCGCCTCTGAAGCTACATCACAGCCACACGTGGAAGCGGCCACTGACGCGGCATCCTAAGAAGGCTGTTCCACCCGAAGGACATCAGGTGGCGCCGTACTCACCAGGCCCTGATACTTAGGGCGGCGACCAGCGCCGAGGAAGACATTTTGGCAGCAATGACAGCAACGCGTGCATTGCCTCACGGTTATATCTTCGTCCACGCAGATACTTCGCCTCTGAAGCTACATCACAGCCACACGTGGAAGAGGCCACTGACGCGGCATCCAAAGAAGGACATCAGGTGGCGCCGTACTCACCAGGCCCTGATACTTAGGGCGGCGACCAGCGCCGAGGAAGACATTTTGGCAGCAATGACAGCAACGCGTGCATTGCCTCACGGTTATATCTTCGTCCACGCAGATACTTCGCCTCTGATGCTACATCACAGCCACACGTGGAAGCGGCCACTGACGCGGCATCCTAAGAAGGCTGTTCCACCCGAAGGACATCAGGTGGCGCCGTACTCTCCAGGCCCTGATACTTAGGGTGGCGACCAGCGCCGAGGAAGACATTTTGGCAGCAATGACAGCAACGCGTCCATTGCCTCACGGTTATATCTTCGTCCACGCAGATACTTCGCTTCTGAAGCTACATCACAGCCACACGTGGAAGCGGCCACTGACGCGGCATCCTAAGAAGGCTGTTCGACCCGAAGGACATCAGGTGGCGCCGTACTCACCAGGCCCTGATACTTAAGGCTGCGACCATGCAGCGCCGAGGAAGACATTTTGGCAGCAACGACAGCAACGCGCGCATTGCCTCACGGTTATATTTTCGTCCATGCAGATACTTCGCCTCTGAAGCTACATCACAGCCACACGTGGAAGCGGCCACTGACGCGGCATCCTAAGAAGGCTGTTCGACCCGAAGGACATCAGGTGGCGCCGTAGTCACCAGGCCCTGATACTTAAGGCTGCGACCATGCAGCGCCGAGGAAGACATTTTGGCAGCAACGACAGCAACGCGTGCAATGCCTCACGGTTATACCTTCGTCCACGCAAATACTTCGCCTCTGAAGCTACATCACAGCCACACGTGGAAGCGGCCACTGACGCGGCATCCTAAGAAGGCTGTTCGACACGAAGGACATCAGGTGGCGCCGTAGTCACCGGGCCCTGATACTTAAGGCTGCGACCATGCAGCGCCGAGGAAGAGAATTTGGCAGCAACGACAGCAATGCGTGCATTGCCTCACGGTTATATGTTCGTCCATGCAGATACTTCGCCTCTGAAGCTACATCACAGCCAGCCACACGTGGAAGCGGCCACTGACGCGGCATCCTAAGAAGGCTGTTCGAGCCGAAGGACGTCAGGTGGCGCCGTACTCACCAGGCCCTGATACTTAATGCTGCGACCAGTGCCGAGGAAGACATTTTGGCAGCAATGACTGCAGTGCGTGCATCGCCTCACGGTTATATCTTCGTCCACACAGATACTTCGCCTCTGAAGCTACATCACAGCCACACGTGGAAGCGGCCACTGACGCGGCATCCTAAGAAGGCTGTTCGACCCGAAGGACATCAGGTGGCGCCGTAGTCACCAGGCCCTGATACTTAAGGCTGCGACCATGCAGCGCCGAGGAAGACATTTTGGCAGCAACGACAGCAACGCGTGCAATGCCTCACGGTTATATCTTCGTCCACGCAAATACTTCGCCTCTGAAGCTACATCACAGCCACACGTGGAAGCGGCCACTGACGCGGCATCCTAAGAAGGCTGTTCGACACGAAGGACATCAGGTGGCGCCGTAGTCACCAGGCCCTGATACTTAAGGCTGCGGCCATGCAGCGCCGAGGAAGACAATTTGGCAGCAACGACAGCAACGCGCGCATTGCCTTACGGTTATATCTTCGTCCATGCAGATACTTCGCCTCTGAAGCTACATCACAGCCACATGTGGAAGCGGCCACTGACGCGGCATCCTAAGAAGGCTGTTCGACCCGAAGGACATCAGGTGGCGCCGTACTCACCAGGCCCTGATATTTAATGCTGCGACCAGCGCCGAGGAAGACATTTTGACAGAAGCGACAACAACGCGTGCATTGCCTCACGGTTGTATCTTCGTCCACGCAGATACTTCGCCTCTGAAGCTACATCACAGCCACACGTGGAAGCGGCCACTGACGCGGCATCCTAAGAAGGCTGTTCGACCCGAAGGACATCAGGTGGCGCCATAGTCACCCTTACGGAAATCCCATATCTGCTTCAGATATGGAACATATGCTGCCAGATACAAATATATAAGGCATCAAAAAAGTCCTTATCTGGGCCAGATAAGATCATATATGTGCAAAATGTTGCCCTTACATGGCTCAGATTTGGCCATATCATGCAACATATATTCCATATCTGAATGACTAAAGGGACCTTATATGGCTTGATTAGGGGCATATATGGTTTCCTCGCGACCTTATGTGGCCTGATAAAGGGCATATATGGCATCGTTATGACCTTATATAGACAGACCAGGGCCAAACCCTTACGGAAATCCCATATCTGCTTCAGATATGGAACATATGCTGCCAGATACAAATATATAAGGCAGCAAATAAGTCCTTATCTGGGCCAGATAAGGTCATATATGTGCAAAATGTTGCCCTTATATGGCTCAGATTTGGCCATATCATGTAACATATAATCCATATCTGAACGACTAACGGGACCTTATATGGCTTGATCAGGGGCATATATGGTTTCCTCGCGACCTTATGTGGCCTGATAAAGGGCATATATGGCATCGTCATGACCTTATATAGTCAGACCAGGGCCATATGCCTGGCATCAACTGGACTTTATATAACCTCATCGGGGCCTTAATTATGTAGGTGCCATAGCTATTGTATATTAGCAATATATGGCCTTCGTCTACCTTCTGCAAATATCCAATATTGGCCTCATGTGGTCGAGCTTCAATTTTTCTACACTCAGCATGGCCTGCGTGTTAACTGTATCCAATATAGAAAATAGCTACGACTCATATTTCAAATATTCTACAGATTTCGCTGCCCTATAATTATTGCACCATGTGTTCCTTAAACCAGGAGGGCGCTGGGTTATAGCTACATGCTCCTCTTTCCGCCTACTTAACTCGCATTTTCATTTAAAATGCGGCCGCAGTCCGGTGCACAAAAGCATGGTCGGTTAAGTTGAGCGATTCAAAATATCAAGAAAATGATGGCAGTTCAGTATACGGCCCCCTCCGCGCTGTCAGACGGTGACTCACCCTCAGAGACAGCTGGCGGTTGCTTCGTCGAGGGCCGCAGTGGTTAGACAGTGACTCCTCCTCTCCTGCGTTCCCCTCTTCCCTCTCAGACAGCGGCGGCCCATGCGTCGCCGGCTCGCATTTCATCTCTCCTCCTCGCTGCCACGCTCTATACCGCGTAGGCCTCGCGCTCTCCGTTTTGTGTGTGCTTGCTTCTTTCCCCTCCTCCTTTCAACTCCGTGCGCCTAAGCACTTGGTATCTCGTTCCTTTTCGGTGGCAGACATCGGAGTTCGGTGCGGCTGGCGGGCGTGCTGCATGTTGTGTATGCTGGTGTGCGTGTGCCAGCGCCTGTTCGCTATTAGCTGTGTGCGTGTAACAAAAATGCGACAGCAAACCTACAAGAGCTTCAGTCTGACCGTCCGCACAGAGGAAATTACTGTGTCCCACTGCGGGTGGAAGCTGCCTCCCCAGCATTTGCAGCGAACCTGATGGTCGATTGAGCTTTTCGGGGATTCTGCGCTGGGTGGCCCGGCCAAATCTTCACCATTGTTTTTGATCGCACCCTCATCGTGCCGCCTCATCTTCACGCCCGATCACCAAAACCGTGAGCGTGAGACTTCTTGTCGGGAACTAGCACTTGCTAAACTCAGGATATTGTTCACTTTATTATTTTGATAGAAAATCAATTTTCCACTCAGTAAATTGGATGGTAATTGCCAGTATGTGATATTTTTCCGTACATTTCGTTGCTAATTTGTCTTTTGCTCTAGCAATTTTGACAAATTTCAGTGAGAGGATAGGTTCCTTCGTTGTTTATTAATATTAATATTATTATTTGCACTACCTAAGTAGCTTCATGCTTGATTTGGTTTAGGGGCAGAGTTGTCGCTGTCATGAGAAATGCCATCGGACATGCTTCTTTTTTGTTTTCTCTCCTAATTTGAAAAGCAACCATGAGTTAGGCACGTTCGCTCAATTTTCACTGCAGTCTCTGCTTAAGGTAACACCAGTGCTTCCTGACAGCCTATATGTATTTCGCTAAGGTTTAGGTATTATCAGCAGTCCCAGCAGTGTGTGTTTTATCACCCTACGGTTTAGCGGTACCTTTTCCGGGTGTCGAGAAACCTTTAAATTTCATTTTAATTGTCTAGTTCGATTAATAGCCGTTTATTTTATTTAGCTTCGCAAGTAAACCAGCTCAAACTAAAAGCATTTACTGGTTAAAGCTCTGTGTGTAAAAGAGCAAAATAAAAATGTAATATTTAATTTAACAGGTTAATGTATTTCACTTTAGCGTCTCGTGTAGACATTATTCTGTTCAGATATCTCGTTAGTTTGTTATAGTATCGCGCGTCAATGAGTAGAATCTCAATATTTACTAACGGATGAGCATGTCTTTGACCCTCGGTATACACACATAATTCAGGACCGTCTTTGAGCGATTCCATATAGGCAGGGAAAAAAGAAAACCTGTGGTTTCAAAGCTATTTTCCTGTACGGTTTGAAATAAAAGGGGAAATTCAGGTTTCCCTTGGCAAACCTGATTGAGCGTGCGTTTAGCTGGAATACTGAAATTGTTTTGTGTGCGTTGTAATAAAGTGTTATGTTGATATGCAGATATATAGATCTATAGTTCAAAACCTACCTGCCATGCGGGCTAGATCTTTAAATCAGGAATAGGGCAGATAAGGCATATCTGACCAGATATGCCTTATCTGGTACTCGAAATCAGGAATCGGGCAGATCAGGCATATACAACCAGATATGCCTTATCTGGTACTCGAAATCAGGGATTGGGCAGATATGCCTTATCTGGCCCAGATCTGTCTTAATATACCATATCTGCCCAATTCCTGATCTACCTGATCTGGATTTTTTTATAAGTCAAGATATGGCATTTCCGTAAGGGCACCAGGCCCTGATACTTACGGCTGCGACCAGAACCGAGGAAGACATTTTGGCAGCAATAACAGCAGCGCGTGCATTGCCTCACGGTTATATCTTCGTCCATGCAGATACTTCGCCTCTGAAGCTACATCACAGCCACACGCGGAAGCGGCCACTGACGTGGCATCCTAAGAAGGCTGTTCGACCCGAAGGACATCGGGTGGCGCCGTAGTCATCAGGCCCTGATACTTAGGGCTGCGACCAGTGCCGAGGAAGATATTTTGGCAGCAATGACAGCAGCGCGTGCATTGCCTCACGGTTATATCTTCGTCCACACAAATACTTCGCCTCTGAAGCTACATCACAGCCACACGTGGAAGCGGCCACTGACGCGGCATCCTAAGAAGGCTGTTCGACCCGAAGGACATCAGGTGGCGCCGTAGTCACCAGGCCCTGATACTTAAGGCTGCGACCATGCAGCGCCGAGGAAGACATTTTGGCAGCAACGACAGCAACGCGTGTATTGCCTCACGGTTATATCTTCGTCCACGCAGATACTTCGCCTCTGAAGCTACATCACAGCCACACGTGGAAGCGGCCTGTGACGCGGCATCCTAAGAAGGCTGTTCGGCCCGAAGGACATCAGGTGGCGCCGTACTCACCAGGCCCTGATATTTAAGGCTGCGACCAGCGCCGAGGAAGACATTTTGGCAGCAATGACAGCAACGCGTGCATTGCCTCACAGTTATATCTTCGTCCACGCAGATACTTCGCCTCTGTAGCTACATCACAGCCACACGTGGAAGCGGCGACTGACGCGGCATCCTAAGAAGGCTGTTCGACCCGAAGGACATCAGGTGGCGCCGTACTCACCAGGCCCTGATACTTAGGGCGGCGACCAGCGCTGAGGGAGACATTTTGGCAGCAACGACAGCAAAGTGTGCATTGCCTCACGGTTATATCTTGGTCCATGCAGATACTTCGCCTCTGAAGCTCCATCACAGCGACTAGTGGAAGCGGCCACTGACGCGGCATCCTAAGAAGGCTGTTCCACCCGAAGGACATCAGGTGGCGCCGTACTCACCAGGCCCTGATACTTAGGGCGGCGACCAGCGCCGAGGAAGACATTTTGGCAGCAAAGACAGCAATGCGTGCATTGCCTCACGGTTATATCTTCGTCCATGCAGATACTTCGCCTCTGAAGCTACATCACAGCCACACGTGGAAGCGGCCACTGACGCGGCATCCTAAGAAGGCTGTTCCACCCGAAGGACATCAGGTGGCGCCGTACTCACCAGGCCCTGATACTTAGGGCGGCGACCAGCGCCGAGGAAGACATTTTGGCAGCAATGACAGCAACGCGTGCATTGCCTCACGGTTATATCTTCGTCCACGCAGATACTTCGCCTCTGAAGCTACATCACAGCCACACGTGGAAGAGGCCACTGACGCGGCATCCTAAGGAGGCTGTTCGACCCGAAGGACATCAGGTGGCGCCGTACTCACCAAGCCCTGATACTTAAGGCTGCGACCATGCAGCGCCGAGGAAGACTTTTTGGCAGCAACGACAGCAACGCGCGCATTGCCTCATGGTTATATCTTCGTCCACGCAGATACTTCGCCTCTGAAGCTACATCACAGCCAGCCACACGTGGAAGCGGCCACTGACGCGGCATCATAAGAAGGCTCTTCGACCCGAAGGACATCAGGTGGCGCCGTAGTCACCAGGCCCTGATACTTAAGGCTGCGACCATGCAGCGCCGAGGAAGACATTTTGGCAGCAATGACAGCAGCGCGTGCATTGCCTCACGGTTATATCTCCGTTCACGCAGATACTTCGCCTCTGAAGCTACATCACAGCCACACGTGGAAGCGGCCACTGACGCGGCATCCTAAGAAGGCTGTTCGACCCGAAGGACATCAGGTGGCGCCGTAGTCACCAGGCCCTGACACTTAAGGCTGCGACCATGCAGCGCCGAGGAAGACATTTTGGCAGCAACGACAGCAACGCGTGCATTGCCTCACGGTTATATCTTCGTCCACGCAGATACTTCGCCTCTGAAGCTACATCACTGCCACACGTGGAAGCGGCCACTGACGCGGCATCCTAAGAAGGACATCAGGTGGCGCCGTACTCACCAGGCCCTGATACTTAGGGCGGCGACCAGCGCCGAGGAAGACATTTTGGCAGCAATGACAGCAACGCGTGCATTGCCTCACGGTTATATCTTCGTCCACGCAGATACTTCGCCTCTGATGCTACATCACAGCCACACGTGGAAGCGGCCACTGACGCGGCATCCTAAGAAGGCTGTTCCACCCGAAGGACATCAGGTGGCGCCGTACTCACCAGGCCCTGATACTTAGGGCGGCGACCAGCGCCGAGGAAGACATTTTGGCAGCAATGACAGCAACGCGTGCATTGCCTCACGGTTATATCTTCGTCCACGCAGATACTTCGCCTCTGAAGCTACATCACAGCCACACGTGGAAGCGGCCACTGAAGCGGCATCCTAAGAAGGCTGTTCGACCCGAAGGACATCAGGTGGCGCCATACTCACCAGGCCCTGATACTTAAGGCTGCGACCATGCAGCGCCGAGGAAGACATTTAGGCAGCAACGACAGCAGCGCGCGCATTGCCTCACGGTTATATCTTCGTCCATGCAGATACTTCGCCTCTGAAGCTACATCACAGCCACACGTGGAAGCGGCCACTGACGCGGCATCTTAAGAAGGCTGTTCCACCCGAAGGACATCAGGTGGCGCCGTACTCACCCGGCCCTGATACTTGTGGCTGCGACTAGCGCCGAGGAAGACATTTTGGCAGCAACGACAGCAACGTGTGCATTGCCTCACGGTTATATCTTCGTCCACGCAGATACTTCGCCTCTGAAGCTACATCACAGCCACACGTGGAAGCGGCCACTGACGCGGCATCCTAAGAAGGCTGTTCGACCCGAAGGACATCAGGTGGCGCCATAGTCACCA
Organism: Amblyomma maculatum; assembly: GCF_055883805.1. NCBI lineage: Eukaryota > Metazoa > Arthropoda > Arachnida > Ixodida > Ixodidae > Amblyomma > Amblyomma maculatum. The sequence continues at coordinate 187,676,852 of NC_139349.1, forward strand.
GGCGCTGATACTTAAGGCTGCGACCATGCAGCGCCGAGGAAGACATTTTGGCAGCAATGACAGCAGCGCGTGCATTGCCTCACGGTTATATCTTCGTCCACGCAGATACTTCGCCTCTGAAGCTACATCACAGCCACACGTGGAAGCGGCCACTGACGCGGCATCCTAAGAAAGCAGTTCGACCCGAAGGACATCAGGTGGCGCCGTAGTCACCAGGCCCTGATACTTAGGGCTGCGACCAGCGCCGAGGAAGACATTTTGACAGCAACGACAGCAACGCGTGCATTGCCTCACGGTTATATCTTCGTCCACGCAGATACTTCGCCTCTGAAGCTACATCACAGCCACACGTGGAAGCGGCCACTGACGCGGCATCCTAAGAAGGCTGTTCCACCTGACGGACATCAGGTGGCGCCGTACTCACCCGGCCCTGATACTTGTGGCTGCAACTAGCGCCGAGGAAGACATTTTGGAAGCAACGACAGCAACGCGTGCATTGCCTCACGGTTATATCTTCGTCCACGCAGATACTTCGCCTCTGAAGCTACATCACAGCCACACGTGGAAGCGGCCACTGACGCGGCATCCTAACAAGGCTGTTCGACCCGAAGGACATCAGGTGGCGCCATACTCACCAGTCCCTGATATTTAATGCTGCGACCTGTGCCGAGGAAGACATTTTGACAGCAACGACAGCAACGCGTGCATTGCCTCACGGTTATATCTTCGTCCACGCAGATACTTCGCCTCTGATGCTACATCACAGCCACACGTGGAAGAGGCCACTGACGCGGCATCCTAAGAAGGCTGTTCCACCCGAAGGACATCAGGTGGCGCCGTACTCACCAGGCCCTGATACTTAGGGCGGCGACCAGCGCCGAGGAAGACATTTTGGCAGCAATGACAGCAACGCGTGCATTGCCTCACGGTTATATCTTCGTCCACGCAGATACTTCGCTTCTGAAGCTACATCACAGCCACACGTGGAAGCGGCCACTGACGCGGCATCCTAAGAAGGCTGTTCGACCCGAAGGACATCAGGTGGCGCCATACTCACCAGGCCCTGATACTTAAGGCTGCGACCATGCAGCGCCGAGGAAGACATTTTGGCAGCAACGACAGCAGCGCGCGCATTGCCTCACGGTTATATCTTCGTCCGTGCAGATACTTCGCCTCTGAAGCAACATCACAGCCACACGTGGAAGCGGCCACTGATGCGGCATCCTAAGAAGGCTGTTCCACCCGAAGGACATCAGGTGGCGCCGTACTCACCCGGCCCTGATACTTGTGGCTGCGACTAGCGCCGAGGAAGACATTTTGGCAGCAACGACAGCAACGCGTGCATTGCCTCACGGTTATATCTTCGTCCACGCAGATACTTCGCCTCTGAAGCTACATCACAGCCACACGTGGAAGCGGCCACTGACGCGGCATCCTAAGAAGGCTGTTCGAGCCGAAGGACGTCAGGTGGCGCCGTAGTCACCAGGCCCTGATACTTAATGCTGCGACCAGTGCCGAGGAAGACATTTTGGCAGCAATGACTGCAGCGCGTGCATCGCCTCATGGTTATATCTTCGTCCACGCAGATACTTCGCCTCTGAAGCTACATCACGGCCACACGTGGAAGCGGCCACTGACGCGGCATCCTAAGAAGGCTGTTCGACCCGAAGGACATCAGGTGGCGCCGTAGTCACCAGGCCCTGATACTTAAGGCTGCGACCATGCAGCGCCGAGGAAGACATTTTGGCAGCAACGACAGCAACGCGTGCATTGCCTCACGGTTATATCTTCGTCCACGCAAATACTTCGCCTCTGAAGCTACATCACAGCCACACGTGGAAGCGGCCACTGACGCGGCATCCTAAGAAGGCTGTTCGACACGAAGGACATCAGGTGGCGCCGTAGTCACCAGGCCCTGATACTTAAGGCTGCGACCATGCAGCGCCGAGGAAGACAATTTGGCAGCAACGACAGCAACGCGCGCTTGCCTTACGGTTATATCTTCGTCCATGCAGATACTTCGCCTCTGAAGCTACATCACAGCCACACGTGGAAGCGGCCACTGACGCGGCATCCTAACAAGGCTGTTCGACCCGAAGGACATCAGGTGGCGCCGTACTCACCAGGCCCTGATATTTAATGCTGCGACCAGCGCCGAGGAAGACATTTTGACAGCAACGACAGCAACGCGTGCATTGCCTCACGGTTATATCTTCGTCCACGCAGATACTTCGCCTCTGAAGCTACATCACAGCCACACGTGGAAGCGGCCACTGACGCGGCATCCTAAGAAGGCTGTTCGACCCGAAGGACATCAGGCGGCGCCGTACTCACCAGGCCCTGATATTTAATGCTGCGACCAGCGCCGAGGAAGACATTTTGACAGCAACGACAGCAATGCGTGCATTGCCTCACGGTTATATCTTCGTCCACGCAGATACTTCGCCTCTGAAGCTACATCACAGCCACACGTGGAAGCGGCCACTGACGCGGCATCCTAAGAAGGCTGTTCGACCCGAAGGACATCAGGTGGCGCCATAGTCACCCTTACGGAAATCCCATATCTGCTTCAGATGTGGAACATATGCTGCCAGATGTAAATATATAAGGCATCAAATAAGTCCTTATCTGGGCCAGATAAGATCATATCTGTGCAAAATGTTGCCCTTATATGGCTCAGATTTGGCCATACCATGCAACATGTATTCCATATCTGAACGACTAACGGGACCTTATATGGCTTGATCAGGGGCATATATGGTTTCCTCGCGACCTTATGTGGCCTGATAAAGGGCATATATGGCATCGTTATGACCTTATATAGACAGACCAGGGCCGAATGTTTATGGAAATTGCATATCTGCTTCAGATATGGAACATATGCTGCCAGATACAAATATATAAGGCAGCAAATAAGTCCTTATCTGGGCCAGATAAGGTCATATATGTGCAAAATGTTGCCCTTATATGGCTCAGATTTGGCCATATCATGCAACATATAATCCATATCTGAACGACTAACGGGACCTTATATGGCTTGATCAGGGGCATATATGGTTTCCTCGCGACCTTATGTGGCCTGATAAAGGGCATATATGGCATCGTCATGACCTTATATAGACAGACCAGGGCCATATGCCTGGCATCAACAGGACTTTATATAACCTCATCGGGGCCTTAATTATGTAGATGCCATAGCTATTGTATATTAGCAATATATGGCCTTCGTCTACCTTCTGCAAATATCCAATATTGCCCTCATGTGGTCGAGCTTCAATTTTTCTACACTCAGCATGGCCTGCGTGTTAACTGTATCCAATTTAGAAAATAGCTACGACTCATATTTCAAATATTCTACAGATTTCGCTGCCCTATAATTATTGCACCATGTGTTCCTTAAACCAGGAGGGTGCTGGGTTATAGCTACATGCTCCTCTTTCCGCCTACTTAACTCGCATTTTCATTTAAAATGCGGCCGCAGTCCGGTGAACAAAAGCATGGTCAGTTAAGTTGAGCGATTCAAAATATCAAGAAAATTATGGCAGTTCAGTATACGGCCCCCTCCGCGCTGTCAGACGGTGACTGACCCTCAGAGACAGCTGGCGGTTGCTTCGTCGAGGGCCGCAGTGGTTAGACAGTGACTCCTCCTATCCGGCGTTCCCCTCTTCCCTCTCAGACAGCGGCGGCCCCTGCGTCGCCGGCTCGCATTTCATCTCTCCTCCTCGCTGCCACGCTCTATACCGCGTAGGCCTCGCGCTCTCCGTTTTGTGTGTGCTTGCTGCTTTCCCCTCCTCCTTTCAACTCCGTGCGCCTAAGCACTTGGTATCTCGTTCCTTTTCGGTGGCAGACATCGGAGTTCGGTGCGGCTGGCGGGCGTGCTGCATGTTGTGTATGCTGGTGTGCGTGTGCCAGCGCCTGTTCGCTATTAGCTGTGTGCGTGTAACAAAAATGCGACAGCAAACCTACAAGAGCTTCAGTCTGACCGTCCGCACAGAGGAAATTACTGTGTCCCACTGCGGGTGGAAGCTGCCTCCCCAGCCTTAGCAGCGAACCTGATGGTCGATTGAGCTTTTCGGGGATTCTGTGCTGGGTGGCCCGGCCAAATCTTCACCATTGTGTTTGATCGCACCCTCATCGTGCCGCCTCATCTTCACGCCCGATCACCAAAACCGTGAGCGTGAGACTTCTTGTCGGGAACTAGCACTTGCTAGCCTCAGGATATTGTTCACTTTATTATTTTGATAGAAAATCAATTTTCCAATCAGTAAATTGGATGGTAATTGTCAGTATGTGATATTTTTTCGTACATTTCGTTGCTAATTTGTCTTTTGCTCTAGCAATTTTGACAAATTTCAGTGAGTGGACAGGGTCCTTCGTTGTTTATTAATATTGTTACGTACTCAATACGTAACGGGGGTGTTTATTGGTAACCTAAAACGCTGCGAGTCAAGCAAGGAACACCAGCACACACCACTGTGTCTTCCGTTTCTTCGTCTTCTCTCTAGCCTCTTCCTTTCCTGACGCCCCGAAGCACGTGACACTTCCCCCCTCGCAGATGAAGCCCCAGGACAAGCAGTTTAAGAAAGGTGCCGGGGATGGAACCTTTTTAGTCGAGCGACATGCACCACCTGGGTCCGGCGTGAGCATCGGCCACTTTCGGTGCGGCGTGAAATTACATAGTTCACGTCACTCAGGCGCTCCAAAACGACAAAAGGGCCGCTATAGCGAAACAGCAGCTTTTGGGCTAAACCACGCTTGCGCAGCGGCGTCCACAGCAACACTAAATCACCGGGCACATAAGAGACATGTGGGCGTCGGTTGTCATAACGCTCCTTCGAACGTTCCTGTGAGTGTAGGATGCGGAGGCGGGCAACGCGGCGAGCTTCTTCGGCTCGACATAAAGTAGTGGCGATAGAAGGCTCATTGTGGAGGGAGAAAGGAAGGATGGTATCAAGACTACTGCGGGGAACTCGAGCATACAGGAGGTAAAACGGACTGTAGCCAGTCGTCTCATGCTGTGCAGTGTTATAAGCGAATGTAATAAAAGGGAGGATTTCATCCCAGTTCTTGTGATGAGAGTCCACGTACATTGCCAACATAGTGGTCAGAGTGCGGTTGGTCCGTTCAACAAGTCCATTCGATTGCGGGTGATACGGAGTTGTATGACGGTAATCGCAGGTGCATAGACGAAGGAGTTCTTCAATAACTTCAGCACTAAATTGGTGCCCACGGTCACTGATCAGAACTCGAGGAGGGCCATGGCGCAGGACGAGAAATCGCAGAAGAAATAGGGATACTTCGTAAGCAGTGGCTGAGGGTATTGCAGCTGTTTCTGAATATCGAGTGAGATGGTCAACACATACCACTATCCACCGGTTACCGTTAGAAGATCGCGGAAAAGGACCCAAGAGGTCGATGCCCACCTGCTCAAAGGGTGTGCTCGGAGGCGCAATAGGGTGCAGCGGTCCAGGTGGACGGGAAGTAGGGAGCTTGTACTGCTGGCACTTGACACAACTGGCTACATAGCGCTGAATGACTTGACGCATTTTCGGCCAGTAAAAGCGTTCCTGTGTGCGATGAAGGGTCCGGGCGACACCCAAGTGGCCCGACGTGGTATCGTCGTGCATCATTTCAAGAACGGGAATGCGGAGGTTTTCCGGCACGACGAGGAGAAAACGTGCACCTCCGGGGTTGAAATTCTTCTTGTAAAGTAGGCCGGCACGAACGCAGAAACGCGCATCTCTTGAATCATGAGCGGCAGAGAAGAGCGGTGCCAAAGTCTGATCGTTGCGTTGTTCTGTCTGGAACAGTTGAGGGTCAGGAAAGGTTGCCGAGATAGGCACCAGGTAGTCATCAAAGTTGTCATCATCACTACCAGTTGATGAAAGCGGCAAGCGTGACAGACAGTCAGCGTCAGCATGTTGGCGGCCGCTTTTGTATGCCACAGTGAAGTTAAACTCTTGCAACCGCAATGCCCATCGAGCGAGCCGGCCGCAAGGGTCACGAAGATTTACGAGCCAACAGAGCGAATGGTGGTCAGTGACGATGGTAAAAACATTGCCATATAGGTAGGAACAGAATCGTTGCACCGCAAAAACCACTGCGAGGCACTCCTGTTCAGTAACGGTGTAGTTGCGCTCTGTCTTGCTCAACGAACGACTAGCATAAGCTATCACGTGCTGATCGGTGCCATGACGCTGGATGAGCACAGCACCAACACCTACGCCACTAGCGTCGGTGTGAACCTCGATGGGGGCAGAAGGACAGAAGTGACGTAGGATAGGTCCTGATGTCAGAAGGAATTTGAGGTGGCGGAAGGCAGAGTCGCAGTCAGTAGTCCAATTGAACGGTGCATCTTTGTGCAAAAGGCACGTGAGCGGGTATGCGATGTCAGCGAATCTGGGCACAAAACGACGAAAATAGGAGCATAGTCCTAAAAAGCTCCGAAGCTGCTTCACTGATTTCGGTGCTGTAAAGCTGGTTACAGCCGCAATCTTCTGAGGATCTGGCCGAACACCATCCTTATCAACCAAGTAACCAAGAACAATTGTTTGGCGTTCGCCAAAGTGGCACTTCTTAGAGTTGAGGACGAGGCCTGCTCTCTCAATGCAATCGAGAACGATGGCGAGGCGGCTATTGTGTTCCTGAAAGGTCTTGCCGAAGATCACAACGTCGTCCAAATAGCACAAATTTTCCACTTGAGTCCGCGCAGAATGGTGTCCATGAATCGTTCGAACGTGGCAGGCGCATTGCACAATCCAAAGGGCATTACGTTGAACTCATAGAGACCATTGGGAGTCACAAATGCCGTCTTTTCTTTGTCACTTGGGTTCATCGGTATCTGCCAGTACCCCGATCTCAAGTCTACCGAGGAGAAGTATGACGCCGAATGAAGACAGTCGATTGCATCGTCAATACGTGGAAGTGGATATACATCTTTTTTGGTGACGGCGTTAAGGCGACGATAGTCCACACAGAAACGCCATGTGTTGTCTTTCTTTTTAACGAGAATAACTGGAGCCGCCCAAGGACTTGAAGATTCCTGAATAACGCCACGTTGGAGCATGTCATGAACTTGATCGTCAATAAGCTGACGTTCGGCCGGAGACACACGATAGGGCTTCTGTCTGATCGGGCGAGAAATTCCAGTATCAATCGAATGATGGATGCGAGAATTTGGAATCGGTGGCTGATGATCTCTGGCGAAGTCGAAAACCGAAACATGCTTGGAGGGCAGGTCTGTCAAAATTCGGCGCTCCTGTGCTCCCAACGCTGTGTTTATCATTGCCTGGATTCGAGACTCTGCAAAATGAGATGTTTTCTCTTCAGGAGCATGGTTACTTAGTGCCGCCACGTAATTCGACACACCTTCCTCGTAATGAGCGAGCCTCATGCCACGAGGCAACACGGCTGGCTCGTCTGAATAGTTTACAGTCCACAGCAAGGTGTGGCCTCTGGTGACTGAAACTATGCAACGAGGCACCAAGACACTCTTCTTTGCGCAGGCCAGCATTGTAGGTTCCACTACGGCGTCGAAATTCTCGCTCAAATTCGTAGATGAAATAACTTGAATGAATTCTCCGGACATCGCAGGTACAACTGTATCTTCAGACACAGAAAACGCTCCTAAATCGAGCGACGAGGTTTCTACAAGGGCCGACATCAACTCAGCATTAAGCGAGATCTGTCCACTACGGCAGTCTAACGTTGCACCACACTGTTGCAAAAAGTCTATACCTAGAATTACTTCATGCGTGGATCGAGGCAACACTGTGAATTCGGTTCGAAACGCTTGGCCACCAATCACAACTTTCGCATAGCACACACCCAAAGGCACCAATGATTCACCGCCAACACCACGGAATACCACAGCTTGATTCACGCTAAACATCACTTTATGTCCTAATCGATTCTTGAATGCTAAACTCATAACAGAGACTGTTGCGCCAGTGTCAATTAGTGCCATGGTGGGGATGCCGTCAATGGATACTTCGAGTTTGTTCTTTAACATAAACACAGGCAGAGGTATTGGGAACGTTGATTTTCTGGCGACCTCACCCCCATCGGCCGCGTCTTCTAGTTTCCCGAAGGGGAAGAACGGCGCCGAGGAGACGGAGATTGTCGCTGTCTTTGGGTTGGCGGCGTCAAGCTGCGGTTCGAAGCAGGCGATCCGTTTCGCATCTGTGCCATGCGGTATGTATCCAGAGTCTGTGTCGGATGAAAGTCAATGTCGAAATGATTAGAAACGTTGGGCTGCGGTCGATGATCTTGTGGTAGTAGGCCCCGCCGACGGCAATACCGGGAGATGTGTCCGGTCATGCCACAGCTATAACACACGGGTTGCTGGCGCCACCGGTCCGAGTAAATGCGGGCGGAAACTGGTTCTGGTTGGCGGTAGTAATCGGGACGGTGTTGCTGACGAACCACCTGGCGTGTGTAGGTGGTTCTTCGGCCCATCCGTGGCTGAGAAGTGCTTAAATCGTTATGCTGCCTGCTCTCGCCAAAGCGTGACGCATTTAAAGCCGGAGTCCAGAAAGTTGATGGGGTTGCGGGTTCTGCTTGCAGCGCGCAACCGTCATACTGGTGTTCGTCCCGGCACGAAGAATCTTTGTCACGCAGCAATTCTTCCCGCACGATGCGGCGTATCAGATCAGCCATGGATTCCGGAGCACTGACATCAACGCTCGCAACCGATGTGACGTTGGGCAGTCGCCCAAATTTAGGAGTGATACGGCGAAACTTCAAGGTTTCGAAAGTGCGGCAGTGCCTGATGAAATCAGCTGTAGAGTTCAAATTGTCTTTGCTGATAAGAAAATTATAGACATCTACAGCGATACCTTTAAGCAAGTGCCCCACTTTATCTTCCTCGGACATCCGAGGGTTTACCACCTTGCACAATTTCACAATATCCTCGATATATGCGGTGCATGTCTCGCCAGGTACCTGGGCCCGCTGCATCAACGTTTGTTCTGCGCGTTTCTTCTTCGCGGATCCGTCGCCAAAGCAGTCCTTTATCTCTTCTGTGAAACAATCCCAGCTGGTAAGCGAGTCTTCATGATTATCAAACCAAACTAGGGCAGTGCCTTCCAAGAAGAACACTACGTTCGCTAGTTTAACGGTCGCGTCCCAACGATTGTACCGGCTCACCCGCTCGTAGTTGGTTAGCCACTCGTCGACGTCCTCGTCAGGTTTTCCACCAAATGTGCGCGGCTCGCGGTAGTGCTGCCAGTTGCTCACCGCAGGTGTTGTTCGGTCAGCGTCGCCGTCTTGAGCCATGTTAGATGGTAGGGGTGGCAAACCAGCGAGCCGGCGGCTTCGTCGAAGACAACGGGGATCCGTGTTGATCTACACCGCAAACTCCACCACAACTGTTACGTACTCAGTACGTAACGGGGGTGTTTATTGGTAACCTAAAGCGCTGCGAGTCAAGAAAGGAACACCAGCACACACCACTGTGTCTTCCGTTTCTTCGTCTTCTCTCTAGCCTCTTCTTCCTTTCCTGACGCCCCGAAGCACGTGACAATATTATTATTATTATTATTATTTGCACTACCTAAGTAGCTTCATGCTTGATTTGGTTTAGGGGCAGAGTTGTCGCTGTCATGAGAAATGCCATCGGACATGCTTCTTTTTTGTTTTCTCTCCTAATTTGAAAAGCAACCATGAGTCAGGCGCGTTCGCTCAATTTGCACTGCAGTCTCTGCTTAAGGTAACGCCAGTACTTCCTGACAGCCTATATGTATTTCGCTAAGGTTTAGGTATTATCAGCAGTCCCAGCAGTGTGTGTTTTATCACCCTACGGTTTAGCGGTACCTTTTCCGGGTGTCGAGAAACCTTTAAATTTCATTTTAATTGTCTAGTTCGATTAATAGCCGTTTATTTTATTTAGCTTCGCAAGTAAACCAGCTCTAACTAAAAGCATTTACTGGTTAAAGCTCTGTGTGTAAAAGAGCAGAATAAAAATGTAATATCTAATTTAACAGGTTAATGTATTTCACTTTAGCGTCTCGTGTAGACATTATTCTGTTCAGATATCTCGTTAGTTTGTTATAGTATCCGCGTCAATGACTAGAATCTCAATATTTACTAACGGATGAGCATGTCTTTGACCTTCAGTATACACACATAATTCAGGACCATCTTTGAGCGATTCCATATAGGCAGGGAAAAAAGAAAACCTGTGGTTTCAAAGCTATTTTCCTGTACGGTTTGAAATAAAAGGGGAAATTCAGGTTTCCCTTGGCAAACCTGATTGAGCTTGTGTTTAGCTGGAATACTGAAATTGTTTTGTGTGCGTTGTAATAAAGTGTTATGATGATATGCAGATATATAGATCTATAGTTCAAAACCTACCTGCCATGCGGGTTAGATCTTTAAATCAGGAATAGGGCAGATAAGGCATATCTGACCAGATATGCCTTATCTGGTACTCGAAATCAGGAATTGGGCAGATCAGGCATATACAACCAGATATGCCTTATCTGGTACTCGAAATCAGGAATTGGACAGATATGCCTTATCTGGCCCAGATCTGTCCTAATATACCATATCTGCCCAATTCCTGATATACCTGATCTGGATTTTTTTATAAGTCCAGATATGGCATTTCCGTAAGGGCACCAGGCCCTGATACTTAGGGCTGCGACCAGTGCCGAGGCAGCGCGTGCATTGCCTCACGGTTATATCTTCGTCCACGCAAATACTTCGCCTCTGAAGCTACATCACAGCCACACGTGGAAGCGGCGACTGACGCGGCATCCTAAGAAGGCTGTTCGACCCGAAGGACATCAGGTGGCGCCGTACTCACCAGGCCCTGATACTTAGGGCGGCGACCAGCGCCGAGGAAGACATTTTGGCAGCAACGACAGCAAAGCGTGCATTGCCTCACGGTTATATCTTCGTCCATGCAGATACTTCGCCTCTGAAGCTACATCACAGCCACACGTGAAAGCGGCCACTGACGCGGCATCCTAAGAAGGCTGTTCCACCCGAAGGACATCAGGTGGCGCCGTACTCACCAGGCCCTGATACTTAGGGCGGCGACCAGCGCCAAGGAAGACATTTTGGCAGCAATGACAGCAACGCGTGCATTGCCTCACGGTTATATCTTCGTCCATGCAGATACTTCGCCTCTGAAGCTACACCACAGCCACACGTGGAAGCGGCCACTGACGCGGCATCCTAAGAAGGCTGTTCCACCCGAAGGACATCAGGTGGCGCTGTACTCACCAGGCCCTGATACTTAAGGCTGCGACCATGCAGCGCCGAGGAAGACAATTTGGCAGCAACGACAGCAACGCGCGCATTTCCTCACGGTTATATCTTCGTCCACGCAGATACTTCGCCTCTGAAGCTACATCACAGCCACACGTGGAAGAGGCCACTGACGCGGCATCCTAAGGAGGCTGTTCGACCCGAAGGACATCAGGTGGCACCGTACTCACCAGGCCCTGATACTTAAGGCTGCGACCATGCAGCGCCGAGGAAGACATTTTGGCAGCAACGACAGCAACGCGCGCATTGCCTCACGGTTATATCTTCGTCCATGCAGATACTTCGCCTCTGAAGCTACATCACAGCCACACGTGGAAGCGGCCACTGACGCGGCATCCTAAGAAGGCTGTTCCACCCGAAGGGCATCAGGTGGCGCCGTACTCACCAGGCCCTGATACTTAGGGCGGCGACCAGCGCCGAGGAAGACATTTTGGCAGCAATGACAGCAACGCGCGCATTGCCTCACGGTTATATCTTCGTCCACGCAGATACTTCGCCTCTGAAGCTACATCACAGCCACACGTGAAAGCGGCAACTGACGCGGCATCCTAAGAAGGCTGTTCCACCCGAAGGACATCAGGTGGCGCCGTACTCACCAGGCCCTGATACTTCGGGCTGCGACCAGCGCCGAGGAAGACATTTTGACAGCAACGACAGCAACGCGTGCATTGCCTTATGGTTATATCTTCGTCCACGCAGATACTTCGCCTCTGAAGCTACATCACAGCAGCCACACATGGAAGCGGCCACTGACGCGGCATCCTAAGAAGGCTGTTCGACCCGAAGGACATCAGGTGGCGCCGTAGTCACCAGGCCCTGATACTTAAGGCTGCGACCATGCAGCGCCGAGGAAGACATTTTGGCAGCAACGACAGCAACGCGTGCATTGCCTCACGGTTATATCTTCGTCCACGCAAATACTTCGCCTCTGAAGCTACATCACAGCCACACGTGGAAGCGGCCACTGACGCGGCATCCTTAGAAGGCTGTTCGACACGAAGGAAATCAGGTGGCGCCGTAGTCACCAGGCCCTGATACTTAGGGCAGCGACCAGCGCCGAGGAAGACATTTTGGCAGCAATGACAGCAACGCGTGCATTGCCTCACAGTTATATCTTCGTCCACGCAGATACTTCGCCTCTGAAGCTACATCACAGCCACACGTGGAAGCGGCCACTGACGCGGCATCCTAAGAAGGCTGTTCGAGCCGAACGACATCAGGTGGCGCCGTAGTCACCAGGCCCTGATACTTAATGCTGCGACCAGTGCCGAGGAAGACATTTTGGCAGCAATGACAGCAGCGCGTGCATTGCCTCACGGTTATATCTTCGTCCACGCAGATACTTCGCCTCTGAAGCTACATCACAGCCACACATGGAAGCGGCCACTGACGCGGCATCCTAAGAAGGCTGTTCCACCCGAAGGACATCAGGTGGCGCCGTACTCACCAGGCCCTGATACTTCGGGCTGCGACCAGCGCCGAGGAAGACATTTTGACAGCAACGACAGCAACGCGTGCATTGCCTCACGGTTATATCTTCGTCCACGCAGATACTTCGCCTCTGAAGCTACATCACAGCCAGCCACACGTGGAAGCGGCCACTGACGCGGCATCCTAAGAAGGCTGTTCGACCCGAAGGACATCAGGTGGCGCCGTAGTCACCAGGCCCTGATACTTAAGGCTACGACCATGCAGCGCCGAGGAAGACATTTTGGCAGCAACGACAGCAACGCGTGCATTGCCTCACGGATATATCTTCGTCCACGCAGATACTTCGCCTCTGAAGCTACATCACAGCCACACGTGGAAGCGGCCACTGACGCGGCGTCCTATGAAAGCTGTTCGACCCGAAGGACATCAGGTGGCGCCGTACTCACCAGGCCCTGATACTTGTGGCTGCGACTAGCGCCGAGGAAGACATTTTGGCAGCAACGACAGCAACACGTGCATTGCCTCACGGTTATATCTTCGTCCATGCAGATACTTCGCCTCTGAAGCTACATCACAGCCACATGTGGAAGTGGCCACTGACGCGGCATCCTAAGAAGGCTGTTCGAGGCGAACGACATCAGGTGGCGCCGTAGTCACCAGGCCCTGATACTTAATGCTGCGACCTGTGCCGAGGAAGACATTTTGGCAGCAATGACAGCAGCGCGTGCATTGCCTCACGGTTATATCTTCGTCCACGCAGATACTTCGCCTCTGAAGCTACATCACAGCCACACGTGGAAGCGGCCACTGACGCGGCATCCTAAGAAGGCTGTTCGACCCGAAGGACATCAGGTGGCGCCGTAGTCACCAGGGCCTGATACTTAAGGCTGCGACCATGCAGCGCCGAAGAAGACATTTTGGCAGCAACGACAGCAACGCGTGCATTGCCTCACGGTTATAGCTTCGTCCACGCAAATACTTCGCCTCTGAAGCTACATCACAGCCACACGTGGAAGCGGCCACTGACGCGGCATCCTAAGAAGGCTGTTCGACACGAAGGACATCAGTTGGCGCCATAGTCACCAGGCCCTGATACTAAAGGCTGCGACCATGCAGCGCCGAGGAAGACAATTTGGCAGCAACGACAGCAACGCGCGCATTGCCTCACGGTTATATCTTCGTCCATGCAGATACTTCGCCTCTGAAGCTACATCACAGCCACACGTGGAAGCAGCCACTGGCGCGGCATCCTAACAAGGCTGTTCGACCCGAAGGACATCAGGTGGCGCCGTACTCACCAGGCCCTGATATTTAAGGCTGCGACCAGCGCCGAGGAAGACATTTTGGCAGCAATGAGAGCAACGCGTGCATTGCCTCACAGTTATATCTTCGTCCACGCAGATACTTCGCCTCTGAAGCTACATCACAGCCACACGTGGAAGCGGCCACTGACGCGGCATCCTAAGAAGACTGTTCGAACCGATGGACATCAGGTGGCGCCGTACTCACCAGGCCCTGATACTTAGGACGGCGACCAGCGCCGAGGAAGACATTTTGGCAGCAACGACAGCAAAGCGTGCATTGCCTCACGGTTATATCTTTGTCCACGCAGATACTTCGCCTCTGAAGCTACATCATAGCCACACGTGGAAGCGGCCACTCACGCGGCATCCTAAGAAGGCTGTTCCACCCGAAGGACATCAGGTGGCGCCGTACTCACCAGGCCCTGATACTTAGGGCGGCGACCAGCGCCGAGGAAGACATTTTGGCAGCAATGACAGCAACGCGTGCACTGCCTCACGGTTATATCTTCGTCCACGCAGATACTTCGCCTCTGAAGCTACATCACAGCCACACGTGGAAGCGGACACTGACGCGGCATCCTAAGAAGGCTGTTCCACCCGAAGGACATCAGGTGGCGCCGTACTCACCAGACCCTGATACTTCGGGCTGCGACCAGCGCCGAGGAAGACATTTTGACAGCAACGACAGCAACGCGTGCATTGCCTCACGGTTATATCTTCGTCCACGCAGATACTTCGCCTCTGAAGCTACATCACAGCCAGCCACACGTGGAAGCGGCCACTGACGCGGCATCCTAAGAAGGCTGTTCGACCCGAAGGACATCAGGTGGCGCCGTAGTCACCAGGCCCTGATACTTAAGGCTGCGACCATGCAGCGCCGAGGAAGACATTTTGGCAGCAATGACATCAGCGCGTGCACTGCCTCACGGTTATATCTTCGTCCACGCAGATACTTCGCCTCTGAAGCTACATCACAGCCACACGTGGAAGCGGCCAATGACGCGGCATCCTAAGAAGGCTGTTCCACCCGAAGGACATCAGGTGGCGCCGTACTCACCAGGCCCTGATACTTAAGGCTGCGACCATGCAGCGCCGAGGAAGACAATTTGGCAGCAACGACAGGAACGCGCGCATTGCCTCACGGTTATATCTTCGTCCATGCAGATACTTCGCCTCTGAAGCTACATCACAGCCACACGTGGAAGCGGCCACTGACGCGGCATCCTAACAAGGCTGTTCGACCCGAAGGACATCAGGTGGCGCCGTACTCACCAGGCCCTGATATTTAAGGCTGCGACCAGCGCCGAGGAAGACATTTTGGCAGCAATGACAGCAACGCGTCCATTGCCTCACAGTTATATCTTCGTCCACGCAGATACTTCGCCTCTGAAGCTACATCACAGCCACACGTGGAAGCGGCCACTGACGCGGCATCCTAAGAAGGCTGTTCGAACCGAAGGACATCAGGTGGCGCCGTACTCACCAGGCCCTGATACTTAGGGCGGCGACCAGCGCCCAGGAAGACATTTTGGCAGCAACGACAGCAAAGCGTGCATTGCCTCACGATTATATCTTTGTCCACGCAGATACTTCGCCTCTGAACCTACATCATAGCCACACGTGGAAGCGGCCACTGACGCGGCATCCTAAGAAGGCTGTTCGACCCGAAGGACATCAGGTGGCGCCGTAGTCACCAGGCCCTGATACTTAAGGCTGCGACCATGCAGCGCCGAGGAAGACATTTTGGCAGCAATCACAGCAGCGCGTGCATTGCCTCACGGTTATATCTTCGTCCACGCAGATACTTCGCCTCTGAAGCTACATCACAGCCACACGTGGAAGCGGCCACTGACGCGGCATCCTAAGAAGGCTGTTCGATCCGAAGGACATCAGGTGGCGCCATAGTCACCAGGCCCTGATACTTAAGGCTGCGACCATGCAGCGCCGAGGAAGACATTTTGGCAGCAACGACAGCAACGCGTGCATTGCCTCACGGTTATATCTTCGTCCACGCAGATACTTCACCTCTGAAGCTACATCACTGCCACACGTGGAAGCGGCCACTGACGCGGCATCCTAAGAAGGCTGTTCCACCCGAAGGACATCAGGTGGCGCCGTACTCACCAGGCCCTGATACTTCGGGCTGCAACCAGCGCCGAGGAAGACATTTTGACAGCAACGACAGCAACGCGTGCATTGCCTCACGGTTATATCTTCGTCCACGCAGATACTTCGCCTCTGAAGCTACATCACAGCCAGCCACACGTGGAAGCGGCCACTGACGCGGCATCCTAAGAAGGCTGTTCGACCCGAAGGACATCAGGTGGCGCCATAGTCACCAGGCCCTGATACTTAAGGCTGCGACCAAGCAGCGCCGAGGAAGACATTTTGGCAGCAATGACAGCAGCGCGTGCATTGCCTCACGGTTATATCTTCGTCCACGCAGATACTTCGCCTCTGAAGCTACATCACAGCCACACGTGGAAGCGGCCACTGACGCGGCATCCTAAGAAGGCTGTTCGACCCGAAGGACATCAGGTGGCGCCGTAGTCACCAGGCCCTGATACTTAAGGCTACGACCATGCAGCGCCGAGGAAGACATTTTGGCAGCAACGACAGCAACGCGTGCATTGCCTCACGGATATATCTTCGTCCACGCAGATACTTCGCCTCTGAAGCTACATCACAGCCACACGTGGAAGCGGCCACTGACGCGGCGTCCTAAGAAAGCTGTTCTACCCGAAGGACATCAGGTGGCGCCGTGCTCACCAGGCCCTGATACTTGTGGCTGCGACTAGCGCCGAGGAAGACATTTTGGCAGCAACGACAGCAACGCGTGCATTGCCTCACGGTTATATCTTCGTCCATGCAGATACTTCGCCTCTGAAGCTACATCACAGCCACACGTGGAAGTGGCCACTGACGCGGCATCCTAAGAAGGCTGTTCGAGCCGAACGACATCAGGTGGCGCCGTAGTCACGAGGCCCTGATACTTAATGCTGCGACCAGTGCCGAGGAAGACATTTTGGCAGCAATGACAGCAGCGCGTCCATTGCCTCACGGTTATATCTTCGTCCACGCAGATACTTCGCCTCTGAAGCTACATCACAGCCACACGTGGAAGCGGCCACTGACGCGGCATCCTAAGAAGGCTGTTCGACCCGAAGGACATCAGGTGGCGCCGTAGTCACCAGGCCCTGATACTTAAGGCTGCGACCATGCAGCGCCGAGGAAGACATTTTGGCAGCAACGACAGCAATGCGTGCATTGCCTCACGGTTATAGCTTCGTCCACGCAAATACTTCGCCTCTGAAGCTACATCACAGCCACACGTGGAAGCGGCCACTGACGCGGCATCCTAAGAAGGCTGTTCGACACGAAGGACATCAGCTGGCGCCATAGTCACCAGGCCCTGATACTAAAGGCTGCGACCATGCAGCGCCGAGGAAGACAATTTGGCAGCAACGACAGCAACGCGCGCATTGCCTCACGGTTATATCTTCGTCCATGCAGATACTTCGCCTCTGAAGCTACATCACAGCCACACGTGGAAGCGGCCACTGGCGCGGCATCCTAACAAGGCTGTTCGACCCGAAGGACATCAGGTGGCGCCGTACTCACCAGGCCCTGATATTTAAGGCTGCGACCAGCGCCGAGGAAGACATTTTGGCAGCAATTAGAGCAACGCGTGCATTGCCTCACAGTTATATCTTCGTCCACGCAGATACTTCGCCTCTGAAGCTACATCACAGCAACACGTGAAAGCGGCCACTGAGGCGGCATCCTAAGAAGACTGTTCGAACCGATGGACATCAGGTGGCGCCGTAGTCACCAGGCCCTGATACTTAAGGCTACGACCATGCAGCGCCGAGGAAGACATTTTGGCAGCAACGACAGCAACGCGTGCATTGCCTCACGGATATATCTTCGTCCACGCAGATACTTCGCCTCTGAAGCTACATCACAGCCCCACGGGGAAGCGGCCACTGACGCGGCGTCCTAAGAAAGCTGTTCGACTCGAAGGACATCAGGTGGCGCCGTAGTCACCAGGCCCTGATAATTAGGGCTGCGACCAGCGCCGAGGAAGACATGTTGACAGCAACGACAGCAACGCGTGCATTGCCTCACGGTTATATCTTCGTCTACGCAGATACTTCGCCTCTGAAGCTACATCACAGCCACACGTGGAAGCGGCCACTGACGCGGCATCAAAAGAAGACTGTTCCACCCGAAGGACATCAGGTGGCGCCGTACTCACCAGGCCCTGATACTTGTGGCTGCGACTAGCGCCGAGGAAGACATTTTGGCAGCAACGACAGCAACGCGTGCATTGCCTCACGGTTATATCTTCGTCCATGCAGATACTTCGCCTCTGAAGCTACATCACAGCCACACGTGGAAGTGGCCACTGACGCGGCATCCTAAGAAGGCTGTTCGAGCCGAAGGACATCAGGTGGCGCCGTAGTCACCAGGCCCTGATACTTAATGCTGCGACCAGTGCCGAGGAAGACATTTTGGCAGCAATGACAGCAGCGCGTGCATTGCCTCACGGTTATATCTTCGTCCACGCAGATACTTCGCCTCTGAAGCTACATCACAGCCACACGTGGAAGCGGCCACTGAGGCGGCATCCTAAGAAGACTGTTCGAACAGATGGACATCAGGTGGCGCCGTACTCACCAGGCCCTGATACTTAAGGCTGCGACCATGCAGCGCCGAGGAAGACATTTTGGCAGCAACGACAGCAACGCGTGCATTGCATCACGGTTATAGCTTCGTCCACGCAAATACTTCGCCTCTGAAACTACATCACAGCCACACGTGGAAGCGGCCACTGACGCGGCATCCTAAGAAGGCTGTTCGACACGAAGGACATCAGTTGGCACCATAGTCACCAGGCCCTGATACTTAAGGCTGCGACCATGCAGCGCCGAGGAAGACAATTTGGCAGCAACGACAGCAACGCGCGCATTGCCTCACGGTTATATCTTCGTCCATGCAGATACTTCGCCTCTGAAGCTACATCACAGCCACACGTGGAAGCGGCCACTGACGCGGCATCCTAACAAGGCTGTTCGACCCGAAGGACATCAGGTGGCGCCGTACTCACCAGGCCCTGATATTTAAGGCTGCGACCAGCGCTGAGGAAGACATTTTGGCAGCAATGACAGCAACGCGTCCATTGCCTCACAGTTATATCTTCGTCCACGCAGATACTTCGCCTCTGAAGCTACATCACAGCCACACGCGGAAGCGGCCACTGACGCGGCATCCTAAGAAGGCTGTTCGAACCGAAGGACATCAGGTGGCGCCGTACTCACCAGGCCCTGATACTTAGGGCGGCGACCAGCGCCGAGGAAGACATTTTGGCAGCAACGACAGCAAAGCGTGCATTGCCTCCCGGTTATATCTTTGTCCACGCAGATACTTCGCCTCTGAACCTACATCATAGCCACACGTGGAAGCGGCCACTGACGCGGCATCCTAAGAAGGCTGTTCGACCCGAAGGACATCAGGTGGCGCCGTAGTCACCAGCCCCTGATACCTAAGGCTGCGACCATGCAGCGCCGAGGAAGACATTTTGGCAGCAATGACAGCAGCGCGTGCATTGCCTCACGGTTATATCTTCGTCCACGCAGATACTTCGCCTCTGAAGCTACATCACAGCCACACGTGGAAGCGGCCACTGACGCGGCATCCTAAGAAGGCTGTTCGATCCGAAGGACATCAGGTGGCGCCGTAGTCACCAGGCCCTGATACTTAAGGCTGCGACCATGCAGCGCCGAGGAAGACATTTTGGCAGCAACGACAGCAACGCGTGCATTGCCTCATGGTTATATCTTCATCCACGCAGATACTTCGCCTCTGAAGCTACATCACAGCCACACGTGGAAGCGGCCACTGACGCGGCATCCTAAGAAGGCTGTTCGAGCCGAAGGACATCAGGTGGCGCCGTAGTCACCAGGCCCTGATACTTAATGCTGCGACCAGTGCCGAGGAAGACATTTTGTCAGCAATGACAGCAGCGCGTGCATTGCCTCACGGTTATATCTTCGTCCACGCAGATACTTCACCTCTGAAGCTACATCACAGCCACACGTGGAAGCGGCCACTGACGCGGCATCCTAAGAAGGCTGTTCGACCCGAAGGACATCAGGTGGCGCCGTAGTCACCAGGCCCTGATACTTAAGGCTGCGACCATGCAGCACCGAGGAAGACATTTTGGCAGCAACGACAGCAATGCGTGCATTGCCTCACGGTTATATCTTCGTCCACGCAGATACTTCGCCTCTGAAGCTACATATCAGCCAGCCACACGTGGAAGCGGCCACTGACGCGGCATCCTAAGAAGGCTGTTCGACCCGAAGGACATCAGGTGGCGCCATAGTCACCAGGCCCTGATACTTAAGGCTGCGACCATGCAGCGCCAAGAAAGACATTTTGGCAGCAATGACAGCAGCGCGTGCATTGCCTCACGGTTATATCTTCGTCCACGCAGATACTTCGCCTCTGAAGCTACATCACAGCCACACGTGGAAGCGGCCACTGACGCGGCATCCTAAGAAGGCTGTTCCACCCGAAGGACATCAGGTGGCGCCGTACTCACCAGGCCCTGATACTTAAGGCTGCGACCATGCAGCGCCGAGGAAGACAATTTGGCAGCAACGACAGGAACGCGCGCATTGCCTCACGGTTATATCTTCGTCCATACAGATACTTCGCCTCTGAAGCTACATCACAGCCACACGTGGAAGCGGCCACTGACGCGGCATCCTAACAAGGCTGTTCGACCCGAAGGCCATCAGGTGGCGCCGTACTCACCAGGCCCTGATATTGCCGCGAAACCTTCGAACAGTATTTGTTGTTTTTCAACAGCTGCCGGCATACAGGCTTATCACTCTGATTCTGGACCGCGTATCGGTTCCGTAATCTTTGTTTGTTAATGCTCGATGTCGCAAGTCACACTTTTATCAGTTTTGTTGTAGCGAAAGATGCACCGAGATCTGTCTCGAAGGTTCCGGCCGCTCGGGTGTCTTTCCAAAATGTTCCAGCCAGTGCTGGTAGCTGTTTGCGGCGTTATCTAGATTGTTCTGTGCAGCCTTTAAATTGAGCGTTGCCGAGTGTGACGGGCATTCTTTGTTCGACGATCGACGAGCACGTTTGTTTCTATCGCCGCCGCCGAGTTTCTTAGTTCTTTTGCGGGCGCAAGTCAGCCCAAATAAAGAGTTTCTTTAGTGCAATCATCGGCCCTCTTCACTTGTGTCGTCGACCTCGTCACCACTACGTGACATCTGGTGGAGGTGCTGCCTTTTATTCTTCAAGCGAAGACCCAAGCCGTCTTCCTGTCGCCCTGGAAGACCAGCCTACAGGTCACCGAGCCAGCCGCCGACTTCAAGGCCTACAGCCAGAGCACGGTCTGCTACCTGACCCCATTCGATTTCGGAAGACATCGACGCTGACAATGGCCCAGCCTACAGCGCCGGTTGTTTTCGTTCAACCCCGTGAGCCCCCCTGCTTCCATGGACGACCGGACGAAGATGCAGAAGACTGGATGGACCTTTTCGACCGTGTTGCAGAATTCAATGGCTGGAACGACGCCGCGAAATTCAGGCAAGTCTACTTTGTTCTTCAAGGACATGCCCGAGTTTGGTTTGAAAATCACGAGACTTCTTTCAAGGATTGGGAGATATTCAGAGCACAGTTCTTGGTGGCTTTTACAAGTTCTGTCCGAAAAGAAAGAGCTAAGGCCCTCCTCCAATCAAGAATTCAACTACCAAACGAGCCCGTCCTGGTCTACGTAGAGGAGATGAAACGCCTGTTTCGTCGCGCCGACCCTACCATGACCGAAGGTGAGAGAGTGAAATTCCTAATGCGAGGAGTTAAAGAGTCGCTTTTTGCGGGGCTTGTCCGGAACCCGCCGAAAACTGTAGAAGAATTTCAAAGTGAAGCATCGACCATCGAGAAGACGTTGGATACCCGGATGCGCCACTACGAGCGACCACTTCAGCCGGACTGCTCAATCCACTACCCCAGCGCATCTACAAGCGGAGAGAACCTTCGGGACCTCATCCGGGAGATCGTGCGAGAGGAGCTCCGCCGACTGATGCCATCATCGCAACAACCGCAGGTGGCGACGCTCGCGGACGTCGTCCGTGAAGAAGTCCAGCAGGCGCTGGGCGTTCCTCAAGCGACGGCTGCGACTGTTCCAGCACACGAGGCAACAGCGATGAACTACGCTGGTGCATTACGTCGCCCTCCGCCCCGACGTGATGACTTTCCGTGCCCTCGCCGCAACCGTCCTGTTCCTGAAAACCGCCCCTTGGTCCCCGCCCGCCAAGCCTACCAACGACCCCCAAACCCCAGGAAGTGCGACGCCTGGAGGACTGCAAACAACCGGCCATTATGCTTCCACTGCGGTGAGGCCGGCCACATTCTGCGGCACTGCCCGTACAGGCGGATCGGCCTCCGTGGTTTCGCTGTCGACGCCCCACGTCCCCGTCCTGGCGAGCGACCACAGGAAATCAACGACTTCCTGCGCAGCGGAGAGCACTCGTCGCCAAGGCGTCTATCACGCTCCCCATCGCCGTACAATGCCCGATTTGCGTCGCCGGGCCGCGGTTACATGCAAGGACGGTCTCCTAGCCCCCGTAGGGGAAACTAAAGGCAGCAACCTTTGGAGGTGAGGTTGCTCAACGGCGAAAAGACGAAGATCCTCCGCCGCCGACGACCACTAACGACGACGCAACCATTTCATCGCCGCTCCACACGACGACATCGACGACAACACGACCAGAGTGCAAGCAGACACCGCCGCCCAGCGAAGTAACAACGGTATGCCCCGGCCATGAAATGAAGAAACGACGGAGCCGAGATCGGACACTAAGGCCCACGTGCAATGCGAGGACGCGAACAAGTGACCTTGAAGTTGATATCGACGGTCGCAGAGTCACTGCCCTAGTAGACACCGGAGCTGACTATTCAGTCATTAGTGGACCGTTAGCCTCTCAGCTAAGAAAAGTTACCACCGCTTGGGATGGCCCGCTGATTCGCACAGCAGGTGGTAACCTGATTACTCCATCGGGACGATGCACTGCAAGAATAACCGTAAATGGGCGTACTTACCCCACCAGCTTTGTGGTCTTGCAACAGTGTTCCCGCGACGTGATTTTAGGCATGGACTTCCTAAATGAACATAGGGCTATCATCGACCTGCGATCCAAGCTCATCAAGCTCTCTGCAGACAAAGCCATTCCTGCTACGACGACGTCGATGCAACACATCGCTCTAAACGTCCTCGATGAAGAATTGACCGTCCCGCCCCGATCAAGCATCGCAGTCTGCGTAGGTAGCACAAACATCGAAACCGCTGAAGGCATCGTCGAAGGAAATATCCAATTGCTCTTAGAACGAGGTGTCGGTATCGCAAGAGGCATCGCGAAATTCCGGAGAGGTCAAACTCAGGTGCTGGTAACAAACTTCACCGAAGAATACCGGCATCTCAACAAGGGCACGACGATCGCTTTTCTCGACGAATTAGCCGACCTCAAAGATGTATTCGCCCTCCACGACCAAACGCTGGAAGACTCACCGGGCCAATTCCGTCAGCCCAAATTTGACATCAACAAGGCATTGACCCACAGCAGGAAAGACCAGATTCTTAGTCTTCTTCGAAGCTACGGGGAGTGCTTCTCGTCATCATCGAAGGTACGACAAACACCACTGGCCAAGCACCGCATTATAACGGACGAACACGCCCGACCTCTGCGCCAAAGCCCTTATCGTGTATCGCCGCGAGAACGCCAGGCCATTCGCGATCAAGTTGAGGAAATGCTACGTGATGACGTAATCCAGCCCTCGAACAGCCCCTGGGCGGCACCAGTCGTTTTGGTCAAGAAGAAAGACAGCACACTTCGCTTCTGCGTTGATTACCGCCGCTTGAATAGCATAACGAAGAAGGATGTCTACCCGCTTCCCCGCATCGACGACACTCTCGACCGGCTCTGCAATGCAAGGTACTTCTCATCGATGGACCTGAAGAGCGGATATTGGCAAATTGAGGTCGACGAAATAGATCGCGAGAAGACCGCATTCATCACACCGGACGGCCTTTATGAATTTAAGGTGATGCCATTTGGCCTCTGCTCCGCACCAGCCACGTTTCAACGAGTAATGGACACAGTCCTGGCAGGCTTGAAGTGGCAAATTTGTTTGGTATATTTGGACGACGTTGTTGTCTTCTCGTCAAACTTTGAAGACCACCTAAAACGACTACAGACAGTGCTGGAAGCCATCAAGTCATCGGGACTAACGCTAAAAGCAGAGAAGTGTCACTTCGCCTACGAAGAACTCCGGTTCCTAGGTCACATCGTTAGCAAGGACGGTATTCGCCCAGACCCGGAGAAAACAGCTGCAATCGCACAATTCCCACCGCCTGCCGACAAGAAAGCTTTGCGCCGATTCCTTGGGCTGTGCGCTTATTATCGACGATTTGTCAGAAACTTTTCGCGGATCGCCGAACCGTTGACGCAGCTTACAAAGGCTGACGTACCTTTTAAATGGGAAGCGCCGCAAGAAGAAGCCTTCGACGAACTTAAGCGCCGCCTGCAATGCCCTCCTGTACTTGGCCACTTTGATGAAAACGCCGAGACCGAAATTCACACCGACGCGAGCAGTGTGGGCCTAGGAGCCGTTCTTGTCCAGAAGAGTGCCGGACAGGAGAAAGTAATCGCCTACGCTAGCAGATCCCTCACAAAAGCCGAAGTCAATTACTCGACGACCGAGAAGGAGTGCCTTGCAATCATCTGGGCCACTTCTAAGTTTCGTCCATACCTATACGGCCGACCATTCAAGGTGGTAAGCGACCATCACGCGCTCTGCTGGCTTGCTAATTTGAAAGATCCTTCCGGCCGCCTTGCCAGATGGAGCCTACGACTTCAAGAATTTGACATGACTGTAGTCTATAAATCGGGCCGGAAGCATTCCGACGCAGACTGCTTATCCCGCGCTCCGGTTGATGCTCCCCCGAAGGACGATGACGACGACGCCTTTTTGGGACCGGTAAGCGCCAGCAGTTTCGCAGAACAACAGCGATCAGACCCTGAGCTGAAAGCGCTAGTCGATTACTTGGAAGGAAAGACCGCTTCCCCTCCTGGTGTGTTCAGGCGACATTTATCATCCTTCACGTTAAACAATGGCCTCCTCGTGAAGAAGAACTTCGCACCTAACAAGACCGCGCAGCTTCTCGTAGTGCCTAAAACCCTTCGGCAAGAAATTCTGCAGGCGTTGCACGATGAGCCCACAGCAGGCCACCTCGGATTTGCGCGCACATTGCGTCGAATCCAGGAGAAGTATTACTGGCCGCGACTGCCTGCCGAAGTTGCCCACTACGTGAAGACGTGTCGTGAGTGCCAACGACGCAAGACGCCGCCGAACAGACCAGCAGGACTACTAAACCCGATTCCGCCCCCAATCGTACCCTTTCAACAAATTGGGATGGATCTCCTCGGCCCCTTTCCATCTTCGTCTATGGGTAACAAGTGGATCATCGTGGCCACTGACTACCTTACCCGTTACGCCGAAGCAAGAGCACTACCAAATGGTACCGCAGCAGAAGTCGCCAAATTTTTTGTCGAACAAATTCTCTTGCGACACGGCGCCCCAGAAGTGCTCATCACGGACAGGGGAACGGCGTTTACGGCAGAGTTGACGCAAGCCATCCTGGAATACAGTCACACAAGCCATCGACGAACAACTGCGTACCATCCCCAGACCAATGGCCTTACGGAGCGCCTGAACAAAACGATCGCGGACATGATCGCTATGTACGTCGACGCTGAACACAAGACCTGGGACGCCATCTTGCCGTACGTGATCTTCGCGTATAACACGGCAGTCTAGGAGACGACCAGAGCGACCCCGTTTAAACTTGTGTACGGCAGGGAGCCCACGACGACGCTCGACGCAATGCTGCCGCACGTAACCAGCGAAGACAACCTTGACGTCGCCGCCTACCTGCAGCGTGCAGAGGAAGCCCGACGACTCGCACGGCTGCGTATTAAAGACCAACAGCGCACCGACAGCCGACGATACAATTTACGACGACGCCACGCAGAGTACAATCCAGGAGACCAAGTGTGGGTTTGGACACCAATTCGCCGTCGCGGATTAAGTGAAAAGTTGTTGCGTCGATACTTTGGGCCATACAAAATCCTTCGCCGCGTCGGACCACTGGACTATGAAGTCATTCCCGACGGAACATCAGCATCACAACGGCGACGCGCACGCCCAGAAATTGTACATGTTGTACGACTGAAGCCATATTACGCGCGTTAAAGAATCTGTGGTGTTTAAACTTTGCAGTGTTTATGTTTAAGTTCCTTTGTTTTGAACATCGAGGCGATGTTTTTTTTAAGGGGGGAGTAATGCCGCGAAACCTTCGAACAGTATTTGTTGTTTTTCAACAGCTGCCGGCATACAGGCTTATCACTCTGATTCTGGACCGCGTATCGGTTCCGTAATCTTTGTTTGTTAATGCTCGATGTCGCAAGTCACACTTTTATCAGTTTTGTTGTAGCGAAAGATGCACCGAGATCTGTCTCGAAGGTTCCGGCCACTCGGGTGTCTTTCCACAATGTTCCAGCCAGTGCTGGTAGCTGTTAGTGGCGTTATCTAGATTGTTCTGTGCAGCCTTTAAATTGAGCGTTGCCGAGTGTGACGGGCATTCTTTGTTCGACGATCGACGAGCACGTTTGTTTCTATCGCCGCCGCCGAGTTTCTTAGTTCTTTTGCGGGCGCAAGTCAGCCCAAATAAAGTTTCTTTAGTGCAATCATCGGCCCTCTTCATTTGTGTCGTCGACCTCGTCACCACTACGTGACAATATTTAAGGCTGCGACCAGCGCCGAGGAAGACATTTTGGCAGCAATGACAGCAGCGCGTCCATTGCCTCACAGTTATATCTTCGTCCACGCAGATACTTCACCTCTGAAGCTACATCACAGCCACACGTGGAAGCGGCCACTGACGCGGCATCCTAAGAAGGCTGTTCGAACCGAAGGACATCAGGTGGCGCCGTACTCACCAGGCCCTGATACTTAGGGCGGCGACCAGCGCCGAGTAAGACATTTTGGCAGCAACGACAGCAAAGCGTGCATTGCCTCACGGTTATATCTTTGTCCACGCAGATACTTCGCCTCTGAACCTACATCATAGCCACACGTGGAAGCGGCCACTGACGCGGCATCCTAAGAAGGCTGTTCGACCCGAAGGACATCAGGTGGCGCCGTAGTCACCAGGCCCTGATACTTAAGGCTGCGACCATGCAGCGCCGAGGAAGACATTTTGGCAGCAACGACAGCAACACGTGCATTGCCTCACGGTTATATCTTCGTCCACGGAGATACTTCGCCTCTGAAGCTACATCACAGCCACACGTGGAAGCGGCCACTGACGCGGCATCCTAAGAAGGCTGTTCGACCCGAAGGACATCAGGTGGCGCCGTACTCGCCAGGCCCTGATACTTGTGGCTGCGACTAGCGCCGAGGAAGACATTTTGGCAGCAACGACAGCAACGCGTGCATTGCCTCATGGTTATATCTTCGTCCACGCAGATACTTCGCCTCTGAAGCTACATCACAGCCACACGTGGAAGCGGCCACTGACGCGGCATCCTAAGAAGGCTGTTCGAGCCGAAGGACATCAGGTGGCGCCGTAGTCACCAGGCCCTGATACTTAATGCTGCGACCAGTGCCGAGGAAGACATTTTGGCAGCAATGACAGCAGCGCGTGCATTGCCTCACGGTTATATCTTCGTCCACGCAGATACTTCACCTCTGAAGCTACATCACAGCCACACGTGGAAGCGGCCACTGACGCGGCATCCTAAGAAGGCTGTTCGACCCGAAGGACATCAGGTGGCGCCGTACTCACCAGGCCCTGATACTTGTGGCTGTGACTAGCGCCGAGGAAGACATTTTGGCAGCAACGACAGCAACGCGTGCATTGCCTCACGGTTATATCTTCGTCCACGGAGATACTTCGCCTCTGAAGCTACATCACAGCCACACGTGGAAGCGGCCACTGACGCGGCATCCTAAGAAGGCTGTTCGACCCGAAGGACATCAGGTGGCGCCGTACTCGCCAGGCCCTGATACTTGTGGCTGCGACTAGCGCCGAGGAAGACATTTTGGCAGCAACGACAGCAACGCGTGCATTGCCTCATGGTTATATCTTCGTCCACGCAGATACTTCGCCTCTGAAGCTACATCACAGCCACACGTGGAAGCGGCCACTGAGGCGGCATCCTAAGAAGGCTGTTCGAGCCGAAGGACATCAGGTGGCGCCGTAGTCACCAGGCCCTGATACTTAATGCTGCGACCAGTGCCGAGGAAGACATTTTGGCAGCAATGACAGCAGCGCGTGCATTGCCTCACGGTTATATCTTCGTCCACGCAGATACTTCACCTCTGAAGCTACATCACAGCCACACGTGGAAGCGGCCACTGACGCGGCATCCTAAGAAGGCTGTTCGACCCGAAGGACATCAGGTGGCGCCGTACTCACCAGGCCCTGATACTTAAGGCTGCGACCATGCAGCGCCGAGGAAGACATTTTGGCAGCAACGACAGCAACGCGTGCATTGCCTCACGGTTATAGCTTAGTCCACGCAAATACTTCGCCTCTGAAGCTACATCACAGCCACACGTAGAAGCGGCCACTGACGCGGCATCCTAAGAAGGCTGTTCGACACGAAGGACATCAGTTGGCGCCATAGTCACCAGGCCCTGATACATAAGGCTGCGACCATGCAGCGCCGAGGAATCAATTTGGCAGCAACGACAGCAACGCGCGCATTGCCTCACGGTTATATCTTCATCCATGCAGATACTTCGCCTCTGAAGCTACATCACAGCCACACGTGGAAGCGGGCACTGACGCGGCATCCTAACAAGGCTGTTCGACCCGAAGGACATCAGGTGGCGCCGTACTCACCAGGCCCTGATATTTAAGGCTGCGACCAGCGCCGAGGAAGACATTTTGGCAGCAATGAGAGCAACGCGTGCATTGCCTCACAGTTATATCTTCGTCCATGCAGATACTTCGCCTCTGAAGCTACATCACAGCCACACATGGAAGCGGCCACTGACGCGGCATCCTAAGAAGACTGTTCGAACCGATGGACATCAGGTGGCGCCGTACTCACCAGGCCCTGATACCTAGGGCGGCGGCCAGCGCCGAGGAAGACATTTTGGCAGCAACGACAGCAAAGCGTGCATTGCCTCACCGTTATATCTTTGTCCAAGCAGATACTTCGCCTCTGAAGCTACATCATAGCCACACGTGGAAGCGGCCACTGACGCGGCATCCTAAGAAGGCTGTTCCACCCGAAGGACATCAGGTGGCGCCGTACTCACCAGGCCCTGATACTTAGGGCGGCGACCAGCGCCGAGGAAGACATTTTGGCAGCAATGACAGCAACGCGTGCATTGCCTCACGGTTATATCTTCGTCCACGCAGATACTTCGCCTCTGAAGCTACTTCACAGCCACACGTGGAAGCGGCCTCTGACGCGGCATCCTAAGAAGGCTGTTCCACCCGAAGGACATCAGGTGGCGCCGTACTCACCAGGCCCTGATACTTCGGGCTTGCGACCAGCGCCGAGGAAGACATTTTGACAGCAATGACAGCAGCGCGTGCATTGCCTCATGGTTATATCTTCGTCCACGCAGATACTTCGCCTCTGAAGCTACATCACAGCCAGCCACACGTGGAAGCGGCCACTGACGCGGCATCCTAAGAAGGCTGTTCGACCCGAAGGACATCAGGTGGCGCCGTAGTCACCAGGCCCTGATACTTAAGGCTGCGACCATGCAGCGCCGAGGAAGACATTTTGGCAGCAATGACAGCAGCGCGTGCATTGCCTCACGGTTATATCTTCGTCCACGCAGGTACTTCGCCTCTGAAGCTACATCACAGCCACACGTGGAAGCGGCCACTGACGCGGCATCCTAAGAAGGCTGTTCCACCCGAAGGACATCAGGTGGCGCCGTACTCACCAGGCCCTGATACTTAAGGCTGCGACCATGCAGCGCCGAGGAAGACAATTTGGCAGCAACGACAGGAACGCGCGCATTGCCTCACGGTTATATCTTCGTCCATGCAGATACTTCGCCTCTGAAGCTACATCACAGCCACACGTGGAAGCGGCCACTGACGCGGCATCCTAATAAGGCTGTTCGACCCGAAGGACATCAGGTGGCGCCGTACTCACCAGGCCCTGATATTTAAGGCTGCGACCAGCGCCGAGGAAGACATTTTGGCAGCAATGACAGCAACGCGTCCATTGCCTCAGAGTTATATCTTCGTCCACGCAGATACTTCACCTCTGAAGCTACATCACAGCCACACGTGGAAGCGGCATCCTAAGAAGGCCGTTCGCACCGAAGGACATCAGGTGGCGCCGTACTCACCAGACCCTGATACTTAGGGCGGCGACCAGCGCCGAGGAAGACATTTTGGCAGCAACGACAGCAAAGCGTGCATTGCCTCACGGTTATATCTTCGTCCACGCAGATACTTCGCCTCTGAAGCTACATCACAGCCACACGTGGAAGCGGCCACTGATGCGGCATCCTAAGAAGGCTGTTCCACCCGAAGGACATCAGGTGGCGCCGTACTCACCAGGCCCTGATACTTAGGGCGGCGACCAGCGCCGAGGAAGACATTTTGGCAGCAATGACAGCAACGCGTGCATTGCCTCACGGTTATATCTTCGTCCACGCAGATACTTCCCCTTTGAAGCTACATCACAGCCACACGTGGAAGCGGCCACTGACGCGGCATCCTAAGAAGGCTGTTCGACCCGAAGGACATCAGGTGGCGCCGTAGTCACCAGGCCCTGATAGTTAAGGCTGCGACCATGCAGCGCCGAGGAAGACATTTTGGCAGCAACGACAGCAACGCGTGCATTGCCTCACGGTTATATCTTCGTCCACGCAAATACTTCGCCTCTGAAGCTACATCACAGCCACACGTGGAAGCGGCCACTGACGCGGCATCCTAAGAAGGCTGTTCGACACGAAGGACATCAGGTGGCGCCGTAGTCACCAGGCCCTGATACTTAAGGCTGCGACCATGCAGCGCCGAGGAAGACAATTTGGCAGCAATGACAGCAACGCGCGCATTGCCTCACGGTTATATCTTCGTCCATGCAGATACTTCGCCTCTGAAGCTACATCACAGCCACACATGGAAGAGGGCCACTGACGCGGCATCCTAACAAGGCTGTTCGACCCGAAGGACATCAGGTGGCGCCGTACTCACCAGGCTTTGATATTTAAGGCTGCGACCAGCGCCGAGGAAGACATTTTAGCAGCAATGACAGCAACGCATGCATTGCCTCACAGTTATATCGTCGTCCACGCAGATACTTCGCCTCTGAAGCTACATCACAGCCACACGTGGAAGCGGCCACTGACGCGGCATCCTAAGAAGGCTGTTCGAATCGAAGGACATCAGGTGGCGCCGTACTCACCAGGCCCTGATACTTAGGGCGGCGACCAGCGCCGAGAAAGATATTTTGGCAGCAAGGACAGCAAAGCGTGCATTGCCTCACGATTATATCTTTGTCCACGCAGATACTTCGCCTCTGAAGCTACATCACAGCCACACGTGGAAGCGGCCACTGACGCGGCATCCTAAGAAGGCTGTTCGAACCGAAGGACATCAGGTGGCGCTGTACTCACCAGGCCCTGATACTTAGGGCGGCGACCAGCGCCGAGGAAGACATTTTGGCAGAAACGACAGCAATGCGTGCATTGCCTCACGGTTATATCTTTGTCCACGCAGATACTTCGCCTCTGAAGCTACATCATAGCCACACGTGGAAGCGGCCACTGACGCGGCATCCTAAGAAGGCTGTTCCACCCGAAGGACATCAGGTGGCGCCGTACTCACCAGGCCCTGATACTTAGGGCGGCGACCAGCGCCGAGGAAGACATTTTGGCAGCAATGACAGCAACGCGTGCATTGCCTCACGGTTATATTTTCGTCCACGCAGATACTTCGCCTCTGAAGCTACATCACAGCCACACGTGGAAGCGGCCACTGACGCGGCATCCTAAGAAGGCTGTTCCACCCGAAGGACATCAGGTGGCTCCGTACTCACCAGGCCCTGATACTTCGGGCTGCGACCAGCGCCGAGGAAGACATTTTGACAGCAACGACAGCAACGCGTGCATTGCCTCACGGTTATATCTTCGTCCACGCAGATACTTCGCCTCTGAAGCTACATCACAGCCACACGTGGAAGCGGCCGCTGACGCGGCATCCTAAGAAGGCTGTTCGAACCGAAGGACATCAGGTGGCGCAGTACTCACCAGGCCCTGATACTTAAGGCTGCGACCATGCAGCGCCGAGGAAGACATTTTGGCAGCAATGACAGCAGCGCGTGCATTGCCTCACGGTTATATCTTCGTCCACGCAGATACTTCGCCTCTGAAACTACATCACAGCCACACGTGGAAGCGGCCACTGACGCGGCACCCTAAGAAAGCTGTTCGACCCGAAGGACATCAGGTGGCGCCGTAGTCACCAGGCCCTGATACTTAGGGCTGCGACCAGCGCCGAGGAAGACATTTTGACAGCAGCGACAGCAACGCGTGCATTGCCTCACGGTTATATCTTCGTCCACGCAGATACTTCGCCTCTGAAACTACATCACAGCCACACGTGGAAGCGGCCACTGACGCGGCATTCTAAGAAGGCTCTTCGAGCCGAAGGACATCAGGTGGCGCCGTAGTCACCAGGCCCTGATACTTAATGCTGCGACCAGTGCCGAGGAAGACATTTTGGCATTAATGACAGCAGCGCGTGCATTGCCTCACGGTTATATCTTCGTCCACGCAGATACTTCGCCTCTGAAACTACATCACAGCCACACGTGGAAGCGGCCACTGACGCGGCATTCTAAGAAGGCTCTTCGAGCCGAAGGACATCAGGTGGCGCCGTAGTCACCAGGCCCTGATACTTAATGCTGCGACCAGTGCCGAGGAAGACATTTTGGCATTAATGACAGCAGCGCGTGCATTGCCTCACGGTTATATCTTCGTCCACGCAGATACTTCGCCTCTGAAGCTACATCACAGCCACACGTGGAAGCGGCCACTGACGCGGCATCCTAAGAAGGCTGTTCGACCCGAAGGACATCAGGTGGCGCCGTAGTCACCAGGCCCTGATACTTAAGGCTGCGACCATGCAGCGCCGAGGAAGACATTTTGGCAGCAACGACCGCAACGCGTGCATTGCCTCACGGTTATATCTTCGTCCACGCAGATACTTCGCCTCTGAAGCTGCATCACAGCCACAGTGGAAGCGGCCACTGACGCGGCATCCTAAGAAGGCTGTTCCACCCGAAGGACATCAGGTGACGCAATACTCACCAGGCCCTGATACTTAGGGCGGCGACCAGCGCCGAGGAAGACATTTTGGCAGCAATGACAGCAACGCGTGCATTGCCTCACGGTTATATCTTTGTCCACGCAGATACTTCGCCTCTGAAGCTACATCATAGCCACACGTGGAAGCGGCCACTGACGCGGCATCCTAAGAAGGCTGTTCCACCCGAAGGACATCAGGTGGCGCCGTACTCACCGGGCCCTAATACTTAGGGCGGCGACCAGCGCCGAGGAAGACATTTTGGCAGCAATGACAGCAACGCGTGCATTGCCTCACGGTTATATCTTCGTCCACGCAGATACTTCGCCTCTGAAGCTGCATCACAGCCACAGTGGAAGCGGCCACTGACGCGGCATCCTAAGAAGGCTGTTCCACCCGAAGGACATCAGGTGGCGTCGTACTCACCAGGCCCTGATACTTAGGGCGGCGACCAGCGCCGAGGAAGATATTTTGGCAGCAAGGACAGCAAAGCGTGCATTGCCTCACGATTGTATCTTTGTCCACGCAGATACTTCGCCTCTGAAGCTACATCACAGCCACACGTGGAAGCGGCCACTGACGCGGCATCCTAAGAAGGCTGTTCGAACCGAAGGACATCAGGTGGCGCTGTACTCACCAGGCCCTGATACTTAGGGCGGCGACCAGCGCCGAGGAAGACATTTTGGCAGAAACGACAGCAAAGCGTGCATTGCCTCACGGTTATATCTTTGTCCACGCAGACACTTCGCCTCTGAAGCTACATCATAGCCACACGTGGAAGCGGCCACTGACGCGGCATCCTAAGAAGGCTGTTCCACCCGAAGGACATCAGGTGGCGCCGTACTCACCAGGCCATGATACTTAGGGCGGCGACCAGCGCCGAGGAAGACATTTTGGCAGCAACGACAGCAACGCGTGCATTGCCTCACGGTTATATCTTCGTCCACGCAGATACTTCGCCTCTGAAGCTACATCACAGCCACACGTGGAAGCGGCCACTGACGCGGCATCCTAAGAAGGCTGTTCCACCCGAAGGACATCAGGTGGCTCCGTACTCACCAGGCCCTGATACTTCGGGCTGCGACCAGCGCCGAGGAAGACATTTTGACAGCAACGACAGCAACGCGTGCATTGCCTCACGGTTATATCTTCGTCCACGCAGATACTTCGCCTCTGAAGCTACATCACAGCCACACGTGGAAGCAGCCGCTGACGCGGCATCCTAAGAAGGCTGTTCGAACCGAAGGACATCAGGTGGCGCCGTACTCACCAGGCCCTGATACTTAAGGCTGCGACCATGCAGCGCCGAGGAAGACATTTTGGCAGCAATGACAGCAGCGCGTGCATTGCCTCACGGTTATATCTTCGTCCACGCAGATACTTCGCCTCTGAAACTACATCACAGCCACACGTGGAAGCGGCCACTGACGCGGCATCCTAAGAAAGCTGTTCGACCCGAAGGACATCAGGTGGCGCCGTAGTCACCAGGCCCTGATACTTAGGGCTGCGACCAGCGCCGAGGAAGACATTTTGACAGCAACGACAGCAACGCGTGCATTGCCTCACGGTTATATCTTCGTCTACGCAGATACTTCGCCTCTGAAGCTACATCACAGCCACTCATGGAAGCGGCCACTGACGCGGCATCCTAAGAAGGCTGTTCCACCCGAAGGACATCACGTGGCGCCGTACTCACCAGGCCCTGGTACTTGTGGCTGCGACTAGCGCCGAGGAAGACATTTTGGCAGCAACGACAGCAACGCGTGCATTGCCTCACGGTTATATCTTCGTCCACGCAGATACTTCGCCTCTGAAACTACATCACAGCCACACGTGGAAGCGGCCACTGACGCGGCATCCTAAGAAGGCTCTTCGAGCCGAAGGACATCAGGTGGCGCCGTAGTCACCAGGCCCTGATACTTAATGCTGCGACCAGTGCCGAGGAAGACATTTTGGCAGCAATGACAGCAGCGCGTGCATTGCCTCACGGTTATATCTTCGTCCACGCAGATACTTCGCCTCTGAAGCTACATCACAGCCACACGTGGAAGCGGCCACCGACGCGGCATCCTAAGAAGGCTGTTCGACCCGAAGGACATCAGGTGGCGCCGTAGTCACCAGGCCCTGATACTTAAGGCTGCGACCATGCAGCGCCGAGGAAGACATTTTGGCAGCAACGACCGCAACGCGTGCATTGCCTCACGGTTATATCTTCGTCCACGCAAATACTTCGCCTCTGAAGCTACATCACAGCCACACGTGGAAGCGGCCACTGACGCGGCATCCTAAGAAGGCTGTTCGACACGAAGGACATCAGGTGGCGCCGTACTCACCAGGCCCTGATACTTAGGGCGGCGACCAGCGCCGAGGAAGACATTTTGGCAGCAATGACAGCAACGCGTGCATTGCCTCACGGTTATATCTTCGTCCACGCAGATACTTCGCCTCTGAAGCTTCATCACAGCACACGTGGAAGCGGCCACTGACGCGGCATCCTAAGAAGGCTGTTCGACCCGAAGGACATCAGGTGGCGCCGTACTCACCAGGCCCTGATACTTAAAGCTGCCACCATGCAGCGCCGAGGAAGACATTTTGGCAGCAACGACAGCAACGCGCGCATCGCCTCACGGTTATATCTTCGTCCATGCAGATACTTCGCCTCTGAAGCTACATCACAGCCACACGTGGAAGCGGCCACTGACGCGGCATCCTAAGAAGGCTGTTCCACCCGAAGGACATCAGGTGGCGCCGTACTCACCAGGCCCTGATACTTAGGGCGGCGACCAGCGCCGAGGAAGACATTTTGGCAGCAATGACAGCAACGCGTGCATTGCCTCACTGTTATATCTTCGTCCACGCAGATACTTCCCCTCTGAAGCTACATCACAGCCACACGTGGAAGCGGCCACTGACGCGGCATCCTAAGAAGGCTGTTCGACACGAAGGACATCAGGTGGCGCCGTAGTCACCAGGCCCTGATACTTAAGGCTGCGACCATGCAGCGCCGAGGAAGACAATTTGGCAGCAACGACAGCAACGCGCGCATTGCCTCAAGGTTATATCTTCGTCCACGCAGATACTTCGCCTCTGAAGCTGCATCACAGCCACAGTGGAAGCGGCCACTGACGCGGCATCCTAAAAAGGCTGTTCCACCCGAAGGACATCAGGTGACGCAATACTCACCAGGCCCTGATACTTAGGGCGGCGACCAGCGCCGAGGAAGACATTTTGGCAGCAACGACAGCAACGCGTGCATTGCCTCACGGTTATATCTTCGTCCACGCAGATACTTCGCCTCTGAAGCTTCATCACAGCACACGTGGAAGCGGCCACTGACGCGGCATCCTAAGAAGGCTGTTCGACCCGAAGGACATCAGGTGGCGCCGTACTCACCAGGCCCTGATACTTAAAGCTGCCACCATGCAGCGCCGAGGAAGACATTTTGGCAGCAACGACAGCAACGCGCGCATCGCCTCACGGTTATATCTTCGTCCATGCAGATACTTCGCCTCTGAAGCTACATCACAGCCACACGTGGAAGCGGCCACTGACGCGGCATCCTAAGAAGGCTGTTCCACCCGAAAGACATCAGGTGGCGCCGTACTCACCAGGCCCTGATACTTAGGGCGGCGACCAGCGCCGAGGAAGACATTTTGGCAGCAATGACAGCAACGCGTGCATTGCCTCACTGTTATATCTTCGTCCACGCAGATACTTCCCCTCTGAAGCTACATCACAGCCACACGTGGAAGCGGCCACTGACGCGGCATCCTAAGAAGGCTGTTCGACACGAAGGACATCAGGTGGCGCCGTAGTCACCAGGCCCTGATACTTAAGGCTGCGACCATGCAGCGCCGAGGAAGACATTTTGGCAGCAATGACAGCAGCGCGTGCATTGCCTCCCGGTTATATCTTCGTCCAAGCAGATACTTCGCCTCTGAAGCTACATCACAGCCACACGTGGAAGCGGCCACTGACGCGGCATCCTAAGAAGGCTGTTCCACCCGAAGGACATCAGGTGGCGCCGTACTCACCAGGCCATGATACTTAGGGCGGCGACCAGCGCCGAGGAAGACATTTTGGCAGCAACGACAGCAACGCGTGCATTGCCTCACGGTTATATCTTCGTCCACGCAGATACTTCGCCTCTGAAGCTACATCACAGCCACACGTGGAAGCGGCCACTGACGCGGCATCCTAAGAAGGCTGTTCCACCCGAAGGACATCAGGTGGCTCCGTACTCACCAGGCCCTGATACTTCGGGCTGCGACCAGCGCCGAGGAAGACATTTTGACAGCAACGACAGCAACGCGTGCATTGCCTCACGGTTATATCATCGTCCACGCAGATACTTCGCCTCTGAAGCTACATCACAGCCACACGTG
Organism: Amblyomma maculatum; assembly: GCF_055883805.1. Taxonomy (NCBI): domain Eukaryota; kingdom Metazoa; phylum Arthropoda; class Arachnida; order Ixodida; family Ixodidae; genus Amblyomma; species Amblyomma maculatum. Next base: position 187,714,678 of record NC_139349.1, read on the forward strand.
GAAGCAGCCGCTGACGCGGCATCCTAAGAAGGCTGTTCGAACCGAAGGACATCAGGTGGCGCCGTACTCACCAGGCCCTGATACTTAAGGCTGCGACCATGCAGCGCCGAGGAAGACATTTTGGCAGCAATGACAGCAGCGCGTGCATTGCCTCACGGTTATATCTTCGTCCACGCAGATACTTCGCCTCTGAAACTACATCACAGCCACACGTGGAAGCGGCCACTGACGCGGCATCCTAAGAAAGCTGTTCGACCCGAAGGACATCAGGTGGCGCCGTAGTCACCAGGCCCTGATACTTAGGGCTGCGACCAGCGCCGAGGAAGACATTTTGACAGCAACGACAGCAACGCGTGCATTGCCTCACGGTTATATCTTCGTCTACGCAGATACTTCGCCTCTGAAGCTACATCACAGCCACTCATGGAAGCGGCCACTGACGCGGCATCCTAAGAAGGCTGTTCCACCCGAAGGACATCACGTGGCGCCGTACTCACCAGGCCCTGGTACTTGTGGCTGCGACTAGCGCCGAGGAAGACATTTTGGCAGCAACGACAGCAACGCGTGCATTGCCTCACGGTTATATCTTTGTCCACGCAGATACTTCGCCTCTGAAACTACATCACAGCCACACGTGGAAGCGGCCACTGACGCGGCATCCTAAGAAGGCTGTTCCACCGGAAGGACATCAGGTGGCGCCGTACTCACCAGGCCCTGATACTTAGGGCGGCGACCAGCGCCGAGGAAGACATTTTGGCAGCAATGACAGCAACGCGTGCATTGCCTCACTGTTATATCTTCGTCCACGCAGATACTTCCCCTCTGAAGCTACATCACAGCCACACGTGGAAGCGGCCACTGACGCGGCATCCTAAGAAGGCTGTTCGACACGAAGGACATCAGGTGGCGCCGTAGTCACCAGGCCCTGATACTTAAGGCTGCGACCATGCAGCGCCGAGGAAGACATTTTGGCAGCAATGACAGCAGCGCGTGCATTGCCTCCCGGTTATATCTTCGTCCACGCAGATACTTCGCCTCTGAAGCTACATCACAGCCACACGTGGAAGCGGCCACTGACGCGGCATCCTAAGAAGGCTGTTCCACCCGAAGGACATCAGGTGGCGCCGTACTCACCAGGCCATGATACTTAGGGCGGCGACCAGCGCCGAGGAAGACATTTTGGCAGCAACGACAGCAACGCGTGCATTGCCTCACGGTTATATCTTCGTCCACGCAGATACTTCGCCTCTGAAGCTACATCACAGCCACACGTGGAAGCGGCCACTGACGCGGCATCCTAAGAAGGCTGTTCCACCCGAAGGACATCAGGTGGCTCCGTACTCACCAGGCCCTGATACTTCGGGCTGCGACCAGCGCCGAGGAAGACATTTTGACAGCAACGACAGCAACGCGTGCATTGCCTCACGGTTATATCATCGTCCACGCAGATACTTCGCCTCTGAAGCTACATCACAGCCACACGTGGAAGCAGCCGCTGACGCGGCATCCTAAGAAGGCTGTTCGAACCGAAGGACATCAGGTGGCGCCGTACTCACCAGGCCCTGATACTTAAGGCTGCGACCATGCAGCGCCGAGGAAGACATTTTGGCAGCAATGACAGCAGCGCGTGCATTGCCTCACGGTTATATCTTCGTCCACGCAGATACTTCGCCTCTGAAACTACATCACAGCCACACGTGGAAGCGGCCACTGACGCGGCATCCTAAGAAAGCTGTTCGACCCGAAGGACATCAGGTGGCGCCGTAGTCACCAGGCCCTGATACTTAGGGCTGCGACCAGCGCCGAGGAAGACATTTTGACAGCAACGACAGCAACGCGTGCATTGCCTCACGGTTATATCTTCGTCTACGCAGATACTTCGCCTCTGAAGCTACATCACAGCCACTCATGGAAGCGGCCACTGACGCGGCATCCTAAGAAGGCTGTTCCACCCGAAGGACATCACGTGGCGCCGTACTCACCAGGCCCTGGTACTTGTGGCTGCGACTAGCGCCGAGGAAGACATTTTGGCAGCAACGACAGCAACGCGTGCATTGCCTCACGGTTATATCTTCGTCCACGCAGATACTTCGCCTCTGAAACTACATCACAGCCACACGTGGAAGCGGCCACTGACGCGGCATCCTAAGAAGGCTGTTCCACCGGAAGGACATCAGGTGGCGCCGTACTCACCAGGCCCTGATACTTAGGGCGGCGACCAGCGCCGAGGAAGACATTTTGGCAGCAATGACAGCAACGCGTGCATTGCCTCACGGTTATATCTTCATCCATGCAGATACTTCGCCTCTGAAGCTACATCACAGCCACACGTGGAAGCGGGCACTGACGCGGCATCCTAACAAGGCTGTTCGACCCGAAGGACATCAGGTGGCGCCGTACTCACCAGGCCCTGATATTTAAGGCTGCGACCAGCGCCGAGGAAGACATTTTGGCAGCAATGAGAGCAACGCGTGCATTGCCTCACAGTTATATCTTCGTCCATGCAGATACTTCGCCTCTGAAGCTACATCACAGCCACACATGGAAGCGGCCACTGACGCGGCATCCTAAGAAGACTGTTCGAACCGATGGACATCAGGTGGCGCCGTACTCACCAGGCCCTGATACCTAGGGCGGCGGCCAGCGCCGAGGAAGACATTTTGGCAGCAACGACAGCAAAGCGTGCATTGCCTCACCGTTATATCTTTGTCCAAGCAGATACTTCGCCTCTGAAGCTACATCATAGCCACACGTGGAAGCGGCCACTGACGCGGCATCCTAAGAAGGCTGTTCCACCCGAAGGACATCAGGTGGCGCCGTACTCACCAGGCCCTGATACTTAGGGCGGCGACCAGCGCCGAGGAAGACATTTTGGCAGCAATGACAGCAACGCGTGCATTGCCTCACGGTTATATCTTCGTCCACGCAGATACTTCGCCTCTGAAGCTACTTCACAGCCACACGTGGAAGCGGCCTCTGACGCGGCATCCTAAGAAGGCTGTTCCACCCGAAGGACATCAGGTGGCGCCGTACTCACCAGGCCCTGATACTTCGGGCTTGCGACCAGCGCCGAGGAAGACATTTTGACAGCAATGACAGCAGCGCGTGCATTGCCTCATGGTTATATCTTCGTCCACGCAGATACTTCGCCTCTGAAGCTACATCACAGCCAGCCACACGTGGAAGCGGCCACTGACGCGGCATCCTAAGAAGGCTGTTCGACCCGAAGGACATCAGGTGGCGCCGTAGTCACCAGGCCCTGATACTTAAGGCTGCGACCATGCAGCGCCGAGGAAGACATTTTGGCAGCAATGACAGCAGCGCGTGCATTGCCTCACGGTTATATCTTCGTCCACGCAGGTACTTCGCCTCTGAAGCTACATCACAGCCACACGTGGAAGCGGCCACTGACGCGGCATCCTAAGAAGGCTGTTCCACCCGAAGGACATCAGGTGGCGCCGTACTCACCAGGCCCTGATACTTAAGGCTGCGACCATGCAGCGCCGAGGAAGACAATTTGGCAGCAACGACAGGAACGCGCGCATTGCCTCACGGTTATATCTTCGTCCATGCAGATACTTCGCCTCTGAAGCTACATCACAGCCACACGTGGAAGCGGCCACTGACGCGGCATCCTAATAAGGCTGTTCGACCCGAAGGACATCAGGTGGCGCCGTACTCACCAGGCCCTGATATTTAAGGCTGCGACCAGCGCCGAGGAAGACATTTTGGCAGCAATGACAGCAACGCGTCCATTGCCTCAGAGTTATATCTTCGTCCACGCAGATACTTCACCTCTGAAGCTACATCACAGCCACACGTGGAAGCGGCATCCTAAGAAGGCCGTTCGCACCGAAGGACATCAGGTGGCGCCGTACTCACCAGACCCTGATACTTAGGGCGGCGACCAGCGCCGAGGAAGACATTTTGGCAGCAACGACAGCAAAGCGTGCATTGCCTCACGGTTATATCTTCGTCCACGCAGATACTTCGCCTCTGAAGCTACATCACAGCCACACGTGGAAGCGGCCACTGATGCGGCATCCTAAGAAGGCTGTTCCACCCGAAGGACATCAGGTGGCGCCGTACTCACCAGGCCCTGATACTTAGGGCGGCGACCAGCGCCGAGGAAGACATTTTGGCAGCAATGACAGCAACGCGTGCATTGCCTCACGGTTATATCTTCGTCCACGCAGATACTTCCCCTTTGAAGCTACATCACAGCCACACGTGGAAGCGGCCACTGACGCGGCATCCTAAGAAGGCTGTTCGACCCGAAGGACATCAGGTGGCGCCGTAGTCACCAGGCCCTGATAGTTAAGGCTGCGACCATGCAGCGCCGAGGAAGACATTTTGGCAGCAACGACAGCAACGCGTGCATTGCCTCACGGTTATATCTTCGTCCACGCAAATACTTCGCCTCTGAAGCTACATCACAGCCACACGTGGAAGCGGCCACTGACGCGGCATCCTAAGAAGGCTGTTCGACACGAAGGACATCAGGTGGCGCCGTAGTCACCAGGCCCTGATACTTAAGGCTGCGACCATGCAGCGCCGAGGAAGACAATTTGGCAGCAATGACAGCAACGCGCGCATTGCCTCACGGTTATATCTTCGTCCATGCAGATACTTCGCCTCTGAAGCTACATCACAGCCACACATGGAAGAGGGCCACTGACGCGGCATCCTAACAAGGCTGTTCGACCCGAAGGACATCAGGTGGCGCCGTACTCACCAGGCTTTGATATTTAAGGCTGCGACCAGCGCCGAGGAAGACATTTTAGCAGCAATGACAGCAACGCATGCATTGCCTCACAGTTATATCGTCGTCCACGCAGATACTTCGCCTCTGAAGCTACATCACAGCCACACGTGGAAGCGGCCACTGACGCGGCATCCTAAGAAGGCTGTTCGAATCGAAGGACATCAGGTGGCGCCGTACTCACCAGGCCCTGATACTTAGGGCGGCGACCAGCGCCGAGAAAGATATTTTGGCAGCAAGGACAGCAAAGCGTGCATTGCCTCACGATTATATCTTTGTCCACGCAGATACTTCGCCTCTGAAGCTACATCACAGCCACACGTGGAAGCGGCCACTGACGCGGCATCCTAAGAAGGCTGTTCGAACCGAAGGACATCAGGTGGCGCTGTACTCACCAGGCCCTGATACTTAGGGCGGCGACCAGCGCCGAGGAAGACATTTTGGCAGAAACGACAGCAATGCGTGCATTGCCTCACGGTTATATCTTTGTCCACGCAGATACTTCGCCTCTGAAGCTACATCATAGCCACACGTGGAAGCGGCCACTGACGCGGCATCCTAAGAAGGCTGTTCCACCCGAAGGACATCAGGTGGCGCCGTACTCACCAGGCCCTGATACTTAGGGCGGCGACCAGCGCCGAGGAAGACATTTTGGCAGCAATGACAGCAACGCGTGCATTGCCTCACGGTTATATTTTCGTCCACGCAGATACTTCGCCTCTGAAGCTACATCACAGCCACACGTGGAAGCGGCCACTGACGCGGCATCCTAAGAAGGCTGTTCCACCCGAAGGACATCAGGTGGCTCCGTACTCACCAGGCCCTGATACTTCGGGCTGCGACCAGCGCCGAGGAAGACATTTTGACAGCAACGACAGCAACGCGTGCATTGCCTCACGGTTATATCTTCGTCCACGCAGATACTTCGCCTCTGAAGCTACATCACAGCCACACGTGGAAGCGGCCGCTGACGCGGCATCCTAAGAAGGCTGTTCGAACCGAAGGACATCAGGTGGCGCAGTACTCACCAGGCCCTGATACTTAAGGCTGCGACCATGCAGCGCCGAGGAAGACATTTTGGCAGCAATGACAGCAGCGCGTGCATTGCCTCACGGTTATATCTTCGTCCACGCAGATACTTCGCCTCTGAAACTACATCACAGCCACACGTGGAAGCGGCCACTGACGCGGCACCCTAAGAAAGCTGTTCGACCCGAAGGACATCAGGTGGCGCCGTAGTCACCAGGCCCTGATACTTAGGGCTGCGACCAGCGCCGAGGAAGACATTTTGACAGCAGCGACAGCAACGCGTGCATTGCCTCACGGTTATATCTTCGTCCACGCAGATACTTCGCCTCTGAAACTACATCACAGCCACACGTGGAAGCGGCCACTGACGCGGCATTCTAAGAAGGCTCTTCGAGCCGAAGGACATCAGGTGGCGCCGTAGTCACCAGGCCCTGATACTTAATGCTGCGACCAGTGCCGAGGAAGACATTTTGGCATTAATGACAGCAGCGCGTGCATTGCCTCACGGTTATATCTTCGTCCACGCAGATACTTCGCCTCTGAAACTACATCACAGCCACACGTGGAAGCGGCCACTGACGCGGCATTCTAAGAAGGCTCTTCGAGCCGAAGGACATCAGGTGGCGCCGTAGTCACCAGGCCCTGATACTTAATGCTGCGACCAGTGCCGAGGAAGACATTTTGGCATTAATGACAGCAGCGCGTGCATTGCCTCACGGTTATATCTTCGTCCACGCAGATACTTCGCCTCTGAAGCTACATCACAGCCACACGTGGAAGCGGCCACTGACGCGGCATCCTAAGAAGGCTGTTCGACCCGAAGGACATCAGGTGGCGCCGTAGTCACCAGGCCCTGATACTTAAGGCTGCGACCATGCAGCGCCGAGGAAGACAATTTGGCAGCAACGACAGCAACGCGCGCATTGCCTCACGGTTATATCTTCGTCCACGCAGATACTTCGCCTCTGAAGCTGCATCACAGCCACAGTGGAAGCGGCCACTGACGCGGCATCCTAAGAAGGCTGTTCCACCCGAAGGACATCAGGTGACGCAATACTCACCAGGCCCTGATACTTAGGGCGGCGACCAGCGCCGAGGAAGACATTTTGGCAGCAATGACAGCAACGCGTGCATTGCCTCACGGTTATATCTTTGTCCACGCAGATACTTCGCCTCTGAAGCTACATCATAGCCACACGTGGAAGCGGCCACTGACGCGGCATCCTAAGAAGGCTGTTCCACCCGAAGGACATCAGGTGGCGCCGTACTCACCGGGCCCTAATACTTAGGGCGGCGACCAGCGCCGAGGAAGACATTTTGGCAGCAATGACAGCAACGCGTGCATTGCCTCACGGTTATATCTTCGTCCACGCAGATACTTCGCCTCTGAAGCTGCATCACAGCCACAGTGGAAGCGGCCACTGACGCGGCATCCTAAGAAGGCTGTTCCACCCGAAGGACATCAGGTGGCGTCGTACTCACCAGGCCCTGATACTTAGGGCGGCGACCAGCGCCGAGGAAGATATTTTGGCAGCAAGGACAGCAAAGCGTGCATTGCCTCACGATTGTATCTTTGTCCACGCAGATACTTCGCCTCTGAAGCTACATCACAGCCACACGTGGAAGCGGCCACTGACGCGGCATCCTAAGAAGGCTGTTCGAACCGAAGGACATCAGGTGGCGCTGTACTCACCAGGCCCTGATACTTAGGGCGGCGACCAGCGCCGAGGAAGACATTTTGGCAGAAACGACAGCAAAGCGTGCATTGCCTCACGGTTATATCTTTGTCCACGCAGACACTTCGCCTCTGAAGCTACATCATAGCCACACGTGGAAGCGGCCACTGACGCGGCATCCTAAGAAGGCTGTTCCACCCGAAGGACATCAGGTGGCGCCGTACTCACCAGGCCATGATACTTAGGGCGGCGACCAGCGCCGAGGAAGACATTTTGGCAGCAACGACAGCAACGCGTGCATTGCCTCACGGTTATATCTTCGTCCACGCAGATACTTCGCCTCTGAAGCTACATCACAGCCACACGTGGAAGCGGCCACTGACGCGGCATCCTAAGAAGGCTGTTCCACCCGAAGGACATCAGGTGGCTCCGTACTCACCAGGCCCTGATACTTCGGGCTGCGACCAGCGCCGAGGAAGACATTTTGACAGCAACGACAGCAACGCGTGCATTGCCTCACGGTTATATCTTCGTCCACGCAGATACTTCGCCTCTGAAGCTACATCACAGCCACACGTGGAAGCAGCCGCTGACGCGGCATCCTAAGAAGGCTGTTCGAACCGAAGGACATCAGGTGGCGCCGTACTCACCAGGCCCTGATACTTAAGGCTGCGACCATGCAGCGCCGAGGAAGACATTTTGGCAGCAATGACAGCAGCGCGTGCATTGCCTCACGGTTATATCTTCGTCCACGCAGATACTTCGCCTCTGAAACTACATCACAGCCACACGTGGAAGCGGCCACTGACGCGGCATCCTAAGAAAGCTGTTCGACCCGAAGGACATCAGGTGGCGCCGTAGTCACCAGGCCCTGATACTTAGGGCTGCGACCAGCGCCGAGGAAGACATTTTGACAGCAACGACAGCAACGCGTGCATTGCCTCACGGTTATATCTTCGTCTACGCAGATACTTCGCCTCTGAAGCTACATCACAGCCACTCATGGAAGCGGCCACTGACGCGGCATCCTAAGAAGGCTGTTCCACCCGAAGGACATCACGTGGCGCCGTACTCACCAGGCCCTGGTACTTGTGGCTGCGACTAGCGCCGAGGAAGACATTTTGGCAGCAACGACAGCAACGCGTGCATTGCCTCACGGTTATATCTTCGTCCACGCAGATACTTCGCCTCTGAAACTACATCACAGCCACACGTGGAAGCGGCCACTGACGCGGCATCCTAAGAAGGCTCTTCGAGCCGAAGGACATCAGGTGGCGCCGTAGTCACCAGGCCCTGATACTTAATGCTGCGACCAGTGCCGAGGAAGACATTTTGGCAGCAATGACAGCAGCGCGTGCATTGCCTCACGGTTATATCTTCGTCCACGCAGATACTTCGCCTCTGAAGCTACATCACAGCCACACGTGGAAGCGGCCACCGACGCGGCATCCTAAGAAGGCTGTTCGACCCGAAGGACATCAGGTGGCGCCGTAGTCACCAGGCCCTGATACTTAAGGCTGCGACCATGCAGCGCCGAGGAAGACATTTTGGCAGCAACGACCGCAACGCGTGCATTGCCTCACGGTTATATCTTCGTCCACGCAAATACTTCGCCTCTGAAGCTACATCACAGCCACACGTGGAAGCGGCCACTGACGCGGCATCCTAAGAAGGCTGTTCGACACGAAGGACATCAGGTGGCGCCGTACTCACCAGGCCCTGATACTTAGGGCGGCGACCAGCGCCGAGGAAGACATTTTGGCAGCAATGACAGCAACGCGTGCATTGCCTCACGGTTATATCTTCGTCCACGCAGATACTTCGCCTCTGAAGCTTCATCACAGCACACGTGGAAGCGGCCACTGACGCGGCATCCTAAGAAGGCTGTTCGACCCGAAGGACATCAGGTGGCGCCGTACTCACCAGGCCCTGATACTTAAAGCTGCCACCATGCAGCGCCGAGGAAGACATTTTGGCAGCAACGACAGCAACGCGCGCATCGCCTCACGGTTATATCTTCGTCCATGCAGATACTTCGCCTCTGAAGCTACATCACAGCCACACGTGGAAGCGGCCACTGACGCGGCATCCTAAGAAGGCTGTTCCACCCGAAGGACATCAGGTGGCGCCGTACTCACCAGGCCCTGATACTTAGGGCGGCGACCAGCGCCGAGGAAGACATTTTGGCAGCAATGACAGCAACGCGTGCATTGCCTCACTGTTATATCTTCGTCCACGCAGATACTTCCCCTCTGAAGCTACATCACAGCCACACGTGGAAGCGGCCACTGACGCGGCATCCTAAGAAGGCTGTTCGACACGAAGGACATCAGGTGGCGCCGTAGTCACCAGGCCCTGATACTTAAGGCTGCGACCATGCAGCGCCGAGGAAGACAATTTGGCAGCAACGACAGCAACGCGCGCATTGCCTCAAGGTTATATCTTCGTCCACGCAGATACTTCGCCTCTGAAGCTGCATCACAGCCACAGTGGAAGCGGCCACTGACGCGGCATCCTAAAAAGGCTGTTCCACCCGAAGGACATCAGGTGACGCAATACTCACCAGGCCCTGATACTTAGGGCGGCGACCAGCGCCGAGGAAGACATTTTGGCAGCAACGACAGCAACGCGTGCATTGCCTCACGGTTATATCTTCGTCCACGCAGATACTTCGCCTCTGAAGCTTCATCACAGCACACGTGGAAGCGGCCACTGACGCGGCATCCTAAGAAGGCTGTTCGACCCGAAGGACATCAGGTGGCGCCGTACTCACCAGGCCCTGATACTTAAAGCTGCCACCATGCAGCGCCGAGGAAGACATTTTGGCAGCAACGACAGCAACGCGCGCATCGCCTCACGGTTATATCTTCGTCCATGCAGATACTTCGCCTCTGAAGCTACATCACAGCCACACGTGGAAGCGGCCACTGACGCGGCATCCTAAGAAGGCTGTTCCACCCGAAAGACATCAGGTGGCGCCGTACTCACCAGGCCCTGATACTTAGGGCGGCGACCAGCGCCGAGGAAGACATTTTGGCAGCAATGACAGCAACGCGTGCATTGCCTCACTGTTATATCTTCGTCCACGCAGATACTTCCCCTCTGAAGCTACATCACAGCCACACGTGGAAGCGGCCACTGACGCGGCATCCTAAGAAGGCTGTTCGACACGAAGGACATCAGGTGGCGCCGTAGTCACCAGGCCCTGATACTTAAGGCTGCGACCATGCAGCGCCGAGGAAGACATTTTGGCAGCAATGACAGCAGCGCGTGCATTGCCTCCCGGTTATATCTTCGTCCAAGCAGATACTTCGCCTCTGAAGCTACATCACAGCCACACGTGGAAGCGGCCACTGACGCGGCATCCTAAGAAGGCTGTTCCACCCGAAGGACATCAGGTGGCGCCGTACTCACCAGGCCATGATACTTAGGGCGGCGACCAGCGCCGAGGAAGACATTTTGGCAGCAACGACAGCAACGCGTGCATTGCCTCACGGTTATATATTTGTCCACGCAGATACTTCGCCTCTGAAGCTACATCACAGCCACACGTGGAAGCGGCCACTGACGCGGCATCCTAAGAAGGCTGTTCCACCCGAAGGACATCAGGTGGCTCCGTACTCACCAGGCCCTGATACTTCGGGCTGCGACCAGCGCCGAGGAAGACATTTTGACAGCAACGACAGCAACGCGTGCATTGCCTCACGGTTATATCATCGTCCACGCAGATACTTCGCCTCTGAAGCTACATCACAGCCACACGTGGAAGCAGCCGCTGACGCGGCATCCTAAGAAGGCTGTTCGAACCGAAGGACATCAGGTGGCGCCGTACTCACCAGGCCCTGATACTTAAGGCTGCGACCATGCAGCGCCGAGGAAGACATTTTGGCAGCAATGACAGCAGCGCGTGCATTGCCTCACGGTTATATCTTCGTCCACGCAGATACTTCGCCTCTGAAACTACATCACAGCCACACGTGGAAGCGGCCACTGACGCGGCATCCTAAGAAAGCTGTTCGACCCGAAGGACATCAGGTGGCGCCGTAGTCACCAGGCCCTGATACTTAGGGCTGCGACCAGCGCCGAGGAAGACATTTTGACAGCAACGACAGCAACGCGTGCATTGCCTCACGGTTATATCTTCGTCTACGCAGATACTTCGCCTCTGAAGCTACATCACAGCCACTCATGGAAGCGGCCACTGACGCGGCATCCTAAGAAGGCTGTTCCACCCGAAGGACATCACGTGGCGCCGTACTCACCAGGCCCTGGTACTTGTGGCTGCGACTAGCGCCGAGGAAGACATTTTGGCAGCAACGACAGCAACGCGTGCATTGCCTCACGGTTATATCTTTGTCCACGCAGATACTTCGCCTCTGAAACTACATCACAGCCACACGTGGAAGCGGCCACTGACGCGGCATCCTAAGAAGGCTGTTCCACCGGAAGGACATCAGGTGGCGCCGTACTCACCAGGCCCTGATACTTAGGGCGGCGACCAGCGCCGAGGAAGACATTTTGGCAGCAATGACAGCAACGCGTGCATTGCCTCACTGTTATATCTTCGTCCACGCAGATACTTCCCCTCTGAAGCTACATCACAGCCACACGTGGAAGCGGCCACTGACGCGGCATCCTAAGAAGGCTGTTCGACACGAAGGACATCAGGTGGCGCCGTAGTCACCAGGCCCTGATACTTAAGGCTGCGACCATGCAGCGCCGAGGAAGACATTTTGGCAGCAATGACAGCAGCGCGTGCATTGCCTCCCGGTTATATCTTCGTCCACGCAGATACTTCGCCTCTGAAGCTACATCACAGCCACACGTGGAAGCGGCCACTGACGCGGCATCCTAAGAAGGCTGTTCCACCCGAAGGACATCAGGTGGCGCCGTACTCACCAGGCCATGATACTTAGGGCGGCGACCAGCGCCGAGGAAGACATTTTGGCAGCAACGACAGCAACGCGTGCATTGCCTCACGGTTATATCTTCGTCCACGCAGATACTTCGCCTCTGAAGCTACATCACAGCCACACGTGGAAGCGGCCACTGACGCGGCATCCTAAGAAGGCTGTTCCACCCGAAGGACATCAGGTGGCTCCGTACTCACCAGGCCCTGATACTTCGGGCTGCGACCAGCGCCGAGGAAGACATTTTGACAGCAACGACAGCAACGCGTGCATTGCCTCACGGTTATATCATCGTCCACGCAGATACTTCGCCTCTGAAGCTACATCACAGCCACACGTGGAAGCAGCCGCTGACGCGGCATCCTAAGAAGGCTGTTCGAACCGAAGGACATCAGGTGGCGCCGTACTCACCAGGCCCTGATACTTAAGGCTGCGACCATGCAGCGCCGAGGAAGACATTTTGGCAGCAATGACAGCAGCGCGTGCATTGCCTCACGGTTATATCTTCGTCCACGCAGATACTTCGCCTCTGAAACTACATCACAGCCACACGTGGAAGCGGCCACTGACGCGGCATCCTAAGAAAGCTGTTCGACCCGAAGGACATCAGGTGGCGCCGTAGTCACCAGGCCCTGATACTTAGGGCTGCGACCAGCGCCGAGGAAGACATTTTGACAGCAACGACAGCAACGCGTGCATTGCCTCACGGTTATATCTTCGTCTACGCAGATACTTCGCCTCTGAAGCTACATCACAGCCACTCATGGAAGCGGCCACTGACGCGGCATCCTAAGAAGGCTGTTCCACCCGAAGGACATCACGTGGCGCCGTACTCACCAGGCCCTGGTACTTGTGGCTGCGACTAGCGCCGAGGAAGACATTTTGGCAGCAACGACAGCAACGCGTGCATTGCCTCACGGTTATATCTTCGTCCACGCAGATACTTCGCCTCTGAAACTACATCACAGCCACACGTGGAAGCGGCCACTGACGCGGCATCCTAAGAAGGCTGTTCCACCGGAAGGACATCAGGTGGCGCCGTACTCACCAGGCCCTGATACTTAGGGCGGCGACCAGCGCCGAGGAAGACATTTTGGCAGCAATGACAGCAACGCGTGCATTGCCTCACGGTTATATCTTCGTCCACGCAGATACTTCGCCTCTGAAGCTTCATCACAGCACACGTGGAAGCGGCCACTGACGCGGCATCCTAAGAAGGCTGTTCGACACGAAGGACATCAGGTGGCGCCGTACTCACCAGGCCCTGATACTTAAAGCTGCCACCATGCAGCGCCGAGGAAGACATTTTGGCAGCAACGACAGCAACGCGCGCATCGCCTCACGGTTATATCTTCGTCCATGCAGATACTTCGCCTCTGAAGCTACATCACAGCCACACGTGGAAGCGGCCACTGACGCGGCATCCTAAGAAGGCTGTTCCACCCGAAGGACATCAGGTGGCGCCGTACTCACCAGGCCCTGATACTTAGGGCGGCGACCAGCGCCGAGGAAGACATTTTGGCAGCAATGACAGCAACGCGTGCATTGCCTCACTGTTATATCTTCGTCCACGCAGATACTTCCCCTCTGAAGCTACATCACAGCCACACGTGGAAGCGGCCACTGACGCGGCATCCTAAGAAGGCTGTTCGACACGAAGGACATCAGGTGGCGCCGTAGTCACCAGGCCCTGATACTTAAGGCTGCGACCATGCAGCGCCGAGGAAGACAATTTGGCAGCAACGACAGCAACGCGCGCATTGCCTCAAGGTTATATCTTCGTCCACGCAGATACTTCGCCTCTGAAGCTGCATCACAGCCACAGTGGAAGCGGCCACTGACGCGGCATCCTAAAAAGGCTGTTCCACCCGAAGGACATCAGGTGACGCAATACTCACCAGGCCCTGATACTTAGGGCGGCGACCAGCGCCGAGGAAGACATTTTGGCAGCAACGACAGCAACGCGTGCATTGCCTCACGGTTATATCTTCGTCCACGCAGATACTTCGCCTCTGAAGCTTCATCACAGCACACGTGGAAGCGGCCACTGACGCGGCATCCTAAGAAGGCTGTTCGACCCGAAGGACATCAGGTGGCGCCGTACTCACCAGGCCCTGATACTTAAAGCTGCCACCATGCAGCGCCGAGGAAGACATTTTGGCAGCAACGACAGCAACGCGCGCATCGCCTCACGGTTATATCTTCGTCCATGCAGATACTTCGCCTCTGAAGCTACATCACAGCCACACGTGGAAGCGGCCACTGACGCGGCATCCTAAGAAGGCTGTTCCACCCGAAGGACATCAGGTGGCGCCGTACTCACCAGGCCCTGATACTTAGGGCGGCGACCAGCGCCGAGGAAGACATTTTGGCAGCAATGACAGCAACGCGTGCATTGCCTCACTGTTATATCTTCGTCCACGCAGATACTTCCCCTCTGAAGCTACATCACAGCCACACGTGGAAGCGGCCACTGACGCGGCATCCTAAGAAGGCTGTTCGACACGAAGGACATCAGGTGGCGCCGTAGTCACCAGGCCCTGATACTTAAGGCTGCGACCATGCAGCGCCGAGGAAGACATTTTGGCAGCAATGACAGCAGCGCGTGCATTGCCTCCCGGTTATATCTTCGTCCACGCAGATACTTCGCCTCTGAAGCTACATCACAGCCACACGTGGAAGCGGCCACTGACGCGGCATCCTAAGAAGGCTGTTCCACCCGAAGGACATCAGGTGGCGCCGTACTCACCAGGCCATGATACTTAGGGCGGCGACCAGCGCCGAGGAAGACATTTTGGCAGCAACGACAGCAACGCGTGCATTGCCTCACGGTTATATCTTCGTCCACGCAGATACTTCGCCTCTGAAGCTACATCACAGCCACACGTGGAAGCGGCCACTGACGCGGCATCCTAAGAAGGCTGTTCCACCCGAAGGACATCAGGTGGCTCCGTACTCACCAGGCCCTGATACTTCGGGCTGCGACCAGCGCCGAGGAAGACATTTTGACAGCAACGACAGCAACGCGTGCATTGCCTCACGGTTATATCTTCGTCCACGCAGATACTTCGCCTCTGAAGCTACATCACAGCCACACGTGGAAGCAGCCGCTGACGCGGCATCCTAAGAAGGCTGTTCGAACCGAAGGACATCAGGTGGCGCCGTACTCACCTGGCCCTGATACTTAAGGCTGCGACCATGCAGCGCCGAGGAAGACATTTTGGCAGCAATGACAGCAGCGCGTGCATTGCCTCACGGTTATATCTTCGTCCACGCAGATACTTCGCCTCTGAAACTACATCACAGCCACACGTGGAAGCGGCCACTGACGCGGCATCCTAAGAAAGCTGTTCGACCCGAAGGACATCAGGTGGCGCCGTAGTCACCAGGCCCTGATACTTAGGGCTGCGACCAGCACCGAGGAAGACATTTTGACAGCAACGACAGCAACGCGTGCATTGCCTCACGGTTATATCTTCGTCTACGCAGATACTTCGCCTCTGAAGCTACATCACAGCCACTCATGGAAGCGGCCACTGACGCGGCATCCTAAGAAGGCTGTTCCACCCGAAGGACATCACGTGGCGCCGTACTCACCAGGCCCTGGTACTTGTGGCTGCGACTAGCGCCGAGGAAGACATTTTGGCAGCAACGACAGCAACGCGTGCATTGCCTCACGGTTATATCTTCGTCCACGCAGATACTTCGCCTCTGAAACTACATCACAGCCACACGTGGAAGCGGCCACTGACGCGGCATCCTAAGAAGGCTGTTCCACCGGAAGGACATCAGGTGGCGCCGTACTCACCAGGCCCTGATACTTAGGGCGGCGACCAGCGCCGAGGAAGACATTTTGGCAGCAATGACAGCAACGCGTGCATTGCCTCACGGTTATATCTTCGTCCACGCAGATACTTCGCCTCTGAAGCTTCATCACAGCACACGTGGAAGCGGCCACTGACGCGGCATCCTAAGAAGGCTGTTCGACCCGAAGGACATCAGGTGGCGCCGTACTCACCAGGCCCTGATACTTAAAGCTGCCACCATGCAGCGCCGAGGAAGACATTTTGGCAGCAACGACAGCAACGCGCGCATCGCCTCACGGTTATATCTTCGTCCATGCAGATACTTCGCCTCTGAAGCTACATCACAGCCACACGTGGAAGCGGCCACTGACGCGGCATCCTAAGAAGGCTGTTCCACCCGAAGGACATCAGGTGGCGCCGTACTCACCAGGCCCTGATACTTAGGGCGGCGACCAGCGCCGAGGAAGACATTTTGGCAGCAATGACAGCAACGCGTGCATTGCCTCACTGTTATATCTTCGTCCACGCAGATACTTCCCCTCTGAAGCTACATCACAGCCACACGTGGAAGCGGCCACTGACGCGGCATCCTAAGAAGGCTGTTCGACACGAAGGACATCAGGTGGCGCCGTAGTCACCAGGCCCTGATACTTAAGGCTGCGACCATGCAGCGCCGAGGAAGACAATTTGGCAGCAACGACAGCAACGCGCGCATTGCCTCACGGTTATATCTTCGTCCACGCAGATACTTCGCCTCTGAAGCTGCATCACAGCCACAGTGGAAGCGGCCACTGACGCGGCATCCTAAAAAGGCTGTTCCACCCGAAGGACATCAGGTGACGCAATACTCACCAGGCCCTGATACTTAGGGCGGCGACCAGCGCCGAGGAAGACATTTTGGCAGCAACGACAGCAACGCGTGCATTGCCTCACGGTTATATCTTCGTCCACGCAGATACTTCGCCTCTGAAGCTTCATCACAGCACACGTGGAAGCGGCCACTGACGCGGCATCCTAAGAAGGCTGTTCGACCCGAAGGACATCAGGTGGCGCCGTACTCACCAGGCCCTGATACTTAAAGCTGCCACCATGCAGCGCCGAGGAAGACATTTTGGCAGCAACGACAGCAACGCGCGCATCGCCTCACGGTTATATCTTCGTCCATGCAGATACTTCGCCTCTGAAGCTACATCACAGCCACACGTGGAAGCGGCCACTGATGCGGCATCCTAAGAAGGCTGTTCCACCCGAAGGACATCAGGTGGCGCCGTACTCACCAGGCCCTGATACTTAGGGCGGCGACCAGCGCCGAGGAAGACATTTTGGCAGCAATGACAGCAACGCGTGCATTGCCTCACTGTTATATCTTCGTCCACGCAGATACTTCCCCTCTGAAGCTACATCACAGCCACACGTGGAAGCGGCCACTGACGCGGCATCCTAAGAAGGCTGTTCGACACGAAGGACATCAGGTGGCGCCGTAGTCACCAGGCCCTGATACTTAAGGCTGCGACCATGCAGCGCCGAGGAAGACATTTTGGCAGCAATGACAGCAGCGCGTGCATTGCCTCCCGGTTATATCTTCGTCCACGCAGATACTTCGCCTCTGAAGCTACATCACAGCCACACGTGGAAGCGGCCACTGACGCGGCATCCTAAGAAGGCTGTTCCACCCGAAGGACATCAGGTAGCGCCGTACTCACCAGGCCCTGATACTTAGGGCGGCGACCAGCGCCGAGGAAGACATTTTGACAGCAACGACAGCAACGCGTGCATTGCCTCACGGTTATATCTTCGTCCACGCAGATACTTCGCCTCTGAAGCTACATCACAGCCACACGTGGAAGCAGCCGCTGACGCGGCATCCTAAGAAGGCTGTTCGAACCGAAGGACATCAGGTGGCGCCGTACTCACCAGGCCCTGATACTTAAGGCTGCGACCATGCAGCGCCGAGGAAGACATTTTGGCAGCAATGACAGCAGCGCGTGCATTGCCTCACGGTTATATCTTCGTCCACGCAGATACTTCGCCTCTGAAACTACATCACAGCCACACGTGGAAGCGGCCACTGACGCGGCATCCTAAGAAAGCTGTTCGACCCGAAGGACATCAGGTGGCGCCGTAGTCACCAGGCCCTGATACTTAGGGCTGCGACCAGCGCCGAGGAAGACATTTTGACAGCAACGACAGCAACGCGTGCATTGCCTCACGGTTATATCTTCGTCTACGCAGATACTTCGCCTCTGAAGCTACATCACAGCCACTCATGGAAGCGGCCACTGACGCGGCATCCTAAGAAGGCTGTTCCACCCGAAGGACATCACGTGGCGCCGTACTCACCAGGCCCTGGTACTTGTGGCTGCGACTAGCGCCGAGGAAGACATTTTGGCAGCAACGACAGCAACGCGTGCATTGCCTCACGGTTATATCTTCGTCCACGCAGATACTTCGCCTCTGAAACTACATCACAGCCACACGTGGAAGCGGCCACTGACGCGGCATCCTAAGAAGGCTCTTCGAGCCGAAGGACATCAGGTGGCGCCGTAGTCACCAGGCCCTGATACTTAATGCTGCGACCAGTGCCGAGGAAGACATTTTGGCAGCAATGACAGCAGCGCGTGCATTGCCTCACGGTTATATCTTCGTCCACGCAGATACTTCGCCTCTGAAGCTACATCACAGCCACACGTGGAAGCGGCCACCGACGCGGCATCCTAAGAAGGCTGTTCGACCCGAAGGACATCAGGTGGCGCCGTAGTCACCAGGCCCTGATACTTAAGGCTGCGACCATGCAGCGCCGAGGAAGACATTTTGGCAGCAACGACCGCAACGCGTGCATTGCCTCACGGTTATATCTTCGTCCACGCAAATACTTCGCCTCTGAAGCTACATCACAGCCACACGTGGAAGCGGCCACTGACGCGGCATCCTAAGAAGGCTGTTCGACACGAAGGACATCAGGTGGCGCCGTACTCACCAGGCCCTGATACTTAGGGCGGCGACCAGCGCCGAGGAAGACATTTTGGCAGCAATGACAGCAACGCGTGCATTGCCTCACGGTTATATCTTCGTCCACGCAGATACTTCGCCTCTGAAGCTTCATCACAGCACACGTGGAAGCGGCCACTGACGCGGCATCCTAAGAAGGCTGTTCGACCCGAAGGACATCAGGTGGCGCCGTACTCACCAGGCCCTGATACTTAAAGCTGCCACCATGCAGCGCCGAGGAAGACATTTTGGCAGCAACGACAGCAACGCGCGCATCGCCTCACGGTTATATCTTCGTCCATGCAGATACTTCGCCTCTGAAGCTACATCACAGCCACACGTGGAAGCGGCCACTGACGCGGCATCCTAAGAAGGCTGTTCCACCCGAAGGACATCAGGTGGCGCCGTACTCACCAGGCCCTGATACTTAGGGCGGCGACCAGCGCCGAGGAAGACATTTTGGCAGCAATGACAGCAACGCGTGCATTGCCTCACTGTTATATCTTCGTCCACGCAGATACTTCCCCTCTGAAGCTACATCACAGCCACACGTGGAAGCGGCCACTGACGCGGCATCCTAAGAAGGCTGTTCGACACGAAGGACATCAGGTGGCGCCGTAGTCACCAGGCCCTGATACTTAAGGCTGCGACCATGCAGCGCCGAGGAAGACAATTTGGCAGCAACGACAGCAACGCGCGCATTGCCTCAAGGTTATATCTTCGTCCACGCAGATACTTCGCCTCTGAAGCTGCATCACAGCCACAGTGGAAGCGGCCACTGACGCGGCATCCTAAAAAGGCTGTTCCACCCGAAGGACATCAGGTGACGCAATACTCACCAGGCCCTGATACTTAGGGCGGCGACCAGCGCCGAGGAAGACATTTTGGCAGCAACGACAGCAACGCGTGCATTGCCTCACGGTTATATCTTCGTCCACGCAGATACTTCGCCTCTGAAGCTTCATCACAGCACACGTGGAAGCGGCCACTGACGCGGCATCCTAAGAAGGCTGTTCGACCCGAAGGACATCAGGTGGCGCCGTACTCACCAGGCCCTGATACTTAAAGCTGCCACCATGCAGCGCCGAGGAAGACATTTTGGCAGCAACGACAGCAACGCGCGCATCGCCTCACGGTTATATCTTCGTCCATGCAGATACTTCGCCTCTGAAGCTACATCACAGCCACACGTGGAAGCGGCCACTGACGCGGCATCCTAAGAAGGCTGTTCCACCCGAAAGACATCAGGTGGCGCCGTACTCACCAGGCCCTGATACTTAGGGCGGCGACCAGCGCCGAGGAAGACATTTTGGCAGCAATGACAGCAACGCGTGCATTGCCTCACTGTTATATCTTCGTCCACGCAGATACTTCCCCTCTGAAGCTACATCACAGCCACACGTGGAAGCGGCCACTGACGCGGCATCCTAAGAAGGCTGTTCGACACGAAGGACATCAGGTGGCGCCGTAGTCACCAGGCCCTGATACTTAAGGCTGCGACCATGCAGCGCCGAGGAAGACATTTTGGCAGCAATGACAGCAGCGCGTGCATTGCCTCCCGGTTATATCTTCGTCCACGCAGATACTTCGCCTCTGAAGCTACATCACAGCCACACGTGGAAGCGGCCACTGACGCGGCATCCTAAGAAGGCTGTTCCACCCGAAGGACATCAGGTGGCGCCGTACTCACCAGGCCATGATACTTAGGGCGGCGACCAGCGCCGAGGAAGACATTTTGGCAGCAACGACAGCAACGCGTGCATTGCCTCACGGTTATATCTTCGTCCACGCAGATACTTCGCCTCTGAAGCTACATCACAGCCACACGTGGAAGCGGCCACTGACGCGGCATCCTAAGAAGGCTGTTCCACCCGAAGGACATCAGGTGGCTCCGTACTCACCAGGCCCTGATACTTCGGGCTGCGACCAGCGCCGAGGAAGACATTTTGACAGCAACGACAGCAACGCGTGCATTGCCTCACGGTTATATCATCGTCCACGCAGATACTTCGCCTCTGAAGCTACATCACAGCCACACGTGGAAGCAGCCGCTGACGCGGCATCCTAAGAAGGCTGTTCGAACCGAAGGACATCAGGTGGCGCCGTACTCACCAGGCCCTGATACTTAAGGCTGCGACCATGCAGCGCCGAGGAAGACATTTTGGCAGCAATGACAGCAGCGCGTGCATTGCCTCACGGTTATATCTTCGTCCACGCAGATACTTCGCCTCTGAAACTACATCACAGCCACACGTGGAAGCGGCCACTGACGCGGCATCCTAAGAAAGCTGTTCGACCCGAAGGACATCAGGTGGCGCCGTAGTCACCAGGCCCTGATACTTAGGGCTGCGACCAGCGCCGAGGAAGACATTTTGACAGCAACGACAGCAACGCGTGCATTGCCTCACGGTTATATCTTCGTCTACGCAGATACTTCGCCTCTGAAGCTACATCACAGCCACTCATGGAAGCGGCCACTGACGCGGCATCCTAAGAAGGCTGTTCCACCCGAAGGACATCACGTGGCGCCGTACTCACCAGGCCCTGGTACTTGTGGCTGCGACTAGCGCCGAGGAAGACATTTTGGCAGCAACGACAGCAACGCGTGCATTGCCTCACGGTTATATCTTTGTCCACGCAGATACTTCGCCTCTGAAACTACATCACAGCCACACGTGGAAGCGGCCACTGACGCGGCATCCTAAGAAGGCTGTTCCACCGGAAGGACATCAGGTGGCGCCGTACTCACCAGGCCCTGATACTTAGGGCGGCGACCAGCGCCGAGGAAGACATTTTGGCAGCAATGACAGCAACGCGTGCATTGCCTCACTGTTATATCTTCGTCCACGCAGATACTTCCCCTCTGAAGCTACATCACAGCCACACGTGGAAGCGGCCACTGACGCGGCATCCTAAGAAGGCTGTTCGACACGAAGGACATCAGGTGGCGCCGTAGTCACCAGGCCCTGATACTTAAGGCTGCGACCATGCAGCGCCGAGGAAGACATTTTGGCAGCAATGACAGCAGCGCGTGCATTGCCTCCCGGTTATATCTTCGTCCACGCAGATACTTCGCCTCTGAAGCTACATCACAGCCACACGTGGAAGCGGCCACTGACGCGGCATCCTAAGAAGGCTGTTCCACCCGAAGGACATCAGGTGGCGCCGTACTCACCAGGCCATGATACTTAGGGCGGCGACCAGCGCCGAGGAAGACATTTTGGCAGCAACGACAGCAACGCGTGCATTGCCTCACGGTTATATCTTCGTCCACGCAGATACTTCGCCTCTGAAGCTACATCACAGCCACACGTGGAAGCGGCCACTGACGCGGCATCCTAAGAAGGCTGTTCCACCCGAAGGACATCAGGTGGCTCCGTACTCACCAGGCCCTGATACTTCGGGCTGCGACCAGCGCCGAGGAAGACATTTTGACAGCAACGACAGCAACGCGTGCATTGCCTCACGGTTATATCATCGTCCACGCAGATACTTCGCCTCTGAAGCTACATCACAGCCACACGTGGAAGCAGCCGCTGACGCGGCATCCTAAGAAGGCTGTTCGAACCGAAGGACATCAGGTGGCGCCGTACTCACCAGGCCCTGATACTTAAGGCTGCGACCATGCAGCGCCGAGGAAGACATTTTGGCAGCAATGACAGCAGCGCGTGCATTGCCTCACGGTTATATCTTCGTCCACGCAGATACTTCGCCTCTGAAACTACATCACAGCCACACGTGGAAGCGGCCACTGACGCGGCATCCTAAGAAAGCTGTTCGACCCGAAGGACATCAGGTGGCGCCGTAGTCACCAGGCCCTGATACTTAGGGCTGCGACCAGCGCCGAGGAAGACATTTTGACAGCAACGACAGCAACGCGTGCATTGCCTCACGGTTATATCTTCGTCTACGCAGATACTTCGCCTCTGAAGCTACATCACAGCCACTCATGGAAGCGGCCACTGACGCGGCATCCTAAGAAGGCTGTTCCACCCGAAGGACATCACGTGGCGCCGTACTCACCAGGCCCTGGTACTTGTGGCTGCGACTAGCGCCGAGGAAGACATTTTGGCAGCAACGACAGCAACGCGTGCATTGCCTCACGGTTATATCTTCGTCCACGCAGATACTTCGCCTCTGAAACTACATCACAGCCACACGTGGAAGCGGCCACTGACGCGGCATCCTAAGAAGGCTGTTCCACCGGAAGGACATCAGGTGGCGCCGTACTCACCAGGCCCTGATACTTAGGGCGGCGACCAGCGCCGAGGAAGACATTTTGGCAGCAATGACAGCAACGCGTGCATTGCCTCACGGTTATATCTTCGTCCACGCAGATACTTCGCCTCTGAAGCTTCATCACAGCACACGTGGAAGCGGCCACTGACGCGGCATCCTAAGAAGGCTGTTCGACCCGAAGGACATCAGGTGGCGCCGTACTCACCAGGCCCTGATACTTAAAGCTGCCACCATGCAGCGCCGAGGAAGACATTTTGGCAGCAACGACAGCAACGCGCGCATCGCCTCACGGTTATATCTTCGTCCATGCAGATACTTCGCCTCTGAAGCTACATCACAGCCACACGTGGAAGCGGCCACTGACGCGGCATCCTAAGAAGGCTGTTCCACCCGAAGGACATCAGGTGGCGCCGTACTCACCAGGCCCTGATACTTAGGGCGGCGACCAGCGCCGAGGAAGACATTTTGGCAGCAATGACAGCAACGCGTGCATTGCCTCACTGTTATATCTTCGTCCACGCAGATACTTCCCCTCTGAAGCTACATCACAGCCACACGTGGAAGCGGCCACTGACGCGGCATCCTAAGAAGGCTGTTCGACACGAAGGACATCAGGTGGCGCCGTAGTCACCAGGCCCTGATACTTAAGGCTGCGACCATGCAGCGCCGAGGAAGACAATTTGGCAGCAACGACAGCAACGCGCGCATTGCCTCAAGGTTATATCTTCGTCCACGCAGATACTTCGCCTCTGAAGCTGCATCACAGCCACAGTGGAAGCGGCCACTGACGCGGCATCCTAAAAAGGCTGTTCCACCCGAAGGACATCAGGTGACGCAATACTCACCAGGCCCTGATACTTAGGGCGGCGACCAGCGCCGAGGAAGACATTTTGGCAGCAACGACAGCAACGCGTGCATTGCCTCACGGTTATATCTTCGTCCACGCAGATACTTCGCCTCTGAAGCTTCATCACAGCACACGTGGAAGCGGCCACTGACGCGGCATCCTAAGAAGGCTGTTCGACCCGAAGGACATCAGGTGGCGCCGTACTCACCAGGCCCTGATACTTAAAGCTGCCACCATGCAGCGCCGAGGAAGACATTTTGGCAGCAACGACAGCAACGCGCGCATCGCCTCACGGTTATATCTTCGTCCATGCAGATACTTCGCCTCTGAAGCTACATCACAGCCACACGTGGAAGCGGCCACTGACGCGGCATCCTAAGAAGGCTGTTCCACCCGAAGGACATCAGGTGGCGCCGTACTCACCAGGCCCTGATACTTAGGGCGGCGACCAGCGCCGAGGAAGACATTTTGGCAGCAATGACAGCAACGCGTGCATTGCCTCACTGTTATATCTTCGTCCACGCAGATACTTCCCCTCTGAAGCTACATCACAGCCACACGTGGAAGCGGCCACTGACGCGGCATCCTAAGAAGGCTGTTCGACACGAAGGACATCAGGTGGCGCCGTAGTCACCAGGCCCTGATACTTAAGGCTGCGACCATGCAGCGCCGAGGAAGACATTTTGGCAGCAATGACAGCAGCGCGTGCATTGCCTCCCGGTTATATCTTCGTCCACGCAGATACTTCGCCTCTGAAGCTACATCACAGCCACACGTGGAAGCGGCCACTGACGCGGCATCCTAAGAAGGCTGTTCCACCCGAAGGACATCAGGTGGCGCCGTACTCACCAGGCCATGATACTTAGGGCGGCGACCAGCGCCGAGGAAGACATTTTCGCCGCAACGACAGCAACGCGTGCATTGCCTCACGGTTATATCTTCGTCCACGCAGATACTTCGCCTCTGAAGCTACATCACAGCCACACGTGGAAGCGGCCACTGACGCGGCATCCTAAGAAGGCTGTTCCACCCGAAGGACATCAGGTGGCTCCGTACTCACCAGGCCCTGATACTTCGGGCTGCGACCAGCGCCGAGGAAGACATTTTGACAGCAACGACAGCAACGCGTGCATTGCCTCACGGTTATATCTTCGTCCACGCAGATACTTCGCCTCTGAAGCTACATCACAGCCACACGTGGAAGCAGCCGCTGACGCGGCATCCTAAGAAGGCTGTTCGAACCGAAGGACATCAGGTGGCGCCGTACTCACCTGGCCCTGATACTTAAGGCTGCGACCATGCAGCGCCGAGGAAGACATTTTGGCAGCAATGACAGCAGCGCGTGCATTGCCTCACGGTTATATCTTCGTCCACGCAGATACTTCGCCTCTGAAACTACATCACAGCCACACGTGGAAGCGGCCACTGACGCGGCATCCTAAGAAAGCTGTTCGACCCGAAGGACATCAGGTGGCGCCGTAGTCACCAGGCCCTGATACTTAGGGCTGCGACCAGCACCGAGGAAGACATTTTGACAGCAACGACAGCAACGCGTGCATTGCCTCACGGTTATATCTTCGTCTACGCAGATACTTCGCCTCTGAAGCTACATCACAGCCACTCATGGAAGCGGCCACTGACGCGGCATCCTAAGAAGGCTGTTCCACCCGAAGGACATCACGTGGCGCCGTACTCACCAGGCCCTGGTACTTGTGGCTGCGACTAGCGCCGAGGAAGACATTTTGGCAGCAACGACAGCAACGCGTGCATTGCCTCACGGTTATATCTTCGTCCACGCAGATACTTCGCCTCTGAAACTACATCACAGCCACACGTGGAAGCGGCCACTGACGCGGCATCCTAAGAAGGCTGTTCCACCGGAAGGACATCAGGTGGCGCCGTACTCACCAGGCCCTGATACTTAGGGCGGCGACCAGCGCCGAGGAAGACATTTTGGCAGCAATGACAGCAACGCGTGCATTGCCTCACGGTTATATCTTCGTCCACGCAGATACTTCGCCTCTGAAGCTTCATCACAGCACACGTGGAAGCGGCCACTGACGCGGCATCCTAAGAAGGCTGTTCGACCCGAAGGACATCAGGTGGCGCCGTACTCACCAGGCCCTGATACTTAAAGCTGCCACCATGCAGCGCCGAGGAAGACATTTTGGCAGCAACGACAGCAACGCGCGCATCGCCTCACGGTTATATCTTCGTCCATGCAGATACTTCGCCTCTGAAGCTACATCACAGCCACACGTGGAAGCGGCCACTGACGCGGCATCCTAAGAAGGCTGTTCCACCCGAAGGACATCAGGTGGCGCCGTACTCACCAGGCCCTGATACTTAGGGCGGCGACCAGCGCCGAGGAAGACATTTTGGCAGCAATGACAGCAACGCGTGCATTGCCTCACTGTTATATCTTCGTCCACGCAGATACTTCCCCTCTGAAGCTACATCACAGCCACACGTGGAAGCGGCCACTGACGCGGCATCCTAAGAAGGCTGTTCGACACGAAGGACATCAGGTGGCGCCGTAGTCACCAGGCCCTGATACTTAAGGCTGCGACCATGCAGCGCCGAGGAAGACAATTTGGCAGCAACGACAGCAACGCGCGCATTGCCTCACGGTTATATCTTCGTCCACGCAGATACTTCGCCTCTGAAGCTGCATCACAGCCACAGTGGAAGCGGCCACTGACGCGGCATCCTAAAAAGGCTGTTCCACCCGAAGGACATCAGGTGACGCAATACTCACCAGGCCCTGATACTTAGGGCGGCGACCAGCGCCGAGGAAGACATTTTGGCAGCAACGACAGCAACGCGTGCATTGCCTCACGGTTATATCTTCGTCCACGCAGATACTTCGCCTCTGAAGCTTCATCACAGCACACGTGGAAGCGGCCACTGACGCGGCATCCTAAGAAGGCTGTTCGACCCGAAGGACATCAGGTGGCGCCGTACTCACCAGGCCCTGATACTTAAAGCTGCCACCATGCAGCGCCGAGGAAGACATTTTGGCAGCAACGACAGCAACGCGCGCATCGCCTCACGGTTATATCTTCGTCCATGCAGATACTTCGCCTCTGAAGCTACATCACAGCCACACGTGGAAGCGGCCACTGATGCGGCATCCTAAGAAGGCTGTTCCACCCGAAGGACATCAGGTGGCGCCGTACTCACCAGGCCCTGATACTTAGGGCGGCGACCAGCGCCGAGGAAGACATTTTGGCAGCAATGACAGCAACGCGTGCATTGCCTCACTGTTATATCTTCGTCCACGCAGATACTTCCCCTCTGAAGCTACATCACAGCCACACGTGGAAGCGGCCACTGACGCGGCATCCTAAGAAGGCTGTTCGACACGAAGGACATCAGGTGGCGCCGTAGTCACCAGGCCCTGATACTTAAGGCTGCGACCATGCAGCGCCGAGGAAGACATTTTGGCAGCAATGACAGCAGCGCGTGCATTGCCTCCCGGTTATATCTTCGTCCACGCAGATACTTCGCCTCTGAAGCTACATCACAGCCACACGTGGAAGCGGCCACTGACGCGGCATCCTAAGAAGGCTGTTCCACCCGAAGGACATCAGGTGGCGCCGTACTCACCAGGCCCTGATACTTAGGGCGGCGACCAGCGCCGAGGAAGACATTTTGGCAGCAATGACAGCAACGCGTGCATTGCCTCACTGTTATATCTTCGTCCACGCAGATACTTCCCCTCTGAAGCTACATCACAGCCACACGTGGAAGCGGCCACTGACGCGGCATCCTAAGAAGGCTGTTCGACACGAAGGACATCAGGTGGCGCCGTAGTCACCAGGCCCTGATACTTAAGGCTGCGACCATGCAGCGCCGAGGAAGACATTTTGGCAGCAATGACAGCAGCGCGTGCATTGCCTCCCGGTTATATCTTCGTCCACGCAGATACTTCGCCTCTGAAGCTACATCACAGCCACACGTGGAAGCGGCCACTGACGCGGCATCCTAAGAAGGCTGTTCCACCCGAAGGACATCAGGTGGCGCCGTACTCACCAGGCCATGATACTTAGGGCGGCGACCAGCGCCGAGGAAGACATTTTGGCAGCAACGACAGCAACGCGTGCATTGCCTCACGGTTATATCTTCGTCCACGCAGATACTTCGCCTCTGAAGCTACATTACAGCCACACGTGGAAGCGGCCACTGACGCGGCATCCTAAGAAGGCTGTTCCACCCGAAGGACATCAGGTGGCTCCGTACTCACCAGGCCCTGATACTTCGGGCTGCGACCAGCGCCGAGGAAGACATTTTGACAGCAACGACAGCAACGCGTGCATTGCCTCACGGTTATATCTTCGTCCACGCAGATACTTCGCCTCTGAAGCTACATCACAGCCACACGTGGAAGCAGCCGCTGACGCGGCATCCTAAGAAGGCTGTTCGAACCGAAGGACATCAGGTGGCGCCGTACTCACCAGGCCCTGATACTTAAGGCTGCGACCATGCAGCGCCGAGGAAGACATTTTGGCAGCAATGACAGCAGCGCGTGCATTGCCTCACGGTTATATCTTCGTCCACGCAGATACTTCGCCTCTGAAACTACATCACAGCCACACGAGGAAGCGGCCACTGACGCGGCATCCTAAGAAAGCTGTTCGACCCGAAGGACATCAGGTGGCGCCGTAGTCACCAGGCCCTGATACTTAGGGCTGCGACCAGCGCCGAGGAAGACATTTTGACAGCAACGACAGCAACGCGTGCATTGCCTCACGGTTATATCTTCGTCTACGCAGATACTTCGCCTCTGAAGCTACATCACAGCCACTCATGGAAGCGGCCACTGACGCGGCATCCTAAGAAGGCTGTTCCACCCGAAGGACATCACGTGGCGCCGTACTCACCAGGCCCTGGTACTTGTGGCTGCGACTAGCGCCGAGGAAGACATTTTGGCAGCAACGACAGCAACGCGTGCATTGCCTCACGGTTATATCTTCGTCCACGCAGATACTTCGCCTCTGAAGCTACATCACAGCCACACGTGGAAGCGGCCACTGACGCGGCATCCTAAGAAGGCTGTTCGACACGAAGGACATCAGGTGGCGCCGTAGTCACCAGGCCCTGATACTTAAGGCTGCGACCATGCAGCGCCGAGGAAGACAATTTGGCAGCAACGACAGCAACGCGCGCATTGCCTCACGGTTATATCTTCGTCCACGCAGATACTTCGCCTCTGAAGCTGCATCACAGCCACAGTGGAAGCGGCCACTGACGCGGCATCCTAAAAAGGCTGTTCCACCCGAAGGACATCAGGTGACGCAATACTCACCAGGCCCTGATACTTAGGGCGGCGACCAGCGCCGAGGAAGACATTTTGGCAGCAACGACAGCAACGCGTGCATTGCCTCACGGTTATATCTTCGTCCACGCAGATACTTCGCCTCTGAAGCTTCATCACAGCACACGTGGAAGCGGCCACTGACGCGGCATCCTAAGAAGGCTGTTCGACCCGAAGGACATCAGGTGGCGCCGTACTCACCAGGCCCTGATACTTAAAGCTGCCACCATGCAGCGCCGAGGAAGACATTTTGGCAGCAACGACAGCAACGCGCGCATCGCCTCACGGTTATATCTTCGTCCATGCAGATACTTCGCCTCTGAAGCTACATCACAGCCACACGTGGAAGCGGCCACTGACGCGGCATCCTAAGAAGGCTGTTCCACCCGAAGGACATCAGGTGGCGCCGTACTCACCAGGCCCTGATACTTAGGGCGGCGACCAGCGCCGAGGAAGACATTTTGGCAGCAATGACAGCAACGCGTGCATTGCCTCACTGTTATATCTTCGTCCACGCAGATACTTCCCCTCTGAAGCTACATCACAGCCACACGTGGAAGCGGCCACTGACGTGGCATCCTAAGAAGGCTGTTCGACACGAAGGACATCAGGTGGCGCCGTAGTCACCAGGCCCTGATACTTAAGGCTGCGACCATGCAGCGCCGAGGAAGACATTTTGGCAGCAATGACAGCAGCGCGTGCATTGCCTCCCGGTTATATCTTCGTCCACGCAGATACTTCGCCTCTGAAGCTACATCACAGCCACACGTGGAAGCGGCCACTGACGCGGCATCCTAAGAAGGCTGTTCCACCCGAAGGACATCAGGTGGCGCCGTACTCACCAGGCCCTGATACTTAGGGCGGCGTCCAGCGCCGAGGAAGACATTTTGGCAGCAATGACAGCAACGCGTGCATTGCCTCACTGTTATATCTTCGTCCACGCAGATACTTCCCCTCTGAAGCTACATCACAGCCACACGTGGAAGCGGCCACTGACGCGGCATCCTAAGAAGGCTGTTCGACACGAAGGACATCAGGTGGCGCCGTAGTCACCAGGCCCTGATACTTAAGGCTGCGACCATGCAGCGCCGAGGAAGACATTTTGGCAGCAATGACAGCAGCGCGTGCATTGCCTCCCGGTTATATCTTCGTCCACGCAGATACTTCGCCTCTGAAGCTACATCACAGCCACACGTGGAAGCGGCCACTGACGCGGCATCCTAAGAAGGCTGTTCCACCCGAAGGACATCAGGTGGCGCCGTACTCACCAGGCCATGATACTTAGGGCGGCGACCAGCGCCGAGGAAGACATTTTGGCAGCAACGACAGCAACGCGTGCATTGCCTCACGGTTATATCTTCGTCCACGCAGATACTTCGCCTCGAAGCTACATCACAGCCACACGTGGAAGCGGCCACTGACGCGGCATCCTAAGAAGGCTGTTCCACCCGAAGGACATCAGGTGGCTCCGTACTCACCAGGCCCTGATACTTCGGGCTGCGACCAGCGCCGAGGAAGACATTTTGACAGCAACGACAGCAATGCGTGCATTGCCTCACGGTTATATCTTCGTCCACGCAGATACTTCGCCTCTGAAGCTACATCACAGCCACACGTGGAAGCAGCCGCTGACGCGGCATCCTAAGAAGGCTGTTCGAACCGAAGGACATCAGGTGGCGCCGTACTCACCAGGCCCTGATACTTAAGGCTGCGACCATGCAGCGCCGAGGAAGACATTTTGGCAGCAATGACAGCAGCGCGTGCATTGCCTCACGGTTATATCTTCGTCCACGCAGATACTTCGCCTCTGAAACTACATCACAGCCACACGTGGAAGCGGCCACTGACGCGGCATCCTAAGAAAGCTGTTCGACCCGAAGGACATCAGGTGGCGCCGTAGTCACCAGGCCCTGATACTTAGGGCTGCGACCAGCGCCGAGGAAGACATTTTGACAGCAACGACAGCAACGCGTGCATTGCCTCACGGTTATATCTTCGTCCACGCAGATACTTCCCCTCTGAAGCTACATCACAGCCACACGTGGAAGCGGCCACTGACGCGGCATCCTAAGAAGGCTGTTCGACACGAAGGACATCAGGTGGCGCCGTAGTCACCAGGCCCTGATACTTAAGGCTGCGACCATGCAGCGCCGAGGAAGACAATTTGGCAGCAACGACAGCAACGCGCGCATTGCCTCACGGTTATATCTTCGTCCACGCAGATACTTCGCCTCTGAAGCTGCATCACAGCCACAGTGGAAGCGGCCACTGACGCGGCATCCTAAAAAGGCTGTTCCACCCGAAGGACATCAGGTGACGCAATACTCACCAGGCCCTGATACTTAGGGCGGCGACCAGCGCCGAGGAAGACATTTTGGCAGCAACGACAGCAACGCGTGCATTGCCTCACGGTTATATCTTCGTCCACGCAGATACTTCGCCTCTGAAGCTTCATCACAGCACACGTGGAAGCGGCCACTGACGCGGCATCCTAAGAAGGCTGTTCGACCCGAAGGACATCAGGTGGCGCCGTACTCACCAGGCCCTGATACTTAAAGCTGCCACCATGCAGCGCCGAGGAAGACATTTTGGCAGCAACGACAGCAACGCGCGCATCGCCTCACGGTTATATCTTCGTCCATGCAGATACTTCGCCTCTGAAGCTACATCACAGCCACACGTGGAAGCGGCCACTGACGCGGCATCCTAAGAAGGCTGTTCCACCCGAAGGACATCAGGTGGCGCCGTACTCACCAGGCCCTGATACTTAGGGCGGCGACCAGCGCCGAGGAAGACATTTTGGCAGCAATGACAGCAACGCGTGCATTGCCTCACTGTTATATCTTCGTCCACGCAGATACTTCCCCTCTGAAGCTACATCACAGCCACACGTGGAAGCGGCCACTGACGCGGCATCCTAAGAAGGCTGTTCGACACGAAGGACATCAGGTGGCGCCGTAGTCACCAGGCCCTGATACTTAAGGCTGCGACCATGCAGCGCCGAGGAAGACATTTTGGCAGCAATGACAGCAGCGCGTGCATTGCCTCCCGGTTATATCTTCGTCCACGCAGATACTTCGCCTCTGAAGCTACATCACAGCCACACGTGGAAGCGGCCACTGACGCGGCATCCTAAGAAGGCTGTTCCACCCGAAGGACATCAGGTGGCGCCGTACTCACCAGGCCATGATACTTAGGGCGGCGACCAGCGCCGAGGAAGACATTTTGGCAGCAACGACAGCAACGCGTGCATTGCCTCACGGTTATATCTTCGTCCACGCAGATACTTCGCCTCTGAAGCTACATCACAGCCACACGTGGAAGCGGCCACTGACGCGGCATCCTAAGAAGGCTGTTCCACCCGAAGGACATCAGGTGGCTCCGTACTCACCAGGCCCTGATACTTCGGGCTGCGACCAGCGCCGAGGAAGACATTTTGACAGCAACGACAGCAACGCGTGCATTGCCTCACGGTTATATCTTCGTCCACGCAGATACTTCGCCTCTGAAGCTACATCACAGCCACACGTGGAAGCAGCCGCTGACGCGGCATCCTAAGAAGGCTGTTCGAACCGAAGGACATCAGGTGGCGCCGTACTCACCAGGCCCTGATACTTAAGGCTGCGACCATGCAGCGCCGAGGAAGACATTTTGGCAGCAATGACAGCAGCGCGTGCATTGCCTCACGGTTATATCTTTGTCCACGCAGATACTTCGCCTCTGAAACTACATCACAGCCACACGTGGAAGCGGCCACTGACGCGGCATCCTAAGAAAGCTGTTCGACCCGAAGGACATCAGGTGGCGCCGTAGTCACCTGGCCCTGATACTTAGGGCTGCGACCAGCGCCGAGGAAGACATTTTGACAGCAACGACAGCAACGCGTGCATTGCCTCACGGTTATATCTTCGTCTACGCAGATACTTCGCCTCTGAAGCTACATCACAGCCACTCATGGAAGCGGCCACTGACGCGGCATCCTAAGAAGGCTGTTCCACCCGAAGGACATCACGTGGCGCCGTACTCACCAGGCCCTGGTACTTGTGGCTGCGACTAGCGCCGAGGAAGACATTTTGGCAGCAACGACAGCAACGCGTGCATTGCCTCACGGTTATATCTTCGTCCACGCAGATACTTCGCCTCTGAAGCTACATCACAGCCACACGTGGAAGCGGCCACTGACGCGGCATCCTAAGAAGGCTGTTCGACACGAAGGACATCAGGTGGCGCCGTAGTCACCAGGCCCTGATACTTAAGGCTGCGACCATGCAGCGCCGAGGAAGACAATTTGGCAGCAACGACAGCAACGCGCGCATTGCCTCACGGTTATATCTTCGTCCACGCAGATACTTCGCCTCTGAAGCTGCATCACAGCCACAGTGGAAGCGGCCACTGACGCGGCATCCTAAAAAGGCTGTTCCACCCGAAGGACATCAGGTGACGCAATACTCACCAGGCCCTGATACTTAGGGCGGCGACCAGCGCCGAGGAAGACATTTTGGCAGCAACGACAGCAACGCGTGCATTGCCTCACGGTTATATCTTCGTCCACGCAGATACTTCGCCTCTGAAGCTTCATCACAGCACACGTGGAAGCGGCCACTGACGCGGCATCCTAAGAAGGCTGTTCGACCCGAAGGACATCAGGTGGCGCCGTACTCACCAGGCCCTGATACTTAAAGCTGCCACCATGCAGCGCCGAGGAAGACATTTTGGCAGCAACGACAGCAACGCGCGCATCGCCTCACGGTTATATCTTCGTCCATGCAGATACTTCGCCTCTGAAGCTACATCACAGCCACACGTGGAAGCGGCCACTGACGCGGCATCCTAAGAAGGCTGTTCCACCCGAAGGACATCAGGTGGCGCCGTACTCACCAGGCCCTGATACTTAGGGCGGCGACCAGCGCCGAGGAAGACATTTTGGCAGCAATGACAGCAACGCGTGCATTGCCTCACTGTTATATCTTCGTCCACGCAGATACTTCCCCTCTGAAGCTACATCACAGCCACACGTGGAAGCGGCCACTGACGTGGCATCCTAAGAAGGCTGTTCGACACGAAGGACATCAGGTGGCGCCGTAGTCACCAGGCCCTGATACTTAAGGCTGCGACCATGCAGCGCCGAAGAAGACATTTTGGCAGCAATGACAGCAGCGCGTGCATTGCCTCCCGGTTATATCTTCGTCCACGCAGATACTTCGCCTCTGAAGCTACATCACAGCCACACGTGGAAGCGGCCACTGACGCGGCATCCTAAGAAGGCTGTTCCACCCGAAGGACATCAGGTGGCGCCGTACTCACCAGGCCCTGATACTTAGGGCGGCGTCCAGCGCCGAGGAAGACATTTTGGCAGCAATGACAGCAACGCGTGCATTGCCTCACTGTTATATCTTCGTCCACGCAGATACTTCCCCTCTGAAGCTACATCACAGCCACACGTGGAAGCGGCCACTGACGCGGCATCCTAAGAAGGCTGTTCGACACGAAGGACATCAGGTGGCGCCGTAGTCACCAGGCCCTGATACTTAAGGCTGCGACCATGCAGCGCCGAGGAAGACATTTTGGCAGCAATGACAGCAGCGCGTGCATTGCCTCCCGGTTATATCTTCGTCCACGCAGATACTTCGCCTCTGAAGCTACATCACAGCCACACGTGGAAGCGGCCACTGACGCGGCATCCTAAGAAGGCTGTTCCACCCGAAGGACATCAGGTGGCGCCGTACTCACCAGGCCATGATACTTAGGGCGGCGACCAGCGCCGAGGAAGACATTTTGGCAGCAACGACAGCAACGCGTGCATTGCCTCACGGTTATATCTTCGTCCACGCAGATACTTCGCCTCGAAGCTACATCACAGCCACACGTGGAAGCGGCCACTGACGCGGCATCCTAAGAAAGCTGTTCGACCCGAAGGACATCAGGTGGCGCCGTAGTCACCAGGCCCTGATACTTAGGGCTGCGACCAGCGCCGAGGAAGACATTTTGACAGCAACGACAGCAACGCGTGCATTGCCTCACGGTTATATCTTCGTCCACGCAGATACTTCCCCTCTGAAGCTACATCACAGCCACACGTGGAAGCGGCCACTGACGCGGCATCCTAAGAAGGCTGTTCGACACGAAGGACATCAGGTGGCGCCGTAGTCACCAGGCCCTGATACTTAAGGCTGCGACCATGCAGCGCCGAGGAAGACAATTTGGCAGCAACGACAGCAACGCGCGCATTGCCTCACGGTTATATCTTCGTCCACGCAGATACTTCGCCTCTGAAGCTGCATCACAGCCACAGTGGAAGCGGCCACTGACGCGGCATCCTAAAAAGGCTGTTCCACCCGAAGGACATCAGGTGACGCAATACTCACCAGGCCCTGATACTTAGGGCGGCGACCAGCGCCGAGGAAGACATTTTGGCAGCAACGACAGCAACGCGTGCATTGCCTCACGGTTATATCTTCGTCCACGCAGATACTTCGCCTCTGAAGCTTCATCACAGCACACGTGGAAGCGGCCACTGACGCGGCATCCTAAGAAGGCTGTTCGACACGAAGGACATCAGGTGGCGCCGTAGTCACCAGGCCCTGATACTTAAGGCTGCGACCATGCAGCGCCGAGGAAGACATTTTGGCAGCAATGACAGCAGCGCGTGCATTGCCTCCCGGTTATATCTTCGTCCACGCAGATACTTCGCCTCTGAAGCTACATCACAGCCACACGTGGAAGCGGCCACTGACGCGGCATCCTAAGAAGGCTGTTCCACCCGAAGGACATCAGGTGGCGCCGTACTCACCAGGCCATGATACTCAGGGCGGCGACCAGCGCCGAGGAAGACATTTTGGCAGCAACGACAGCAACGCGTGCATTGCCTCACGGTTATATCTTCGTCCACGCAGATACTTCGCCTCTGAAGCTACATCACAGCCACACGTGGAAGCGGCCACTGACGCGGCATCCTAAGAAGGCTGTTCCACCCGAAGGACATCAGGTGGCTCCGTACTCACCAGGCCCTGATACTTCGGGCTGCGACCAGCGCCGAGGAAGACATTTTGACAGCAACGACAGCAACGCGTGCATTGCCTCACGGTTATATCTTCGTCCACGCAGATACTTCGCCTCTGAAGCTACATCACAGCCACACGTGGAAGCAGCCGCTGACGCGGCATCCTAAGAAGGCTGTTCGAACCGAAGGACATCAGGTGGCGCCGTACTCACCAGGCCCTGATACTTAAGGCTGCGACCATGCAGCGCCGAGGAAGACATTTTGGCAGCAATGACAGCAGCGCGTGCATTGCCTCACGGTTATATCTTTGTCCACGCAGATACTTCGCCTCTGAAACTACATCACAGCCACACGTGGAAGCGGCCACTGACGCGGCATCCTAAGAAAGCTGTTCGACCCGAAGGACATCAGGTGGCGCCGTAGTCACCTGGCCCTGATACTTAGGGCTGCGACCAGCGCCGAGGAAGACATTTTGACAGCAACGACAGCAACGCGTGCATTGCCTCACGGTTATATCTTCGTCTACGCAGATACTTCGCCTCTGAAGCTACATCACAGCCACTCATGGAAGCGGCCACTGACGCGGCATCCTAAGAAGGCTGTTCCACCCGAAGGACATCACGTGGCGCCGTACTCACCAGGCCCTGGTACTTGTGGCTGCGACTAGCGCCGAGGAAGACATTTTGGCAGCAACGACAGCAACGCGTGCATTGCCTCACGGTTATATCTTCGTCCACGCAGATACTTCGCCTCTGAAACTACATCACAGCCACACGTGGAAGCGGCCACTGACGCGGCATCCTAAGAAGGCTGTTCCACCGGAAGGACATCAGGTGGCGCCGTACTCACCAGGCCCTGATACTTAGGGCGGCGACCAGCG
Source organism: Amblyomma maculatum (assembly GCF_055883805.1). Taxonomy (NCBI): domain Eukaryota; kingdom Metazoa; phylum Arthropoda; class Arachnida; order Ixodida; family Ixodidae; genus Amblyomma; species Amblyomma maculatum. The sequence goes on from NC_139349.1 coordinate 187,752,132, forward strand.
CCGAGGAAGACATTTTGGCAGCAATGACAGCAACGCGTGCATTGCCTCACGGTTATATCTTCGTCCACGCAGATACTTCGCCTCTGAAGCTTCATCACAGCACACGTGGAAGCGGCCACTGACGCGGCATCCTAAGAAGGCTGTTCGACCCGAAGGACATCAGGTGGCGCCGTACTCACCAGGCCCTGATACTTAAAGCTGCCACCATGCAGCGCCGAGGAAGACATTTTGGCAGCAACGACAGCAACGCGCGCATCGCCTCACGGTTATATCTTCGTCCATGCAGATACTTCGCCTCTGAAGCTACATCACAGCCACACGTGGAAGCGGCCACTGACGCGGCATCCTAAGAAGGCTGTTCCACCCGAAGGACATCAGGTGGCGCCGTACTCACCAGGCCCTGATACTTAGGGCGGCGACCAGCGCCGAGGAAGACATTTTGGCAGCAATGACAGCAACGCGTGCATTGCCTCACTGTTATATCTTCGTCCACGCAGATACTTCCCCTCTGAAGCTACATCACAGCCACACGTGGAAGCGGCCACTGACGCGGCATCCTAAGAAGGCTGTTCGACACGAAGGACATCAGGTGGCGCCGTAGTCACCAGGCCCTGATACTTAAGGCTGCGACCATGCAGCGCCGAGGAAGACAATTTGGCAGCAACGACAGCAACGCGCGCATTGCCTCACGGTTATATCTTCGTCCACGCAGATACTTCGCCTCTGAAGCTGCATCACAGCCACAGTGGAAGCGGCCACTGACGCGGCATCCTAAAAAGGCTGTTCCACCCGAAGGACATCAGGTGACGCAATACTCACCAGGCCCTGATACTTAGGGCGGCGACCAGCGCCGAGGAAGACATTTTGGCAGCAACGACAGCAACGCGTGCATTGCCTCACGGTTATATCTTCGTCCACGCAGATACTTCGCCTCTGAAGCTTCATCACAGCACACGTGGAAGCGGCCACTGACGCGGCATCCTAAGAAGGCTGTTCGACCCGAAGGACATCAGGTGGCGCCGTACTCACCAGGCCCTGATACTTAAAGCTGCCACCATGCAGCGCCGAGGAAGACATTTTGGCAGCAACGACAGCAACGCGCGCATCGCCTCACGGTTATATCTTCGTCCATGCAGATACTTCGCCTCTGAAGCTACATCACAGCCACACGTGGAAGCGGCCACTGACGCGGCATCCTAAGAAGGCTGTTCCACCCGAAGGACATCAGGTGGCGCCGTACTCACCAGGCCCTGATACTTAGGGCGGCGACCAGCGCCGAGGAAGACATTTTGGCAGCAATGACAGCAACGCGTGCATTGCCTCACTGTTATATCTTCGTCCACGCAGATACTTCCCCTCTGAAGCTACATCACAGCCACACGTGGAAGCGGCCACTGACGCGGCATCCTAAGAAGGCTGTTCGACACGAAGGACATCAGGTGGCGCCGTAGTCACCAGGCCCTGATACTTAAGGCTGCGACCATGCAGCGCCGAGGAAGACATTTTGGCAGCAATGACAGCAGCGCGTGCATTGCCTCCCGGTTATATCTTCGTCCACGAAGATACTTCGCCTCTGAAGCTACATCACAGCCACACGTGGAAGCGGCCACTGACGCGGCATCCTAAGAAGGCTGTTCCACCCGAAGGACATCAGGTGGCGCCGTACTCACCAGGCCCTGATACTTAGGGCGGCGACCAGCGCCGAGGAAGACATTTTGGCAGCAATGACAGCAACGCGTGCATTGCCTCACTGTTATATCTTCGTCCACGCAGATACTTCCCCTCTGAAGCTACATCACAGCCACACGTGGAAGCGGCCACTGACGCGGCATCCTAAGAAGGCTGTTCGACACGAAGGACATCAGGTGGCGCCGTAGTCACCAGGCCCTGATACTTAAGGCTGCGACCATGCAGCGCCGAGGAAGACATTTTGGCAGCAATGACAGCAGCGCGTGCATTGCCTCCCGGTTATATCTTCGTCCACGCAGATACTTCGCCTCTGAAGCTACATCACAGCCACACGTGGAAGCGGCCACTGACGCGGCATCCTAAGAAGGCTGTTCCACCCGAAGGACATCAGGTGGCGCCGTACTCACCAGGCCATGATACTTAGGGCGGCGACCAGCGCCGAGGAAGACATTTTGGCAGCAACGACAGCAACGCGTGCATTGCCTCACGGTTATATCTTCGTCCACGCAGATACTTCGCCTCTGAAGCTACATTACAGCCACACGTGGAAGCGGCCACTGACGCGGCATCCTAAGAAGGCTGTTCCACCCGAAGGACATCAGGTGGCTCCGTACTCACCAGGCCCTGATACTTCGGGCTGCGACCAGCGCCGAGGAAGACATTTTGACAGCAACGACAGCAACGCGTGCATTGCCTCACGGTTATATCTTCGTCCACGCAGATACTTCGCCTCTGAAGCTACATCACAGCCACACGTGGAAGCAGCCGCTGACGCGGCATCCTAAGAAGGCTGTTCGAACCGAAGGACATCAGGTGGCGCCGTACTCACCAGGCCCTGATACTTAAGGCTGCGACCATGCAGCGCCGAGGAAGACATTTTGGCAGCAATGACAGCAGCGCGTGCATTGCCTCACGGTTATATCTTCGTCCACGCAGATACTTCGCCTCTGAAACTACATCACAGCCACACGAGGAAGCGGCCACTGACGCGGCATCCTAAGAAAGCTGTTCGACCCGAAGGACATCAGGTGGCGCCGTAGTCACCAGGCCCTGATACTTAGGGCTGCGACCAGCGCCGAGGAAGACATTTTGACAGCAACGACAGCAACGCGTGCATTGCCTCACGGTTATATCTTCGTCTACGCAGATACTTCGCCTCTGAAGCTACATCACAGCCACTCATGGAAGCGGCCACTGACGCGGCATCCTAAGAAGGCTGTTCCACCCGAAGGACATCACGTGGCGCCGTACTCACCAGGCCCTGGTACTTGTGGCTGCGACTAGCGCCGAGGAAGACATTTTGGCAGCAACGACAGCAACGCGTGCATTGCCTCACGGTTATATCTTCGTCCACGCAGATACTTCGCCTCTGAAACTACATCACAGCCACACGTGGAAGCGGCCACTGACGCGGCATCCTAAGAAGGCTGTTCCACCGGAAGGACATCAGGTGGCGCCGTACTCACCAGGCCCTGATACTTAGGGCGGCGACCAGCGCCGAGGAAGACATTTTGGCAGCAATGACAGCAACGCGTGCATTGCCTCACGGTTATATCTTCGTCCACGCAGATACTTCGCCTCTGAAGCTTCATCACAGCACACGTGGAAGCGGCCACTGACGCGGCATCCTAAGAAGGCTGTTCGACCCGAAGGACATCAGGTGGCGCCGTACTCACCAGGCCCTGATACTTAAAGCTGCCACCATGCAGAGCCGAGGAAGACATTTTGGCAGCAACGACAGCAACGCGCGCATCGCCTCACGGTTATATCTTCGTCCATGCAGATACTTCGCCTCTGAAGCTACATCACAGCCACACGTGGAAGCGGCCACTGACGCGGCATCCTAAGAAGGCTGTTCCACCCGAAGGACATCAGGTGGCGCCGTACTCACCAGGCCCTGATACTTAGGGCGGCGACCAGCGCCGAGGAAGACATTTTGGCAGCAATGACAGCAACGCGTGCATTGCCTCACTGTTATATCTTCGTCCACGCAGATACTTCCCCTCTGAAGCTACATCACAGCCACACGTGGAAGCGGCCACTGACGCGGCATCCTAAGAAGGCTGTTCCACCCGAAGGACACAAGGTGGCGCCGTACTCACCAGGCCCTGATACTTAAGGCTGCGACCATGCAGCGCCGAGGAAGACAATTTGGCAGCAACGACCGCAACGCCCGCATTGCCTCACGGTTATATCTTCGTCCATGCAGATACTTCGCCTCTGAAGCTACATCACAGCCACACGTAGAAGCGGCCACAGACGCGGCATCCTAACAAGGCTGTTCGACCCGAAGGACATCAGGTGGCGCCGTACTCACCAGGCCCTGATATTTAAGGCTGCGACCAGCGCCGAGGAAGACATTTTGGCAGCAATGACAGCAACGCGTCCATTGCCTCACAGTTATATCTTCGTCCACGCAGATACTTCGCCTCTGAAGCTACATCACAGCCACACGTGGAAGCGGCCACTGACACGGCATCCTAAGAAGGCTGTTCCACCCGAAGGACATCAGGTGGCGCCGTACTCACCAGGCCCTGATACTTGTGGCTGCGACTAGCGCCGAGGAAGACATTTTGGCAGCAACGACAGCAACGCGTGCATTGCCTCACGGTTATATCTTCGTCCATGCAGATACTTCGCCTCTGAAGCTACATCACAGCCACACGTGGAAGTGGCCACTGACGCGGCATCCTAAGAAGGCTGTTCGAGCCGAAGGACATCAGGTGGCGCTGTAGTCACCAGGCCCTGGTACTTAATGCTGCGACCAGTGCCGAGGAAGACATTTTGGCAGCAATGACAGCAGCGCGTGCATTGCCTCACGGTTATATCTTCGTCCACGCAGATACTTCGCCTCTGAAGCTACATCACAGCCACACGTGGAAGCGGCCACTGACGCGGCATCATAAGAAGACTGTTCGAACCGATGGACATCAGGTGGCGCCGTACTCACCAGGCCCTGATACTTAAGGCTGCGACCATGCAGCGCCGAGGAAGACATTTTGGCAGCAATGACAGCAACGCGTGCATTGCCTCACGGTTATAGCTTCGTCCACGCAAATACTTCGCCTCTGAAGCTACATCACAGCCACACGTGGAAGCGGCCACTGACGCGGCATCCTAAGAAGGCTGTTCGACACGAAGGACATCAGTTGGTGCCATAGTCACCAGGCCCTGATACTTAAGGCTGCGACCATGCAGCGCCGAGGAAGACAATTTGGCAGCAACGACAGCAACGCGCGCATTGCCTCACGGTTATATCTTCGTCCATGCAGATACTTCGCCTCTGAAGCTACATCACAGCCACACGTGGAAGCGGCCACTGACGCGGCATCCTAACAAGGCTGTTCGACCCGAAGGACATCAGGTGGCGCCGTACTCACCAGGCCCTGATATTTAAGGCTGCGACCAGCGCCGAGGAAGACATTTTGGCAGCAATGAGAGCAACGCGTGCATTGCCTCACAGTTATATCTTCGTCCATGCAGATACTTCGCCTCTGAAGCTACATCACAGCCAAAAGTGGAAGCGGCCACTGACGCGGCATCCTAAGAAGACTGTTCGAACCGATGGACATCAGGTGGCGCCGTACTCACCAGGCCCTGATACTTAGGGCGGCGGCCAGCGCCGAGGAAGACATTTTGGCAGCAACGACAGCAAAGCGTGCATTGCCTCACGGTTATATCTTTGTCCACGCAGATACTTCGCCTCTGAAGCTACATCATAGCCACACGTGGAAGCGGCCACTGACGCGGCATCCTAAGAAGGCTGTTCCACCCGAAGGACATCAGGTGGCGCCATACTCACCAGGCCCTGATACTTAGGGCGGCGACCAGCGCCGAGGAAGACATTTTGGCAGCAATGACAGCAACGCGTGCATTGCCTCACGGTTATATCTTCGTCCACGCAGATACTTCGCCTCTGAAGCTACATCACAGCCACACGTGGAAGCGGCCACTGACGCGGCATCCTAAGAAGGCTGTTCCACCCGAAGGACATCAGGTGGCGCCGTACTCACCAGGCCCTGATACTTAAGGCTGCGACCATGCAGCGCCGAGGAAGACAATTTGGCAGCAACGACAGGAACGCGCGCATTGCCTCACGTTTATATCTTCGTCCATGCAGATACTTCGCCTCTGAAGCTACATCACAGCCACACGTGGAAGCGGCCACTGACGCGGCATCCTAACAAGGCTGTTCGACCCGAAGGACATCAGGTGGCGCCGTACTCACCAGGCCCTGATATTTAAGGCTGCGACCAGCGCCGAGGAAGACATTTTGGCAGCAACGACAGCAAAGCGCGCATTGCCTCACGGTTATATCTTTGTCCACGCAGATACTTCGCCTCTGAAGCTACATCATAGCCACACGTGGAAGCGGCCACTGACGCGGCATCCTAAGAAGGCTGTTCCACCCGAAGGACATCAGGTGGCGCCGTACCCACCAGGCCCTGATACTTAGGGCGGCGACCAGCGCCGAGGAAGACAATTTGGCAGCAATGACAGCAACGCGTGCATTGCCTCACGGTTATATCTTCGTCCACGCAGATACTTCGCCTCTGAAGCTACATCACAGCCACACGTGGAAGCGGCCGCTGACGCGGCATCCTAAGAAGGCTGTTCCACCCGAAGGACATCAGGTGGCGCCGTACTCACCAGGCCCAGATATTTAAAGCTGCCACCATTCAGTGCCGAGGAAGACATTTTGGCAGCAACGACAGCAACGCGCGCATCGCCTCACGGTTATATCTTCGTCCATGCAGATACTTCGCCTCTGAAGCTACATCACAGACACACGTGGAAGCGGCCACTGACGCGGCATCCTAAGAAGGCTGTTCCACCCGAAGGACATCAGGTGGCGCCGTACTCACCAGGCCCTGATACTTAGGGCGGCGACCAGCGCCGAGGAAGACATTTTGGCAGCAATGACAGCAACGCGTGCATTGCCTCACGGTTATATCTTCGTCCACGCAGATACTTCCCCTCGGAAGCTACATCACAGCCACACGTGGAAGCGGCCACTGACGCGGCATCCTAAGAAGGCTGTTCGACCCGAAGGACATCAGGTGGCGCCGTAGTCACCAGGCCCTGATACTTAAGGCTGCGACCATGCAGCGCCGAGGAAGACATTTTGGCAGCAACGACAGCAACGCGTGCATTGCCTCACGGTTATATCTTCGTCCATGCAGATACTTCGCCTCTGAAGCTACATCACAGCCACACATGGAAGCGGCCACTGACGCGGCATCCTAACAAGGCTGTTCGACCCGAAGGACATCAGGTGGCGCCGTACTCACCAGGCTTTGATATTTAAGGCTGCGACCAGCGCCGAGGAAGACATTTTGGCTGCAATGACAGCAACGCATGCATTGCCTCACAGTTATATCTTCGTCCACGCAGATACTTCGCCTCTGAAGCTACATCACAGCCACACGTGGAAGCGGCCACTGACGCGGCATCCTAAGAAGGCTGTTCGAACCGAAGGACATCAGGTGGCGCCGTACTCACCAGGCCCTGATACTTAGGGCGGCGACCAGCGCCGAGGAAGATATTTTGGCAGCAAGGACAGCAAAGCGTGCATTGCCTCACGGTTATATCTTTGTCCACGCAGATACTTCGCCTCTGAAGCTACATCACAGCCACACGTGGAAGCGGCCACTGACGCAGCATCCTAAGAAGGCTGTTCGAACCGAAGGACATCAGGTGGCGCTGTACTCACCAGGCCCTGATACTTAGGGCGGCGACCAGCGCCGAGGAAGACATTTTGGCAGAAACGACAGCAAAGCGTGCATTGCCTCACGGTTATATCTTTGTCCACGCAGATACTTCGCCTCTGAAGCTACATCATAGCCACACGTGGAAGCGGCCACTGACGCGGCATCCTAAGAAGGCTGTTCCACCCGAAGGACATCAGGTGGCGCCGTACTCACCAGGCCCTGATACTTAGGGCGGCGAGCAGCGCCGAGGAAGACATTTTGGCAGCAATGACAGCAACGCGTGTATTGCCTCACGGTTATATCTTCTACCACGCAGATACTTCGCCTCTGAAGCTACATCACAGCCACACGTGGAAGCGGCCACTGACGCGGCATCCTAAGAAGGCTGTTCCACCCGAAGGACATCAGGTGGCTCCGTACTCACCAGGCCCTGATACTTCGGGCTGCGACCAGCGCCGAGGAAGACATTTTGACAGCAACGACAGCAACGCGTGCATTGCCTCACGGTTATATCTTCGTCCACGCAGACACTTCGCCTCTGAAGCTACATCACAGCCACACGTGGAAGCGGCCGCTGACGCGGCATCCTAAGAAGGCTGTTCGAACCGAAGGACATCAGGTGGCGCCGTACTCACCGGGCCCTGATACTTAAGGCTGCGACCATGCAGCGCCGAGGAAGACATTTTGGCAGCAATGACAGCAGCGCGTGCATTGCCTCACGGTTATATCTTCGTCCACGCAGATACTTCGCCTCTGAAGCTACATCACAGCCACACGTGGAAGCGGCCACTGACGCGGCATCCTAAGAAGGCTGTTCGACCCGAAGGACATCAGGTGGCGCCGTAGTCACCAGGCCCTGATACTTAAGGCTACGACCATGCAGCGCCGAGGAAGACATTTTGGCAGCAACGACAGCAACGCGTGCATTGCCTCACGGATATATCTTCGTCCACGCAGATACTTCGCCTCTGAAGCTACATCACAGCCACACGTGGAAGCGGCCACTGACGCGCCATCCTAAGAAAGCTGTTCGACCCGAAGGACATCAGGTGGCGCCGTAGTCACCAGGCCCTGATACTTAGGGCTGCGACCAGCGCCGAGGAAGACATTTTGACAGCAACGACAGCAACGCGTGCATTGCCTCACGGTTATATCTTCGTCTACGCAGATACTTCGCCTCTGAAGCTACATCACAGCCACTCATGGAAGCGGCCACTGACGCGGCATCCTAAGAAGGCTGTTCCACCCGAAGGACATCACGTGGCGCCGTACTCACCAGGCCCTGGTACTTGTGGCTGCGACTAGCGCCGAGGAAGACATTTTGGCAGCAACGACAGCAACACGTGCATTGCCTCACGGTTATATCTTCGTCCACGCAGATACTTCGCCTCTGAAACTACATCACAGCCACACGTGGAAGCGGCCACTGACGCGGCATCCTAAGAAGGCTCTTCGAGCCGAAGGACATAAGGTGGCGCCGTAGTCACCAGGCCCTGATACTTAATGCTGCGACCAGTGCCGAGGAAGACATTTTGGCAGCAATGACAGCAGCGCGTGCATTGCCTCACGGTTATATCTTCGTCCACGCAGATACTTCGCCTCTGAAGCTACATCACAGCCACACGTGGAAGCGGCCCCTGACGCGGCATCCTAAGAAGGCTGTTCGACCCGAAGGACATCAGGTGGCGCCGTAGTCACCAGATCCTGATACTTAAGGCTGCGACCATGCAGCGCCGAGGAAGACATTTTGGCAGCAACGACCGCTACGCATGCATTGCCTCACGGTTATATCTTCGTCCACGCAAATACTTCGCCTCTGAAGCTACATCACAGCCACACGTGGAAGCGGCCACTGACGCGGCATCCTAAGAAGGCTGTTCGACACGAAGGACATCAGGTGGCGCCGTAGTCACCAGGCCCTGATACTTAAGGCTGCGACCATGCAGCGCCGAGGAAGACAATTTGCCAGCAACGACAGCAACGCGTGCATTGCCTCACGGTTATATCTTCGTCTACGCAGATACTTCGCCTCTGAAGCTACATCACAGCCACTCATGGAAGCGGCCACTGACGCGGCATCCTAAGAAGGCTGTTCCACCCGAAGGACATCAGGTGGCGCAATACTCACCAGGCCCTGATACTTAGGGCGGCGACCAGCGCCGAGGAAGACATTTTGGCAGCAATGACAGCAACGCGTGCATTGCCTCACGGTTATATCTTCGTCCACGCAGATACTTCGCCTCTGAAGCATCATCACAGCACACGTGGAAGCGGCCACTGACGCGGCATCCTAAGAAGGCTGTTCGACCCGAAGGACATCAGGTGGCGCCGTACTGACCAGGCCCTGATACTTAAAGCTGCCACCATGCAGCGCCGAGGAAGACATTTTGGCAGCAACGACAGCAACGCGCGCATCGCCTCACGGTTATATCTTCGCCCATGCAGATACTTCGCCTCTGAAGCTACATCACAGCCACACGTGGAAGCGGCCACTGACGCGGCATCCTAAGAAGGCTGTTCCACCCGAAGGACATCAGGTGGCGCCGTACTCACCAGGCCCTGATACTTAGGGCGGCGACCAGCGCCGAGGAAGACATTTTGGCAGCAATGACAGCAACGCGTGCATTGCCTCACGGTTATATCTTCGTCCACGCAGATACTTCCCCTCTGAAGCTACATCACAGCCACACGTGGAAGCGGCCACTGACGCGGCATCCTAAGAAGGCTGTTCCACCCGAAGGACATCAGGTGGCGCCGTACTCACCAGGCCCTGATACTTAGGGCGGCGACCAGCGCCGAGGAAGACATTTTGGCAGCAATGACAGCATCGCGTGCATTGCCTCACGCTTATATCTTCGTCCACGCAGATACTTCGCCTCTGAAGCTTCATCACAGCACACGTGGAAGCGGCCACTGACGCGGCATCCTAAGAAGGCTGTTCGACCCGAAGGACATCAGGTGGCGCCGTACTCACCAGGCCCTGATACTTAAAGCTGCCACCATGCAGCGCCGAGGAAGACATTTTGGCAGCAACGACAGCAACGCGCGCATCGCCTCACGGTTATATCTTCGTCCATGCAGATACTTCGCCTCTGAAGCTACATCACAGCCACACGTGGAAGCGGCCACTGACGCGGCATCCTAACAAGGCTGTTCGACCCGAAGGACATCAGGTGGCGCCGTACTCACCAGGCCCTGATACTTAAGGCTGCGACCATGCAGCGCCGAGGAAGACATTTTGGCAGCAACGACAGCAACGCGTGCATTGCCTCACGGTTATATCTTCGTCCATGCAGATACTTCGCCTCTGAAGCTACATCACAGCCACACGTGGAAGCGGCCACTGACGCGGCATCCTAAGAAGGCTGTTCGAACCGAAGGACATCAGGTGGCGCCGTACTCACCAGGCCCTGATACTTAGGGCGGCGACCAGCGCCGAGGAAGATATTTTGGCAGCAAGGACAGCAAAGCGTGCATTGCCTCACGGTTATATCTTTGTCCACGCAGATACTTCGCCTCTGAAGCTACATCACAGCCACACGTGGAAGCGGCCACTGACGCAGCATCCTAAGAAGGCTGTTCGAACCGAAGGACATCAGGTGGCGCTGTACTCACCAGGCCCTGATACTTAGGGCGGCGACCAGCGCCGAGGAAGACATTTTGGCAGCAATGACAGCAACGCGTGTATTGCCTCACGGTTATATCTTCTACCACGCAGATACTTCGCCTCTGAAGCTACATCACAGCCACACGTGGAAGCGGCCACTGACGCGGCATCCTAAGAAGGCTGTTCCACCCGAAGGACATCAGGTGGCTCCGTACTCACCAGGCCCTGATACTTCGGGCTGCGACCAGCGCCGAGGAAGACATTTTGACAGCAACGACAGCAACGCGTGCATTGCCTCACGGTTATATCTTCGTCCACGCAGACACTTCGCCTCTGAAGCTACATCACAGCCACACGTGGAAGCGGCCGCTGACGCGGCATCCTAAGAAGGCTGTTCGAACCGAAGGACATCAGGTGGCGCCGTACTCACCGGGCCCTGATACTTAAGGCTGCGACCATGCAGCGCCGAGGAAGACATTTTGGCAGCAATGACAGCAGCGCGTGCATTGCCTCACGGTTATATCTTCGTCTACGCAGATACTTCGCCTCTGAAGCTACATCACAGCCACTCATGGAAGCGGCCACTGACGCGGCATCCTAAGAAGGCTGTTCCACCCGAAGGACATCACGTGGCGCCGTACTCACCAGGCCCTGGTACTTGTGGCTGCGACTAGCGCCGAGGAAGACATTTTGGCAGCAACGACAGCAACACGTGCATTGCCTCACGGTTATATCTTCGTCCACGCAGATACTTCGCCTCTGAAACTACATCACAGCCACACGTGGAAGCGGCCACTGACGCGGCATCCTAAGAAGGCTCTTCGAGCCGAAGGACATAAGGTGGCGCCGTAGTCACCAGGCCCTGATACTTAATGCTGCGACCAGTGCCGAGGAAGAGATTTTGGCAGCAATGACAGCAGCGCGTGCATTGCCTCACGGTTATATCTTCGTCCACGCAGATACTTCGCCTCTGAAGCTACATCACAGCCACACGTGGAAGCGGCCCCTGACGCGGCATCCTAAGAAGGCTGTTCGACCCGAAGGACATCAGGTGGCGCCGTAGTCACCAGATCCTGATACTTAAGGCTGCGACCATGCAGCGCCGAGGAAGACATTTTGGCAGCAACGACCGCAACGCGTGCATTGCCTCACGGTTATATCTTCGTCCACGCAAATACTTCGCCTCTGAAGCTACATCACAGCCACACGTGGAAGCGGCCACTGACGCGGCATCCTAAGAAGGCTGTTCGACACGAAGGACATCAGGTGGCGCCGTAGTCACCAGGCCCTGATACTTAAGGCTGCGACCATGCAGCGCCGAGGAAGACAATTTGCCAGCAACGACAGCAACGCGTGCATTGCCTCACGGTTATATCTTCGTCTACGCAGATACTTCGCCTCTGAAGCTACATCACAGCCACTCATGGAAGCGGCCACTGACGCGGCATCCTAAGAAGGCTGTTCCACCCGAAGGACATCAGGTGGCGCAATACTCACCAGGCCCTGATACTTAGGGCGGCGACCAGCGCCGAGGAAGACATTTTGGCAGCAATGACAGCAACGCGTGCATTGCCTCACGGTTATATCTTCGTCCACGCAGATACTTCGCCTCTGAAGCATCATCACAGCACACGTGGAAGCGGCCACTGACGCGGCATCCTAAGAAGGCTGTTCGACCCGAAGGACATCAGGTGGCGCCGTACTGACCAGGCCCTGATACTTAAAGCTGCCACCATGCAGCGCCGAGGAAGACATTTTGGCAGCAACGACAGCAACGCGCGCATCGCCTCACGGTTATATCTTCGCCCATGCAGATACTTCGCCTCTGAAGCTACATCACAGCCACACGTGGAAGCGGCCACTGACGCGGCATCCTAAGAAGGCTGTTCCACCCGAAGGACATCAGGTGGCGCCGTACTCACCAGGCCCTGATACTTAGGGCGGCGACCAGCGCCGAGGAAGACATTTTGGCAGCAATGACAGCAACGCGTGCATTGCCTCACGGTTATATCTTCGTCCACGCAGATACTTCCCCTCTGAAGCTACATCACAGCCACACTTGGAAGCGGCCACTGACGCGGCATCCTAAGAAGGCTGTTCCACCCGAAGGACATCAGGTGGCGCCGTACTCACCAGGCCCTGATACTTAGGGCGGCGACCAGCGCCGAGGAAGACATTTTGGCAGCAATGACAGCATCGCGTGCATTGCCTCACGCTTATATCTTCGTCCACGCAGATACTTCGCCTCTGAAGCTTCATCACAGCACACGTGGAAGCGGCCACTGACGCGGCATCCTAAGAAGGCTGTTCGACCCGAAGGACATCAGGTGGCGCCGTACTCACCAGGCCCTGATACTTAAAGCTGCCACCATGCAGCGCCGAGGAAGACATTTTGGCAGCAACGACAGCAACGCGCGCATCGCCTCACGGTTATATCTTCGTCCATGCAGATACTTCGCCTCTGAAGCTACATCATAGCCACACGTGGAAGCGGCCACTGACGCGGCACCCTAAGAAGGCTGTTCCACCCGAAGGACATCAGGTGGCGCCATACTCACCGGGCCCTGATACTTAGGGCGGCGACCAGCGCCGAGGAAGACATTTTGGCAGCAATGACAGCAACACGTGCATTGCCTCACGGTTATATCTTCGTCCACGCAGATACTTCGCCTCTGAAGCTGCATCACAGCCACAGTGGAAGCGGCCACTGACGCGGCATCCTAAGAAGGCTGTTCCACCCGAAGGACATCAGGTGGCGCCGTACTCACCAGGCCCTGATACTTAGGGCGGCGACCAGCGCCGAGGAAGACATTTTGGCAGCAATGACAGCATCGCGTGCATTGCCTCACGCTTATATCTTCGTCCACGCAGATACTTCGCCTCGGAAGCTTCATCACAGCACACGTGGAAGCGGCCACTGACGCGGCATCCTAAGAAGGCTGTTCGACCCGAAGGACATCAGGTGGCGCCGTACTCACCAGGCCCTGATACTTAAAGCTGCCACCATGCAGCGCCGAGGAAGACATTTTGGCAGCAACGACAGCAACGCGCGCATCGCCTCACGGTTATATCTTCGTCCATGCAGATACTTCGCCTCTGAAGCTACATCACAGCCACACGTGGAAGCGGCCACTGACGCGGCATCCTAAGCAGGCTGTTCCACCCGAAGGACATCAGGTGGCGCCGTACTCACCAGGCCCTGATACTTAGGGCGGCGACCGGTGCCGAGGAAGACATTTTGGCAGCAATGACAGCAACGCGAGCATTGCCTCACGGTTATATCTTCGTCCACGCAGATACTTCCCCTCTGAAGCTACATCACAGCCACACGTGGAAGCGGCCACTGACCCGGCATCCTAAGAAGGCTGTTCGACACGAAGGACATCAGGTGGCGCCGTAGTCACCAGGCCCTGATACTTAAGGCTGCGACCATGCAGCGCCGAGGAAGACATTTTGGCAGCAATGACAGCAGCGCGTGCATTGCCTCACGGTTATATCTTCGTCCACGCAGATACTTCGCCTCTGAAGCTACATCACAGCCACACGTGGAAGCGGCCACTGACGCGGCATCCTAAGAAGGCTGTTCCACCCGAAGGACATCAGGTGGCGCCGTACTCACCAGGCCCTGATACTTAAGGCTGCCACCATGCAGCGCCGAGGAAGACAATTTGGCAGCAACGACAGCAACGTGCGCATTGCATCTTCGTCCATGCAGATACTTCGCCTCTGAAGCTACATCACAGCCACACGTAGAAGCGGCCACAGACGCGGCATCCTAACAAGGCTGTTCGACCCGAAGGACATCAGGTGGCGCCGTACTCACCAGGCCCTGATATTTAAGGCTGCGACCAGCGCCGAGGAAGACATTTTGGCAGCAATGACAGCAACGCGTCCATTGCCTGACAGTTATATCTTCGTCCACGCAGATACTTCGCCTCTGAAGCTACATCACAGCCAAACGTGGAAGCGGCCACTGACGCGGCATCCTAAGAAGGCTGTTCGAACCGAAGGACATCAGGTGGCGCCGTACTCACCAGGCCCTGATACTTAGGGCGGCGACCAGCGCCGAGGAAGACATTTTGGCAGCAATGACAGCAACGCGTGCATTGCCTCACGGTTATATCTTCGTCCACGCAGATACTTCGCCTCTGAAGCTACATCACAGCCACACGTGGAAGCGGCCACTGACGCGGCATCCTAAGAAGGCTGTTCCACCCGAAGGACATCAGGTGGCGCCGTACTCACCAGGCCCTGATACTTCGGGCTGCGACCAGCGCCGAGGAAGACATTTTGACAGCAACGACAGCAACGCGTGCATTGCCTCACGGTTATATCTTCGTCCACGCAGATACTTCGCCTCTGAAGCTACATCACAGCCAGCCACACGTGGAAGCGGCCAATGACGCGGCATCCTAAGAAGGCTGTTCGACCCGAAGGACATCAGGTGGCGCCGTAGTCACCAGGCCCTGATACTTAAGGCTGCGACCATGCAGCGCCGAGGAAGACATTTTGGCAGCAATGACAGCAGCGCGTGCATTGCCTCACGGTTATATCTTCGTCCACGCAGATACTTCGCCTCTGAAGCTACATCACAGCCACACGTGGAAGCGGCCACTGACGCGGCATCCTAAGAAGGCTGTTCCACCCGAAGGACATCAGGTGGCGCCGTACTCACCAGGCCCTGATACTTAAGGCTGCGACCATGCAGCGCCGAGGAAGACAATTTGGCAGCAACGACAGGAACGCGCGCATTGCCTCACGGTTATATCTTCGTCCATGCAGATACTTCGCCTCTGAAGCTACATCACAGCCACACGTGGAAGCGGCCACTGACGCGGCATCCTAACAAGGCTGTTCGACCCGAAGGACATCAGGTGGCGCCGTACTCACCAGGCCCTGATATTTAAGGCTGCGACCATGCAGCGCCGAGGAAGACATTTTGGCAGCAACGACAGCAGCGCGTGCATTGCCTCACAGTTATATCTTCGTCCACGCAGATACTTTGCCTCTGAAGCTACATCACAGCCACACGTGGAAGCGGCCACTGACGCGGCATCCTAAGAAGGCTGTTCCACCCGAAGGACATCAGGTGGCGCCGTACTCACCAGGCCCTGATATTTAAGGCTGCGACCATGCAGCGCCGAGGAAGACATTTTGGCAGCAACGACAGCAGCGCGTGCATTGCCTCACAGTTATATCTTCGTCCATGCAGATACTTCGCCTCTGAAGCTACATCACAGCCACACGTGGAAGCGGCCACTGACGCGGCATCCTAACAAGGCTGTTCGACCCGAAGGACATCAGGTGGCGCCGTACTCACCAGGCCCTGATACTTAAGGCTGCGACCATGCAGCGCCGAGGAAGACAATTTGGCAGCAACGACAGGAACGCGCGCATTGCCTCACGGTTATATCTTCGTCCATGCAGATACTTCGCCTCTGAAGCTACATCACAGCCACACGTGGAAGCGGCCACTGACGCGGCATCCTAAGAAGGCTGTTCCACCCGAAGAACATCAGGTGGCGCCGTACTCACCAGGCTTTGATATTTAAGGCTGCGACCAGCGCCGAGGAAGACATTTTGGCAGCAATGACAGCAACGCATGCATTGCCTCACAGTTATATCGTCGTCCACGCAGATACTTCGCCTCTGAAGCTACATCACAGCCACACGTGGAAGCGGCCACTGCCGCGGCATCCTAAGAAGGCTGTTCGAACCGAAGGACATCAGGTGGCGCCGTACTCACCAGGCCCTGATAATTGGGGCGGCGACCAGCGCCGAGGAAGATATTTTGGCAGCAATGACAGCATCGCGTGCATTGCCTCACGCTTATATCTTCGTCCACGCAGATACTTCGCCTCTGAAGCTTCATCACAGCACACGTGGAAGCGGCCACTGACGCGGCATCCTAAGAAGGCTGTTCGACCCGAAGGACATCAGGTGGCGCCGTACTCACCAGGCCCTGATACTTAAAGCTGCCACCATGCAGCGCCGAGGAAGACATTTTGGCAGCAACGACAGCAACGCGCGCATCGCCTCACGGTTATATCTTCGTCCATGCAGATACTTCGCCTCTGAAGCTACATCATAGCCACACGTGGAAGCGGCCACTGACGCGGCATCCTAAGAAGGCTGTTCCACCCGAAGGACATCAGGTGGCGCCATACTCACCGGGCCCTGATACTTAGGGCGGCGACCAGCGCCGAGGAAGACATTTTGGCAGCAATGACAGCAACACGTGCATTGCCTCACGGTTATATCTTCGTCCACGCAGATACTTCGCCTCTGAAGCTGCATCACAGCCACAGTGGAAGCGGCCACTGACGCGGCATCCTAAGAAGGCTGTTCCACCCGAAGGACATCAGGTGGCGCCGTACTCACCAGGCCCTGATACTTAGGGCGGCGACCAGCGCCGAGGAAGACATTTTGGCAGCAATGACAGAATCGCGTGCATTGCCTCACGCTTATATCTTCGTCCACGCAGATACTTCGCCTCGGAAGCTTCATCACAGCGCACGTGGAAGCGGCCACTGACGCGGCATCCTAAGAAGGCTGTTCGACCCGAAGGACATCAGGTGGCGCCGTACTCACCAGGCCCTGATACTTAAAGCTGCCACCATGCAGCGCCGAGGAAGACATTTTGGCAGCAACGACAGCAACGCGCGCATCGCCTCACGGTTATATCTTCGTCCATGCAGATACTTCGCCTCTGAAGCTACATCACAGCCACACGTGGAAGCGGCCACTGACGCGGCATCCTAAGCAGGCTGTTCCACCCGAAGGACATCAGGTGGCGCCGTACTCACCAGGCCCTGATACTTAGGGCGGCGACCAGTGCCGAGGAAGACATTTTGGCAGCAATGACAGCAACGCGAGCATTGCCTCACGGTTATATCTTCGTCCACGCAGATACTTCCCCTCTGAAGCTACATCACAGCCACACGTGGAAGCGGCCACTGACCCGGCATCCTAAGAAGGCTGTTCGACACGAAGGACATCAGGTGGCGCCGTAGTCACCAGGCCCTGATACTTAAGGCTGCGACCATGCAGCGCCGAGGAAGACATTTTGGCAGCAATGACAGCAGCGCGTGCATTGCCTCACGGTTATATCTTCGTCCACGCAGATACTTCGCCTCTGAAGCTACATCACAGCCACACGTGGAAGCGGCCACTGACGCGGCATCCTAAGAAGGCTGTTCCACCCGAAGGACATCAGGTGGCGCCGTACTCACCAGGCCCTGATACTTAAGGCTGCGACCATGCAGCGCCGAGGAAGACAATTTGGCAGCAACGACAGCAACGTGCGCATCGCCTCACGGTTATATCTTCGTCCATGCAGATACTTCGCCTCTGAAGCTACATCACAGCCACACGTAGAAGCGGCCACAGACGCGGCATCCTAACAAGGCTGTTCGACCCGAAGGACATCAGGTGGCGCCGTACTCACCAGGCCCTGATATTTAAGGCTGCGACCAGCGCCGAGGAAGACATTTTGGCAGCAATGACAGCAACGCGTCCATTGCCTGACAGTTATATCTTCGTCCACGCAGATACTTCGCCTCTGAAGCTACATCACAGCCACACGTGGAAGCGGCCACTGACGCGGCATCCTAAGAAGGCTGTTCGAACCGAAGGACATCAGGTGGCGCCGTACTCACCAGGCCCTGATACTTAGGGCGGCGACCAGCGCCGAGGAAGACATTTTGGCAGCAATGACAGCAACGCGTGCATTGCCTCACGGTTATATCTTCGTCCACGCAGATACTTCGCCTCTGAAGCTACATCACAGCCACACGTGGAAGCGGCCACTGACGCGGCATCCTAAGAAGGCTGTTCCACCCGAAGGACATCAGGTGGCGCCGTACTCACCAGGCCCTGATACTTCGGGCTGCGACCAGCGCCGAGGAAGACATTTTGACAGCAACGACAGCAACGCGTGCATTGCCTCACGGTTATATCTTCGTCCACGCAGATACTTCGCCTCTGAAGCTACATCACAGCCAGCCACACGTGGAAGCGGCCAATGACGCGGCATCCTAAGAAGGCTGTTCGACCCGAAGGACATCAGGTGGCGCCGTAGTCACCAGGCCCTGATACTTAAGGCTGCGACCATGCAGCGCCGAGGAAGACATTTTGGCAGCAATGACAGCAGCGCGTGCATTGCCTCACGGTTATATCTTCGTCCACGCAGATACTTCGCCTCTGAAGCTACATCACAGCCACACGTGGGAGCGGCCACTGACGCGGCATCCTAAGAAGGCTGTTCCACCCGAAGGACATCAGGTGGCGCCGTACTCACCAGGCCCTGATACTTAAGGCTGCGACCATGCAGCGCCGAGGAAGACATTTTGGCAGCAACGACAGCAGCGCGTGCATTGCCTCACAGTTATATCTTCGTCCACGCAGATACTTTGCCTCTGAAGCTACATCACAGCCACACGTGGAAGCGGCCACTGACGCGGCATCCTAAGAAGGCTGTTCCACCCGAAGGACATCAGGTGGCGCCGTACTCACCAGGCCCTGATATTTAAGGCTGCGACCATGCAGCGCCGAGGAAGACATTTTGGCAGCAACGACAGCAGCGCGTGCATTGCCTCACAGTTATATCTTCGTCCATGCAGATACTTCGCCTCTGAAGCTACATCACAGCCACACGTGGAAGCGGCCACTGACGCGGCATCCTAACAAGGCTGTTCGACCCGAAGGACA
Source organism: Amblyomma maculatum (assembly GCF_055883805.1). Classification (NCBI taxonomy): domain Eukaryota; kingdom Metazoa; phylum Arthropoda; class Arachnida; order Ixodida; family Ixodidae; genus Amblyomma; species Amblyomma maculatum. Next base: position 187,771,848 of record NC_139349.1, read on the forward strand.
TCAGGTGGCGCCGTACTCACCAGGCCCTGATACTTAAGGCTGCGACCATGCAGCGCCGAGGAAGACAATTTGGCAGCAACGACAGGAACGCGCGCATTGCCTCACGGTTATATCTTCGTCCATGCAGATACTTCGCCTCTGAAGCTACATCACAGCCACACGTGGAAGCGGCCACTGACGCGGCCTCCTAAGAAGGCTGTTCCACCCGAAGAACATCAGGTGGCGCCGTACTCACCAGGCTTTGATATTTAAGGCTGCGACCAGCGCCGAGGAAGACATTTTGGCAGCAATGACAGCAACGCATGCATTGCCTCACAGTTATATCGTCGTCCACGCAGATACTTCGCCTCTGAAGCTACATCACAGCCACACGTGGAAGCGGCCACTGACGCGGCATCCTAAGAAGGCTGTTCGAACCGAAGGACATCAGGTGGCGCCGTACTCACCAGGCCCTGATAATTGGGGCGGCGACCAGCGCCGAGGAAGATATTTTGGCAGCAAGGACAGCAAAGCGTGCATTGCCTCACGATTATATCTTTGTCCACGCAGATACTTCGCCTCTGAAGCTACATCACTGCCACACGTGGAAGCGGCCACTGACGCGGCATCCTAAGAAGGCTGTTCGAACCGAAGGACATCAGGTGGCGCTGTACTCACCAGGCCCTGATACTTAGGGCGGCGACCAGCGCCGAGGAAGACATTTTGGCAGAAACGACAGCAAAGCGTGCATTGCCTCACGGTTATATCTTTGTCCACGCAGATACTTCGCCTCTGAAGCTACATCATAGCCACACGTGGAAGCGGCCACTGACGCGGCATCCTAAGAAGGCTGTTCCACCCGAAGGACATCAGGTGGCGCCGTACTCACCAGGCCCTGATACTTAGGGCGGCGACCAGCGCCGAGGAAGACATTTTGGCAGCAACGACAGCAACGCGTGCATTGCCTCACGGTTATATCTTCGTCCACGCAGATACTTCGCCTCTGAAGCTACATCACAGCCACACGTGGAAGCGGCCACTGACGCGGCATCCTAAGAAGGCTGTTCCACCCGAAGGACATCAGGTGGCTCCGTACTCACCAGGCCCTGATACTTCGGGCTGCGACCAGCGCCGAGGAAGACATTTTGACAGCAACGACAGCAACGCGTGCATTGCCTCACGGTTATATCTTCGTCCACGCAGATACTTCGCCTCTGAAGCTACATCACAGCCACACGTGGAAGCAGCCGCTGACGCGGCATCCTAAGAAGGCTGTTCGACCCGAAGGACATCAGGTGGCGCCGTAGTCACCAGGCCCTGATACTTAGGGCTGCGACCAGCGCCGAGGAAGACATTTTGACAGCAACGACAGCAACGCGTGCATTGCCTCACGGTTATATCTTCGTCTACGCAGATACTTCGCCTCTGAAGCTACATCACAGCCACTCATGGAAGCGGCCACTGACGCGGCATCCTAAGAAGGCTGTTCCACCCGAAGGACATCACGTGGCGCCGTACTCACCAGGCCCTGGTACTTGTGGCTGCGACTAGCGCCGAGGAAGACATTTTGGCAGCAACGACAGCAACGCGTGCATTGCCTCACGGTTATATCTTCGTCCACGCAGATACTTCGCCTCTGAAACTACATCACAGCCACACGTGGAAGCGGCCACTGACGCGGCTTCCTAAGAAGGCTCTTCGAGCCGAAGGACATCAGGTGGCGCCGTAGTCACCAGGCCCTGATACTTAATGCTGCGACCAGTGCTGAGGAAGACATTTTGGCAGCAATGACAGCAGCGCGTGCATTGCCTCACGGTTATATCTTCGTCCACGCAGATACTTCGCCTCTGAAGCTACATCACAGCCACACGTGGAAGCGGCCACCGACGCGGCATCCTAAGAAGGCTGTTCGACCCGAAGGACATCAGGTGGCGCCGTAGTCACCAGGCCCTGATACTTAAGGCTGCGACCATGCAGCGCCGAGGAAGACATTTTGGCAGCAACGACCGCAACGCGTGCATTGCCTCACGGTTATATCTTCGTCCACGCAAATACATCGCCTCTGAAGCTACATCACAGCCACACGTGGAAGCGGCCACTGACGCGGCATCCTAAGAAGGCTGTTCGACACGAAGGACATCAGGTGGCGCCGTAGTCACCAGGCCCTGATACTTAAGGCTGCGACCATGCAGCGCCGAGGAAGACAATTTGGCAGCAACGACAGCAACGCGCGCATTGCCTCACGGTTATATCTTCGTCCACGCAGATACTTCGCCTCTGAAGCTGCATCACAGCCACAGTGGAAGCGGCCACTGACGCGGCATTCTAAAAAGGCTGTTCCACCCGAAGGACATCAGGTGACGCAATACTCACCAGGCCCTGATACTTAGGGCGGCGACCAGCGCCGAGGAAGACATTTTGGCAGCAATGACAGCAACGCGTGCATTGCCTCACGGTTATATCTTCGTCCACGCAGATACTTCGCCTCTGAAGCTTCATCACAGCACACGTGCAAGCGGCCACTGACGCGGCATCCTAAGAAGGCTGTTCGACCCGAAGGACATCAGGTGGCGCCGTACTCACCAGGCTCTGATACTTCGGGCTGCGACCAGCGCCGAGGAAGACATTTTGACAGCAACGACAGCAACGCGTGCATTGCCTCACGGTTATATCTTTGTCCACGCAGATACTTCGCCTCTGAAGCTACATCACAGCCAGCCACACGTGGAAGCGGCCAATGACGCGGCATCCTAAGAAGGCTGTTCGACCCGAAGGACATCAGGTGGCGCCGTAGTCACCAGGCCCTGATACTTAAGGCTGCGACCATGCAGCGCCGAGGAAGACATTTTGGCAGCAATGACAGCAGCGCGTGCATTGCCTCACGGTTATATCTTCGTCCACGCAGATACTTCGCCTCTGAAGCTACATCACAGCCACACGTGGAAGCGGCCACTGACGCGGCATCCTAAGAAGGCTGTTCCACCCGAAGGACATCAGGTGGCGCCGTACTCACCAGGCCCTGATACTTAAGGCTGCGACCATGCAGCGCCGAGGAAGACAATTTGGCAGCAACGACAGGAACGCGCGCATTGCCTCACGGTTATATCTTCGTCCATGCAGATACTTCGCCTCTGAAGCTACATCACAGCCACACGAGGAAGCGGCCACTGACGCGGCATCCTAACAAGGCTGTTCGACCCGAAGGACATCAGGTGGCGCCGTACTCACCAGGCCCTGATATTTAAGGCTGCGACCATGCAGCGCCGAGGAAGACATTTTGGCAGCAACGACAGCAGCGCGTGCATTGCCTCACAGTTATATCTTCGTCCACGCAGATACTTCGCCTCTGAAGCTACATCACAGCCACACGTGGAAGCGGCCACTGACGCGGCATCCTAAGAAGGCTGTTCCACCCGAAGGACATCAGGTGGCGCCGTACTCACCAGGCCCTGATACTTAAGGCTGCGACCATGCAGCGCCGAGGAAGACAATTTGGCAGCAACGACAGCAACGTGCGCATTGCCTCACGGTTATATCTTCGTCCATGCAGATACTTCGCCTCTGAAGCTACATCACAGCCACACGTAGAAGCGGCCACAGACGCGGCATCCTAACAAGGCTGTTCGACCCGAAGGACATCAGGTGGCGCCGTACTCACCAGGCCCTGATATTTAAGGCTGCGACCAGCGCCGAGGAAGACATTTTGGCAGCAATGACAGCAACGCGTCCATTGCCTGACAGTTATATCTTCGTCCACGCAGATACTTCGCCTCTGAAGCTACATCACAGCCACACGTGGAAGCGGCCACTGACGCGGCATCCTAAGAAGGCTGTTCGAACCGAAGGACATCAGGTGGCGCCGTACTCACCAGGCCCTGATACTTAGGGCGGCGACCAGCGCCGAGGAAGACATTTTGGCAGCAATGACAGCAACGCGTGCATTGCCTCACGGTTATATCTTCGTCCACGCAGATACTTCGCCTCTGAAGCTACATCACAGCCACACGTGGAAGCGGCCACTGACGCGGCATCCTAAGAAGGCTGTTCCACCCGAAGGACATCAGGTGGCGCCGTACTCACCAGGCCCTGATACTTCGGGCTGCGACCAGCGCCGAGGAAGACATTTTGACAGCAACGACAGCAACGCGTGCATTGCCTCACGGTTATATCTTCGTCCACGCAGATACTTCGCCTCTGAAGCTACATCACAGCCAGCCACACGTGGAAGCGGCCAATGACGCGGCATCCTAAGAAGGCTGTTCGACCCGAAGGACATCAGGTGGCGCCGTAGTCACCAGGCCCTGATACTTAAGGCTGCGACCATGCAGCGCCGAGGAAGACATTTTGGCAGCAATGACAGCAGCGCGTGCATTGCCTCACGGTTATATCTTCGTCCACGCAGATACTTCGCCTCTGAAGCTACATCACAGCCACACGTGGAAGCGGCCACTGACGCGGCATCCTAAGAAGGCTGTTCCACCCGAAGGACATCAGGTGGCGCCGTACTCACCAGGCCCTGATACTTAAGGCTGCGACCATGCAGCGCCGAGGAAGACAATTTGGCAGCAACGACAGGAACGCGCGCATTGCCTCACGGTTATATCTTCGTCCATGCAGATACTTCGCCTCTGAAGCTACATCACAGCCACACGTGGAAGCGGCCACTGACGCGGCATCCTAACAAGGCTGTTCGACCCGAAGGACATCAGGTGGCGCCGTACTCACCAGGCCCTGATATTTAAGGCTGCGACCATGCAGCGCCGAGGAAGACATTTTGGCAGCAACGACAGCAGCGCGTGCATTGCCTCACAGTTATATCTTCGTCCACGCAGATACTTTTCCTCTGAAGCTACATCACAGCCACACGTGGAAGCGGCCACTGACGCGGCATCCTAAGAAGGCTGTTCCACCCGAAGGACATCAGGTGGCGCCGTACTCACCAGGCCCTGATATTTAAGGCTGCGACCATGCAGCGCCGAGGAAGACATTTTGGCAGCAACGACAGCAGCGCGTGCATTGCCTCACAGTTATATCTTCGTCCATGCAGATACTTCGCCTCTGAAGCTACATCACAGCCACACGTGGAAGCGGCCACTGACGCGGCATCCTAACAAGGCTGTTCGACCCGAAGGACATCAGGTGGCGCCGTACTCACCAGGCCCTGATACTTAAGGCTGCGACCATGCAGCGCCGAGGAAGACAATTTGGCAGCAACGACAGGAACGCGCGCATTGCCTCACGGTTATATCTTCGTCCATGCAGATACTTCGCCTCTGAAGCTACATCACAGCCACACGTGGAAGCGGCCACTGACGCGGCATCCTAAGAAGGCTGTTCCACCCGAAGAACATCAGGTGGCGCCGTACTCACCAGGCTTTGATATTTAAGGCTGCGACCAGCGCCGAGGAAGACATTTTGGCAGCAATGACAGCAACGCATGCATTGCCTCACAGTTATATCGTCGTCCACGCAGATACTTCGCCTCTGAAGCTACATCACAGCCACACGTGGAAGCGGCCACTGACGCGGCATCCTAAGAAGGCTGTTCGAACCGAAGGACATCAGGTGGCGCCGTACTCACCAGGCCCTGATAATTGGGGCGGCGACCAGCGCCGAGGAAGATATTTTGGCAGCAAGGACAGCAAAGCGTGCATTGCCTCACGATTATATCTTTGTCCACGCAGATACTTCGCCTCTGAAGCTACATCACTGCCACACGTGGAAGCGGCCACTGACGCGGCATCCTAAGAAGGCTGTTCGAACCGAAGGACATCAGGTGGCGCTGTACTCACCAGGCCCTGATACTTAGGGCGGCGACCAGCGCCGAGGAAGACATTTTGGCAGAAACGACAGCAAAGCGTGCATTGCCTCACGGTTATATCTTTGTCCACGCAGATACTTCGCCTCTGAAGCTACATCATAGCCACACGTGGAAGCGGCCACTGACGCGGCATCCTAAGAAGGCTGTTCCACCCGAAGGACATCAGGTGGCGCCGTACTCACCAGGCCCTGATACTTAGGGCGGCGACCAGCGCCGAGGAAGACATTTTGGCAGCAACGACAGCAACGCGTGCATTGCCTCACGGTTATATCTTCGTCCACGCAGATACTTCGCCTCTGAAGCTACATCACAGCCACACGTGGAAGCGGCCACTGACGCGGCATCCTAAGAAGGCTGTTCCACCCGAAGGACATCAGGTGGCTCCGTACTCACCAGGCCCTGATACTTCGGGCTGCGACCAGCGCCGAGGAAGACATTTTGACAGCAACGACAGCAACGCGTGCATTGCCTCACGGTTATATCTTCGTCCACGCAGATACTTCGCCTCTGAAGCTACATCACAGCCACACGTGGAAGCAGCCGCTGACGCGGCATCCTAAGAAGGCTGTTCGACCCGAAGGACATCAGGTGGCGCCGTAGTCACCAGGCCCTGATACTTAGGGCTGCGACCAGCGCCGAGGAAGACATTTTGACAGCAACGACAGCAACGCGTGCATTGCCTCACGGTTATATCTTCGTCTACGCAGATACTTCGCCTCTGAAGCTACATCACAGCCACTCATGGAAGCGGCCACTGACGCGGCATCCTAAGAAGGCTGTTCCACCCGAAGGACATCACGTGGCGCCGTACTCACCAGGCCCTGGTACTTGTGGCTGCGACTAGCGCCGAGGAAGACATTTTGGCAGCAACGACAGCAACGCGTGCATTGCCTCACGGTTATATCTTCGTCCACGCAGATACTTCGCCTCTGAAACTACATCACAGCCACACGTGGAAGCGGCCACTGACGCGGCATCCTAAGAAGGCTCTTCGAGCCGAAGGACATCAGGTGGCGCCGTAGTCACCAGGCCCTGATACTTAATGCTGCGACCAGTGCTGAGGAAGACATTTTGGCAGCAATGACAGCAGCGCGTGCATTGCCTCACGGTTATATCTTCGTCCACGCAGATACTTCGCCTCTGAAGCTACATCACAGCCACACGTGGAAGCGGCCACCGACGCGGCATCCTAAGAAGGCTGTTCGACCCGAAGGACATCAGGTGGCGCCGTAGTCACCAGGCCCTGATACTTAAGGCTGCGACCATGCAGCGCCGAGGAAGACATTTTGGCAGCAACGACCGCAACGCGTGCATTGCCTCACGGTTATATCTTCGTCCACGCAAATACTTCGCCTCTGAAGCTACATCACAGCCACACGTGGAAGCGGCCACTGACGCGGCATCCTAAGAAGGCTGTTCGACACGAAGGACATCAGGTGGCGCCGTAGTCACCAGGCCCTGATACTTAAGGCTGCGACCATGCAGCGCCGAGGAAGACAATTTGGCAGCAACGACAGCAACGCGCGCATTGCCTCACGGTTATATCTTCGTCCACGCAGATACTTCGCCTCTGAAGCTGCATCACAGCCACAGTGGATGCGGCCACTGACGCGGCATTCTAAAAAGGCTGTTCCACCCGAAGGACATCAGGTGACGCAATACTCACCAGGCCCTGATACTTAGGGCGGCGACCAGCGCCGAGGAAGACATTTTGGCAGCAATGACAGCAACGCGTGCATTGCCTCACGGTTATATCTTCGTCCACGCAGATACTTCGCCTCTGAAGCTTCATCACAGCACACGTGCAAGCGGCCACTGACGCGGCATCCTAAGAAGGCTGTTCGACCCGAAGGACATCAGGTGGCGCCGTACTCACCAGGCCCTGATACTTCGGGCTGCGACCAGCGCCGAGGAAGACATTTTGACAGCAACGACAGCAACGCGTGCATTGCCTCACGGTTATATCTTTGTCCACGCAGATACTTCGCCTCTGAAGCTACATCACAGCCAGCCACACGTGGAAGCGGCCAATGACGCGGCATCCTAAGAAGGCTGTTCGACCCGAAGGACATCAGGTGGCGCCGTAGTCACCAGGCCCTGATACTTAAGGCTGTGACCATGCAGCGCCGAGGAAGACATTTTGGCAGCAATGACAGCAGCGCGTGCATTGCCTCACGGTTATATCTTCGTCCACGCAGATACTTCGCCTCTGAAGCTACATCACAGCCACACGTGGAAGCGGCCACTGACGCGGCATCCTAAGAAGGCTGTTCCACCCGAAGGACATCAGGTGGCGCCGTACTCACCAGGCCCTGATACTTAAGGCTGCGACCATGCAGCGCCGAGGAAGACAATTTGGCAGCAACGACAGGAACGCGCGCATTGCCTCACGGTTATATCTTCGTCCATGCAGATACTTCGCCTCTGAAGCTACATCACAGCCACACGAGGAAGCGGCCACTGACGCGGCATCCTAACAAGGCTGTTCGACCCGAAGGACATCAGGTGGCGCCGTACACACCAGGCCCTGATATTTAAGGCTGCGACCATGCAGCGCCGAGGAAGACATTTTGGCAGCAACGACAGCAGCGCGTGCATTGCCTCACAGTTATATCTTCGTCCACGCAGATACTTCGCCTCTGAAGCTACATCACAGCCACACGTGGAAGCGGCCACTGACGCGGCATCCTAAGAAGGCTGTTCCACCCGAAGGACATCAGGTGGCGCCGTACTCACCAGGCCCTGATATTTAAGGCTGCGACCATGCAGCGCCGAGGAAGACATTTTGGCAGCAACGACAGCAGCGCGTGCATTGCCTCACAGTTATATCTTCGTCCATGCAGATACTTCGCCTCTGAAGCTACATCACAGCCACACGTGGAAGCGGCCACTGACGCGGCATCCTAACAAGGCTGTTCGACCCGAAGGACATCAGGTGGCGCCGTACTCACCAGGCCCTGATATTTAAGGCTGCGACCATGCAGCGCCGAGGAAGACAATTTGGCAGCAACGACAGGAACGCGCGCATTGCCTCACGGTTATATCTTCGTCCATGCAGATACTTCGCCTCTGAAGCTACATCACAGCCACACGTGGAAGCGGCCACTGACGCGGCATCCTAAGAAGGCTGTTCCACCCGAAGAACATCAGGTGGCGCCGTACTCACCAGGCTTTGATATTTAAGGCTGCGACCAGCGCCGAGGAAGACATTTTGGCAGCAATGACAGCAACGCATGCATTGCCTCACAGTTATATCGTCGTCCACGCAGATACTTCGCCTCTGAAGCTACATCACAGCCACACGTGGAAGCGGCCACTGACGCGGCATCCTAAGAAGGCTGTTCGAACCGAAGGACATCAGGTGGCGCCGTACTCACCAGGCCCTGATACTTGGGGCGGCGACCAGCGCCGAGGAAGATATTTTGGCAGCAAGGACAGCAAAGCGTGCATTGCCTCACGATTATATCTTTGTCCACGCAGATACTTCGCCTCTGAAGCTACATCACTGCCACACGTGGAAGCGGCCACTGACGCGGCATCCTAAGAAGGCTGTTCGAATCGAAGGACATCAGGTGGCGCTGTACTCACCAGGCCCTGATACTTAGGGCGGCTAACAGCGCCGAGGAAGACATTTTGGCAGAAACGACAGCAAAGCGTGCATTGCCTCACGGTTATATCTTTGTCCACGCAGATACTTCGCCTCTGAAGCTACATCATAGCCACACGTGGAAGCGGCCACTGACGCGGCATCCTAAGAAGGCTGTTCCACCCGAAGGACATCAGGTGGCGCCGTACTCACCAGGCCCTGATACTTAGGGCGGCGACCAGCGCCGAGGAAGACATTTTGGCAGCAACGACAGCAACGCGTGCATTGCCTCACGGTTATATCTTCGTCCACGCAGATACTTCGCCTCTGAAGCTACATCACAGCCACACGTGGAAGCGGCCACTGACGCGGCATCCTAAGAAGGCTGTTCCACCCGAAGGACATCAGGTGGCTCCGTACTCACCAGGCCCTGATACTTCGGGCTGTGACCAGCGCCGAGGAAGACATTTTGACAGCAACGACAGCAACGCGTGCATTGCCTGACGGTTATATCTTCGTCCACGCAGATACTTCGCCTCTGAAGCTACATCACAGCCACACGTGGAAGCAGCCGCTGACGCGGCATCCTAAGAAGGCTGTTCGAACCGAAGGACATCAGGTGGCGCCGTACTCACCAGGCCCTGATACTTAAGGCTGCGACCATGCAGCGCCGAGGAAGACATTTTGGCAGCAATGACAGCAGCGCGTGCATTGCCTCATGGTTATATCTTCGTCCACGCAGCTACTTCGCCTCTGAAACTACATCACAGCCACACGTGGAAGCGGCCACTGACGCGGCATCCTAAGAAAGCTGTTCGACCCGAAGGACATCAGGTGGCGCCGTAGTCACCAGGCCCTGATACTTAGGGCTGCGACCAGCGCCGAGGAAGACATTTTGACAGCAACGACAGCAACGCGTGCATTGCCTCACGGTTATATCTTCGTCTACGCAGATACTTCGCCTCTGAAGCTACATCACAGCCACTCATGGAAGCGGCCACTGACGCGGCATCCTAAGAAGGCTGTTCCACCCGAAGGACATCACGTGGCGCCGTACTCACCAGGCCCTGGTACTTGTGGCTGCGACTAGCGCCGAGGAAGACATTTTGGCAGCAACGACAGCAACGCGTGCATTGCCTCACGGTTATATCTTCGTCCACGCAGATACTTCGCCTCTGAAACTACATCACAGCCACACGTGGAAGCGGCCACTGACGCGGCATCCTAAGAAGGCTCTTCGAGCCGAAGGACATCAGGTGGCGCCGTAGTCACCAGGCCCTGATACTTAATGCTGCGACCAGTGCTGAGGAAGACATTTTGGCAGCAACGACCGCAACGCGTGCATTGCCTCACGGTTATACCTTCGTCCTCGCAAATACTTCGCCTCTGAAGCTACATCACAGCCACACGTGGAAGCGGCCACTGACGCGGCATCCTAAGAAGGCTGTTCGACCCGAAGGACATCAGGTGGCGCCGTAGTCACCAGGCCCTGATACTTAAGGCTGCGACCATGCAGCGCCGAGGAAGACATTTTGGCAGCAACGACCGCAACGCGTGCATTGCCTCACGGTTATATCTTCGTCCACGCAAATACTTCGCCTCTGAAGCTACATCACAGCCACACGTGGAAGCGGCCACTGACGCGGCATCCTAAGAAGGCTGTTCGACACGAAGGACATCAGGTGGCGCCGTAGTCACCAGGCCCTGATACTTAAGGCTGCGACCATGCAGCGCCGAGGAAGACAATTTGGCAGCAACGACAGCAACGCGCGCATTGCCTCACGGTTATATCTTCGTCCACGCAGATACTTCGCCTCTGAAGCTGCATCACAGCCACAGTGGAAGCGGCCACTGACGCGGCATTCTAAAAAGGCTGTTCCACCCGAAGGACATCAGGTGACGCAATACTCACCAGGCCCTGATACTTAGGGCGGCGACCAGCGCCGAGGAAGACATTTTGGCAGCAATGACAGCAACGCGTGCATTGCCTCACGGTTATATCTTCGTCCACGCAGATACTTCGCCTCTGAAGCTTCATCACAGCACACGTGCAAGCGGCCACTGACGCGGCATCCTAAGAAGGCTGTTCGACCCGAAGGACATCAGGTGGCGCCGTACTCACCAGGCCCTGATACTTCGGGCTGCGACCAGCGCCGAGGAAGACATTTTGACAGCAACGACAGCAACGCGTGCATTGCCTCACGGTTATATCTTTGTCCACGCAGACACTTCGCCTCTGAAGCTACATCACAGCCAGCCACACGTGGAAGCGGCCAATGACGCGGCATCCTAAGAAGGCTGTTCGACCCGAAGGACATCAGGTGGCGCCGTAGTCACCAGGCCCTGATACTTAAGGCTGTGACCATGCAGCGCCGAGGAAGACATTTTGGCAGCAATGACAGCAGCGCGTGCATTGCCTCACGGTTATATCTTCGTCCACGCAGATACTTCGCCTCTGAAGCTACATCACAGCCACACGTGGAAGCGGCCACTGACGCGGCATCCTAAGAAGGCTGTTCCACCCGAAGGACATCAGGTGGCGCCGTACTCACCAGGCCCTGATACTTAAGGCTGCGACCATGCAGCGCCGAGGAAGACAATTTGGCAGCAACGACAGGAACGCGCGCATTGCCTCACGGTTATATCTTCGTCCATGCAGATACTTCGCCTCTGAAGCTACATCACAGCCACACGAGGAAGCGGCCACTGACGCGGCATCCTAACAAGGCTGTTCGACCCGAAGGACATCAGGTGGCGCCGTACACACCAGGCCCTGATATTTAAGGCTGCGACCATGCAGCGCCGAGGAAGACATTTTGGCAGCAACGACAGCAGCGCGTGCATTGCCTCACAGTTATATCTTCGTCCACGCAGATACTTCGCCTCTGAAGCTACATCACAGCCACACGTGGAAGCGGCCACTGACGCGGCATCCTAAGAAGGCTGTTCCACCCGAAGGACATCAGGTGGCGCCGTACTCACCAGGCCCTGATATTTAAGGCTGCGACCATGCAGCGCCGAGGAAGACATTTTGGCAGCAACGACAGCAGCGCGTGCATTGCCTCACAGTTATATCTTCGTCCATGCAGATACTTCGCCTCTGAAGCTACATCACAGCCACACGTGGAAGCGGCCACTGACGCGGCATCCTAACAAGGCTGTTCGACCCGAAGGACATCAGGTGGCGCCGTACTCACCAGGCCCTGATATTTAAGGCTGCGACCATGCAGCGCCGAGGAAGACAATTTGGCAGCAACGACAGGAACGCGCGCATTGCCTCACGGTTATATCTTCGTCCATGCAGATACTTCGCCTCTGAAGCTACATCACAGCCACACGTGGAAGCGGCCACTGACGCGGCATCCTAAGAAGGCTGTTCCACCCGAAGAACATCAGGTGGCGCCGTACTCACCAGGCTTTGATATTTAAGGCTGCGACCAGCGCCGAGGAAGACATTTTGGCAGCAATGACAGCAACGCATGCATTGCCTCACAGTTATATCGTCGTCCACGCAGATACTTCGCCTCTGAAGCTACATCACAGCCACACGTGGAAGCGGCCACTGACGCGGCATCCTAAGAAGGCTGTTCGAACCGAAGGACATCAGGTGGCGCCGTACTCACCAGGCCCTGATACTTGGGGCGGCGACCAGCGCCGAGGAAGATATTTTGGCAGCAAGGACAGCAAAGCGTGCATTGCCTCACGATTATATCTTTGTCCACGCAGATACTTCGCCTCTGAAGCTACATCACTGCCACACGTGGAAGCGGCCACTGACGCGGCATCCTAAGAAGGCTGTTCGAATCGAAGGACATCAGGTGGCGCTGTACTCACCAGGCCCTGATACTTAGGGCGGCTAACAGCGCCGAGGAAGACATTTTGGCAGAAACGACAGCAAAGCGTGCATTGCCTCACGGTTATATCTTTGTCCACGCAGATACTTCGCCTCTGAAGCTACATCATAGCCACACGTGGAAGCGGCCACTGACGCGGCATCCTAAGAAGGCTGTTCCACCCGAAGGACATCAGGTGGCGCCGTACTCACCAGGCCCTGATACTTAGGGCGGCGACCAGCGCCGAGGAAGACATTTTGGCAGCAACGACAGCAACGCGTGCATTGCCTCACGGTTATATCTTCGTCCACGCAGATACTTCGCCTCTGAAGCTACATCACAGCCACACGTGGAAGCGGCCACTGACGCGGCATCCTAAGAAGGCTGTTCCACCCGAAGGACATCAGGTGGCTCCGTACTCACCAGGCCCTGATACTTCGGGCTGTGACCAGCGCCGAGGAAGACATTTTGACAGCAACGACAGCAACGCGTGCATTGCCTCACGGTTATATCTTCGTCCACGCAGATACTTCGCCTCTGAAGCTACATCACAGCCACACGTGGAAGCAGCCGCTGACGCGGCATCCTAAGAAGGCTGTTCGAACCGAAGGACATCAGGTGGCGCCGTACTCACCAGGCCCTGATACTTAAGGCTGCGACCATGCAGCGCCGAGGAAGACATTTTGGCAGCAATGACAGCAGCGCGTGCATTGCCTCATGGTTATATCTTCGTCCACGCAGATACTTCGCCTCTGAAACTACATCACAGCCACACGTGGAAGCGGCCACTGACGCGGCATCCTAAGAATGCTGTTCGACCCGAAGGACATCAGGTGGCGCCGTAGTCACCAGGCCCTGATACTTAAGGCTGCGACCATGCAGCGCCGAGGAAGACATTTTAGCAGCAACGACCGCAACGCGTGCATTGCCTCACGGTTATATCTTCGTCCTCGCAAATACTTCGCCTCTGAAGCTACATCACAGCCACACGTGGAAGCGGCCACTGACGCGGCATCCTAAGAAGGCTGTTCGACACGAAGGACATCAGGTGGCGCCGTAGTCACCAGGCCCTGATACTTAAGGCTGCGACCATGCAGCGCCGAGGAAGACAATTTGGCAGCAACGACAGCAACGCGCGCATTGCCTCACGGTTATATCTTCGTCCACGCAGATACTTCGCCTCTGAAGCTGCATCACAGCCACAGTGGAAGCGGCCACTGACGCGGCATCCTAAAAAGGCTGTTCCACCCGAAGGACATCAGGTGATGCAATACTCACCAGGCCCTGATACTTAGGGCGGCGACCAGCGCCGAGGAAGACATTTTGGCAGCAATGACAGCAACGCGTGCATTGCCTCACGGTTATATCTTCGTCCACGCAGATACTTCGCCTCTGAAGCTTCATCACAGCACACGTGGAAGCGGCCACTGACGCGGCATCCTAAGAAGGCTGTTCGACCCGAAGGACATCAGGTGGCGCCGTACTCACCAGGCCCTGATACTTAAAGCTGCCACCATGCAGCGCCGAGGAAGACATTTTGGCAGCAACGACAGCAACGCGCGCATCGCCTCACGGTTATATCTTCGTCCATGCAGATACTTCGCCTCTGAAGCTACATCACAGCCACACGTGGAAGCGGCCACTGACGCGGCATCCTAAGAAGGCTGTTCGACACGAAGGACATCAGGTGGCGCCGTAGTCACCAGGCCCTGATACTTAAGGCTGCGACCATGCAGCGCCGAGGAAGACAATTTGGCAGCAACGACAGCAACGCGCGCATTGCCTCACGGTTATATCTTCGTCCACGCAGATACTTCGCCTCTGAAGCTGCATCACAGCCACAGTGGAAGCGGCCACTGACGCGGCATCCTAAAAAGGCTGTTCCACCCGAAGGACATCAGGTGACGCAATACTCACCAGGCCCTGATACTTAGGGCGGCGACCAGCGCCGAGGAAGACATTTTGGCAGCAATGACAGCAACGCGTGCATTGCCTCACGGTTATATCTTCGTCCACGCAGATACTTCGCCTCTGAAGCTTCATCACAGCACACGTGGAAGCGGCCACTGACGCGGCATCCTAAGAAGGCTGTTCGACCCGAAGGACATCAGGTGGCGCCGTACTCACCAGGCCCTGATACTTAAAGCTGCCACCATGCAGCGCTGAGGAAGACATTTTGGCAGCAACGACAGCAACGCGCGCATCGCCTCACGGTTATATCTTCGTCCATGCAGATACTTCGCCTCTGAAGCTACATCACAGCCACACGTGGAAGCGGCCACTGACGCGGCATCCTAAGAAGGCTGTTCCACCCGAAGGACATCAGGTGGCGCCGTACTCACCAGGCCCTGATACTTAAGGCTGCGACCATGCAGCGCCGAGGAAGACAATTTGGCAGCAACGACAGGAACGCGCGCATTGCCTCACGGTTATATCTTCGTCCATGCAGATACTTCGCCTCTGAAGCTACATCACAGCCACACGTGGAAGCGGCCACTGACGCGGCATCCTAACAAGGCTGTTCGACCCGAAGGACATCAGGTGGCGCCGTACTCACCAGGCCCTGATATTTAAGGCTGCGACCATGCAGCGCCGAGGAAGACATTTTGGCAGCAACGACAGCAGCGCGTGCATTGCCTCACAGTTATATCTTCGTCCACGCAGATACTTCGCCTCTGAAGCTACATCACAGCCACACGTGGAAGCGGCCACTGACGCGGCATCCTAAGAAGGCTGTTCCACCCGAAGGACATCAGGTGGCGCCGTACTCACCAGGCCCTGATACTTAAGTCTGCGACCATGCAGCGCCGAGGAAGACAATTTGGCAGCAACGACAGGAACGCGCGCATTGCCTCACGGTTATATCTTCGTCCATGCAGATACTTCGCCTCTGAAGCTACATCACAGCCACACGTGGAAGCGGCCACTGACGCGGCATCCTAAGAAGGCTGTTCCACCCGAAGAACATGAGGTGGCGCCGTACTCACCAGGCTTTGATATTTAAGGCTGCGACCAGCGCCGAGGAAGACATTTTGGCAGCAATGACAGCAACGCACGCATTGCCTCACAGTTATATCGTCGTCCACGCAGATACTTCGCCTCTGAAGCTACATCACAGCCACACGTGGAAGCGGCCACTGACGCGGCATCCTAAGAAGGCTGTTCGAACCGAAGGACATCAGATGGCGCCGTACTCACCAGGCCCTGATACTTGGGGCGGCGACCAGCGCCGAGGAAGATATTTTGGCAGCAAGGACAGCAAAGCGTGCATTGCCTCACGATTATATCTTTGTCCACGCAGATACTTCGCCTCTGAAGCTACATCACTGCCACACGTGGAAGCGGCCACTGACGCGGCATCCTAAGAAGGCTGTTCGAAACGAAGGACATCAGGTGGCGCTGTACTCACCAGGCCCTGATACTTAGGGCGGCGACCAGCGCCGAGGAAGACATTTTGGCAGAAACGACAGCAAAGCGTGCATTGCCTCACGGTTATATCTTTGTCCACGCAGATACTTCGCCTCTGAAGCTACATCATAGCCACACGTGGAAGCGGCCACTGACGCGGCATCCTAAGAAGGCTGTTCCACCCGAAGGACATCAGGTGGCGCCGTACTCACCAGGCCCTGATACTTAGGGCGGCGACCAGCGCCGAGGAAGACATTCTGGCAGCAACGACAGCAACGCGTGCATTGCCTCACGGTTATATCTTCGTCCACGCAGATACTTCGCCTCTGAAGCTACATCACAGCCACACGTGGAAGCGGCCACTGACGCGGCATCCTAAGAAGGCTGTTCGAACCGAAGGACATCAGGTGGCGCTGTACTCACCAGGCCCTGATACTTAAGGCTGCGACCATGCAGCGCCGAGGAAGACATTTTGGCAGCAATGACAGCAGCGCGTGCAATGCCTCATGGTTATATCTTCGTCCACGCAGATACTTCGCCTCTGAAACTACATCACAGCCACACGTGGAAGCGGCCACTGACGCGGCATCCTAAGAAAGCTGTTCGACCCGAAGGACATCAGGTGGCGCCGTAGTCACCAGGCCCTGATACTTAGGGCTGCGACCAGCGCCGAGGAAGACATTTTGACAGCAACGACAGCAACGCGTGCATTGCCTCACGGTTATATCTTCGTCTACGCAGATACTTCGCCTCTGAAGCTACATCACAGCCACTCATGGAAGCGGCCACTGACGCGGCATCCTAAGAAGGCTGTTCCACCCGAAGGACATCACGTGGCGCCGTACTCACCAGGCCCTGGTACTTGTGGCTGCGACTAGCGCCGAGGAAGACATTTTGGCAGCAACGACAGCAACGCGTGCATTGCCTCACGGTTATATCTTCGTCCACGCTGATACTTCGCCTCTGAAACTACATCACAGCCACACGTGGAAGCGGCCACTGACGCGGCATCCTAAGAAGGCTCTTCGAGCCGAAGGACATCAGGTGGCGCCGTAGTCACCAGGCCCTGATACTTAATGCTGCGACCAGTGCTGAGGAAGACATTTTGGCAGCAATGACAGCAGCGCGTGCATTGCCTCACGGTTATATCTTCGTCCACGCAGATACTTCGCCTCTGAAGCTACATCACAGCCACACGTGGAAGCGGCCACCGACGCGGCATCCTAAGAAGGCTGTTCGACCCGAAGGACATCAGGTGGCGCCGTAGTCACCAGGCCCTGATACTTAAGGCTGCGACCATGCAGCGCCGAGGAAGACATTTTGGCAGCAACGACCGCAACGCGTGCATTGCCTCACGGTTATATCTTCGTCCTCGCAAATACTTCGCCTCTGAAGCTACATCACAGCCACACGTGGAAGCGGCCACTGACGCGGCATCCTAAGAAGGCTGTTCGACACGAAGGACATCAGGTGGCGCCGTAGTCACCAGGCCCTGATACTTAAGGCTGCGACCATGCAGCGCCGAGGAAGACAATTTGGCAGCAACGACAGCAACGCGCGCATTGCCTCACGGTTATATCTTCGTCCACGCAGATACTTCGCCTCTGAAGCTGCATCACAGCCACAGTGGAAGCGGCCACTGACGCGGCATCCTAAAAAGGCTGTTCCACCCGAAGGACATCAGGTGATGCAATACTCACCAGGCCCTGATACTTAGGGCGGCGACCAGCGCCGAGGAAGACATTTTGGCAGCAATGACAGCAACGCGTGCATTGCCTCACGGTTATATCTTCGTCCACGCAGATACTTCGCCTCTGAAGCTTCATCACAGCACACGTGGAAGCGGCCACTGACGCGGCATCCTAAGAAGGCTGTTCGACCCGAAGGACATCAGGTGGCGCCGTACTCACCAGGCCCTGATACTTAAAGCTGCCACCATGCAGCGCCGAGGAAGACATTTTGGCAGCAACGACAGCAACGCGCGCATCGCCTCACGGTTATATCTTCGTCCATGCAGATACTTCGCCTCTGAAGCTACATCACAGCCACACGTGGAAGCGGCCACTGACGCGGCATCCTAAGAAGGCTGTTCCACCCGAAGGACATCAGGTGGCGCCGTACTCACCAGGCCCTGATACTTAAGGCTGCGACCATGCAGCGCCGAGGAAGACAATTTGGCAGCAACGACAGGAACGCGCGCATTGCCTCACGGTTATATCTTCGTCCATGCAGATACTTCGCCTCTGAAGCTACATCACAGCCACACGTGGAAGCGGCCACTGACGCGGCATCCTAACAAGGCTGTTCGACCCGAAGGACATCAGGTGGCGCCGTACTCACCAGGCCCTGATATTTAAGGCTGCGACCATGCAGCGCCGAGGAAGACATTTTGGCAGCAACGACAGCAGCGCGTGCATTGCCTCACAGTTATATCTTCGTCCACGCAGATACTTCGCCTCTGAAGCTACATCACAGCCACACGTGGAAGCGGCCACTGACGCGGCATCCTAAGAAGGCTGTTCCACCCGAAGGACATCAGGTGGCGCCGTACTCACCAGGCCCTGATATTTAAGGCTGCGACCATGCAGCGCCGAGGAAGACATTTTGGCAGCAACGACAGCAGCGCGTGCATTGCCTCACAGTTATATCTTCGTCCATGCAGATACTTCGCCTCTGAAGCTACATCACAGCCACACGTGGAAGCGGCCACTGACGCGGCATCCTAACAAGGCTGTTCGACCCGAAGGACATCAGGTGGCGCCGTACTCACCAGGCCCTGATATTTAAGGCTGCGACCATGCAGCGCCGAGGAAGACATTTTGGCAGCAATGACAGCAGCGCGTGCATTGCCTCACGGTTATATCTTCGTCCACGCAGATACTTCGCCTCTGAAGCTACATTACAGCCACACGTGGAAGCGGCCACTGACGCGGCATCCTAAGAAGGCTGTTCCACCCGAAGGACATCAGGTGGCGCCGTACTCACCAGGCCCTGATACTTAAGGCTGCGACCATGCAGCGCCGAGGAAGACAATTTGGCAGCAACGACAGGAACGCGCGCATTGCCTCACGGTTATATCTTCGTCCATGCAGATACTTCGCCTCTGAAGCTACATCACAGCCACACGTGGAAGCGGCCACTGACGCGGCATCCTAAGAAGGCTGTTCCACCCGAAGAACATCAGGTGGCGCCGTACTCACCAGGCTTTGATATTTAAGGCTGCGACCAGCGCCGAGGAAGACATTTTGGCAGCAATCACAGCAACGCATGCATTGCCTCACAGTTATATCGTCGTCCACGCAGATACTTCGCCTCTGAAGCTACATCACAGCCACACGTGGAAGCGGCCACTGACGCGGCATCCTAAGAAGGCTGTTCGAACCGAAGGACATCAGGTGGCGCCGTACTCACCAGGCCCTGATACTTGGGGCGGCGACCAGCGCCGAGGAAGATATTTTGGCAGCAAGGACAGCAAAGCGTGCATTGCCTCACGATTATATCTTTGTCCACGCAGATACTTCGCCTCTGAAGCTACATCACTGCCACACGTGGAAGCGGCCACTGACGCGGCATCCCAAGAAGGCTGTTCGAACCGAAGGACATCAGGTGGCGCTGTACTCACCAGGCCCTGATACTTAAGGCGGCGACCAGCGCCGAGGAAGACATTTTGGCAGAAACGACAGCAAAGCGTGCATTGCCTCACGGTTATACCTTTGTCCACGCAGATACTTCGCCTCTGAAGCTACATCATAGCCACACGTGGAAGCGGCCACTGACGCGGCATCCTAAGAAGGCTGTTCCACCCGAAGGACATCAGGTGGCGCCGTACTCACCAGGCCCTGATACTTAGGGCGGCGACCAGCGCCGAGGAAGACATTCTGGCAGCAACGACAGCAACGCGTGCATTGCCTCACGGTTATATCTTCGTCCACGCAGATACTTCGCCTCTGAAGCTACATCACAGCCACACGTGGAAGCGGCCACTGACGCGGCATCCTAAGAAGGCTGTTCCACCCGAAGGACATCAGGTGGCTCCGTACTCACCAGGCCCTGATACTTCGGGCTGCGACCAGCGCCGAGGAAGACATTTTGACAGCAACGACAGCAATGCGTGCATTGCCTCACGGTTATATCTTCGTCCACGCAGATACTTCGCCTCTGAAGCTACATCACAGCCACACGTGGAAGCAGCCGCTGACGCGGCATCCTAAGAAGGCTGTTCGAACCGAAGGACATCAGGTGGCGCCGTACTCACCAGGCCCTGATACTTAAGGCTGCGACCATGCAGCGCCGAGGAAGACACTTTGGCAGCAATGACAGCAGCGCGTGCATTGCCTCACGGTTATATCTTCGTCCACGCAGATACTTCGCCTCTGAAACTACATCACAGCCACACGTGGAAGCGGCCACTGACGCGGCATCCTAAGAAAGCTGTTCCACCCGAAGGACATCACGTGGCGCCGTACTCACCAGGCCCTGGTACTTGTGGCTGCGACTAGCGCCGAGGAAGACATTTTGGCAGCAACGACAGCAACGCGTGCATTGCCTCACGGTTATATCTTCGTCCACGCAGATACTTCGCCTCTGAAACTACATCACAGCCACACGTGGAAGCGGCCACTGACGCGGCATCCTAAGAAGGCTCTTCGAGCCGAAGGACATCAGGTGGCGCCGTAGTCACCAGGCCCTGATACTTAATGCTGCGACCAGTGCTGAGGAAGACATTTTGGCAGCAATGACAGCAGCGCGTGCATTGCCTCACGGTTATATCTTCGTCCACGCAGATACTTCGCCTCTGAAGCTACATCACAGCCACACGTGGAAGCGGCTACCGACGCGGCATCCTAAGAAGGCTGTTCGACCCGAAGGACATCAGGTGGCGCCGTAGTCACCAGGCCCTGATACTTAAGGCTGCGACCATGCAGCGCCGAGGAAGACATTTTGGCAGCAACGACCGCAACGCGTGCATTGCCTCACGGTTATATCTTCGTCCTCGCAAATACTTCGCCTCTGAAGCTACATCACAGCCACACGTGGAAGCGGCCACTGACGCGGCATCCTAAGAAGGCTGTTCGACACGAAGGACATCAGGTGGCGCCGTACTCACCAGGCCCTGATACTTAAAGCTGCCACCATGCAGCGCCGAGGAAGACATTTTGGCAGCAACGACAGCAACGCGCGCATCGCCTCACGGTTATATCTTCGTCCATGCAGATACTTCGCCTCTGAAGCTACATCACAGCCACACGTGGAAGCGGCCACTGACGCGGCATCCTAAGAAGGCTGTTCGACACGAAGGACATCAGGTGGCGCCGTACTCACCAGGCCCTGATACTTAAAGCTGCCACCATGCAGCGCCGAGGAAGACATTTTGGCAGCAACGACAGCAACGCGCGCATCGCCTCACGGTTATATCTTCGTCCATGCAGATACTTCGCCTCTGAAGCTACATCACAGCCACACGTGGAAGCGGCCACTGACGCGGCATCCTAAGAAGGCTGTTCCACCCGAAGGACATCAGGTGGCGCCATACTCACCAGGCCCTGATACTTAGGGCGGCGACCAGCGCCGAGGAAGACATTTTGGCAGCAATGACAGCAACGCGTGCATTGCCTCACGGTTATATCTTCGTCCACGCAGATACTTCCCCTCTGAAGCTGCATCACAGCCACACGAGGAAGCGGCCACTGACGCGGCATCCTAAGAAGGCTGTTCGAACCGAAGGACATCAGGTGGCGCCGTACTCACCAGGCCCTGATACTTAGGGCGGCGACCACCGCCGAGGAAGACATTTTGGCAGCAACGACAGCAAAGCGTGCATTGCCTCACGGTTATATCTTTGTCCACGCAGATACTTCGCCTCTGAAGCTACATCATAGCCACACGTGGAAGCGGCCACTGACGCGGCATCCTAAGAAGGCTGTTCCACCCGAAGGACATCAGGTGGCGCCGTACTCACCGGGCCCTGATACTTAGGGCGGCGACCAGCGCCGAGGAAGACATTTTGGCAGCAATGACAGCAACGCGTGCATTGCCTCACGGTTATATCTTCGTCCACGCAGATACTTCGCCTCTGAAGCTGCATCACAGCCACAGTGGAAGCGGCCACTGACGCGGCATCCTAAGAAGGCTGTTCCACCCGAAGGACATCAGGTGGCGCCGTACTCACCAGGCCCTGATACTTAGGGCGGCGACCAGCGCCGAGGAAGACATTTTGGCAGCAATGACAGCAACGCGTGCATTGCCTCACGGTTATATCTTCGTCCACGCAGATACTTCCCCTCTGAAGCTACATCACAGCCACACGTGGAAGCGGCCACTGACGCGGCATCCTAAGAAGGCTGTTCGACACGAAGGTCATCAGGTGGCGCCGTAGTCACCAGGCCCTGATACTTAAGGCTGCGACCATGCAGCGCCGAGGAAGACATTTTGGCAGCAATGACAGCAGTGCCTGCATTGCCTCACGGTTATATCTTCGTCCACGCAGATACTTCGCCTCTGAAGCTACATCACAGCCACACGTGGAAGCGGCCACTGACGCGGCATCCTAAGAAGATTGTTCCACCCGAAGGACATGAGGTGGCGCCGTACTCACCAGGCCCTGATACTTAAGGCTGCGACCATGCAGCGCCGAGGAAGACAATTTGGCAGCAACGACAGGAACGCGCGCATTGCCTCACGGTTATATCTTCGTCCATGCAGATACTTCGCCTCTGAAGCTACATCACAGCCACACGTGGAAGCGGCCACTGACGCGGCATCCTAAGAAGGCTGTTCCACCCGAAGAACATGAGGTGGCGCCGTACTCACCAGGCTTTGATATTTAAGGCTGCGACCAGCGCCGAGGAAGACATTTTGGCAGCAATGACAGCAACGCATGCATTGCCTCACAGTTATATCGTCGTCCACGCAGATACTTCGCCTCTGAAGCTACATCACAGCCACACGTGGAAGCGGCCACTGACGCGGCATCCTAAGAAGGCTGTTCGAACCGAAGGACATCAGATGGCGCCGTACTCACCAGGCCCTGATACTTGGGGCGGCGACCAGCGCCGAGGAAGATATTTTGGCAGCAAGGACAGCAAAGCGTGCATTGCCTCACGATTATATCTTTGTCCACGCAGATACTTCGCCTCTGAAGCTACATCACTGCCACACGTGGAAGCGGCCACTGACGCGGCATCCTAAGAAGGCTGTTCGAAACGAAGGACATCAGGTGGCGCTGTACTCACCAGGCCCTGATACTTAGGGCGGCGACCAGCGCCGAGGAAGACATTTTGGCAGAAACGACAGCAAAGCGTGCATTGCCTCACGGTTATATCTTTGTCCACGCAGATACTTCGCCTCTGAAGCTACATCATAGCCACACGTGGAAGCGGCCACTGACGCGGCATCCTAAGAAGGCTGTTCCACCCGAAGGACATCAGGTGGCGCCGTACTCACCAGGCCCTGATACTTAGGGCGGCGACCAGCGCCGAGGAAAACATTCTGGCAGCAACGACAGCAACGCGTGCATTGCCTCACGGTTATATCTTCGTCCACGCAGATACTTCGCCTCTGAAGCTACATCACAGCCACACGT
This sequence comes from Amblyomma maculatum, assembly GCF_055883805.1. NCBI lineage: Eukaryota > Metazoa > Arthropoda > Arachnida > Ixodida > Ixodidae > Amblyomma > Amblyomma maculatum. The sequence continues at coordinate 187,796,057 of NC_139349.1, forward strand.
GGAAGCGGCCACTGACGCGGCATCCTAAGAAGGCTGTTCGAACCGAAGGACATCAGGTGGCGCCGTACTCACCAGGCCCTGATACTTAAGGCTGCGACCATGCAGCGCCGAGGAAGACATTTTGGCAGCAATGACAGCAGCGCGTGCATTGCCTCATGGTTATATCTTCGTCCACGCAGATACTTCGCCTCTGAAACTACATCACAGCCACACGTGGAAGCGGCCACTGACGCGGCATCCTAAGAAAGCTGTTCGACCCGAAGGCACATCAGGTGGCGCCGTAGTCACCAGGCCCTGATACTTAGGGCTGCGACCAGCGCCGAGGAAGACATTTTGACAGCAACGACAGCAACGCGTGCATTGCCTCACGGTTATATCTTCGTCTACGCAGATACTTCGCCTCTGAAGCTACATCACAGCCACTCATGGAAGCGGCCACTGACGCGGCATCCTAAGAAGGCTGTTCCACCCGAAGGACATCACGTGGCGCCGTACTCACCAGGCCCTGGTACTTGTGGCTGCGACTAGCGCCGAGGAAGACATTTTGGCAGCAACGACAGCAACGCGTGCATTGCCTCACGGTTATATCTTCGTCCACGCTGATACTTCGCCTCTGAAACTACATCACAGCCACACGTGGAAGCGGCCACTGACGCGGCATCCTAAGAAGGCTCTTCGAGCCGAAGGACATCAGGTGGCGCCGTAGTCACCAGGCCCTGATACTTAATGCTGCGACCAGTGCTGAGGAAGACATTTTGGCAGCAATGACAGCAGCGCGTGCATTGCCTCACGGTTATATCTTCGTCCACGCAGATACTTCGCCTCTGAAGCTACATCACAGCCACACGTGGAAGCGGCCACCGACGCGGCATCCTAAGAAGGCTGTTCGACCCGAAGGACATCAGGTGGCGCCGTAGTCACCAGGCCCTGATACTTAAGGCTGCGACCATGCAGCGCCGAGGAAGACATTTTGGCAGCAACGACCGCAACGCGTGCATTGCCTCACGGTTATATCTTCGTCCTCGCAAATACTTCGCCTCTGAAGCTACATCACAGCCACACGTGGAAGCGGCCACTGACGCGGCATCCTAAGAAGGCTGTTCGACACGAAGGACATCAGGTGGCGCCGTAGTCACCAGGCCCTGATACTTAAGGCTGCGACCATGCAGCGCCGAGGAAGACAATTTGGCAGCAACGACAGCAACGCGCGCATTGCCTCACGGTTATATCTTCGTCCACGCAGATACTTCGCCTCTGAAGCTGCATCACAGCCACAGTGGAAGCGGCCACTGACGCGGCATCCTAAAAAGGCTGTTCCACCCGAAGGATATCAGGTGACGCAATACTCACCAGGCCCTGATACTTAGGGCGGCGACCAGCGCCGAGGAAGACATTTTGGCAGCAATGACAGCAACGCGTGCATTGCCTCACGGTTATATCTTCGTCCACGCAGATACTTCGCCTCTGAAGCTACATCACAGCCACACGTGGAAGCGGCCACTGACGCGGCATCCTAAGAAGGCTGTTCCACCCGAAGGACATTAGGTGGCGCCGTACTCACCAGGCCCTGATACTTAAGGCTGCGACCATGCAGCGCCGAGGAAGACAATTTGGCAGCAACGACAGGAACGCGCGCATTGCCTCACGGTTATATCTTCGTCCATGCAGATACTTCGCCTCTGAAGCTACATCACAGCCACACGTGGAAGCGGCCACTGACGCGGCATCCTAAGAAGGCTGTTCGACCCGAAGGACATCAGGTGGCGCCGTACTCACCAGGCCCTGATATTTAAGGCTGCGACCATGCAGCGCCGAGGAAGACATTTTGGCAGCAATGACAGCAACGCGTGCATTGCCTCACGGTTATATCTTCGTCCACGCAGATACTTCGCCTCTGAAGCTTCATCACAGCACACGTGGAAGCGGCCACTGACGCGGCATCCTAAGAAGGCTGTTCCACCCGAAGGACATCAGGTGGCGCCGTACTCACCAGGCCCTGATACTTAAAGCTGCGACCATGCAGCGCCGAGGAAGACAATTTGGCAGCAACGACAGGAACGCGCGCATTGCCTCACGGTTATATCTTCGTCCATGCAGATACTTCGCCTCTGAAGCTACATCACAGCCACACGTGGAAGCGGCCACTGACGCGGCATCCTAAGAAGGCTGTTCCACCCGAAGAACATCAGGTGGCGCCGTACTCACCAGGCTTTGATATTTAAGGCTGCGACCAGCGCCGAGGAAGACATTTTGGCAGCAATGACAGCAACGCATGCATTGCCTCACAGTTATATCGTCGTCCACGCAGATACTTCGCCTCTGAAGCTACATCACAGCCACACGTGGAAGCGGCCACTGACGCGGCATCCTAAGAAGGCTGTTCGAACCGAAGGACATCAGGTGGCGCCGTACTCACCAGGCCCTGATACTTGGGGCGGCGACCAGCGCCGAGGAAGATATTTTGGCAGCAAGGACAGCAAAGCGTGCATTGCCTCACGATTATATCTTTGTCCACGCAGATACTTCGCCTCTGAAGCTACATCACTGCCACACGTGGAAGCGGCCACTGACGCGGCATCCCAAGAAGGCTGTTCGAACCGAAGGACATCAGGTGGCGCTGTACTCACCAGGCCCTGATACTTAAGGCGGCGACCAGCGCCGAGGAAGACATTTTGGCAGAAACGACAGCAAAGCGTGCATTGCCTCACGGTTATATCTTTGTCCACGCAGATACTTCGCCTCTGAAGCTACATCATAGCCACACGTGGAAGCGGCCACTGACGCGGCATCCTAAGAAGGCTGTTCCACCCGAAGGACATCAGGTGGCGCCGTACTCACCAGGCCCTGATACTTAGGGCGGCGACCAGCGCCGAGGAAGACATTCTGGCAGCAACGACAGCAACGCGTGCATTGCCTCACGGTTATATCTTCGTCCACGCAGATACTTCGCCTCTGAAGCTACATCACAGCCACACGTGGAAGCGGCCACTGACGCGGCATCCTAAGAAGGCTGTTCCACCCGAAGGACATCAGGTGGCTCCGTACTCACCAGGCCCTGATACTTCGGGCTGCGACCAGCGCCGAGGAAGACATTTTGACAGCAGCGACAGCAACGCGTGCATTGCCTCACGGTTATATCTTCGTCCACGCAGATACTTCGCCTCTGAAGCTACATCACAGCCACACGTGGAAGCAGCCGCTGACGCGGCATCCTAAGAAGGCTGTTCGAACCGAAGGACATCAGGTGGCGCCGTACTCACCAGGCCCTGATACTTAAGGCTGCGACCATGCAGCGCCGAGGAAGACACTTTGGCAGCAATGACAGCAGCGCGTGCATTGCCTCACGGTTATATCTTCGTCCACGCAGATACTTCGCCTCTGAAACTACATCACAGCCACACGTGGAAGCGGCCACTGACGCGGCATCCTAAGAAAGCTGTTCGACCCGAAGGACATCAGGTGGTGCCGTAGTCACCAGGCCCTGATACTTAGGGCTGCGACCAGCGCCGAGGAAGACATTTTGACAGCAACGACAGCAACGCGTGCATTGCCTGACGGTTATATCTTCGTCTACGCAGATACTTCGCCTCTGAAGCTACATCACAGCCACTCATGGAAGCGGCCACTGACGCGGCATCCTAAGAAGGCTGTCCCACCCGAAGGACATCACGTGGCGCCGTACTCACCAGGCCCTGGTACTTGTGGCTGCGACTAGCGCCGAGGAAGACATTTTGGCAGCAACGACAGCAACGCGTGCATTGCCTCACGGTTATATCTTCGTCCACGCAGATACTTCGCCTCTGAAACTACATCACAGCCACACGTGGAAGCGGCCACTGACGCGGCATCCTAAGAAGGCTCTTCGAGCCGAAGGACATCAGGTGGCGCCGTAGTCACCAGGCCCTGATACTTAATGCTGCGACCAGTGCTGAGGAAGACATTTTGGCAGCAATGACAGCAGCGCGTGCATTGCCTCACGGTTATATCTTCGTCCACGCAGATACTTCGCCTCTGAAGCTACATCACAGCCACACGTGGAAGCGGCCACCGACGCGGCATCCTAAGAAGGCTGTTCGACCCGAAGGACATCAGGTGGCGCCGTAGTCACCAGGCCCTGATACTTAAGGCTGCGACCATGCAGCGCCGAGGAAGACATTTTGGCAGCAACGACCGCAACGCGTGCATTGCCTCACGGTTATATCTTCGTCCTCGCAAATACTTCGCCTCTGAAGCTACATCACAGCCACACGTGGAAGCGGCCACTGACGCGGCATCCTAAGAAGGCTGTTCGACACGAAGGACATCAGGTGGCGCCGTAGTCACCAGGCCCTGATACTTAAGGCTGCGACCATGCAGCGCCGAGGAAGACAATTTGGCAGCAACGACAGCAACGCGCGCATTGCCTCACGGTTATATCTTCGTCCACGCAGATACTTCGCCTCTGAAGCTGCATCACAGCCACAGTGGAAGCGGCCACTGACGCGGCATCCTAAAAAGGCTGTTCCACCCGAAGGACATCAGGTGACGCAATACTCACCAGGCCCTGATACTTAGGGCGGCGACCAGCGCCGAGGAAGACATTTTGGCAGCAATGACAGCAACGCGTGCATTGCCTCACGGTTATATCTTCGTCCACGCAGATACTTCGCCTCTGAAGCTACATCACAGCCACACGTGGAAGCGGCCACTGACGCGGCATCCTAAGAAGGCTGTTCCACCCGAAGGACATTAGGTGGCGCCGTACTCACCAGGCCCTGATACTTAAGGCTGCGACCATGCAGCGCCGAGGAAGACAATTTGGCAGCAACGACAGGAACGCGCGCATTGCCTCACGGTTATATCTTCGTCCATGCAGATACTTCGCCTCTGAAGCTACATCACAGCCACACGTGGAAGCGGCCACTGACGCGGCATCCTAAGAAGGCTGTTCGACCCGAAGGACATCAGGTGGCGCCGTACTCACCAGGCCCTGATATTTAAGGCTGCGACCATGCAGCGCCGAGGAAGACATTTTGGCAGCAATGACAGCAACGCGTGCATTGCCTCACGGTTATATCTTCGTCCACGCAGATACTTCGCCTCTGAAGCTTCATCACAGCACACGTGGAAGCGGCCACTGACGCGGCATCCTAAGAAGGCTGTTCCACCCGAAGGACATCAGGTGGCGCCGTACTCACCAGGCCCTGATACTTAAAGCTGCGACCATGCAGCGCCGAGGAAGACAATTTGGCAGCAACGACAGGAACGCGCGCATTGCCTCACGGTTATATCTTCGTCCATGCAGATACTTCGCCTCTGAAGCTACATCACAGCCACACGTGGAAGCGGCCACTGACGCGGCATCCTAAGAAGGCTGTTCCACCCGAAGAACATCAGGTGGCGCCGTACTCACCAGGCTTTGATATTTAAGGCTGCGACCAGCGCCGAGGAAGACATTTTGGCAGCAATGACAGCAACGCATGCATTGCCTCACAGTTATATCGTCGTCCACGCAGATACTTCGCCTCTGAAGCTACATCACAGCCACACGTGGAAGCGGCCACTGACGCGGCATCCTAAGAAGGCTGTTCGAACCGAAGGACATCAGGTGGCGCCGTACTCACCAGGCCCTGATACTTGGGGCGGCGACCAGCGCCGAGGAAGATATTTTGGCAGCAAGGACAGCAAAGCGTGCATTGCCTCACGATTATATCTTTGTCCACGCAGATACTTCGCCTCTGAAGCTACATCACTGCCACACGTGGAAGCGGCCACTGACGCGGCATCCCAAGAAGGCTGTTCGAACCGAAGGACATCAGGTGGCGCTGTACTCACCAGGCCCTGATACTTAAGGCGGCGACCAGCGCCGAGGAAGACATTTTGGCAGAAACGACAGCAAAGCGTGCATTGCCTCACGGTTATATCTTTGTCCACGCAGATACTTCGCCTCTGAAGCTACATCATAGCCACACGTGGAAGCGGCCACTGACGCGGCATCCTAAGAAGGCTGTTCCACCCGAAGGACATCAGGTGGCGCCGTACTCACCAGGCCCTGATACTTAGGGCGGCGACCAGCGCCGAGGAAGACATTCTGGCAGCAACGACAGCAACGCGTGCATTGCCTCACGGTTATATCTTCGTCCACGCAGATACTTCGCCTCTGAAGCTACATCACAGCCACACGTGGAAGCGGCCACTGACGCGGCATCCTAAGAAGGCTGTTCCACCCGAAGGACATCAGGTGGCTCCGTACTCACCAGGCCCTGATACTTCGGGCTGCGACCAGCGCCGAGGAAGACATTTTGACAGCAGCGACAGCAACGCGTGCATTGCCTCACGGTTATATCTTCGTCCACGCAGATACTTCGCCTCTGAAGCTACATCACAGCCACACGTGGAAGCAGCCGCTGACGCGGCATCCTAAGAAGGCTGTTCGAACCGAAGGACATCAGGTGGCGCCGTACTCACCAGGCCCTGATACTTAAGGCTGCGACCATGCAGCGCCGAGGAAGACACTTTGGCAGCAATGACAGCAGCGCGTGCATTGCCTCACGGTTATATCTTCGTCCACGCAGATACTTCGCCTCTGAAACTACATCACAGCCACACGTGGAAGCGGCCACTGACGCGGCATCCTAAGAAAGCTGTTCGACCCGAAGGACATCAGGTGGTGCCGTAGTCACCAGGCCCTGATACTTAGGGCTGCGACCAGCGCCGAGGAAGACATTTTGACAGCAACGACAGCAACGCGTGCATTGCCTGACGGTTATATCTTCGTCTACGCAGATACTTCGCCTCTGAAGCTACATCACAGCCACTCATGGAAGCGGCCACTGACGCGGCATCCTAAGAAGGCTGTCCCACCCGAAGGACATCACGTGGCGCCGTACTCACCAGGCCCTGGTACTTGTGGCTGCGACTAGCGCCGAGGAAGACATTTTGGCAGCAACGACAGCAACGCGTGCATTGCCTCACGGTTATATCTTCGTCCACGCAGATACTTCGCCTCTGAAACTACATCACAGCCACACGTGGAAGCGGCCACTGACGCGGCATCCTAAGAAGGCTCTTCGAGCCGAAGGACATCAGGTGGCGCCGTAGTCACCAGGCCCTGATACTTAATGCTGCGACCAGTGCTGAGGAAGACATTTTGGCAGCAATGACAGCAGCGCGTGCATTGCCTCACGGTTATATCTTCGTCCACGCAGATACTTCGCCTCTGAAGCTACATCACAGCCACACGTGGAAGCGGCTACCGACGCGGCATCCTAAGAAGGCTGTTCGACCCGAAGGACATCAGGTGGCGCCGTAGTCACCAGGCCCTGATACTTAAGGCTGCGACCATGCAGCGCCGAGGAAGACATTTTGGCAGCAACGACCGCAACGCGTGCATTGCCTCACGGTTATATCTTCGTCCTCGCAAATACTTCGCCTCTGAAGCTACATCACAGCCACACGTGGAAGCGGCCACTGACGCGGCATCCTAAGAAGGCTGTTCGACACGAAGGACATCAGGTGGCGCCGTAGTCACCAGGCCCTGATACTTAAGGCTGCGACCATGCAGCGCCGAGGAAGACATTTTGGCAGCAATGACAGCAACGCGTGCATTGCCTCACGGTTATATCTTCGTCCACGCAGATACTTCGCCTCTGAAGCTTCATCACAGCACACGTGGAAGCGGCCACTGACGCGGCATCCTAAGAAGGCTGTTCCACCCGAAGGACATCAGGTGGCGCCATACTCACCAGGCCCTGATACTTAGGGCGGCGACCAGCGCCGAGGAAGACATTTTGGCAGCAATGACAGCAACGCGTGCATTGCCTCACGGTTATATCTTCGTCCACGCAGATACTTCCCCTCTGAAGCTACATCACAGCCACACGAGGAAGCGCCCACTGACGCGGCATCCTAAGAAGGCTGTTCGAACCGAAGGACATCAGGTGGCGCCGTACTCACCAGGCCCTGATACTTAGGGCGGCGACCACCGCCGAGGAAGACATCTTGGCAGCAATGACAGCAGCGCGTGCATTGCCTCACGGTTATATCTTCGTCCACGCAGATACTTCGCCTCTGAAGCTACATCACAGCCACACGTGGAAGCGGCCACCGACGCGGCATCCTAAGAAGGCTGTTCGACCCGAAGGACATCAGGTGGCGCCGTAGTCACCAGGCCCTGATACTTAAGGCTGCGACCATGCAGCGCCGAGGAAGACATTTTGGCAGCAAAGACCGCAACGCGTGCATTGCCTCACGGTTATATCTTCGTCCTCGCAAATACTTCGCCTCTGAAGCTACATCACAGCCACACGTGGAAGCGGCCACTGACGCGGCATCCTAAGAAGGCTGTTCGACACGAAGGACATCAGGTGGCGCCGTAGTCACCAGGCCCTGATACTTAAGGCTGCGACCATGCAGCGCCGAGGAAGACAATTTGGCAGCAACGACAGCAACGCGCGCATTGCCTCACGGTTATATCTTCGTCCACGCAGATACTTCGCCTCTGAAGCTGCATCACAGCCACAGTGGAAGCGGCCACTGACGCGGCATCCTAAAAAGGCTGTTCCACCCGAAGGACATCAGGTGATGCAATACTCACCAGGCCCTGATACTTAGGGCGGCGACCAGCGCCGAGGAAGACATTTTGGCAGCAATGACAGCAACGCGTGCATTGCCTCACGGTTATATCTTCGTCCACGCAGATACTTCGCCTCTGAAGCTTCATCACAGCACACGTGGAAGCGGCCACTGACGCGGCATCCTAAGAAGGCTGTTCGACCCGAAGGACATCAGGTGGCGCCGTACTCACCAGGCCCTGATACTTAAAGCTGCCACCATGCAGCGCCGAGGAAGACATTTTGGCAGCAACGACAGCAACGCGCGCATCGCCTCACGGTTATATCTTCGTCCATGCAGATACTTCGCCTCTGAAGCTACATCACAGCCACACGTGGAAGTGGCCACTGACGCGGCATCCTAAGAAGGCTGTTCCACCCGAAGGACATCAGGTGGCGCCGTACTCACCAGGCCCTGATACTTAAGGCTGCGACCATGCAGCGCCGAGGAAGACAATTTGGCAGCAACGACAGGAACGCGCGCATTGCCTCACGGTTATATCTTCGTCCATGCAGATACTTCGCCTCTGAAGCTACATCACAGCCACACGTGGAAGCGGCCACTGACGCGGCATCCTAACAAGGCTGTTCGACCCGAAGGACATCAGGTGGCGCCGTACTCACCAGGCCCTGATATTTAAGGCTGCGACCATGCAGCGCCGAGGAAGACATTTTGGCAGCAACGACAGCAGCGCGTGCATTGCCTCACAGTTATATCTTCGTCCACGCAGATACTTCGCCTCTGAAGCTACATCACAGCCACACGTGGAAGCGGCCACTGACGCGGCATCCTAAGAAGGCTGTTCCACCCGAAGGACATCAGGTGGCGCCGTACTCACCAGGCCCTGATATTTAAGGCTGCGACCATGCAGCGCCGAGGAAGACATTTTGGCAGCAACGACAGCAGCGCGTGCATTGCCTCACAGTTATATCTTCGTCCATGCAGATACTTCGCCTCTGAAGCTACATCACAGCCACACGTGGAAGCGGCCACTGACGCGGCATCCTAACAAGGCTGTTCGACCCGAAGGACATCAGGTGGCGCCGTACTCACCAGGCCCTGATATTTAAGGCTGCGACCATGCAGCGCCGAGGAAGACATTTTGGCAGCAATGACAGCAGCGCGTGCATTGCCTCACGGTTATATCTTCGTCCACGCAGATACTTCGCCTCTGAAGCTACATTACAGCCACACGTGGAAGCGGCCACTGACGCGGCATCCTAAGAAGGCTGTTCCACCCGAAGGACATCAGGTGGCGCCGTACTCACCAGGCCCTGATACTTAAGGCTGCGACCATGCAGCGCCGAGGAAGACAATTTGGCAGCAACGACAGGAACGCGCGCATTGCCTCACGGTTATATCTTCGTCCATGCAGATACTTCGCCTCTGAAGCTACATCACAGCCACACGTGGAAGCGGCCACTGACGCGGCATCCTAAGAAGGCTGTTCCACCCGAAGAACATCAGGTGGCGCCGTACTCACCAGGCTTTGATATTTAAGGCTGCGACCAGCGCCGAGGAAGACATTTTGGCAGCAATGACAGCAACGCATGCATTGCCTCACAGTTATATCGTCGTCCACGCAGATACTTCGCCTCTGAAGCTACATCACAGCCACACGTGGAAGCGGCCACTGACGCGGCATCCTAAGAAGGCTGTTCGAACCGAAGGACATCAGGTGGCGCCGTACTCACCAGGCCCTGATACTTGGGGCGGCGACCAGCGCCGAGGAAGATATTTTGGCAGCAAGGACAGCAAAGCGTGCATTGCCTCACGATTATATCTTTGTCCACGCAGATACTTCGCCTCTGAAGCTACATCACTGCCACACGTGGAAGCGGCCACTGACGCGGCATCCCAAGAAGGCTGTTCGAACCGAAGGACATCAGGTGGCGCTGTACTCACCAGGCCCTGATACTTAAGGCGGCGACCAGCGCCGAGGAAGACATTTTGGCAGAAACGACAGCAAAGCGTGCATTGCCTCACGGTTATATCTTTGTCCACGCAGATACTTCGCCTCTGAAGCTACATCATAGCCACACGTGGAAGCGGCCACTGACGCGGCATCCTAAGAAGGCTGTTCCACCCGAAGGACATCAGGTGGCGCCGTACTCACCAGGCCCTGATACTTAGGGCGGCGACCAGCGCCGAGGAAGACATTCTGGCAGCAACGACAGCAACGCGTGCATTGCCTCACGGTTATATCTTCGTCCACGCAGATACTTCGCCTCTGAAGCTACATCACAGCCACACGTGGAAGCGCCCACTGACGCGGCATCCTAAGAAGGCTGTTCCACCCGAAGGACATCAGGTGGCTCCGTACTCACCAGGCCCTGATACTTCGGGCTGCGACCAGCGCCGAGGAAGACATTTTGACAGCAACGACAGCAATGCGTGCATTGCCTCACGGTTATATCTTCGTCCACGCAGATACTTCGCCTCTGAAGCTACATCACAGCCACACGTGGAAGCAGCCGCTCACGCGGCATCCTAAGAAGGCTGTTCGAACCGAAGGACATCAGGTGGCGCCGTACTCACCAGGCCCTGATACTTAAGGCTGCGACCATGCAGCGCCGAGGAAGACACTTTGGCAGCAATGACAGCAGCGCGTGCATTGCCTCACGGTTATATCTTCGTCCACGCAGATACTTCGCCTCTGAAACTACATCACAGCCACACGTGGAAGCGGCCACTGACGCGGCATCCTAAGAAAGCTGTTCCACCCGAAGGACATCACGTGGCGCCGTACTCACCAGGCCCTGGTACTTGTGGCTGCGACTAGCGCCGAGGAAGACATTTTGGCAGCAACGACAGCAACGCGTGCATTGCCTCACGGTTATATCTTCGTCCACGCAGATACTTCGCCTCTGAAACTACATCACAGCCACACGTGGAAGCGGCCACTGACGCGGCATCCTAAGAAGGCTCTTCGAGCCGAAGGACATCAGGTGGCGCCGTAGTCACCAGGCCCTGATACTTAATGCTGCGACCAGTGCTGAGGAAGACATTTTGGCAGCAATGACAGCAGCGCGTGCATTGCCTCACGGTTATATCTTCGTCCACGCAGATACTTCGCCTCTGAAGCTGCATCACAGCCACACGTGGAAGCGGCTACCGACGCGGCATCCTAAGAAGGCTGTTCGACCCGAAGGACATCAGGTGGCGCCGTAGTCACCAGGCCCTGATACTTAAGGCTGCGACCATGCAGCGCCGAGGAAGACATTTTGGCAGCAACGACCGCAACGCGTGCATTGCCTCACGGTTATATCTTCGTCCTCGCAAATACTTCGCCTCTGAAGCTACATCACAGCCACACGTGGAAGCGGCCACTGACGCGGCATCCTAAGAAGGCTGTTCGACACGAAGGACATCAGGTGGCGCCGTACTCACCAGGCCCTGATACTTAAAGCTGCCACCATGCAGCGCCGAGGAAGACATTTTGGCAGCAACGACAGCAACGCGCGCATCGCCTCACGGTTATATCTTCGTCCATGCAGATACTTCGCCTCTGAAGCTACATCACAGCCACACGTGGAAGCGGCCACTGACGCGGCATCCTAAGAAGGCTGTTCGACACGAAGGACATCAGGTGGCGCCGTACTCACCAGGCCCTGATACTTAAAGCTGCCACCATGCAGCGCCGAGGAAGACATTTTGGCAGCAACGACAGCAACGCGCGCATCGCCTCACGGTTATATCTTCGTCCATGCAGATACTTCGCCTCTGAAGCTACATCACAGCCACACGTGGAAGCGGCCACTGACGCGGCATCCTAAGAAGGCTGTTCCACCCGAAGGACATCAGGTGGCGCCATACTCACCAGGCCCTGATACTTAGGGCGGCGACCAGCGCCGAGGAAGACATTTTGGCAGCAATGACAGCAACGCGTGCATTGCCTCACGGTTATATCTTCGTCCACGCAGATACTTCCCCTCTGAAGCTACATCACAGCCACACGAGGAAGCGGCCACTGACGCGGCATCCTAAGAAGGCTGTTCGAACCGAAGGACATCAGGTGGCGCCGTACTCACCAGGCCCTGATACTTAGGGCGGCGACCACCGCCGAGGAAGACATTTTGGCAGCAACGACAGCAAAGCGTGCATTGCCTCACGGTTATATCTTTGTCCACGCAGATACTTCGCCTCTGAAGCTACATCATAGCCACACGTGGAAGCGGCCACTGACGCGGCATCCTAAGAAGGCTGTTCCACCCGAAGGACATCAGGTGGCGCCGTACTCACCGGGCCCTGATACTTAGGGCGGCGACCAGCGCCGAGGAAGACATTTTGGCAGCAATGACAGCAACGCGTGCATTGCCTCACGGTTATATCTTCGTCCACGCAGATACTTCGCCTCTGAAGCTGCATCACAGCCACAGTGGAAGCGGCCACTGACGCGGCATCCTAAGAAGGCTGTTCCACCCGAAGGACATCAGGTGGCGCCGTACTCACCAGGCCCTGATACTTAGGGCGGCGACCAGCGCCGAGGAAGACATTTTGGCAGCAATGACAGCAACGCGTGCATTGCCTCACGGTTATATCTTCGTCCACGCAGATACTTCCCCTCTGAAGCTACATCACAGCCACACGTGGAAGCGGCCACTGACGCGGCATCCTAAGAAGGCTGTTCGACACGAAGGTCATCAGGTGGCGCCGTAGTCACCAGGCCCTGATACTTAAGGCTGCGACCATGCAGCGCCGAGGAAGACATTTTGGCAGCAATGACAGCAGTGCCTGCATTGCCTCACGGTTATATCTTCGTCCACGCAGATACTTCGCCTCTGAAGCTACATCACAGCCACACGTGGAAGCGGCCACTGACGCGGCATCCTAAGAAGGTTGTTCCACCCGAAGGACATGAGGTGGCGCCGTACTCACCAGGCCCTGATACTTAAGGCTGCGACCATGCAGCGCCGAGGAAGACAATTTGGCAGCAACGACAGGAACGCGCGCATTGCCTCACGGTTATATCTTCGTCCATGCAGATACTTCGCCTCTGAAGCTACATCACAGCCACACGTGGAAGCGGCCACTGACGCGGCATCCTAAGAAGGCTGTTCCACCCGAAGAACATGAGGTGGCGCCGTACTCACCAGGCTTTGATATTTAAGGCTGCGACCAGCGCCGAGGAAGACATTTTGGCAGCAATGACAGCAACGCATGCATTGCCTCACAGTTATATCGTCGTCCACGCAGATACTTCGCCTCTGAAGATACATCACAGCCACACGTGGAAGCGGCCACTGACGCGGCATCCTAAGAAGGCTGTTCGAACCGAAGGACATCAGATGGCGCCGTACTCACCAGGCCCTGATACTTGGGGCGGCGACCAGCGCCGAGGAAGATATTTTGGCAGCAAGGACAGCAAAGCGTGCATTGCCTCACGATTATATCTTTGTCCACGCAGATACTTCGCCTCTGAAGCTACATCACTGCCACACGTGGAAGCGGCCACTGACGCGGCATCCTAAGAAGGCTGTTCGAAACGAAGGACATCAGGTGGCGCTGTACTCACCAGGCCCTGATACTTAGGGCGGCGACCAGCGCCGAGGAAGACATTTTGGCAGAAACGACAGCAAAGCGTGCATTGCCTCACGGTTATATCTTTGTCCACGCAGATACTTCGCCTCTGAAGCTATATCATAGCCACACGTGGAAGCGGCCACTGACGCGGCATCCTAAGAAGGCTGTTCCACCCGAAGGACATCAGGTGGCGCCGTACTCACCAGGCCCTGATACTTAGGGCGGCGACCAGCGCCGAGGAAAACATTCTGGCAGCAACGACAGCAACGCGTGCATTGCCTCACGGTTATATCTTCGTCCACGCAGATACTTCGCCTCTGAAGCTACATCACAGCCACACGTGGAAGCGGCCACTGACGCGGCATCCTAAGAAGGCTGTTCGAACCGAAGGACATCAGGTGGCGCCGTACTCACCAGGCCCTGATACTTAAGGCTGCGACCATGCAGCGCCGAGGAAGACATTTTGGCAGCAATGACAGCAGCGCGTGCATTGCCTCATGGTTATATCTTCGTCCACGCAGATACTTCGCCTCTGAAACTACATCACAGCCACACGTGGAAGCGGCCACTGACGCGGCATCCTAAGAAAGCTGTTCGACCCGAAGGCACATCAGGTGGCGCCGTAGTCACCAGGCCCTGATACTTAGGGCTGCGACCAGCGCCGAGGAAGACATTTTGACAGCAACGACAGCAACGCGTGCATTGCCTCACGGTTATATCTTCGTCTACGCAGATACTTCGCCTCTGAAGCTACATCACAGCCACTCATGGAAGCGGCCACTGACGCGGCATCCTAAGAAGGCTGTTCCACCCGAAGGACATCACGTGGCGCCGTACTCACCAGGCCCTGGTACTTGTGGCTGCGACTAGCGCCGAGGAAGACATTTTGGCAGCAACGACAGCAACGCGTGCATTGCCTCACGGTTATATCTTCGTCCACGCTGATACTTCGCCTCTGAAACTACATCACAGCCACACGTGGAAGCGGCCACTGACGCGGCATCCTAAGAAGGCTCTTCGAGCCGAAGGACATCAGGTGGCGCCGTAGTCACCAGGCCCTGATACTTAATGCTGCGACCAGTGCTGAGGAAGACATTTTGGCAGCAATGACAGCAGCGCGTGCATTGCCTCACGGTTATATCTTCGTCCACGCAGATACTTCGCCTCTGAAGCTACATCACAGCCACACGTGGAAGCGGCCACCGACGCGGCACCCTAAGAAGGCTGTTCGACCCGAAGGACATCAGGTGGCGCCGTAGTCACCAGGCCCTGATACTTAAGGCTGCGACCATGCAGCGCCGAGGAAGACATTTTGGCAGCAACGACCGCAACGCGTGCATTGCCTCACGGTTATATCTTCGTCCTCGCAAATACTTCGCCTCTGAAGCTACATCACAGCCACACGTGGAAGCGGCCACTGACGCGGCATCCTAAGAAGGCTGTTCGACACGAAGGACATCAGGTGGCGCCGTAGTCACCAGGCCCTGATACTTAAGGCTGCGACCATGCAGCGCCGAGGAAGACAATTTGGCAGCAACGACAGCAACGCGCGCATTGCCTCACGGTTATATCTTCGTCCACGCAGATACTTCGCCTCTGAAGCTGCATCACAGCCACAGTGGAAGCGGCCACTGACGCGGCATCCTAAAAAGGCTGTTCCACCCGAAGGACATCAGGTGACGCAATACTCACCAGGCCCTGATACTTAGGGCGGCGACCAGCGCCGAGGAAGACATTTTGGCAGCAATGACAGCAACGCGTGCATTGCCTCACGGTTATATCTTCGTCCACGCAGATACTTCGCCTCTGAAGCTACATCACAGCCACACGTGGAAGCGGCCACTGACGCGGCATCCTAAGAAGGCTGTTCCACCCGAAGGACATTAGGTGGCGCCGTACTCACCAGGCCCTGATACTTAAGGCTGCGACCATGCAGCGCCGAGGAAGACAATTTGGCAGCAACGACAGGAACGCGCGCATTGCCTCACGGTTATATCTTCGTCCATGCAGATACTTCGCCTCTGAAGCTACATCACAGCCACACGTGGAAGCGGCCACTGACGCGGCATCCTAAGAAGGCTGTTCGACCCGAAGGACATCAGGTGGCGCCGTACTCACCAGGCCCTGATATTTAAGGCTGCGACCATGCAGCGCCGAGGAAGACATTTTGGCAGCAATGACAGCAACGCGTGCATTGCCTCACGGTTATATCTTCGTCCACGCAGATACTTCGCCTCTGAAGCTTCATCACAGCACACGTGGAAGCGGCCACTGACGCGGCATCCTAAGAAGGCTGTTCCACCCGAAGGACATCAGGTGGCGCCGTACTCACCAGGCCCTGATACTTAAGGCTGCGACCATGCAGCGCCGAGGAAGACAATTTGGCAGCAACGACAGGAACGCGCGCATTGCCTCACGGTTATATCTTCGTCCATGCAGATACTTCGCCTCTGAAGCTACATCACAGCCACACGTGGAAGCGGCCACTGACGCGGCATCCTAAGAAGGCTGTTCGACCCGAAGGACATCAGGTGGCGCCGTACTCACCAGGCCCTGATATTTAAGGCTGCGACCATGCAGCGCCGAGGAAGACATTTTGGCAGCAATGACAGCAACGCGTGCATTTCCTCACGGTTATATCTTCGTCCACGCAGATACTTCGCCTCTGAAGCTTCATCACAGCACACGTGGAAGCGGCCACTGACGCGGCATCCTAAGAAGGCTGTTCGACCCGAAGGACATCAGGTGGCGCCGTACTCACCAGGCCCTGATATTTAAGGCTGCGACCATGCAGCGCCGAGGAAGACATTTTGGCAGCAACGACAGCAGCGCGTGCATTGCCTCACAGTTATATCTTCGTCCACGCAGATACTTCGCCTCTGAAGCTACATCACAGCCACACGTGGAAGCGGCCACTGACGCGGCATCCTAAGAAGGCTGTTCCACCCGAAGGACATCAGGTGGCGCCGTACTCACCAGGCCCTGATATTTAAGGCTGTGACCATGCAGCGCCGAGGAAGACATTTTGGCAGCAACGACAGCAGCGCGTGCATTGCCTCACAGTTATATCTTCGTCCATGCAGATACTTCGCCTCTGAAGCTACATCACAGCCACACGTGGAAGCGGCCACTGACGCGGCATCCTAACAAGGCTGTTCGACCCGAAGGACATCAGGTGGCGCCGTACTCACCAGGCCCTGATATTTAAGGCTGCGACCATGCAGCGCCGAGGAAGACATTTTGGCAGCAATGACAGCAGCGCTTGCATTGCCTCACGGTTATATCTTCGTCCACGCAGATACTTCGCCTCTGAAGCTACATCACAGCCACACGTGGAAGCGGCCACTGACGCGGCATCCTAAGAAGGCTGTTCCACCCGAAGGACATCAGGTGGCGCCGTACTCACCAGGCCCTGATACTTAAAGCTGCGACCATGCAGCGCCGAGGAAGACAATTTGGCAGCAACGACAGGAACGCGCGCATTGCCTCACGGTTATATCTTCGTCCATGCAGATACTTCGCCTCTGAAGCTACATCACAGCCACACGTGGAAGCGGCCACTGACGCGGCATCCTAAGAAGGCTGTTCCACCCGAAGAACATCAGGTGGCGCCGTACTCACCAGGCTTTGATATTTAAGGCTGCAACCAGCGCCGAGGAAGACATTTTGGCAGCAATGACAGCAACGCATGCATTGCCTCACAGTTATATCGTCGTCCACGCAGATACTTCGCCTCTGAAGCTACATCACAGCCACACGTGGAAGCGGCCACTGACGCGGCATCCTAAGAAGGCTGTTCGAACCGAAGGACATCAGGTGGCGCCGTACTCACCAGGCCCTGATACTTGGGGCGGCGACCAGCGCCGAGGAAGATATTTTGGCAGCAAGGACAGCAAAGCGTGCATTGCCTCACGATTATATCTTTGTCCACGCAGATACTTCGCCTCTGAAGCTACATCACTGCCACACGTGGAAGCGGCCACTGACGCGGCATCCCAAGAAGGCTGTTCGAACCGAAGGACATCAGGTGGCGCTGTACTCACCAGGCCCTGATACTTAAGGCGGCGACCAGCGCCGAGGAAGACATTTTGGCAGAAACGACAGCAAAGCGTGCATTGCCTCACGGTTATATCTTTGTCCACGCAGATACTTCGCCTCTGAAGCTACATCATAGCCACACGTGGAAGCGGCCACTGACGCGGCATCCTAAGAAGGCTGTTCCACCCGAAGGACATCAGGTGGCGCCGTACTCACCAGGCCCTGATACTTAGGGCGGCGACCAGCGCCGAGGAAGACATTCTGGCAGCAACGACAGCAACGCGTGCATTGCCTCACGGTTATATCTTCGTCCACGCAGATACTTCGCCTCTGAAGCTACATCACAGCCACACGTGGAAGCGGCCACTGACGCGGCATCCTAAGAAGGCTGTTCCACCCGAAGGACATCAGGTGGCTCCGTACTCACCAGGCCCTGATACTTCGGGCTGCGACCAGCGCCGAGGAAGACATTTTGACAGCAGCGACAGCAACGCGTGCATTGCCTCACGGTTATATCTTCGTCCACGCAGATACTTCGCCTCTGAAGCTACATCACAGCCACACGTGGAAGCGGCCACTGACGCGGCATCCTAAGAAGGCTGTTCGACACGAAGGACATCAGGTGGCGCCGTAGTCACCAGGCCCTGATACTTAAGGCTGCGACCATGCAGCGCCGAGGAAGACATTTTGGCAGCAATGACAGCAACGCGTGCATTGCCTCACGGTTATATCTTCGTCCACGCAGATACTTCGCCTCTGAAGCTTCATCACAGCACACGTGGAAGCGGCCACTGACGCGGCATCCTAAGAAGGCTGTTCCACCCGAAGGACATCAGGTGGCGCCATACTCACCAGGCCCTGATACTTAGGGCGGCGACCAGCGCCGAGGAAGACATTTTGGCAGCAATGACAGCAACGCGTGCATTGCCTCACGGTTATATCTTCGTCCACGCAGATACTTCCCCTCTGAAGCTACATCACAGCCACACGAGGAAGCGCCCACTGACGCGGCATCCTAAGAAGGCTGTTCGAACCGAAGGACATCAGGTGGCGCCGTACTCACCAGGCCCTGATACTTAGGGCGGCGACCACCGCCGAGGAAGACATTTTGGCAGCAACGACAGCAAAGCGTGCATTGCCTCACGGTTATATCTTTGTCCACGCAGATACTTCGCCTCTGAAGCTACATCATAGCCACACGTGGAAGCGGCCACTGACGCGGCATCCTAAGAAGGCTGTTCCACCCGAAGGACATCAGGTGGCGCCGTACTCACCGGGCCCTGATACTTAGGGCGGCGACCAGCGCCGAGGAAGACATTTTGGCAGCAATAACAGCAGTGCCTGCATTGCCTCACGGTTATATCTTCGTCCACGCAGATACTTCGCCTCTGAAGCTACATCACAGCCACACGTGGAAGCGGCCACTGACGCGGCATCCTAAGAAGGCTGTTCCACCCGAAGGACATCAGGTGGCGCCGTACTCACCAGGCCCTGATACTTAAGGCTTCGACCATGCAGCGCCGAGGAAGACAATTTGGCAGCAACGACCGCAACGCGCGCATTGCCTCACGGTTATATCTTCGTCCATGCAGATACTTCGCCTCTGAAGCTACATCACAGCCACACGTAGAAGCGGCCACAGACGCGGCATCCTAACAAGGCTGTTCGACCCGAAGGACATCAGGTGGCGCCGTACTCACCAGGACCTGATATTTAAGGCTGCGACCAACGCCGAGGAAGACATTTTGGCAGCAATGACAGCAACGCGTCCATTGCCTGACAGTTATATCTTCATCCACGCAGATACTTCGCCTCTGAAGCTACATCACAGCCACACGTGGAAGCGGCCACTGACGCGGCATCCTAAGAAGGCTGTTCCACCCGAAGGACATCACGTGGCGCCGTACTCACCAGGCCCTGATACTTGTGGCTGCGACTAGCGCCGAGGAAGACATTTTGGCAGCAACGACAGCAACGCGTGCATTGCCTCACGGTTATATCTTCGTCCATGCAGATACTTCGCCTCTGAAGCTACATCACAGCCACACGTGGAAGTGGCCACTGACGCGGCATCCTAAGAAGGCTGTTCGAGCCGAAGGACATCAGGTGGCGCCGTAGTCACCAGGCCCTGATACTTAATGCTGCGACCAGTGCCGAGGAAGACATTTTGGCAGCAATGACAGCAGCGCGTGCATTGCCTCACGGTTATATCTTCGTCCACGCAGATACTTCGCCTCTGAAGCTACATCACAGCCACACGTGGAAGCGGCCACTGACGCGGCATCCTAAGAAGACTGTTCGAACCGATGGACATCAGGTGGCGCCGTACTCACCAGGCCCTGATACTTAAGGCTGCGACCATGCAGCGCCGAGGAAGACATTTTGGCAGCAATGACAGCAACGCGTGCATTGCCTCACGGTTATAGCTTCGTCCACGCAAATACTTCGCCTCTGAAGCTACATCACAGCCACACGTGGAAGTGGCCACTGACGCGGCATCCTAAGAAGGCTGTTCGACACGAAGGACATCAGTTGGCGCCATAGTCACCAGGCCCTGATACTTAAGGCTGCGACCATGCAGCGCCGAGGAAGACAATTTGGCAGCAACGACAGCAACGCGCGCATTGCCTCACGGTTATATCTTCGTCCATGCAGATACTTCGCCTCTGAAGCTACATCACAGCCACACGTGGAAGCGGCCACTGACGCGGCATCCTAACAAGGCTGTTCGACCCGAAGGACATCAGGTGGCGCCGTACTCACCAGGCCCTGATATTTAAGGCTGCGACCAGCGCCGAGGAAGACATTTTGGCAGCAATGAGAGCAACGCGTGCATTGCCTCACAGTTATATCTTCGTCCACGCAGATACTTCGCCTCTGAAGCTACATCACAGCCACACTTGGAAGCGGCCACTGACGCGGCATCCTAAGAAGGCTGATCCAACCGAAGGACATCAGGTGGCGCCGTACTCACCAGGCCCTGATACTTCGGGCTGCGACCAGCGCCGAGGAAGACATTTTGACAGCAACGACAGCAACGCGTGCATTGCCTCACGGTTATATCTTCGTCCACGCAGATACTTCGCCTCTGAAGCTACATCACAGCCAGCCACACGTGGAAGCGGCCACTGACGCGGCATCCTAAGAAGGCTGATCGACCCGAAGGACATCAGGTGGCGCCGTAGTCACCAAGCCCTGATACTTAAGGCTGCGACCATGCAGCGCCGAGGAAGACATTTTGGCAGCAATGACAGCAGCGCGTGCATTGCCTCACGGTTATATCTTCGTCCACGCAGATACTTCGCCTCTGAAGCTACATCACAGCCACACGTGGAAGCGGCCACTGACGCGGCATCCTAAGAAGGCTGTTCCACCCGAAGGACATCAGGTGGCGCCGTACTCACCAGGCCCTGATACTTAAGGCGGCGACCAGCGCCGAGGAAGACATTTTGGCAGCAATGACAGCAACGCGTGTATTGCCTCACGGTTATATCTTCGTCCGCGCAGACACTTCGCCTCTGAAGCTACATCACAGCCACACGTGGAAGCGGCCACTGACGCGGCATCCTAAGAAGGCTGTTCCACCCGAAGGACATCAGGTGGCTCCGTACTCACCAGGCCCTGATACTTCGGGCTGCGACCAGCGCCGAGGAAGACATTTTGACAGCAACGACAGCAACGCGTGCATTGCCTCACGGTTATATCTTCGTCCACGCAGACACTTCGCCTCTGAAGCTACATCACAGCCACACGTGGAAGCGGCCGCTGACGCGGCATCCTAAGAAGGCTGTTCGAACCGAAGGACATCAGGTGGCGCCGTACTCACCAGGCCCTGATACTTAAGGCTGCGACCATGCAGCGCCGAGGAAGACATTTTGGCAGCAATGACAGCAGCGCGTGCATTGCCTCACGGTTATATCTTCGTCCACGCAGATACTTCGCCTCTGAAGCTACATCACAGCCACACGTGGAAGCGGCCACTGACGCGGCATCCTAAGAAGGCTGTTCGACCCGAAGGACATCAGGTGGCGCCGTAGTCACCAGGCCCTGATACTTAAGGCTACGACCATGCAGCGCCGAGGAAGACATTTTGGCAGCAACGACAGCAACGCGTGCATTGCCTCACGGATATATCTTCGTCCACGCAGATACTTCGCCTCTGAAGCTACATCACAGCCACACGTGGAAGCGGCCACTGACGCGGCATCCTAAGAAAGCTGTTCGACCCGAAGGACGTCAGGTGGTGCTGTAGTCACCAGGCCCTGATACTTAGGGCTGCGACCAGTGCCGAGGAAGACATTTTGACAGCAACGACAGCAACGCGTGCATTGCCTCACGGTTATATCTTCGTCTACGCAGATACTTCGCCTCTGAAGCTACATCACAGCCACTCATGGAAGCGGCCACTGACGCGGCATCCTAAGAAGGCTGTTCCACCCGAAGGACATCACGTGGGCCGTACTCACCAGGCCCTGGTACTTGTGGCTGCGACTAGCGCCGAGGAAGACATTTTGGCAGCAACGACAGCAACGCGTGCATTGCCTCACGGTTATATCTTCGTCCACGCAGATACTTCGCCTCTGAAACTACATCACAGCCACACGTGGAAGCGGCCACTGACGCGGCATCCTAAGAAGGCTCTTCGAGCCGAAGGACGTCAGGTGGCGCCGTAGTCACCAGGCCCTGATACTTAATGCTGCGACCAGTGCCGAGGAAGACATTTTGGCAGCAATGACAGCAGCGCGTGCATTGCCTCACGGTTATATCTTCGTCCACGCAGATACTTCGCCTCTGAAGCTACATCACAGCCACACGTGGAAGCGGCCACTGACGCGGCATCCTAAGAAGGCTGTTCGACCCGAAGGACATCAGGTGGCGCCGTAGTCACCAGGTCCTGATACTTAAGGCTGCGACCATGCAGCGCCGAGGAAGACATTTTGGCAGCAACGACCGCAACGCGTGCATTGCCTCACGGTTATATCTTCGTCCACGCAAATACTTCGCCTCTGAAGCTACATCACAGCCACACTTGGAAGCGGCCACTGACGCGGCATCCTAAGAAGGCTGTTCGACACGAAGGACATCAGGTGGCGCATAGTAACCAGGCCCTGATACTTAAGGCTGCGACCATGCAGCGCCGAGGAAGACAATTTGCCAGCAACGACAGCAACGCGCGCATTGCCTCACGGTTATATCTTCGTCCACGCAGATACTTCGCCTCTGAAGCTGCCTCACAGCCACAGTGGAAGCGGCCACTGACGCGGAATCCTAAGAAGGCTGTTCCACCCGAAGGACATCAGGTGGCGCAATACTCACCAGGCCCTGATACTTAGGGCGGCGACCAGCGCCGAGGAAGACATTTTGGCAGCAATGACAGCAACGCGTGCATTGCCTCACGGTTATATCTTCGTCCACGCAGATACTTCGCCTCTGAAGCATCATCACAGCACACGTGGAAGCGGCCACTGACGCGGCATCCTAAGAAGGCTGTTCGACCCGAAGGACATCAGGTGGTGCCGTACTCACCAGGCCCTGATACTTAAAGCTGCCACCATGCAGCGCCGAGGAAGACATTTTGGCAGCAACGACAGCAACGCGCGCATCGCCTCACGGTTATATCTTCGCCCATGCAGATACTTCGCCTCTGAAGCTACATCACAGCCACACGTGGAAGCGGCCACTGACGCGGCATCCTAAGAAGGCTGTTCCACCCGAAGGACATCAGGTGGCGCCGTACTCACCAGGCCCTGATACTTAGGGCGGCGACCAGCGCCGAGGAAGACATTTTGGCAGCAATGACAGCAGCGCGTGCATTGCCTCACGGTTATATCTTCGTCCACGCAGATACTTCCCCTCTGAAGCTACATCACAGCCACACGTGCAAGCGGCCACTGACGCGGCATCCTAAGAAGGCTGTTCGAGCCGAAGGACATCAGGTGGCGCCGTACTCACCAGGCCCTGATACTTAGGGCGGCGACCAGCGCCGAGGAAGACATTTTGGCAGCAATGACAGCAACACGTGCATTGCCTCACGGTTATATCTTCGTCCACGCAGATACTTCGCCTCTGAAGCTGCATCACAGCCACAGTGGAAGCGGCCACTGACGCGGCATCCTAAGAAGGCTGTTCCACCCGAAGGACATCAGGTGGCGCCGTACTCACCAGGCCCTGATACTTAGGGCGGCGACCAGCGCCGAGGAAGACATTTTGGCAGCAATGACAGCAACGCGTGCATTGCCTCACGCTTATATCTTCGTCCACGCAGATACTTCGCCTCTGAAGCTTCATCACAGCACACGTGGAAGCGGCCACTGACGCGGCATCCTAAGAAGGCTGTTCGACCCGAAGGACATCAGGTGGCGCCGTACTCACCAGGCCCTGATACTTAAAGCTGCCACCATGCAGCGCCGAGGAAGACATTTTGGCAGCAACGACAGCAACGCGCGCATCGCCTCACGGTTATATCTTCGTCCATGCAGATACTTCGCCTCTGAAGCTACATCACAGCCACACGTGGAAGCGGCCACTGACGCGGCATCCTAAGCAGGCTGTTCCACCCGAAGGACATCAGGTGGCGCCGTACTCACCAGGCCCTGATACTTAGGGCGGCGACCAGCGCCGAGGAAGACATTTTGGCAACAATGACAGCAACGCGAGCATTGCCTCACGGTTATATCTTCGTCCACGCAGATACTTCCCCTCTGAAGCTACATCACAGCCACACGTGGAAGCGGCCACTGAGCCGGCATCCTAAGAAGGCTGTTCGACACGAAGGACATCAGGTGGCGCCGTAGTCACCAGGCCCTGATACTTAAGGCTGCGACCATGCAGCGCCGAGGAAGACATTTTGGCAGCAATGACAGCAGCGCGTGCATTGCCTCACGGTTATATCTTCGTCCACGCAGATACTTTGCCTCTGAAGCTACATCACAGCCACACGTGGAAGCGGCCACTGACGCGGCATCCTAAGAAGGCTGTTCCACCCGAAGGACATCAGGTGGCGCCGTACTCACCAGGCCCTGATACCTAAGGCTGCGACCATGCAGCGCCGAGGAAGACAATTTGGCAGCAACGACAGCAACGTGCGCATTGCCTCACGGTTATATCTTCGTCCATGCAGATACTTCGCCTCTGAAGCTACATCACAGCCACACGTAGAAGCGGCCACAGACGCGGCATCCTAACAAGGCTGTTCGACCCGAAGGACATCAGGTGGCGCCGTACTCACCAGGCCCTGATATTTAAGGCTGCGACCAGCGCCGAGGAAGACATTTTGGCAGCAATGACAGCAACGCGTCCATTGCCTGACAGTTATATCTTCGTCCACGCAGATACTTCGCCTCTGAAGCTACATCACAGCCACACGTGGAAGCGGCCACTGACGCGGCATCCTAAGAAGGCTGTTCGAACCGAAGGACATCAGGTGGCGCCGTACTCACCAGGCCCTGATACTTAGGGCGGCGACCAGCGCCGAGGAAGACATTTTGGCAGCAATGACAGCAACGCGTGCATTGCCTCACGGTTATATCTTCGTCCACGCAGATACTTCGCCTCTGAAGCTACATCACAGCCACACGTGGAAGCGGCCACTGACGCGGCATCCTAAGAAGGCTGTTCCACCCGAAGGACATCAGGTGGCGCCGTACTCACCAGGCCCTGATACTTCGGGCTGCGACCAGCGCCGAGGAAGATATTTTGGCAGCAATGACAGCAGCGCGTGCATTGCCTCACGGTTATATCTTCGTCCACGCAGATACTTCGCCTCTGAAGCTACATCACAGCCACACGTGGAAGCGGCCACTGACGCGGCATCCTAAGAAGGCTGTTCCACCCGAAGGACATCAGGTGGCGCCGTACTCACCAGGCCCTGATACTTAAGGCTGCGACCATGCAGCGCCGAGGAAGACAATTTGGCAGCAACGACAGGAACGCGCGCATTGCCTCACGGTTATATCTTCGTCCATGCAGATACTTCGCCTCTGAAGCTACATCACAGCCACACGTGGAAGCGGCCACTGACGCGGCATCCTAACAAGGCTGTTCGACCCGAAGGACATCAGGTGGCGCCGTACTCACCAGGCCCTGATATTTAAGGCTGCGACCATGCAGCGCCGAGGAAGACATTTTGGCAGCAACGACAGCAGCGCGTGCATTGCCTCACAGTTATATCTTCGTCCACGCAGATACTTCACCTCTGAAGCTACATCACAGCCACACGTGGAAGCGGCCACTGACGCGGCATCCTAAGAAGGCTGTTCCACCCGAAGGACATCAGGTGGCGCCGTACTCACCAGGCCCTGATACTTAAGGCTGCGACCATGCAGCGCCGAGGAAGACAATTTGGCAGCAACGACAGGAACGCGCGCATTGCCTCACGGTTATATCTTCGTCCATGCAGATACTTCGCCTCTGAAGCTACATCACAGCCACACGTGGAAGCGGCCACTGACGCGGCATCCTAAGAAAGCTGTTCGACCCGAAGGACATCAGGTGGCGCCGTACTCACCAGGCCCTGATATTTAAGGCTGCGACCAGCGCCGAGGAAGACATTTTGGCAGCAACGACAGCAAAGCGTGCATTGCCTCACGGTTATATCTTTGTCCACGCAGATACTTCGCCTCTGAAGCTACATCATAGCCACACGTGGAAGCGGCCACTGACGCGGCATCCTAAGAAGGCTGTTCGACCCGAAGGACATCAGGTGGCGCCGTATTCACCAGGCCCTGATACTTAAGGCTACGACCATGCAGCGCCGAGGAAGACATTTTGGCAGCAACGACAGCAACGCGTGCATTGCCTCACGGATATATCTTCGTCCACGCAGATACTTCGCCTCTGAAGCTACATCACAGCCACACGTGGAAGCGGCCACTGACGCGGCATCCTAAGAAAGCTGTTCGACCCGAAGGACATCAGGTGGCGCCGTAGTCACCAGGCCCTGATACTTAGGGCTGCGACCAGCGCCAAGGAAGACATTTTGACAGCAACGACAGCAACGCGTGCATTGCCTCACGGTTATATCTTCGTCAACGCAGATACTTCGCCTCTGAAGCTACATTACAGCCACTCATGGAAGCGACCACTGACGCGGCATCCTAAGAAGGCTGTTCCACCCGAAGGACATCACGTGGCGCCGTACTCACCAGGCCCTGGTACTTGTGGCTGCGACTAGCGCCGAGGAAGACATTTTGGCAGCAACGACAGCAACGCGTGCATTGCCTCACGGTTATATCTTCGTCCACGCAGATACTTCGCCTCTGAAGCTTCATCACAGCACACGTGGAAGCGGCCACTGACGCGGCATCCTAAGAAGGCTGTTCGACCCGAAGAACATCAGGTGGCGCCGTACTCACCAGGCCCTGATACTTAAAGCTGCCACCATGCAGCGCCGAGGAAGACATTTTGGCAGCAACGACAGCAACGCGCGCATCGCCTCATGGTTATATCTTCGTCCATGCAGATACTTCGCCTCTGAAGCTACATCACAGCCACACGTGGAAGCGGCCACTGACGCGGCATCCTAAGAAGGCTGTTCCACCCGAAGGACATCAGGTGGCGCCGTACTCACCAGGCCCTGATACTTAGGGCGGCGACCAGCGCCGAGGAAGACATTTTGGCAGCAATGACAGCAACGCGTGCATTGCCTCACGGTTATATCTTCGTCCACGCAGATACTTCCCCTCTGAAGCTACATCACAGCCACACGTGGAAGCGGCCACTGACGCGGCATCCTAAGAAGGCTGTTCGAACCGAAGGAGAACAGGTGGCGCCGTACTCACCAGGCCCTGATACTTAGGGCGGCGACCAGCGCCGAGGAAGACATTTTGGCAGCAACGACAGCAAAGCGTGCGTTGCCTCACGGTTATATCTTTGTCCACGCAGATACTTCGCCTCTGAAGCTACATCATAGCCACACGTGGAAGCGGCCACTGACGCGGCATCCTAAGAAGGCTGTTCCACCCGAAGGACATCAGGTGGCGCCGTACTCACCGGGCTCTGATACTTAGGGCGGCGACCAGCGCCGAGGAAGACATTTTGGCAGCAATGACAGCAACGCGTGCATTGCCTCAAGGTTATATCTTCGTCCACGCAGATACTTCGCCTCTGAAGCTGCATCACAGCCACAGTGGAAGCGGCCACTGACGCGGCATCCTAAGAAGGCTGTTCCACCCGAAGGACATCAGGTGGCGCCGTACTCACCAGGCCCTGATACTTAGGGCGGCGACCAGCGCCGAGGAAGACATTTTGGCAGCAATGACAGCAACGCGTTCATTGCCTCACGGTTATATCTTCGTCCACGCAGATACTTCGCCTCTGAAGCTTCATCACAGCACACGTGGAAGCGGCCACTGACGCGGCATCCTAAGAAGGCTGTTCGACCCGAAGGACATCAGGTGGCGCTGTACTCTCCAGGCCCTGATACTTAAACCTGCCACCATGCAGCGCCGAGGAAGACATTTTGGCAGCAACGACAGCAACGCGTGCATTGCCTCACGGTTATATCTTCGTCCATGCAGATACTTCGCCTCTGAAGCTTCATCACAGCACACGTGGAAGCGGCCACTGACGCGGCATCCTAAGAAGGCTGTTCGACCCGAAGGACAACAGGTGGCGCCGTACTCACCAGGCCCTGATACTTAGGGCGGCGACCAGCGCCGAGGAATACATTTTGGCAGCAATGACAGCAACGCGTGCATTGCCTCACGGTTATATCTTCGTCCATGCAGATACTTTGCCTCTGAAGCTACATCACAGCCACACGTGGAAGCGGCCACTGACGCGGCATCCTAAGAAGGCTGTTCCACCCGAAGGACATCAGGTGGCGCCGTACTCACCAGGCCCTGATACTTAGGGCGGCGACCAGCGCCGAGGAAGACATTTTGGCAGCAATGACAGCAACGCGTGCATTGCCTCACGGTTATATCTTCGTCCACGCAGATACTTCCCCTCTGAAGCTACATCACAGCCACACGTGGAAGCGGCCACTGACGCGGCATCCTAAGAAGGCTGTTCGACACGAAGGACATCAGGTGGCGCCGTAGTCACCAGGCCCTGATACTTAAGGCTGCGACCATGCAGCGCCGAGGAAGACATTTTGGCAGCAATGACAGCAGCGCGTGCATTGCCTCACGGTTATATCTTCGTCCACGCAGATACTTCGCCTCTGAAGCTACATCACAGCCACACGTGGAATTGGCCACTGACGCGGCATCCTAAGAAGGCTGTTCCACCCGAAGGACATCAGGTGGCGCCGTACTCACCAGGCCCTGATACTTAAGGCTGCGACCATGCAGCGCCGAGGAAGAAAATTTGGCAGCAACGACAGCAACGTCCGCATTGCCTCACGGTTATATCTTCGTCCATGCAGATACTTCGCCTCTGAAGCTACATCACAGCCACACGTAGAAGCGGCCACAGACGCGGCATCCTAACAAGGCTGTTCGACCCGAAGGACATCAGGTGGCGCCGTACTCACCAGGCCCTGATATTTATGGCTGCGACCAGCGCCGAGGAAGACATTTTGGCAGCAATGACAGCAACGCGTGCATTGCCTCACGGTTATATCTTCGTCCACGCAGATACTTCGCCTCTGAAGCTACATCACAGCCACACGTGGAAGCGGTCACTGACGCGGCATCCTAAGAAGGCTGTTCCACCCGAAGAACATCAGGTGGCGCCGTACTCACCAGGCCCTGATACTTCGGGCTGCGACCAGCGCCGAGGAAGACATTTTGACAGCAACGACAGCAACGCGTGCATTGCCTCATGGTTATATCTTCGTCCATGCAGATACTTCGCCTCTGAAGCTACATCACAGCCAGCCACACGTGGAAGCGGCCACTGACGCGGCATCATAAGAAGGCTGTTCGACCGAAAGGACATCAGGTGGCGCCGTAGTCACCAGGCCCTGATACTTAAGGCTGCGACCATGCAGCGCCGAGGAAGACATTTTGGCAGCAATGACAGCAGCGCCTGCATTGCCTCACGGTTATATCTTCGTCCACGCAGATACTTCGCCTCTGAAGCTACATCACAGCCACACGTGGAAGCGGCCACTGACGCGGCATCCTAAGAAGGCTGTTCGACCCGAAGGACATCAGGTGGCGCCGTAGTCACCAGGCCCTGATACTTAAGGCTACGACCATGCAGCGCCGAGGAAGACATTTTGGCAGCAACGACAGCAACGCGTGCATTGCCTCACGGATATATCTTCGTCCACGCAGATACTTCGCCTCTGAAGCTACATCACAGCCACACGTGGAAGCGGCCACTGACGCGGCATCCTAAGAAAGCTGTTCGACCCGAAGGACATCAGGTGGCGCCGTAGTCACCAGGCCCTGATACTTAGGGCTGCGACCAGCGCCGAGGAAGACATTTTGACAGCGACGACAGCAACGCGTGCATTGCCTCACGGTTATATCTTCGTCTACGCAGATACTTCGCCTCTGAAGCTACATCACAGCCACTCATGGAAGCGGCCACTGACGCGGCATCCTAAGAAGGCTGTTCCACCCGAAGGACATCACGTGGGGCCGTACTCACCAGGCCCTGGTACTTGTGGCTGCGACTAGCACCGAGGAAGACATTTTGGCAGCAACGACAGCAGCGCGTGCATTACCTCACGGTTATATCTTCGTCCACGCAGATACTTCGCCTCTGAAGCTACATCACAGCCACACGTGGAAGCGGCCACTGACGCGGCATCCTAAGAAGGCTCTTCGACCCGAAGGACATCAGGTGGCGCCGTAGTCACCAGGCCCTGATACTTAAGGCTACGACCATGCAGCGCCGAGGAAGACATTTTGGCAGCAACGACAGCAACGCGTGCATTGCCTCACGGATATATCTTCGTCCACGCAGATACTTCGCCTCTGAAGCTACATCACAGCCACACGTGGAAGCGGCCACTGATGCGGCATCCTAAGAAAGCTGTTCGACCCGAAGGACATCAGGTGGCGCCGTACTCACCAGGCCCTGATACTTCGGGCTGCGACCAGCGCCGAGGAAGACATTTTGACAGCAACGACAGCAACGCGTGCATTGCCTCATGGTTATATCTTCGTCTACGCAGATACTTCGCCTCTGAAGCTACATCACAGCCACTCATGGAAGCGGCCACTGACGCGGCATCCTAAGAAGGCTGTTCCACCCGAAGGACATCACGTGGCGCCGTACTCACCAGGCCCTGATACTTAGGGCGGCGACCAGCGCCGAGGAAGACATTTTGGCAGCAATGACAGCAACGCGTTCATTGCCTCACGGTTATATCTTCGTCCACGCAGATACTTCGCCTCTGAAGCTTCATCACAGCACACGTGGAAGCGGCCACTGACGCGGCATCCTAAGAAGGCTGTTCGACCCGAAGGACATCAGGTGGCGCTGTACTCTCCAGGCCCTGATACTTAAACCTGCCACCATGCAGCGCCGAGGAAGACATTTTGGCAGCAACGACAGCAACGCGTGCATTGCCTCACGGTTATATCTTCGTCCATGCAGATACTTCGCCTCTGAAGCTTCATCACAGCACACGTGGAAGCGGCCACTGACGCGGCATCCTAAGAAGGCTGTTCGACCCGAAGGACAACAGGTGGCGCCGTACTCACCAGGCCCTGATACTTAGGGCGGCGACCAGCGCCGAGGAAGACATTTTGGCAGCAATGACAGCAACGCGTGCATTGCCTCACGGTTATATCTTCGTCCATGCAGATACTTTGCCTCTGAAGCTACATCACAGCCACACGTGGAAGCGGCCACTGACGCGGCATCCTAAGAAGGCTGTTCCACCCGAAGGACATCAGGTGGCGCCGTACTCACCAGGCCCTGATACTTAGGGCGGCGACCAGCGCCGAGGAAGACATTTTGGCAGCAATGACAGCAACGCGTGCATTGCCTCACGGTTATATCTTCGTCCACGCAGATACTTCCCCTCTGAAGCTACATCACAGCCACACGTGGAAGCGGCCACTGACGCGGCATCCTAAGAAGGCTGTTCGACACGAAGGACATCAGGTGGCGCCGTAGTCACCAGGCCCTGATACTTAAGGCTGCGACCATGCAGCGCCGAGGAAGACATTTTGGCAGCAATGACAGCAGCGCGTGCATTGCCTCACGGTTATATCTTCGTCCACGCAGATACTTCGCCTCTGAAGCTACATCACAGCCACACGTGGAATTGGCCACTGACGCGGCATCCTAAGAAGGCTGTTCCACCCGAAGGACATCAGGTGGCGCCGTACTCACCAGGCCCTGATACTTAAGGCTGCGACCATGCAGCGCCGAGGAAGAAAATTTGGCAGCAACGACAGCAACGTCCGCATTGCCTCACGGTTATATCTTCGTCCATGCAGATACTTCGCCTCTGAAGCTACATCACAGCCACACGTAGAAGCGGCCACAGACGCGGCATCCTAACAAGGCTGTTCGACCCGAAGGACATCAGGTGGCGCCGTACTCACCAGGCCCTGATATTTAAGGCTGCGACCAGCGCCGAGGAAGACATTTTGGCAGCAATGACAGCAACGCGTCCATTGCCTGACAGTTATATCTTCGTCCACGCAGATACTTCGCCTCTGAAGCTACATCACAGCCACACGTGGAAGCGGCCACTGACGCGGCATCCTAAGAAGGCTGTTCGAACCGAAGGACATCAGGTGGCGCCGTACTCACCAGGCCCTGATACTTAGGGCGGCGACCAGCGCCGAGGAAGACATTTTGGCAGCAATGACAGCAACGCGTGCATTGCCTCACGGTTATATCTTCGTCCACGCAGATACTTCGCCTCTGAAGCTACATCACAGCCACACGTGGAAGCGGCCACTGACGCGGCATCCTAAGAAGGCTGTTCCACCCGAAGGACATCAGGTGGCGCCGTACTCACCAGGCCCTGATACTTCGGGCTGCGACCAGCGCCGAGGAAGATATTTTGGCAGCAATGACAGCAGCGCGTGCATTGCCTCACGGTTATATCTTCGTCCACGCAGATACTTCGCCTCTGAAGCTACATCACAGCCACACGTGGAAGCGGCCACTGACGCGGCATCCTAAGAAGGCTGTTCCACCCGAAGGACATCAGGTGGCGCCGTACTCACCAGGCCCTGATACTTAAGGCTGCGACCATGCAGCGCCGAGGAAGACAATTTGGCAGCAACGACAGGAACGCGCGCATTGCCTCACGGTTATATCTTCGTCCATGCAGATACTTCGCCTCTGAAGCTACATCACAGCCACACGTGGAAGCGGCCACTGACGCGGCATCCTAACAAGGCTGTTCGACCCGAAGGACATCAGGTGGCGCCGTACTCACCAGGCCCTGATATTTAAGGCTGCGACCATGCAGCGCCGAGGAAGACATTTTGGCAGCAACGACAGCAGCGCGTGCATTGCCTCACAGTTATATCTTCGTCCACGCAGATACTTCACCTCTGAAGCTACATCACAGCCACACGTGGAAGCGGCCACTGACGCGGCATCCTAAGAAGGCTGTTCCACCCGAAGGACATCAGGTGGCGCCGTACTCACCAGGCCCTGATACTTAAGGCTGCGACCATGCAGCGCCGAGGAAGACAATTTGGCAGCAACGACAGGAACGCGCGCATTGCCTCACGGTTATATCTTCGTCCATGCAGATACTTCGCCTCTGAAGCTACATCACAGCCACACGTGGAAGCGGCCACTGACGCGGCATCCTAAGAAAGCTGTTCGACCCGAAGGACATCAGGTGGCGCCGTACTCACCAGGCCCTGATATTTAAGGCTGCGACCAGCGCCGAGGAAGACATTTTGGCAGCAACGACAGCAAAGCGTGCATTGCCTCACGGTTATATCTTTGTCCACGCAGATACTTCGCCTCTGAAGCTACATCATAGCCACACGTGGAAGCGGCCACTGACGCGGCATCCTAAGAAGGCTGTTCGACCCGAAGGACATCAGGTGGCGCCGTATTCACCAGGCCCTGATACTTAAGGCTACGACCATGCAGCGCCGAGGAAGACATTTTGGCAGCAACGACAGCAACGCGTGCATTGCCTCACGGATATATCTTCGTCCACGCAGATACTTCGCCTCTGAAGCTACATCACAGCCACACGTGGAAGCGGCCACTGACGCGGCATCCTAAGAAAGCTGTTCGACCCGAAGGACATCAGGTGGCGCCGTAGTCACCAGGCCCTGATACTTAGGGCTGCGACCAGCGCCAAGGAAGACATTTTGACAGCAACGACAGCAACGCGTGCATTGCCTCACGGTTATATCTTCGTCAACGCAGATACTTCGCCTCTGAAGCTACATTACAGCCACTCATGGAAGCGACCACTGACGCGGCATCCTAAGAAGGCTGTTCCACCCGAAGGACATCACGTGGCGCCGTACTCACCAGGCCCTGGTACTTGTGGCTGCGACTAGCGCCGAGGAAGACATTTTGGCAGCAACGACAGCAACGCGTGCATTGCCTCACGGTTATATCTTCGTCCACGCAGATACTTCGCCTCTGAAGCTTCATCACAGCACACGTGGAAGCGGCCACTGACGCGGCATCCTAAGAAGGCTGTTCGACCCGAAGAACATCAGGTGGCGCCGTACTCACCAGGCCCTGATACTTAAAGCTGCCACCATGCAGCGCCGAGGAAGACATTTTGGCAGCAACGACAGCAACGCGCGCATCGCCTCATGGTTATATCTTCGTCCATGCAGATACTTCGCCTCTGAAGCTACATCACAGCCACACGTGGAAGCGGCCACTGACGCGGCATCCTAAGAAGGCTGTTCCACCCGAAGGACATCAGGTGGCGCCGTACTCACCAGGCCCTGATACTTAGGGCGGCGACCAGCGCCGAGGAAGACATTTTGGCAGCAATGACAGCAACGCGTGCATTGCCTCACGGTTATATCTTCGTCCACGCAGATACTTCCCCTCTGAAGCTACATCACAGCCACACGTGGAAGCGGCCACTGACGCGGCATCCTAAGAAGGCTGTTCGAACCGAAGGAGAACAGGTGGCGCCGTACTCACCAGGCCCTGATACTTAGGGCGGCGACCAGCGCCGAGGAAGACATTTTGGCAGCAACGACAGCAAAGCGTGCGTTGCCTCACGGTTATATCTTTGTCCACGCAGATACTTCGCCTCTGAAGCTACATCATAGCCACACGTGGAAGCGGCCACTGACGCGGCATCCTAAGAAGGCTGTTCCACCCGAAGGACATCAGGTGGCGCCGTACTCACCGGGCTCTGATACTTAGGGCGGCGACCAGCGCCGAGGAAGACATTTTGGCAGCAATGACAGCAACGCGTGCATTGCCTCAAGGTTATATCTTCGTCCACGCAGATACTTCGCCTCTGAAGCTGCATCACAGCCACAGTGGAAGCGGCCACTGACGCGGCATCCTAAGAAGGCTGTTCCACCCGAAGGACATCAGGTGGCGCCGTACTCACCAGGCCCTGATACTTAGGGCGGCGACCAGCGCCGAGGAAGACATTTTGGCAGCAATGACAGCAACGCGTTCATTGCCTCACGGTTATATCTTCGTCCACGCAGATACTTCGCCTCTGAAGCTTCATCACAGCACACGTGGAAGCGGCCACTGACGCGGCATCCTAAGAAGGCTGTTCGACCCGAAGGACATCAGGTGGCGCTGTACTCTCCAGGCCCTGATACTTAAACCTGCCACCATGCAGCGCCGAGGAAGACATTTTGGCAGCAACGACAGCAACGCGTGCATTGCCTCACGGTTATATCTTCGTCCATGCAGATACTTCGCCTCTGAAGCTTCATCACAGCACACGTGGAAGCGGCCACTGACGCGGCATCCTAAGAAGGCTGTTCGACCCGAAGGACAACAGGTGGCGCCGTACTCACCAGGCCCTGATACTTAGGGCGGCGACCAGCGCCGAGGAAGACATTTTGGCAGCAATGACAGCAACGCGTGCATTGCCTCACGGTTATATCTTCGTCCATGCAGATACTTTGCCTCTGAAGCTACATCACAGCCACACGTGGAAGCGGCCACTGACGCGGCATCCTAAGAAGGCTGTTCCACCCGAAGGACATCAGGTGGCGCCGTACTCACCAGGCCCTGATACTTAGGGCGGCGACCAGCGCCGAGGAAGACATTTTGGCAGCAATGACAGCAACGCGTGCATTGCCTCACGGTTATATCTTCGTCCACGCAGATACTTCCCCTCTGAAGCTACATCACAGCCACACGTGGAAGCGGCCACTGACGCGGCATCCTAAGAAGGCTGTTCGACACGAAGGACATCAGGTGGCGCCGTAGTCACCAGGCCCTGATACTTAAGGCTGCGACCATGCAGCGCCGAGGAAGACATTTTGGCAGCAACGACAGCAGCGCGTGCATTGCCTCACGGTTATATCTTCGTCCACGCAGATACTTCGCCTCTGAAGCTACATCACAGCCACACGTGGAATTGGCCACTGACGCGGCATCCTAAGAAGGCTGTTCCACCCGAAGGACATCAGGTGGCGCCGTACTCACCAGGCCCTGATACTTAAGGCTGCGACCATGCAGCGCCGAGGAAGAAAATTTGGCAGCAACGACAGCAACGTCCGCATTGCCTCACGGTTATATCTTCGTCCATGCAGATACTTCGCCTCTGAAGCTACATCACAGCCACACGTAGAAGCGGCCACAGACGCGGCATCCTAACAAGGCTGTTCGACCCGAAGGACATCAGGTGGCGCCGTACTCACCAGGCCCTGATATTTATGGCTGCGACCAGCGCCGAGGAAGACATTTTGGCAGCAATGACAGCAACGCGTGCATTGCCTCACGGTTATATCTTCGTCCACGCAGATACTTCGCCTCTGAAGCTACATCACAGCCACACGTGGAAGCGGCCACTGACGCGGCATCCTAAGAAGGCTGTTCCACCCGAAGAACATCAGGTGGCGCCGTACTCACCAGGCCCTGATACTTCGGGCTGCGACCAGCGCCGAGGAAGACATTTTGACAGCAACGACAGCAACGCGTGCATTGCCTCATGGTTATATCTTCGTCCATGCAGATACTTCGCCTCTGAAGCTACATCACAGCCAGCCACACGTGGAAGCGGCCACTGACGCGGCATCATAAGAAGGCTGTTCGACCGAAAGGACATCAGGTGGCGCCGTAGTCACCAGGCCCTGATACTTAAGGCTGCGACCATGCAGCGCCGAGGAAGACATTTTGGCAGCAATGACAGCAGCGCCTGCATTGCCTCACGGTTATATCTTCGTCCACGCAGATACTTCGCCTCTGAAGCTACATCACAGCCACACGTGGAAGCGGCCACTGACGCGGCATCCTAAGAAGGCTGTTCGACCCGAAGGACATCAGGTGGCGCCGTAGTCACCAGGCCCTGATACTTAAGGCTACGACCATGCAGCGCCGAGGAAGACATTTTGGCAGCAACGACAGCAACGCGTGCATTGCCTCACGGATATATCTTCGTCCACGCAGATACTTCGCCTCTGAAGCTACATCACAGCCACACGTGGAAGCGGCCACTGACGCGGCATCCTAAGAAAGCTGTTCGACCCGAAGGACATCAGGTGGCGCCGTAGTCACCAGGCCCTGATACTTAGGGCTGCGACCAGCGCCGAGGAAGACATTTTGACAGCAACGACAGCAACGCGAGCATTGCCTCACGGTTATATCTTCGTCTACGCAGATACTTCGCCTCTGAAGCTACATCACAGCCACTCATGGAAGCGGCCACTGACGCGGCATCCTAAGAAGGCTGTTCCACCCGAAGGACATCACGTGGGGCCGTACTCACCAGGCCCTGGTACTTGTGGCTGCGACTAGCACCGAGGAAGACATTTTGGCAGCAACGACAGCAGCGCGTGCATTACCTCACGGTTATATCTTCGTCCACGCAGATACTTCGCCTCTGAAGCTACATCACAGCCACACGTGGAAGCGGCCACTGACGCGGCATCCTAAGAAGGCTCTTCGACCCGAAGGACATCAGGTGGCGCCGTAGTCACCAGGCCCTGATACTTAAGGCTACGACCATGCAGCGCCGAGGAAGACATTTTGGCAGCAACGACAGCAACGCGTGCATTGCCTCACGGATATATCTTCGTCCACGCAGATACTTCGCCTCTGAAGCTACATCACAGCCACACGTGGAAGCGGCCACTGATGCGGCATCCTAAGAAAGCTGTTCGACCCGAAGGACATCAGGTGGCGCCGTAGTCACCAGGCCCTGATACTTAGGGCTGCGACCAGCGCCGAGGAAGACATTTTGACAGCAACGACAGCAACGCGTGCATTGCCTCACGGTTATATCTTCGTCTACGCAGATACTTCGCCTCTGAAGCTACATCACAGCCACTCATGGAAGCGGCCACTGACGCGGCATCCTAAGAAGGCTGTTCCACCCGAAGGACATCACGTGGCGCCGTACTCACCAGGCCCTGGTACTTGTGGCTGCGACTAGCGCCGAGGAAGACATTTTGGCAGCAACGACAGCAACGCGTGCATTGCCTCACGGTTATATCTTCGTCCACGCAGAT